>NC_066580.1:229329026-229959386 GCF_024323335.1 Lathyrus oleraceus | reverse complement strand
TTTTCTTCTGTACGTAGTGTGTGCATCCACCAATGCCTTATCAAGCTCACAATTAGGGTTTGAGACCCTCAGTGCAATGAGATTAATCAAGAGATATTTCACTTTGTTTCTATACATCATTTATGGATCCCCATGATCTTCATTTATCATTTTTATCAAGAAGTCATCAAGAGAATGAAGCTTGTTTGCCTTGGAAGCCCTAATTCATCTTTGTATCTTATGTGACTTCCTCAGCAAGTTTCTTCAACAATTTATCAAATATATCAAGTGATTCTTCATTATACATCATCTTATGAAAATATGATCCTCTATGAGCTCTAAAGATCAAGATAACTTCAAGTTTGCAAGTTGGTTCAAAGAGGTTGACCAGAGAAAGTCAACTGGTCAAAACTGGGGTTCCCTTGACCCTATCTCCTACAATATTTGTCATATTAAAATGATTCCAAGAGCAACGTTATTCCTTATAACATTTCAAACAAATTTCATGTTAAGGTCAAGAGCTAGTTTTGCTTGGAAAGTCATTATTTATGGTGAAAGATTATAGATCATTTTGTATGTGTCCTAGTTAGGAGGTCAACTTCCAAGGACCATAACTTTCTCATTTTTTATGAGATGAATTCCATCCAAGTTTCATGATCAATTTCAAGATGTATTGTCCAAATTTTATTCTTTGATAAACTTCAAATTCAACTTGCAAGGGCATGTGCCAAGAGGAAACATTATAGGTCATTTTAGGCCATTACCATGAACCAAACAATTTTCCTCAACTTCTAAAATGCATAACTCATTCATGCCAAAGCCAAATGAGGTCAAAATTGTGACCAAATTGAAGAGGATTGTAAGATCTACAATTTTTATGAGGAACCTTATCCATTTGAAGCTCATAGAAAAAGTTATTCAAGGTCGAAGAAGTGGTCATTTGACTTGGTACTTAGAAAATTTTCAAATATGTTTGATGTCTCAAACTTCCACCTCAAAATTCATCATTATCTAAGATTCAAATGGAAAAGTGTTCAACATGAAAATTGTTCCCCTTGATCTCACCTGTCCAAAAAGTCCAAAGTCACTTCATTTGGACAAGGTTTGAATGACATGCGTATGGCTACTCTTCATGGTTCCATTTGGATGAATCTCATGGCCACTTCTCAATTTCAAATGCATGGCTTTATGGCTTATTGATTACATCATTTCATGGGCCTATCACACGCCTATGCAAGCATGCACACTTGAATTTCTATTTTTGGCATTTGGATGGAAGTGTGTGAAAATCAATTGCCAAGCCTATAAATACATTGCCTCCTGCTCAAAATTGTGGACACCTTGCCCAAGCTTTGCTCCTGCAACCTTCCCATCTCCATTAAAGGATAATCTTGAAGGTTTTCAATTGAAAATATAGTTTTAATTTCACTTCTATTTTGAAGTTGAAACTCCAAGAATCTAAGCCATTTGAGCTCTCAATTCACCTCCTGCAATCTAGTGGAAGCAAGCCCAAGCCAATTGAGATTCAAGTCGAGCTTCATCACTACAAACAGGAGGTGAAATTTGTCAAACTTTCTCTCTTTGATTCTCTCTCAATTCTCCATCATTTCAATTAATTTTTGGTTGGCTGAAGTCATACCAATCTAGGCAACACGATTGAGTTGCTTTGAGGTCAAACTGAAGCAACTCAATTCATACTCCTCAATTTTCAATTCCACATATCTTTCAATATAGTGAGAATTGGAGAATTTTGAGGGCATATTTGGATTCTTGGCATTTTTCTCTTCAAATTAGGGTATTCACTTTTTATTTTAGTGAAAGTTGATGGTGGACCAGTCCAGTGAGGTCCACTAGAGAAGATGACCGGAGCCTTAGCTCTGGTGGTGTGTTGACACCCTCCCATCCCTTTGATCCATTTAAAATGTTCTAATCTCATCCGTTGCTTCTGATTACCACTTATGCCACGCGTTGACTGTAATGCGCCATGGAACGCGCACGCTTAGCCATCAGATCTGCCACCTCAATTAATGAGGGAGATCTGATGGGCCTTGTTTTTTTAATTTCATTTTATTTTCTGATTTTTCATTTAATCCCTTTATTTTGATTAATTCTTATTAATTTCATTTTTAATCCAAAAAATATGGGACTTTCACCAAAAATCTTTAAATATTTTCCTCTTCCCTATTTTGAATTAAAATTACTTTTTGGAATAATTTTGGTATTTTTCATGAATTAAATGTTTTTATGCATATTTTTAATTGTTTAAAAATACTTCTGACTTTTTAAAAAAGTGAATTTTTTTGTCTAAGGTCCTTTGAGCTTGTTTGACCTAGGATAAATCTCTTGGCCATTTATTTGGTGTTTTGAAGAGATTTTAGGTTTTGACCAAATTAAATTGAATTTAAATGCATTTTTAATTTGATTTTTAATTGATTAATTATGTAAAAGTTATGTTGAGCCATTTTTATTGACTTGTGATGTTTGACTATGTGTTTGAGCCTTGGTCAAGGTTGATTTGACTTTTGTTGGATAAAAACCATTGGATTTAGGAATTGATGAAATGTATGGATGGTTTTGATTTGATGAAATTCCTCTCATGATCAATTTGTGTTTCTATCTTCCCCTCCCTCTTCATCTTTATCCATATTCTTCTTCATTCCCTCATTTAACCAATGAAATATCTAATGTCTAAAGGCTAATTGATTCATAAATGACCTTGTGTCAGATGAATCAATATAAGTATGACTGAGATAGGTCATTCCCATTTTCTTTTAGTGTATGGTATGTTTTAGGAGTTTGGTTCTTTGTACAAAATCTCTAACATGCATTAACACCTATATTTTTATTATCCGACCTCAGATAGTTGTGACTTCTACATAAGTCCAATTACGATTTCTTAACATATAGCTAAATTTGACCCTCAAGGCATAACATTCTAGTAAGTGAGATTGTAAGTCTCCCATTCTTCATGGCTTTGTGTGGAGACTTGACCTTTTTTCCATTCATGAGAGCTAGTGGCATACTTGTTGAATTATCCAAGTTGGAGCCCTTCTCATGGAAGATGTCTTGGTTTAAGGATTCATACTTGTGAATGAATGGTTGAGTGTTCTCTAAAGAATGACTTAATCAATTAAAATCACCTTTAACACCACTAACTTTTGAATAACATTTGATTAACTCTTATTCATTATGCTTTTACTTTTAAGTCATTTACTTTATGCAATTTAACTTTTAATCATTTATCATTCATTGCCTTTTACGTTTCATATAACTTGTTTATGTTTATGTCCTTTTCACTTTGCTCATTTGAGCCATATCTTATGATTGTATATATTGTTTGTGTGTTTTGATTTTGTTTGTGGTCTTAGGACCTTAAAATATCTAATAACAACAAAAACCCTAAAAAACATCTTGTGACTGTTGAACTTGATCTGAGCTTTTGGACTTAGGTTTAGGCAATGTTCCCTGTGCTAAAAGGACTTGGCCAATGCCAACATCTTGAGACTGAGCTACTTTGAACTGTGCTTTCATCTGATACAAGAATTAAGAATTTCTTAGGTTCATCTGCTACTCTGTCTCTGTGCTTAATTGTTATTTTGATCTTGTGTCTGATGTTTTGTTATAAGTTGATCAAGGAATATTTCATCTGCTACATGGGAAGAGAATGAAGGCTGTTAGCTAATGAAGTGCTTACTTGGATGTGGCCATCTTTATTTGATGCCTTGATCTTCATGATGTCTGGATATTGCTCATTGCTTATTGATTATTGCTTGATAAAAGTACAAAGGAAAATGGGTTTCTATATGACATTCTTGTCTGTTGGATTGCATCCCATTGGTCAGATCTTTTCAACTTTTAAATTTTAAATATTTTCTTAGAAGGAGGAGGTTGGAACTCTGTTCCAAGCCTTGTCTATTGCTAAAGTGAAGAAAGTTGGGGCACCCATGTCTTCTTTCAAGGATGCTCAGAAAGCTATTGAGGTTGGCTGCACTGATCAGTGGGGTCACATGATAGAGATTGCTGAAAATAAGAATATGGTCGGATTGGGATTTCAAAAAGGGATGTTCAATGTCAAAGCTGAAGATGTGCAACCGAGTTTCCACATTGGAGGGTTCATTCATGGTAATGATCAACACTCAGCTGCTGTGATCGAGGATGATGAAGACGAAGCTTGCCCCAACTTTGTGACGCATGGCCAGACTTGCAACAATTGGGTTATTGTTGATGTTCCTACCATTATTCATCGCTCTAAGTAATTTTGTTTTTATTTTTAAGAAAAATCCTTCTCCTATGCCTAAGGGAGAAGTAAACATTGTTAGGCATTTCAATTATCATCAATGAAATACAATCTCATTCATCCGCATCTATGATGTTTTATTTTTACTTTTTGCTTTTCTGAAAATGATAATCACAAAAAAAACATAAATAAATAATAATTGTCCATCTGCATAATATTTGGTCACAATTCACTTCTCTAAAAGCAAAATATCAAATCATTATGCAGGTTGGTTCCCAAACCCGTTGAATACAATGATCCTACTCCCTCTCTAAACTTTGATTTCCATGTGTTTGAGGCTGAGGAATAGACTGACGATGAAGAAGTATCTAATGAATTATCTCGTCTACTTGAGCATAAGGAAAAAGCCACTTAGTCGTTTGAAGAGAAGATTGAGTTAGTCAACTTGGGTTCCAAAGATGATGCGAAGGAGGTCAAAATTGGGTCTCAACTATGTCCAGAGGCTAAGAATGGGTTGATTAATCTTCTTCGAGAATATTCAGATGTTTTTGCTTGGTCCTATCAAAACATGTCTGGGTTAGATTCTGAGATTGTGGAGCATAGATTGTCGTTGAAACCAGGATGCCCTCCGGTCAAGCAGAAGTTGAGGAGAACTCATCCTGATATGGCAGTGAAGATCAAAGAGGAAGTGCAGAAACAGATTGATGTTGGTTTTCTTGTTACCAGTGAGTATCCGCAGTGGGTGGCCAATATTGTGCATGTTCCAAAGAAGGATAGAAAAGTCCGTATGTGTGTCGATTATAGAGGTTTGAACAAAGCTAGTCTGAAAGATGATTTCCCTCTGCCACACATTGACATGTTGGTAGACAATACAACTATATTCAAAGTCTTTTTGTTTATGGACGGATTTTCCGGTTATAATCAGATCAAAATGGCACCCGAAGATATGGAGAAGACCATATTCATTACACCCTAGGGAACGTTCTATTATAGAGTGATTCCTTTCGGTTTAAGAATGTTAGGGCAACATACCAGAGAGCTATGACCACTTTTTTTCATGACATGATGCATAAAGAGATCGAAGCTTATGTTGATGATATGATTTCCAAATCAAGTGATGAAGAAGAGCATGTTGAGCATTTGTTAAAGTTATTCCAACGTTTGAGGAAGTACAAACTCTGCTTGAATCCCAATAAGTGTACATTTGGTGTTCGTTCTGGATAGTTGTTGGGCTTTATTGTCAGTGAGAAGGGTATTAAAGTTGATCCTGCCAAGGTCAAAGCAATACGAGAAATGCCCGCACCCAAAACTGAGAAGCAAGTCAGAGGTTTTCTCGAACGCTTTAACTATATCTCAAGATTCATATCGCATATGACTGCCACATGTGTGCCTATATTCAAGCTTCTTCAGAAAGATCAGTCTTGCGATTGAACCGAAGATTGCCAAAAAAGCTTTGACAATATCAAAAAGTATCTGCTTGAGCCTCAGATTCTGTCTCCACCTGTTGAAGGAAGACCATTTATCGTGTATTTGACTGTGCTTGACGAGAGTATGGGCTGTGTTCTAGGTCAGCAAGACAAAACTGGAAAGGAAGAATATGCAATTTACTACCTCAGTAAGAAATTCACCAACTGTGAGACTTGGTATTCTGTGCTTGAAAAAACTTGTTGCGCATTGGCTTGGGCTGCTAAGTATCTACGTCAATATATGGTGAATCATACTACTTGGTTGATATCCAAAATGGATCATATCAAGTACATCTTTGAGAAGCCTGCTTTAAATGGGAGGATTGCCCGTTGGCAGATGTTGTTATCTGAATATGATATTGAATACCAATCTCAAAAAGCTATCAAGGGTAGTGTCTTAGCTGACCATTTGGCTCACCAACCGACTGAAGATTATCAGTCAGTGCAGTATGATTTTCCTGATGAAGAGATCTTGTACCTGAAGATGAAAGACTGCGATGAACCATTGCTTGAAGAAAGGCCAGAACCTGGTTCTCACTGGGGCATGGTATTTCATGGAGCTGTTAATCAATATGGTAATGGCATTGGGGCAGTGATTATTACTCCTCAAGGCATTCATTTTCCGTTTACAACTAGATTAACCTTCAAGTGTACAAATAACATGGCTGAGTATGAAGCTTGCATTATGGGGCTTGAAGAGGACATTTATCTCAAAATTAAATATCTTGACGTCTATGGAGGTTCAACTTTGGTTGTGAGTCAGATCAAAGGTGAATGGGAGACGAATCAACCCAGTTTGATACCATATAGAGATTATGCGACGAGGATTTCAATTTTCTTTACAAAGGTTGAGTTTTATCATATCCCTCAAGACGAAAACCGGATGGCAGATGCTCTTGCAACCTTGGCTTTAATTATTGTGGTGAAGTTATGGAATGAAGTTCCTAATTTGACCGTGATGCGTCTTAATAGGCCAACTCATGTGTTTGCTATTGTAGAAGCTAAAGATGAAAAGCCGTGGTATTTTGATATTAAGTGCTTTCTCCAAAGTCAGATTTACCTTCCTGGGGAATCTTTGAAAGATAAGAAGACTTTGAGAAGGTTAGCTGACAATTTCTACCTGAACGGTGATGTGCTTTACAAGAGAAACTTTGATATGGTTTTGCTCAGATGCATGGATAGACACGAAACAGACTTATTGATGACTGAAGTCCATGAAGGTTCCTTTGGTACTCATTCCAATGGACATGCTATGGCTAAAAAGATGTTGAGGGCAGGTTACTATTGGCTAACAATGGAATCTAACTGTTGCAAGTTTATGAAGAAATGCCACAAGTGTCAAGTTTATGCAGATAAGATTCATGTTCCTCCGACACTGTTGAATGTCATTTCCTCTCCATGGCCCTTCTCCATGTGGGTAATTGATATGATTGGTATGATTGAGCCCAAAGCTTCAAACGGACATCGTTTCATTCTGGTGGCTATTGACTACTTCATAAAGTGGGTTGAAGCGGCATCGTAAGTAAATGTAACCAAGCAAGTTGTTGTGAGGTTTATCAAGAATCATATTATATGCCGTTATGGTGTGCCAAGTAAGATCATTACTGATAATAGATCAAACTTGACCAATAATATGGTGGAAGATCTTTGTAAAGACTTCAAGATTGCACATCATAATTCTTCTCCCTACAGACCTAAGATGAATGGGGTTATTGAAGCTGCAAATAAGAACATCAAGAGAATCATTCAGAAGATGGTCGTGACGTATAAAGATTGGCATGTGATGCTCCCATTTGCTTTGCATGGGTACCATACCTCCATCCGCACTTCAACAGGGGCAACTGTTGAAAAGTATATCTTCGGCAAATATTTTTATACCGTATCCACAGAGATTGGTTGTTATTACCGCCGTTCTATAATCCAAATTGTTATAAGTTTAGAAAGTAACCAAGTTGTTTTGTTTGGAAAGTTATCTTTTTGAGTAAAATGTCTCTAAAAACAGTAAAATGGTTTTAATCAAATGTAAAAGCTTGGCAAGATTGGAGTTCACTATTCCAAGTGCTTATATTTCCTTATGATAACTATATAGATTTAAGATTATTGATGATGTTCAAGTATCCTCTCAATATCATTTATGTCTAAATGATATTATGATAATCACTATATTGATTCCTTAGACGATCTCTCCACCTAACTATCAATATAACAATCTTTAATGATTGATACAAAAGAAGAGAAATGAATAAATCTATCTCTACAACTTATTCACTACTTGAAAATCTATTTTATGTCAAGACTTAAATAATCTCTTTCAACAACTACTAAAATCTAATTTTCAACTTAGGGCAAAAATATCATTCAATACATCAACAATCTTTTATCATATATATGAATCAAATGGAATACATAAACAAATGAGAATAGCTACTACCTCCAATCTTGACAAAATGGGGTTTAGCTCCTCACCAATGGGAGAAAAACTCTGTTTTTCTCTCTTACAACAATATCAAAACTATCAATGAATGTGTGAATGTGTTAGAATGAATATCAATTTCCATTCTGATTTTCTAAAAAGGGTTGACATTTCCTAAAATGATCATTTTCATCCAAAGCAGAAAAGCTTCCCTAAGGCAGACACCAAAATGGCAAAACCAGTTGGTCTTGAACACAACACCCTTGGCCCAAAAACAGCTTGCTGGATTCGCAGGCTTCGCGGCGCGAAGGGGGTTCGCGGCGCGAACTGAAGCTACCTCAGCTTCCTTGCTTTGCAAGCTTCATCCAATTAGTCTTCCAAGTGGTATTCTTCCAAGTTAGGCCTCCAAATTGCATTCAACACTTCTTTAAAATTATGATTGTGCAATCCAAAGCTCTCTTGCCCAAAAATTCTACAAAACTAACAAATATGTGAAATAACTATTCAAAACAACATAAATTAAACTTAATTGCATTTATACAAAATAATGAGAATAAAAGTGTGTAATTACATCAAAACTTGGTAAAAGGGACCAATAAAAATGATATAAAAGTAGTACTAATTGGTCCCTAACAACTCTCCCCAACTTAGCATTTTGTTTGTCCCTAAACAAAAGTTTCCACCATCACAACCAAAGCAATGACACAAAAGATTGAAACAAGGATTTACCAAGGACATTCAAATGGTTCAAAAGTGTTTGGCACTTTCTCAATCCACCTATCTCAATTCTAGACAAAACATGAATAAGAGAAATGGTTGAGTGCAAAAATCATTCCAAGGAATTCAAAGCCATGTATGTCAAAATTGAATCAAACTTACACACACATCATAATAATGATGAATAACATGAAGGGTTACTTTCACTCATCCAAGAAATTAAATCAACAACAACTCAAATCATGCGGTCATCAAAGCAAATACCAAATCATGTGAAAAATGAGAATCAAGAGGTCTTTCAAGGGTTGTAATGTGGCTTAAGTTACAAGAAAGGATATGATTAAAAGAATTCAACAAAGTTGCCTATCCTAAGGGAGCCTTCCCAAACATTCAACTCTACACAATTTCCATTTCTTTGATCCCTATCTTTTTCTTTTTCTTTTTCTTTTCACATCCACACAACCATGAGCATTCTCTTTGCTTTTTTTTTCTTTCTTTTCTTTTTCTTTGCTCTATGGTTTTAAGGGTGATTTCTTTTTCTTATTTCTTTTCATATTTTCACCCTTTCATAAAAACTCACTTTTCCAAGTTTCTAATCACATCTTTTTACTTTACTCTCCCCAACTTTAGATTCCAAAACCAAATTTATTCAATAATGCTCCCTACTTAGACATAAGCGAAAGGCAAAATTAGCAAACAACTCGGTTTGAAGGTTCAATTGATACGAAAGAAATTAGGATTCATTTATTCCAAAATTTTCACTTGATTTTACAATTATCAATCAAATGAATCCTAAAATAAGCTCAAAGGGGGTTAACTAAGGATTACTCCTCACAAGGTTAGTTGATTCAAACTTTTTGGTCAAGTGGTTTTTCTCAACAAACAATGCCTCTATCATTTTCAAAATTTTCACACAAAAATAGATTGATGCATGATTTAACATGATAAGAATGAGTTGAAATAATGCTCGGTTTCCCGCATTTTAGTGTACAATGGAAAGTTTCCTCACAATTGGTTAAGTCCTATTTTGATTCAAAAATGACATATACTTCAATCAATTTATGATATGGAATTTGCACATACAATTAAACTACTCATGTTAAGTCTAGAAAGCGATAAAGTGTACCTTGAAATGCCGACACTAATTCTTATCATCACCACTCGAAGTGTCCTATGCTTCTTTCTTTGCGAACATTTCTTGGTTGCTTTACGCTTGACTTAAGTGTAAGAACAATTAAACACAAAATGTTGGTAAACCAAATTGATTGTAACACACTTAAATCTCAAAGAGTATTCATGCAATTATCAAAACAACTAATAAACCAAAGTATTGGTGAACTAGAGCCACCCAAAAGTACATCAAAATTTTTCAAAAGCAAAATAATACAAAGAAAACTCAAAATAGAATAAACTCCTCAAATTCACCAACTCCTCAATCTTCCTCCTCTTAGCCACCACCAATAGATCCAAGGACGTCCTCCATCTCATCGCCATGGTTTGCACTACCTCCTGCACCCCCCATAAAAGCTGGCCTGCCCTTAGGCCAATTAGCATAAGCGACATATTCTGCCTGAGAAGGAATTGTGCGGGCTTCGGGTGCAAGGAACGTGTTCTGGAATTGTTGCTGTATAGCATCAAAGATAAATGATTGAGACCTCCTAGAGGCCTCACAACTCTCACAGCAATAATTGGCAAACGCCATCTGGTCGAAGACTGGAGTAGTGCGGGGTCGGGGTCTGGATGACGAAGTCCCGGCTCCTTCGGCTCTGTTCATTTGGCTTTGGAAAAACCTATTCAGATAAGAATCATTAATCACACTAGTGATAGAGAAGTGTACTTCATCCGGAATGGCAACATTCGCCCGTCGTAAAAGTCCCATGATCAGCCCCGGGTATGCAAGCACACCTGCTTTACCACCAAATTTTGTTCCGCTTATAGCCATCTGTAAGACCCCAATTTTGTCCCTAAGATCCCTCATGGCATCATATCATATCATTGCATTGCCTCAAGGATCATTGGACACCTTGCTTCCTTCCCTGTGGGTGGGTCATCTTTTTGAGAGTGATTCTTGATCACCAAGCATTCTTTGCATTTATATGTCATTGCTTTTCTTTTAATCACTAACCAAAAGTACAAAAATATGTCATCTAACCTTTGCCTTGCAGATGAAGTAATAACAGGTCAAGGCATCAAAGGCATTCATTGAGCAATAGATGGTGGTCATTCTTGAGATTTGGAACCCACAATCATTCACAAGAGTTCATATGAGTTATGATGTCATTTTGAAGCAAAATCCCAAGTGGTAAAGGCTTGAATCTCATCAGAACATTTTCAAGTCATCTGAAGACATAGAAAGTCAACTGCAAAGTCGACTGTGGATTTGGAGGTGGGAAGTGACTAGAAATACTTCATTCATGTTCAAAGAAGTCTCATTTGACATCTCAAACACTCACATTGAAGAATTTGAGGTCCAGTCAAGAATTTCCCAAAATAGCAAGTGACCTATAATTTGAACTTTCCAAAAATGGAAAGGTTTTGGACCAACTTCAACTCAATCTTACATCATCAAGAAAGCTTCAAATGAAATTTTGTTGAACATGAAAGTTGTAGAGATTTTCTCCCATTTCCAAAAAGTCCAAGATCATGAATTTCTAATTAGTGGTTGAGGAGATATGATCCAATCATGGCAAAGTGTGCATGGGACTTCAAATGGGCATAACTTGTCAACCAAAGCTCCAAAATGAGTGGTTCTTTTTGCATTTTGATCCTCATGACTTGTAGCTTCCAAACATCTCATCACATGGCATGAAATCCCCTTGCATGATCATGTGTTCACTCATGAAGTTTTGTGAAAGAAAATTTCTAAAATCATTTTGGTTGATCATGAGCATAAAATACCAATTCAAAAGCTTGCATGGGCTTGTTTTAAGTGATTTTGGATCAGAATTGGGTACTGTTCACGTGGCTTTTCATGCATGGGGGTGAAAATACCATTTTTGCACATACCCCTCATAAGTTGTTAATCTCACTTAGCTTAGGCTTAAACATGATTTCAGTATGATTAGCATGGGATATATAAGGTTAAACACAACTGTTTTTATCATTAACATCATTTTTCAGATCTGAATCTCAAATCAACCAAATTTTTCTCTCAAAAATATTTTGCAATTCTTCACACAAGAGCCATTTCTAGTGATGGATTCATGATCAGGAAGCATTGTTGAGCAAGATTGAACGTGGAATTCGAGCAAATCGTGCCAGTTTGGACCATACACAAAGCTTGAAGGTTCAATGGAGTCTGGAAATTGAGCTGGATTCGTGCATGCTGAAGCATTCAATTCATCATCAATCACTTCAATAAGCATTGTAGAGAAGATTTGAGGCATTGCTGAGCTTTGTAGAGCACGATTCCAGTTTCTGTTCTTCAAAGAGGTCAGGATTTGATCTCAATAATTCTTGAATTCATTAGGATATTCATGTAGATCTCGTGTTGTAGAGAATGCTGGTGAAAAAATGAAGTGAAATGGCGCATTATTGATGAAGTTATGCATGTTTAAAGTCTTGATGTCATTTAAGTTTTTCTTCAATTTGGATTTGTTATGATGAATTATGTTAAAATGATTGTTGATCTTTGATGTGCATGGAACAAGGAATCGAATGGTGTAATTGATTTTGATTTCTGGAATGTTTTTGATTGTTCTGGAAATTTGCCTTTGAAGTTCATCTTCATCTTCATGAGGAAGATGAAGATCATCACGTTTCCAGTGTTTGCTACGAAATGGCCACGATTTTGCTGCGAAATGCATGATTAGCTACGAATTCTGGAAAATCATTTGCCAGGCTTAGGGTTAGACCAAAACGGTGCCGTTTTGGTGGCGCGCGCATTATTTGAAAATGGACCAGGTTCGAGTCCGAGCGAAGGAATTTTTTTCAAATTGCCTTGCATTTTCATGTTTCCCTCCTATTTTGCCATGCTTGTATATTTTTGAACTTCAAATTTTTTCCAAACTTCATAAAATCATAACAAATTGAAAACTCATCCAAATTGATCCCAATTTTTTGCAAAATGCTCCTTATTCTGTCTAGTTTTTTATGATCATTAATTGGAAAATTGTGCACGGCTGGATTTTATTTGGTGCTAGATTATGTGAGCATGTATCCATTTTTGACCTTGCCTTGCTTATCTTATTGTGAAATGCTTGTTTCTTATCCAATGGCCTTGAAATTTTGCATGATGAATCCAGACACATAGCTGGACATTTTGGTTTTGGTTTGACATTTTTCTCAATTATCATTTCTGTTTTATGCATGTGCTAACTTGGTGTGACAATTTGTGTCACACCTTTGCTTGTCCAACTTATACAATGTGATTTCCATGCCAAATGATCTTCAATGCTTCTGATTTTTTGTATGTGTTTCATGTTAGATGTCTTGAATGCTCATGATTTTTTACAGATTTATTTGAATCATTTCTGTTTTGATTTGATTTTTTCATTCATGATGATCACATATGAGCTTTGAAATTGTCTTGAACTTCACTTGATCATGAAATGCTTTTGGTAATTGATTTTTATGTGAGCCCTTTTAGGATATGTCAATATATGTTTGAAGTTACTTTGTGTTGAATTTCAGCTCCTGTTTTAAATTTTTTCTCCATCTTTGACCCTAGGCTTTGACCTAGTGGTTTGTTGCTTACATGTGAGCTTTGATTTTAGGTTGAGCATCCAAGTTCCATAGTTGATGATGCTTCATCATGTGAATGTTGATGTTTGCTTTTGTTTACTAACACTTGTGTGTTTTTGTAGGTTGATGCTAACTCATTTGAGTTTGCCTTTTGGCTTACACATTTTGTACATTGGGATTGTCTGTTGCTTATTAACTGTTGTCTGTTTGTCTGAGCATTGTACTGATTTGTTCAGTTGTTTCCACAGGTACCTAAGTTGCTTTAAGTTCATTTGAACTTTGCTTTGCTTGGTTGCTTAACCACTTAGGTATAGTCCTTAATCTTCATGTAGTCTGGAAGACCTACTGTTATTGGTAGGCACCTGTCTGAAGCCCTCCTTAAGAGGCAATGTTTGTGCTTGTGTAATTTTGTGCCAAGCAGGTAAAGTCCTCTTAAGAGGCAATTGGCAGATAAAAGAGATGTGTAGTCCATCTCCTGCTATTTAGTGTGTCATTCACCTTGCTCACACCATGTGTTGATGCATGGTGAATAATAACCCAAGATCTTATAGAGTCAATCATTTGTGGAGAAGAGTTCCAACTTTCTGAACTCCCACACTTTCTATTGTTTAAAGCTCTCCCTGACCAGGGATAAGAGTTATGAGGCACACCCCTCATCTCCATTTCATCTGCTTCACCCTAACTCTCAATGTTAGGGTTAAGAGCTCAAAATACCCCATTCCAGTTGGCTGTAACGCCTAACCTTGTTTGAGCCTAATTGATTGTATATAGTGTGTGCTAATTGACTTGTTTGTTTGCTTACTTGATTCATCTGTGCATATTTGCTTATGTGTGCCTTTGTGCATGTATCATCATTACTGGTGTATCATTTCATAATCATTGTCCATATCTTGGTGACATTTTTGTTTTGTCCATTGAGGAGTCAATTGTAAGTCCAGCTATTGGCAGTTGTTTCCTATGATCTGGAGGGATTTGGAACTAAGACCATTCATTGGCATTCCTTTCCTTGGAGTCGAGTGTAAGACCATTTATTGGCAACTTGTTTCCTCTTGCTTATTGCATTTGTTATTTGTTTCTTGTGAGGAGTCAATTGTAAGTCCAACTATTGGCAGTTGTTTCCTATGATCATTCCTAGGAGACTAGTATAAGTCCATTGATTGGCATCTGGTATCCATGTTTTATTTTGTTTTAGGAGACTAGTATAAGTCCATTGATTGGCATCTGGTATCCATGTTTCATTTTGTTCTAGGAGATTGGTATAAGTCCATTGATTGGCATCTGGTATCCATTTTGTTTTGTGAGATTGGAATAAGTCCATTGATTGGCACCCGGTATCCATTTTCTATGTTATTTGCTTGTTGCCTATTCCAAAGGAATCACTTGAATCATCTACATATGATCTCAAGAGGTGAACATCTAAGAAGTTTTACTTCCTCACCCTCCCACCTTTTTGTTTCTTTAAAACCTCAATTTGCATGTTAACTCAAACTTGAAAAAACTATTGTGCAAACCTTCTCATTTCTTTTCAAATTATAAACCTAGGCCTTAAGCCTTTGATTTTTCAAACTTCATTTTCACAATACTTCTTTTGAATTGAATTCTAATCATACTTTGACCATCTTTTGTGAATAAATTCTAAGTGATTAATTCCACTCATTCAATTGTTTTGTGGCTCAAGTCCACTTTCTTGATAAGTTTTCATACCTTAGCCATAGGTTTGATTTATCCTAGTTGGTTTATGTTAATCTCCCCTTTTGTCCTTAGTGATTGAATTTTAAGACTTCCTTGCTTATTATAGGGTTAACCCCTCACTAGCAAGTTGAAGCTTTTCTCACATGGTGGACTTGTTGTTTGTATAGGTTGAGTTTTCTCCCGTGGATAACGAAAGACCTTAGGGATTTTGGTTTTAAAATGAATCCACCCATACTTTTGGAAATCTTTTATCCAAACTACGGCGTTTTGATCCTTACCTTCCATGGAAAGGTACGTAGGCAACGGGTTCATCCGTTCAAACACAAAAATAATAACTTGTACATTCTTTTCTCATCCCTTCAATCCATGTTTGCACAATAAATATTTCATAAACAAATAACATTTCATACAACAAGTTGTGAAAAGGGCTCCCTAGGAGTACCTAGGACGTTTTGGGTGCCTAACACCTTCCCATTGCGTAATTAACCCCTTACCCAGATCTCTGATCTTTTCATTAGTTTTCTATGTGTAAAACTTCTTAGGCTTTTGTTCGCTTTTTAGCCATTCCTTTGGATAAATAAAAGTGCGGTGGCGACTCGATTCTTTGTATGCTTTACTTTTGATTTAATCAATAAATCATAAAGTGACGAATACACCGCTACAGAAAAAGTGGTGACTCCACTGGGGAGTAGTCTCCAGTGGGTTTTGCCTTCTTTTCACCCTTGTTGTATGATATTGTTTATTTGTTATATGACATATTTTTGTACAATTTGGGATTACTGTATTGATTGTAATGATTGAATTGCTTGATATACAATTGCTGTTTGCTTGGTGATCTCTGTGAGATGAGTTCTATACCCGAACTCGAGTGCACCTTAGGATAGGAGAATGGCATAGTCTTGTCGACTTGTGTGGAGTATTCCTTAGCAAGTTGACTTGCGAGTCCATTCACTTGGTGGAGGTCATGTTGGATTAATAATGTCACACAAGTTATTTGTGGTTAGGCATTATTCTTTTAACATGTGCCTTAGAAGCCAAGGACCTTAGTTTACCAAGCCCATCTTGACCTATTTTAGGACGTAGTGCGGAAGTCGTTCAGATGTAAGATCTGATGCGATTGTTACGCGATACTACACTCATAAGAGTCTCTCTTGAGAATATTTTTGGAATACGAGTATTCGTTCCTCCGATAATATTCGAAAGATGGGATGATGACTATGGGAACCTCTTGTAGAACATGTTCGGCAGATTTAAACCCTAGTACACTCCCTTTGGGTGGTTCTTAACCGAGACTCCATGCTCGTGACTCTCAACAAACCCGTGTTTCATGGTTGAGTCGTTCAGACATCCTTAATATCAATGGAACTTGGGTGTTGATAAGGTGAAAACCATAATCCACCAAAATGGATGATTGATATTAAGGATGATTGAGCTGGTTCATGTATTATTAATATCAATGGAACTTGGGTGTTGATAAGGTGAAAACCATAATCCACCAAAATGGATGATTGATATTAAGGATACTATGAGCTTTCCCATGACCTTTGTATGGTGTGACTTGCTTGATCCTTGAGTGTGATTGCTGCATTCATACATTCATGCATTCATCTGCATTCATGTCATCAGAAAAATTTCAAGGAACTTAAAGGGTTTATTTGCAAAATTTTCAGACATGGAAAGACCAAAAAGGCATACAAAGAAGTACAGCTTTCGACAGCCCGATGTGAAAGAGTTAAGGAATCTGACATCTTATGTATTAGATCCCTTGGGTTTCAAAGCTCGTTATGGGAAGCTTCTGCCTCTGTTGACTACTCAGGTTGATGAGTACTTTGGCGCAGTTCTATGATCCTCTGTATCACTGCTTCTCTTTTCCGGACTTTCAGTTGTTGCCCACGCTCGAGGAGTATGCTCATCTTGTGGGTATTCCTATTCTGAATCAGGTGTCGTTCAGTGGCTTAGAGAGTATTCCGACTTCTCGAGAGATCGCAGACTTGTTGCACATAGATGAATCCCTGATTGAAGCGCATATGACCACCAAAGGTGGAATTCGGGGTCTTCCTTCTGATTTCCTCATCGCTCAAGCTACCGTCTATGGGAAGGCCATGAGTGAGGATGCCTTTGAGGCCATATTCGTGCTACTCATCTATGGATCGGTATTGTTCCCCAACATCGACAAATTTGTGGATGTGAACGCCATTAGGATCTTTTCTGTTCTTAATCTCGTTCCTACTCTGTTGGGTGATACCTATTTCTCTTTGCATCTGAGGAATGAAAAGGGTGGAGGAGCTATTGTGTGCTGTTTGCCTCTGTTGTATAAGTGGTTTATTTCTCACTTACCGCAGACGATCGCTTTCAAGGAAAACAAGGGATGTCTACGGTGGTCTACGAGACTTATGTCTCTCACTAATGACGATATCTCTTGGTATGATCGCGTGTATGATACAGTTCAGATCATTGACTATTATGGTGAATTCCCTAATGTGTCTCTTCTTGGTACATGTGGTGGGATCAGCTACAACCCTATCTTAGCACGTCGTCAGCTTGGGTTCCCCCTAAAGGATAAACCTCATAACATTCTGTTAGAAGGTGTGTTCTTTCAGGAGGGTAAAGATCCCCAAGGCCTGAAAGCCAGGATGGTCCGCGCTTGGCGTAAGATTCACAAAAAGGGTAGAAGTGAGTTGGGTCCGAAGAACTGTATTGCTTTGGAGCCGTATACTTCTTGGGTCAGACAGAGAACATCAGAGTATCTTATGCCTTATGATTATCCGAGACCTACACCGTTGGATATGGCTGGGCCTTCAACCCTCCCTAACCAAGGCGTAGAGGAATTGAGAGAAGAAGATCTTTCACGTGCCTGGATCCGTGAAAGAGAAGAGTTGCTTCAGCAAATCAAAGAGAAGGACGCTCTGATCGAATTTCTCGAGCATCAGGTGATAGATGATCCGAATGATACCTGGACTTCTCTGCTTCCTCAGTCTTCCAAATTCTGGAAGAGGAAGTATGATCAACTTGCTAAAGAGAAAGCGGATATGGAAGCAGCGTACGAGAGAGAGATCAAGAGGCTTTGTGCATCTCGACTTCCGGCATCTCGAGCTTCTAGGGATCCATAGGATGTTTATTTTCCTTTTCCCTTGTAATAATCAACAATGCTGTACTTCTTTGTCTCAAATATATTTGATGAGATATTTTCCATATGCGATTAAATGTTTTAATATTCAAAAATTGCAAATAGAACCCTAAAAGTTCCTTGAAATAAAAACAAAGCATATGCATGAGCATTGCATGCATCATCTCACATAAGCAGGTGTTGTTCTGGTCTTCTTGTCTGTGGCCTAACTCTGTGCTCTTCATTTATTTTGAAGACAAGCTGACGCATCGGTACTACACCCGAGCTAATTCTGCAAGAGTGATGGATCAACTTGAACAAGAGAACCGTGAGCTGAAAGAAGAGGTCGCCAGACTGAGCGCTCTGATGGAGCAGTTCTTGGCTGCACAGAATCAACCGTCTCCACCGCCTGCAACTCCTCCCTAGAGGACTATTATATCAGAGATTGTCTCCTCGATAGTGCCAGCTGCCAGTGCCCATTTCATGCCAGCCATGCCAGCCGGGTTTCCGTGGGGTATGCCTCCTGGTTTTATGCCTGATATTCCAGCTCCTACCTTTGCTTCCATGCCGGCATCTAGCCCGGTCCTTGCGATGCCTCCTCCTGTCGTGCATACCACTCCCAGGGTAGACGACACCATCTATCATTCTGAGCCGTCTGAGGGCCCAGATGTTAATGAAAAGATGGAAGCGATGAACGACCAATTCCTTGAACTCCGCAAGGAATTGAAGACCCTTCGAGGGAAAGATTTGTTCGGCAAATCTGCTGCTGAATTATGCTTAGTTCCCGG
The DNA here is from genome assembly GCF_024323335.1 of Lathyrus oleraceus. NCBI lineage: Eukaryota > Viridiplantae > Streptophyta > Magnoliopsida > Fabales > Fabaceae > Lathyrus > Lathyrus oleraceus. The sequence continues at coordinate 229,940,305 of NC_066580.1, read as the reverse complement.
TGTGAAGATTCCTGTCAAATTCAAAGTCCCAGACTTTGAGAAGTATAAGGGGAACACCTGCCCTCTCAGCCACCTGGTTATGTATGCCAGGAAAATGTCTACTCAGACGGATAATGATCAACTGCTGATTCATTATTTTCAGGATAGTTTGTCTGGTGCTGCTCTTCGGTGGTATATGAGCCTTGATAGTGCAAACATCCGTTCCTTCAACGATCTTGGCGAAGCCTTCGTCAAGCAATATAAATATAATGTGGATATGGCTCCTGACCGTGATCAACTCAGAGCTATGTCCCAGAAGGACAAAGAGACATTTAAGGAGTACGCCCAGAGGTGGCGAGAGCTGGCAGCTCAGATTACTCCTCCGCTGGAAGAGAAGGACATGACTAAGATCTTTTTGAAAACTCTTAGTTCATTTTATTATGAGCGGATGGTCGCTAGTGCTCCCTCTGATTTCACCGAGATGGTGAACATGGGGATGCGATTGGAGGAAGGAGTCCGGGAAGGACGTTTGACCAAAGATGAAGGCTCTTCTAAACGATATGGGGCGTTTAAGAAGAAAGATGGGGAGGCACATGCTGTGCAATCCCATACTAAACCCAGAAGACCCTCTGCCAAGAGGAAGCCTGTGCGTCATGCCAGTAATCAGCATCAGGTGGCTCATATAGCACATGTCTTCAGAGACAATCATCAGCATAATCAGCAACAACCTCAGTATCAACAACAGCATCGCCCACAGCAACAGGCTTACCAGCCTCGTGGCAACAGTAATCAGGCTAATTTGAATTATGAGAGGAAGAAGATCACTTTCGATCCTATTCCTATGTCATATGATGAGCTATATCCCTCTTTAATAGAGCAGAAACTAATTACCCCGAGAGATCCTCCGGCTATACCTGCTAACCCGCAGTGGTGGTACAAGCCCGACCAACATTGTGTTTATCACTCCGGTGCTCCCGGTCACAATATAGAAAACTGCTATCCGTTGAAGACTAAGGTTCAAGACCTTGTGAGGTGCGGCATTCTGAGTTTTGAGGACTCAGGCCCTAATGTTACGAAGAACCCATTGCCCGAGCATGGGAAGTCGGTTAACATGGTCCAGGGTTGCCCTGGTAAGTATAAAGTCAAATATGTAAGTCATATTCGACAGTCATTGGTTGAGTTGCATCGTCTGCTGTGTGATTACAGTCATATGGAGCACGACCATGACAAATGTCGTATCTGCTCTGTCAATCGTCTGGGTTGTCGCCAAGTGCGCAGAGAGCTGCAAGAGTTGCTAGATGATGGTACTATTGAGATTCTTCAAAACAGAAATGTTGATGAAGATGAAGTGAATGTGATTTCCCCTGTGTTCAAGATCCCAGAGCCTGTTGTCATCCGATATGATGGTAGCAAGCCGAAAGTCTCTCCTTCTTTGGTGATCAAACCTGCAGGCCCTGTGCCTTATGCTTCAGATAGAGCAATTCCCTTCCGCTATAATCCAGTTGCTGTTGAAGATGGGAAAGAAGTGTCGTTGCCTTCAACTTCTGTGGTAAATATTGCCGATGTGAGCGGGTTGACCCGTAGTGGTCGTGTGTTTTCAGCACCCCTGAAGACTCACATTGTTTCTGATTCTGCTGAGCGTCCGGTTGGGACTGCAGTGAATGTTCCGAATCCGGCACCTGTTGCCAAACCCTCCTCTGTACAAAAGACTCCTACTTCTTCTGTTGGCCCTAGTGGCATTGTGAATGAAGACTGTGATGAGATGCTGAGGCTCATCAAGAAGAGTGAGTACAACGTTATAGACTAGCTTCTACAAATGCCGTCCAAGATCTCCGTGCTATCTTTGCTTCTGAATTCATAACCCCATAGGGAGGCTCTGCAGAAAGTATTGGACTTGGCTTATGTCGATCACGAAGTCACGATTGAACAGTTTGATAGTATAGTTGCAAACATTACTGCTTGCAACACTTTGAGTTTCTGTGACGCTGATCTCCTTGAGGAGGGAAGAGACCACAACATGGCTTTACATATTTCTATGAACTGCAAGAACGACGCCATGTCCAACGTGCTAGTGGACACTGGGTCATCTCTAAATGTATTGCCGAAGACCACTCTTTCGAGATTGTCATATCAGGGGCCTCCCATGAGGCAGAGTGGTGTTGTTGTGAAAGCTTTCGATGGGTCGCGTAAGACCGTGATTGGGGAAGTTGATCTCCCAATCAAGATTGGACCAAGTGATTTCCAAGTTACCTTTCAGGTTATGGATATCCACCCATCTTATAGCTGTCTCCTTGGTAGACCATGGATTCACGAGGCTGGCGCTGTGACATCCACCCTACACCAGAAGCTAAAATTCGTTAAGAATAAGAAACTGGTTGTGGTAGGGGGAGAAAAGGCTCTCCTGGTTAGCCACCTGTCTTCTTTCTCATATATTGATGCTGAGGATGAAGTTGGAACGCCTTTCAAAGCTTTGTCTATTGCTGAGCCAATTGAGAAGAAGTCTCCTTCATTTGCTTCCTATCGAGATGCGAAACTGGCCATTGAATGTGGTGCAGTTGCTGGTTTAGGGAAGATGATTGAGCTTGAAGACAACAAATCCCGGGCTGGCATTGGCTATTCTTCTGGGGTTTTTAACGAGCAAGGGCTGTTCAAGAGTGGAGGTTTCATCCATGCTGATCAAGATGAAAAAACTGCTGCTATTTTGGAAGAGGATGCAGAGGATTTGAGCAACTTCGTCATCCCTGGTGGTGTCTGCCACAATTGGGTCGCTGTGGATGTTCCTACGGTCATTCATAAGTCAGCGTAATTTGTTCACTTTGTTCAAAAACCCTTCTCCCATACCAAAAGGAGAAGTGATGACATTGTTAGCAGCATTTATGCAATGATATTTCATTCAATTAATGCATTGTTAAACATTTGTTTTTCCATTGTTTTCACTTTTTGCTTTTGCATGAAATCGGTGATCATAAAAAACCCTAAAAACAAGAATAAAAGAAATCCTTTTCATCTGCATAATGGTTTGCTTGTTTAAATTCTATAGTTTTTATTATCCAAAATCATTATGCAGGTTGATTCTAAAACCCATTGAACATAATGATCCAACATCATCTCCCAATTTTGAATTCCCTGTATTCGAGGCAGAGGAAGATGATGTTGAAGGGATTCCTGATGAGATTACCCGTCTCCTTGAGCACGAGAAGAAGATCATTCAGCCGCACCTCGAAAATCTGGAAACAATCAACTTGGGGTCTGAAGATTGTGTTTGTATGGTGAAGATTGGGGCACTCCTTGAAGAGTCTGTCAAGAAGGAGTTGATCAGTTTGCTACGAGAATATTCCGATATCTTTGCTTGGTCGTACGAAGATATGCCGGGTCTAGACACCGATATTGTGCAAAATTTCCTGCCTCTGAAGCCTGAGTGCGTGCCTGTGAAGCAGAAGCTCAGAAGAACTCATCCAGATATGGCAGTGAAGATCAAAGAGGAAGTTCAGAAGCAAATTGATGCGGGGTTTCTGGTGACTTCTACATATCCTCAATGGGTGGCCAATATTGTGCTCGTGCCTAAGAAAGACGGAAAAGTCCGTATGTGTGTTGATTACAGAGATTTGAATAAAGCTAGTCCGAAAGATGATTTCCCTCTACCACACATTGATATGTTGGTAGACAATACATCTAAATTCAAGGTCTTTTCCTTTATGGACGGATTTTCCGGATATAATCAAATCAAGATGGCACCCGAGGATATGGAGAAGACAACATTCATCACACCTTGGGGAACATTCTGTTATCGAGTGATGCCCTTCGGTTTGAAGAACGCCGGAGCCACGTATCAACGTGCTATGACTACCTTGTTTCATGATATGATGCACAAGGAGATAGAGGTCTATGTTGATGATATGATTGCTAAGTCTAGAACGGAAGTTGAACATGTTGAACATTTGTTGAAGCTTTTTCAGCGTTTGAGGAAGTACAAGCTTCGTCTGAATCCGAACAAATGTACATTTGGAATCCGTTCCGGCAAGTTGTTGGGTTTTGTTGTCAGCGAGAGAGGTATTGAGGTTGATCCTGCAAAGGTCAAAGCAATACAAGAGATGGTTGCGCCCAAAACCGAAAAGCAAGTCCGAGGTTTTCTTGGCCGCTTGAATTATATTTCCAGATTTATATCCCACATGACTGCCACATGTGCGCCAATATTCAAGCTCCTCCGGAAAGATCAATCTCATGATTGGACCGAGGATTGCCAGAAAGCTTTCGACAGTATCAAAGAATATCTGTCTGAACCTCCGATCTTGTCTCCGCCTGTAGAAGGAAGACCTCTGATCATGTATCTGACTGTTCTTGAAGACTCGATGGGTTGTGTACTCGGTCAGCAAGACAAATCAGGGAAGAAAGAATCTGTTGTCTACTACCTCAGTAAGAAGTTTACTGGATGTGAGTCTCGATACTCTATGCTTGAGAAGACGTGCTGTGCTTTGGCTTGGGCTGCTAAGCGTCTACGCCAGTACATGATAAATCATACAACTTGGTTGATATCCAGAATGGATCCAATCAAGTACATCTTCGAGAAGCCTGCTTTAACTGGGAGGATTTCCCGTTGGCAGATGTTGTTGTCTGAGTATGATATTGAGTATCGAGCTCAGAAAGCTATCAAAGGTAGTATCTTGGCTGACCATTTAGCACACCAGCCGATTGAATATCATCAGTCTGTTCAGTATGACTTCCCAGATGAGGAGATTCTGTATTTGAAAATGAAAGATTGCGACGAGCCTACACTTGATGAAGGCCCAGAACCTGGTTCTAGATGGACGATGGTGTTTGATGGCGCTGTAAATCAGTATGGAAATGGAATTGGGGCAGTAATCATTACTCCTCATGGCACATATATTTCTTTTACAGCAAGGCTAACTTTCAAATGCACGAATAATATGGCTGAGTATGAGGCCTGTATTATGGGATTAGAAGAATGCATTGATCTAAGGATCAAGCATCTTGATGTGTATGGTGATTCGGCCCTAGTTGTCAATCAGATCAAGGGAGAATGGGAGACGAATCAGCCAGGTCTCATTCCGTATAGAGATTATGCGAGGAGGATTTCAACGTTCTTTACAGAAGTTGACTTTCATCATATTCCTCGAGAGGATAATCGGACGGCAGATGCGCTAGCTACGCTTGCTTCCATGATTGTAGTCAAGTATTGGAATGAAGTTCCTAATATCACCGTCATGCGCTTGGATAGACCAGCTCACGTGTTTGCAGTTGAAGAAGTGAACGATGACAAGCCTTGGTATTTTGATATCAAGAATTTCCTCCAGAACCAGGTCTACCCGCCTGGGGCATCTGTGAAAGATAGGAAAACTTTGAGAAGGTTGTCAGGCAGTTTCTACCTCAGTTGTGAAGTGCATTATAAGAGAAATTTTGACATGGTTTTGCTCAGATGCGTGGATAGACACGAAGCAAACTTGTTGATGACTGAGGTCCATGAGGGTTCATTTGGTACTCATTCCAATGGACATGCCATGGCTAGAAAGATGTTGAGAGCAGGCTACTATTGGATGACAATGGAGTCTGACTGCTGCAAATATGTGAAGAGATGCCACAAGTGTCAGATTTATGCAGATAAGATTCATATTCCTCCGACACTTCTGAATGTGATTTCATCACCGTGGCCTTTCTCTATGTGGGGAATCGACATGATTGGCATGATTGAACCGAAGGCGTCCAACGGACACAGGTTTATTCTTGTAGCAATTGACTACTTCACCAAATGGGTTGAGGCCGCATCATATGCGAATGTGACCAGGCAGGTGGTCGTGAAGTTTATCAAGAATCAGCTTATTTGCCGTTATGGTGTGCCAGATAAGATTATTACTGATAATGGATCTAATCTGAATAATAAGATGATGGAAGAGTTGTGCGCTGAATTCAAGATTGAACACCATAATTCTTCTCCTTACAGACCCAAGATGAATGGGGCTGTTGAAGCTGCTAATAAGAATATCAAGAAGATTATCCAGAAGATGACAGTCACGTACAAAGATTGGCATGAGATGCTGCCATTTGCTTTGCATGGATATCGTACATCTGTCCGCACTTCAACAAGGGCAACCCCTTTCTCTCTTGTTTACGGCATGGAGGTTGTTCTCCCAGTAGAGGTGGAGATCCCATCAATGAGAGTCTTAATGGAAGCCAAGTTGACTGATGCTGAATGGATTCAGAGTCGTTATGACCAGTTGAATTTGAGTGAAGAGAAGCGATTGACTGCCATGTGCCATGGTCAGTTATATCAGCAGAGAATGAAGAAAGCATTCGATAAGAAGGTCAAACCTCGTGTGTTCCGAGAAGGTGACCTCGTGCTCAAGAAAGTCTTGTCTTTCGCGTCCGATTCCAGGGGCAAGTGGACTCCAAACTACGAGGGTCCATATGTTGTTTAGAGAGCCTTTTCAGGCGGTGCTTTGGTGCTTACAACAATGGATGGGGAGAATTTCACTCGTCCTGTGAATTCAGATGCAGTCAAGAAATACTTTGCCTAAAAAAAAGAGAGTAAAAGAAAAACAGAATAGCTCGCTAAGTTGAAAACCCGAAAGGGCGGCTTAGGCAAAAATGAGCGTCTCGGTGGAGAACCCGAAAGGGCGATCCAGGCAAAAGTTAGAGACATAAAAAAAAGAAGAGAATATTTGTATCCCGCTAGATTGAGCACCTCACCCTGGGGCAATCTAGGAAAAAATTAGGGATATGGCAAGTAACTGCATCCTGACAAGACTTTCTGTTCCACAGCTGTCTTTTCGTTAAAGATTCTCGATTTGTCGTCAACTGAAGCTTCGAATACATCGAAATTCAAATTGGTAGAGAAAGGATCATTATGTTCAATGTAGCCCTCTTCCAATATATATCACCGATTTCAAATTTGTACAGATCTATGGAGTCTTGCCATTTGCAGGCTGCCATTCCATCAAATAAATTTGAGCTTTTATCCAATTATTTGCACTCTTATTTGTTTCAAATCAACAAATGTTTTGCATGTTTTAATTGATAAAATGTCATTGTTTTAAACAAATAAATTTTTCAAATTGTTGTTTTAAACAAAGTGAACATTCACAATGATAAAAGGATACTTAAGAATTTCTCAGTGCTCTCCCAAGGGTGGCATGATTTCCAACAGGGTAAGACATTTGTTCATATTCCTGGCATGGTTGTTCTCTAAGCAGAGCTTCTGTTGAGATTTTGTTCCCTAAGCAGAGTGTTTGTCGAGAACTTCACGATCCTCTCCAACAATATTCTCTCCCCAGCATGGGTGCTTTCCTCTTGAAAGATTCGGCAGTTGGTGGGTTGATACCCCGATACTTCGTCTCTCCTCAGTAAAGTCGCCAGCGGAGTTGTTGGCATGATATACTTCATTTATGCTATATCTCCCCATCAGAGTGCTTGTTGAGGTTTTCACCTCTTATCCCTTCAGCAGAGCAGTGATTATTTCCTCCTCAGCAGTTGGTGGTCTCCTCTTGGAAGGTTCAGCATTTGGTGGTTGATCACCAGTTCTCCTTCTCTTCCTCAGATAATTCCCCAGTAGATTTGTGGTACGGTGGATTGTGTCTGTGATGTTTCCCTGCAGAAGTTTCATGATTTCCCTGCAGTATCCCCAACAGAGTTGGTATCCTCAACAGAGTTGCTTTTGTGGCAGTTGCTGCCTGTTGTGAACTTCTGTTCCCTAGTTGGGTTGGTTGGTGATCTATCATCCTTAGACTTGGTGATTTCCTGATCTTTTGATCCCTAGTAGAGTGGCTTGTAGCAGAATCTACTTGTGTGATCTATTTCCCCTCGGTGGGTTTATCCCCAATGGAGTGGCTGACAGTATCCCCAGTAGAGTTGCTTGTGCAGCTAGATTCTACTTGTGTGTTCTGTTCTCTTCAGTAGTTCTTACTTGTGCAGTGAGCTCTTGTTTCCCAGTTGATACTGAGGATCCCCCTGCAGGAATCTCGGGATTTATCCATTTCCCCAACAGATTTGTCTTTGTGGCAGTTTCTGCCGGTTACGAACTTCTGTTCCCTAGTTGGGTTGATTGATGATCCATCACTCAGAGATTTTGTGATTTCTTTGATATCTCTGATCTTTTGCTTTCCAGCAGATTTTTTCTTTTTGGCATGTAGATTTCCAGCAGATTGGCTTTCCAGTTGGATTTCTTTGGTTTTTTCCTCTGGAAGTGTAGTACCGGGCGTTTGATTCCTGGGCCTGTTTGTGTTAGATATGTTTGTTTTGTCAGCATTCATCAAACATAAATTACGCATATTCATGCATATTTTCAACATTCAGATATTCATGATTGCATTTTTTGCCATATATCTTTTGTTTGTCGTCTCCTGCTAATGGTGATGTAAATCTCTCCAATAAATCTTCCCAAGCAGATGTCGGGTGTCTAATCTCTCAATATAGAGTCAGCCCCATACGCAGAAAGTGTCTGTCTTTCCTTCTGCAATTCCCCACTAAGATATATCCTCGTGGATGACGGTTTTTTCTGTTTCCTCCCAACACATATATTGGGATGGATCTTCCTATTGAGTTATATCCTCATTAGGACGAGTCTTGATTCAGTTTGCCCTTTTGGTTTGATCCTGAATTGGCATTTTTTAACTGCCTCTTGTGCTTCCCTGTGGAATAAATGAATGAATTGCCCAGTAACCGGCAATAGCTCTTTTTATCCCCAGAGGAGTTTGAGCCTCTACCCAGTAACCGGTAGTTGTAAGTCTTATGTTCCCTTCTCCCTCTTGGCGGAATTTGTGGTTATATACCTTTTATCCCTCAGGAGAGTTGTTGGTTTTCTACCCAGTATTTTGGTAGTTATAAATCCTACTTTTATCCCCTAGCAGAGGTAACCTTTGTGGTTCATTCTGGTTGATGGTGGATTTTATGGTCTTCTACCCAGTTTCTGGTAGTTGTAAATCCTATGTTGTTGTTGTCTCCCTAGCGGAGTCTGTGCTTTCTTGTGGAATAGTTGGATAATTGCTCAGTTTTCAGCAATTATTTCACCCTATCCTCAGCCAGAGTTTTGTGGTCTTCTACCCCGTATTCGGTAGTTGTAAATCCTAATTTCCCCCCTTTGCAGAGTTAACCTTGTTGTTCATCCTAACCGATGATGGTTACTCTTTGTGGTTATCTTCATCCAGTATTTGATGTTGATATTCCCTCTTTCTTCTGGGTAATTGCCGTATGCCAGCAATTGTATCCCCAGCAGATCTTTCCTTGTGGATAATTGTCGGATACTAGCAATTTTATCCTCAGTGGGTCCTTTCATCGTTTGCCAGTGATTTGTTCCCCGGATCATTGATGTTTATCAATGCATCCCCGGTGAGTTCTCTTTCATTTACCCCTTTTGTCGGTAATGATTGTTGCTCCCTTTGATCGGTCATCTTTATATACCTAGTTTTGGTACCCCGATGCCTTTCTTTTCGGTTGATTTATCCTTTATTAACCCAGTAGCCGGTTGTGGATAATCTTCCATGCGAGTATGTTATCCACGTTCTGACGGTAATGGATAATATATCTCATGCACTCTTCGGTTGAAGCCTGTTGTGTTTCCCCAGTCGAGTAAGATTCGTATTCCTTTGTGGAACCGAATATTTCTTTGTTCTCCTTTTTTGAGCGTATCTCCCAATAACTGGTGATACGTCTCCTGGATAATTGCCGGATGCTTGCAATTTATCCCCTGTGAGTTATCTCTCGTTTACCCTGTTGGTGTTGGTAACGATTGTCTCTCTTTTCGGTCGATCACCTATTATATACCCGGTAACCGGTATCCCTGGTGTTCCTTCCATGCGAGTATGTTATCTACGTTCTGACGGTAATAGATAATATATCTCATGCGAGTATACTATCCACGTTCTGACGGTAATGGATATTATATCTCATGCGCTCTTTGGGTTTTTTTCCCCAGCTGAGTAAGATTCGTTTTCCCGTTGCGGAGTCGAATGTCCATCCTGTAAGTCGATTTTCTTTTTCAAGCCCTCCTTGTGGATGATGAGTGTTTTGGCATATATACCAATTCACGCTTTGGTCGGTCACCTATTATATACCCAGTAACCGGTATCCCCGGTGTTCCTTCCTTTCTGCTCCCTATTATGACCTTGGTCCCCTGTGGAGTCAGATTTTCCTGAGTTGATGTACCTTTTTCAGGTCTTTCTCAGATGTTTGGTTGATTGATATCTCTCACCCTTATACCGGTCTTAGATATTCATTCTTCCTGAGCTTGTTGTTCTTTCACCCAGTAACCGGTGTTTAGACCACATGTCTCTTTGAGTTTGTTACCCAGTAACCGGTAACACCTCATCTTGCAGATTTTCTCCAGGAGAGTCTCTTTGTTAGACATTCCTCAGTGGAGTTTCCGTTGTGATTTTACCCTTTTGCTGTATTGGCGTTTTCCCCAATATATGCAGTTTTCCCCGGCTGGGAGATTTTGTGTGGATCTTTTTCCCCAGTCCGAGTCCGGATTTTCATCCGAAGTATCCTTCGTGGATAGTTTGAGTCAGCTTGAGTCTTTCCAATGGGTTTATTCCCTTTGGAAATTTCTTTGTCTTTTCCCCCAGTTTGAGTCCTCTACTCCCCAGTGAGGTCTCCAGTCCGGTCGTGTCCTGCTCACGCAGCGTCAGTTTCCCCTAATTCAGAGTCGTGTCCTGCTCACGCATTCTTTTCCTTTTCTTATCCCCATAAGAGTCCTTTTAGAGTCTCTGTTCCTGGTGAGTGTATTACTCCGATGGATCGTCTTTTCTTTGTGGACCAGTATTCACCACAGAGGTTGTTTCTTTTGCATGCGTACATTTGCATCATGAGGTCTCTTAGGGACCAAAATTTGTCTCATTATTGTTATTTAAGCCCATTCTACCGCGTTGAGATGAAGATTTTAACCTTCACTTCTCCGGCTAGAATGACCTTAAATAGGGGCATCTGTAAGACCCCAATTTTGTCCCTAAGATCCCTCATGGCATCATATCATATCATTGCATTGCCTCAAGGATCATTGGACACCTTGCTTCCTTCCCTGTGGGTGGGTCATCTTTTTGAGAGTGATTCTTGATCACCAAGAATTCCTTGCATTTATATGTCATTGCTTTTCTTTTAATCACTAACCAAAAGTACAAAAATATGTCATCTAACCTTTACCTTGCAGATGAAGTAATAACAGGTCAAGGCATCAAAGGCATTCATTGAGCAATAGATGGTGGTCATTCTTGAGATTTGGACCCCTCAATCATTCACAAGAGTTCATATGAGTTATGATGTCATTTTGAAGCAAAATCCCAAGTGGTAAAGGCTTGAATCTCATCAGAACATTTTCAAGTCATCTGAAGACATAGAAAGTCAACTGCAAAGTCGACTGTGGATTTGGAGGTGGGAAGTGACTAGAAATACTTCATTCATGTTCAAAGAAGTCTCATTTGACATCTCAAACACTCACATTGAAGAATTTGAGGTCCAGTCAAGAATTTCCCAAAATAGCAAGTGACCTATAATTTGAACTTTCCAAAAATGGAAAGGTTTTGGACCAACTTAAACTCAATCTTACATCATCAAGAAAGCTTCAAATGAAATTTTGTTGAACATGAAAGTTGTAGATATTTCTCTCCCATTTCCAAAAAGTCCAAGATCATGAATTTCTAATGAGTGGTTGAGGAGATATGATCCAATCATGGCAAAGTGTGCATGGGACTTCAAATGGGCATAACTTGTCAACCAAAGCTCCAAAATGAGTGGTTCTTTTTGCATTTTGATCCTCATGACTTGTAGCTTCCAAACATCTCATCACATGGCATGAAATCCCCTTGCATGATCATGTGTTCACTCATGAAGTTTTGTGAAAGAAAATTTCTAAAATCATTTTGGTTGATCATGAGCATAAAATACCAATTCAAAAGCTTGCATGGGCTTGTTTTAAGTGATTTTGGATCAGAATTGGGTACTGTTCACGTGGCTTTTCATGCATGGGGGTGAAAATACCATTTTTGCACATACCCCTCATAAGTTGTTAATCTCACTTAGCTTAGGCTTAAACATGATTTCAGTATGATTTCAGTATGATTAGCTACGAATTCTGGAAAATCATTTGCCAGGCTTAGGGTTAGACCAAAACGGTGCCGTTTTGGTGGCGCGCGCATTATTTGAAAATGGACCAGGTTCGAGTCCGAGCGAAGGAATTTTTTTCAAATTGCCTTGCATTTTCATGTTTCCCTCCTATTTTGCCATGCTTGTATATTTTTGAACTTCAAATTTTTTCCAAACTTCATAAAATCATAACAAATTGAAAACTCATCCAAATTGATCCCAATTTTTTGCAAAATGCTCCTTATTCTGTCTAGTTTTTTATTTGGTGCTAGATTATGTGAGCATGTATCCATTTTTGACCTTGCCTTGCTTATCTTATTGTGAAATGCTTGTTTCTTATCCAATGGCCTTGAAATTTTGCATGATGAATCCAGACACATAGCTGGACATTTTGGTTTTGGTTTGACATTTTTCTCAATTATCATTTCTGTTTTATGCATGTGCTAACTTGGTGTGACAATTTGTGTCACACCTTTGCTTGTCCAACTTATACAATGTGATTTCCATGCCAAATGATCTTCAATGCTTCTGATTTTTTGTATGTGTTTCATGTTAGATGTCTTGAATGCTCATGATTTTTTACAGATTTATTTGAATCATTTCTGTTTTGATTTGATTTTTTCATTCATGATGATCACATATGAGCTTTGAAATTGTCTTGAACTTCACTTGATCATGAAATGCTTTTGGTAATTGATTTTTATGTGAGCCCTTTTAGGATATGTCAATATATGTTTGAAGTTACTTTGTGTTGAATTTCAGCTCCTGTTTTAAATTTTTTCGCCATCTTTGACCCTAGGCTTTGACCTAGTGGTTTGTTGCTTACATGTGAGCTTTGATTTTAGGTTGAGCATCCAAGTTCCATAGTTGATGATGCTTCATCATGTGAATGTTGATGTTTGCTTTTGTTTACTAACACTTGTGTGTTTTTGTAGGTTGATGCTAACTCATTTGATTTTGCCTTTTGGCTTACACATTTTGTACATTGGGATTGTCTGTTGCTTATTAACTGTTGTCTGTTTGTCTGAGCATTGTACTGATTTGTTCAGTTGTTTCCACAGGTACCTAAGTTGCTTTAAGTTCATTTGAACTTTGCTTTGCTTGGTTGCTTAACCACTTAGGTATAGTCCCTAATCTTCATGTAGTCTGGAAGACCTACTGTTATTGGTAGGCACCTGTCTGAAGTCCTCCTTAAGAGGCAATATTTGTGCTTGTGTAATTTTGTGCCAAGCAGGTAAAGTCCTCTTAAGAGGCAATTGGCAGATAAAAGAGATGTGTAGTCCATCTCCTGCTATTCAGTGTGTCATTCACCTTGCTCACACCATGTGTTGATGCATGGTGAATAATAACCCAAGATCTTATAGAGTCAATCATTTGTGGAGAAGAGTTCCAACTTTCTGAACTCCCACACTTTCTATTGTTTAAAGCTCTCCCTGACCAGGGATAAGAGTTATGAGGCACACCCCTCATCTCCATTTCATCTGCTTCACCCTAACTCTCAATGTTAGGGTTAAGAGCTCAAAATACCCCATTCCAGTTGGCTGTAAAGCCTAACCTTGTTTGAGCCTAATTGATTGTATATAGTGTATGCTAATTGACTTGTTTGTTTGCTTACTTGATTCATCTATGCATATTTGCTTATGTGTGCCTTTATGCATGTATCATCATTACTGGTGTATCATTTCATAATCATTGTCCATATCTTGGTGACATTTTTGTTTTGTCCATTGAGGAGTCAATTGTAAGTCCAGCTATTGGCAGTTGTTTCCTATGATTTGGAGGGATTTGGAACTAAGACCATTCATTGGCATTCCTTTCCTTGGAGTCGAGTGTAAGACCATTTATTGGCAACTTGTTTCCTCTTGCTTATTGCATTTGTTATTTCTTTCTTGTGAGGAGTCAATTGTAAGTCCAGCTATTGGCAGTTGTTTCCTATGATCATTCCTAGGAGACTAGTATAAGTTCATTGATTGGCATCTGGTATCCATGTTTTATTTTGTTTTAGGAGACTAGTATAAGTCCATTGATTGGCATCTGGTATCCATGTTTCATTTTGTTCTAGGAGATTGGTATAAGTCCATTGATTAGCATCTGGTATCCATTTTGTTTTGTGAGATTGGAATAAGTCCATTGATTGGCATCCGGTATCCATTTTCTATGTTATTTGCTTGTTGCCTATTGTAGCACCTCAAATTTCCACCTCCCATTTTGTATATACATTTTCATTTTTAGGTCATTAGCATTGCATTGTCCACTGCATAGCATTGCATTGTCCATTGCCTAGTGCAAGTCATCAGTCAAGACTGGTCAGGAGATCCAGTTGTGCAAGCAAGCAAGTGCATTTTCTATGGAAGCAAAGCCCTAGGGTTGGTTCATTGTGTTCATGTGACCTAGGGATCATTTTGAAGTGGTTTGGCCAAAGGTTGGATGTTCAAAGCTCATCAGTCAAGATGCATTTCATCTGAAACTCTAGAAAGTCAACAAAAGTCAACTGTCAATGCAATCATGGATTTGAAGGTGGGAGATGGTTAGAGAGGCCTCATTCATGTCCATACAAGTCTCATTTTACATTGCAAACATCAACAATGAAGAATTTGAGGTCAGATGAAAAGTTTCCAAAAATAGTAAGTGACCTGTAATTTGAAATTGCCAAAAATGGAAAGGTTTTCTCCTCAAGATTACATGATCAAGCAAGCTTCAAATGAAATTTTGTCTAACATGAAAGTTGAATATCTTGCTCTCACCTTTCCAAAAAATCCAAGAACATGAATTTCTCATGTATGGTTGAAAAGATATGGACCAAACATGGCCAAGTGAATTTGAACTTCAAGAATGCATAACTTTCACACCAAATGTCCAAATGAAGTGGCTCTTTTTGCAACATTTCTCTCTTGACATGCACTATCCAATTCATGCATCATAGGCCATGCATTTTGATCACAAAAATATTTGGTTTTCCATTTGAATTTTGGAGGGAAATTCCAAATTCAAAAATTATGCATTGTTTCCACTTTCCACCACTTGCATTTGGTTCAAAACAGAGTTTGAAGTGAATTGGAGCCAAAAAACGTGTACTGTTCCATTGCCTTGCCATGCATAAGGTGCATTATTCAAATTTGCATAAACACCTCTTTCTCACTAATAACACTTGCATTGCTTAATTGTGATTAAAAAACATCATTAGCAGAGCATATATAAGCTAAAGCATAACAGAAAATTGGATGAACACATCATAATTCTCAGATCTGAAAATTTTCTTCACTTTGTTCTCTCACTTTTTCTTCAATTTTCTCTACATACATTGCCTTGTTCTCGATTGATTCATGATCCATAAGCATTGTGGAGGTAGATTGAAGCAAGATCCATCAAGTTTCATCAAGATTCGAAGCTGTTGAAGTTTAAACTCATCCATGGCAGTTGGCAATTCTGGACAAATCGTGCAAGATTGAGCTATCATTCTTCATCCATTCATCCACCTAAGCATTAAGGAGCATCTATTTCTGCATTATAAGACCTGATTCGAGCAATTCCAGTTTTGTAGCTTCTTGAAGGTTAGAACTCGATTCCATCAATTCATGAAATAGTTGTATGCATGTTGTAGATCCTTCATCACTGAGTACACTGAGCTTTGTATCATTAAATTTCATGAAAGAAATGAGATAGTTATTGTGATTTAAAGTTTGATGGATGAAACTTCTCTTGCTCGAATCTTTGAATATGTGTAGAATTAGAATAAAATAATCATTGATCTGTGATGTATGATGAAAGACGAGTCCAATGATATGCTGGTTTTGAATTTCTGTGCACATGTGTTCTTGAGCGTATGAGCATGATGAATATTGATGAATGCGCTAGGGTTTTCTTTCCAGAATCCGTTTGATCCGTGCCTGGCTTGTTTGCATGTGTTTTTGTGTTAGTGAGCATGTATTGGACCACGTGGCGTTGGCTTGGCAAATTGATTGGTCCTGGCGCGTTTAGCTTGCCACATAGATTAAATGAAACGCAGAGTTTCATTGTCTAGCGCGCCTAATTCAAACTCTGCTTCACTTCGAATCCGGGCTGTGGCAAATCCAAAATTGCATTTCCATTTTATTCCATGCCATTCATGTACTTTGTTCCATGTTTTTTTTATTTCTTATTCACTTCCAAAAATCATAACTCAATAAATATTGCTCCAAATGATGTGTGGTTTTTTGCATCTTGATCCTCATCATGCCTAGTATTTTTTGGCTATTTTTCCAGAAATTGTGTACGGTTGAAAAATGTTTTGGCTTAGGGTTTATGTATGCATGTCCAATTTGAACCTTGCTTGCCATATGCCTTGTGAAATGATGAGTTTTAATCCAATGCTTTTGAAATTTGGTATGCTTAAACTAGACATCTTGCTGGTAATTTTGGGGTTGAGTTTTCATTTTTAGCATTTGTGGTTGTTGAGATATGCTCATGCTAATGTAGGTGTGACAATGTGTGTCACACCATTGCTTGCTCAACTTGATGAATTTCTTTGCCATGCCAAATAAATGCCAAATGATGTGATTTTTTGCATGATGCTTCTTTTGGATGTTAGGATTGCTCATGAATATTTGTGGAACTTTTGGATTGATTTATGATTTGTTTGGGATTTTGCTTGCTGGATGATCATTTGTGCACTTTTGAATAGTGTTGAACTTCAATGATTTGGGAAATGCTGGTTGTGTATCATATGGATGAGAAACTTTGCACATTGTTTCTAGACACATTGAAGTTTATTGTGGCTTTGGTTTGAGGTCTTTATCATGTACCAATTCTGTTTTAGGCTTGTGCTAAGTTGATGTACCATTTTGGTGTCCTATTTGAGCTTGTTTGTGCTTGCCTTGTCTTATGGAATTTGATTACCATGCTTAGACTTGTCCAAATGCCTTGATTTTTGGTGTGTTGATCATAATATGTGTGCTGTTTAGCCCTAATTTTTCTTGAGATTTATTGATCCATTTTTGAATTAATGTGGATTTGTTCATTCTGTTGCTTCAATGTGGTTCCAACTTGCATGCCTTGCCATATTTGATTTATGAAATGAAATTGGTTGATGCTATTGACATGAGACCTTTTGGATTGTGTTCTTAATTGGTTTAATTTGATTCATGTCAATTTTTAGGTTCTGTTTTGGATTATTTCCCCATCTTTGACCCTAGGCCTTGTCCTAGTGGTTTGTGCTTATGTTTGAGCTTTGTTTTCAGGTTAAGAAGCACATGGCCATAAGAGAATTGATTCACCTTGCTTGAGTTGGTTTATTTGGTTGATGTCAAATAATCTTGACTTGTTTTGTAGGTGGCTGTAGCTCATTTGAGTTGAGCTTGTGCCTTGCATCTTGATGCATTGCTTGTTTGTCTGTTTGACTATGTCTGTTGACTGTTGACTATTAACTGTCTGTTTGACTTTTTGAGTTGTATACTGATTGAGTTGGATTGTTTTCAGGTACATTAGTTGCTTAAGTTCTTTTGAACTTGCATTTGCTTTTGCTTGGTTGCTTAACCATTAGAGGTATAACTCACTGACTTCATGTAGTCTGGAAGACCTGTCCTTTTACTGGGGCAGGCACCTGTCTGAAGCCCTCCTTAAGAGGCAATGCTTGTGTTTGTTTATCTTTGTGCCAAGCAGGAAAAGACCTCTATGAGGCAATTGGCAGATAAAAGAGATGTGAAATCCATCTCCTGCTATTCAGTGTGTCATCCCTCTTGCTCACACACCTTGTGTGGATGCATTGTGGATATTAACCCAAGATCTTTGTTGAGTCAGTCATATGTGGAGAAGAGTTCCAACTTTCTGAACTCCCACACTTTCATTTGTCTGAAGCTCTCCCAAGCCAGGGATAAGAGCTGTGAAGTCTTATCTTCACTTCCCATTTCATCTGCTTCACCCTAACTCTCAATGTTAGGGTTAAGAGCTAACTACACCCGATTCCAGTTGGCTTGTGTTTCACAGCCTAACCTTGTGTGAGCCCACTTTGTTTGTATATAGTGTGTGCTAATTGTGTGAATGATTGCTTTGCCTGTGCTGTTTAGGATAGCTTGCTCCCTGTGCAAGTTAGATAGCAACCTTAACTTAGGGATCGTATGCATGACAACTTCTAGGCTCGAGTCGTAGTCTCCCTAGTAGTTTGTGTCTCCCTTTGTATCTGGTTAGGCTAGTCCTTTGTCCCTGCGTAGGGGAACTACGTTGCCCTGATCCTCATACCAGATGAGGTACGTAGGCAGGAGATGAGCTGATCTCTCCGGGCGCCCTTTTTGCTTTCGTCTCTTGTGTGGGTTAGGAGATGGATATAAGACCAGCGATTGGCATTCTGTATCCTATTGTTGTGTGCTTGGAGTCCGATGTAAGTCCAACAATTGGCATTTGGTTTCCAGTGTGTGTTTGTTTGGTTCGGAGTCTGATGTAAGTCCAGCGATTGACATTCGGTTTCCATGTTTGCCTGTTTGTGTGGAGTTTGACGTAAGTCCAGCGATTGGCAGTCGGTTTCCTGTTTGTGTTTTGTTTGGCGTGCGTTAGCCGAGCTACGAGTGCTCTGATTCTTCTTTAGTCCGAGAAGATACGTATGCATAGGATGCGACATCCTAGCGAGCACGTTTTCCCTATCCCGAACTACGTCGACTCTGATGTCTGTGCCTGACAGACTACGTAGGCCTAAGATGCGATATCCTGCCGAGTTAGTTTCTTTTGTTTTCTGTGTCTCTTTTCAGCCAGTGTTTGATGTTTGAGCAGTGTTTAGCAACCTTTATCCTTCCTTTTGTGCGTGGATCCCGTCGAGTACGACGGATGCGGAGGGGTGCTAATACCTTCCCTTCGCATAACCGACTCCCGATCCCATCTCTCTCTGGTCGCGAGACCATGTCTTTTCCAGGTTTACTTCGAGCGTTTCCTTTCCCTCTTTGGGATAAATAACGCACGATGGCGGCTCTGTTGTTTTGTTTTCCCGCCGGTTTTTCACGTAATGCGACAGCTGGCGACTCTGCTGGGGAAAAAGAGAAGTTGACCTCTTGCTGGTCCATCTTCCCTAAGCGAGTCTCTCCTAGCGCTCTCTAGGTTAGGGTTTGGTTGCTTTTGCTGTTTCATTTATTGCATTCATTTGTTTATTGTTTGCATTTATTGTTTGCATTTATGTTTGCATTCATTCATATTCATCTGTGCTGGCTGTGCTGTGTTTGTCTCTCTATTGGGGTGGGAGTTACATGAGGTAAAAGGCCCAATACCCAGGCTATGAGTGAAATCTAGGACACCTAGGAATAGAGTGATTCATGGGAAGCGGGTGGTATTGCGCCACTTAGCGGAACCTTGATATCACGAGCAGTTCAGACTCTAATGGGGTATTATTGGTGCATACATCGGGTGTGCATAGGATGATATTCTTGAAAGGGTTATTTATCCTGCGTTTCTCTCGACCTTACCCTGGCCTAAATGACACCCGCAAGTGGGGAGGGAATGAATCATTTGCAGGTACAGATGGTGACTTTGGTTCAGATGAACTTATGGGTACTTACTTCTGTCACGCCGGAATTCTGTCCGTGATATCTATCAGCGGGTTCCGTTTATTTTGGATCCCAGGGTTGAATTTGAGAGTACTTGTTCAGAGGATCTGGTTGTCGTCCGTTCAGTGGATGTTCCTGTGATGATAAGTAGTGTAATCTCCGGTTCCGTTTATTTCGGAACTTCCCAAGGTGGATTTATGGTTACTCGGGCCCTCAGATGATTGTGATCAGTTTAGAGACCGGTCCAGTACAGTTGATCCTCAGATGACTTGGAAGATGGCACAGTGACCTGCCTGCATGCATTTGCATCATTCCCATTTCGCATTCATCTGCATTTAACCCATGTTTATCCGTACTCAGGGTCCATTTTTTTTTGATTGAGATTCTGGTTGAGAGACATCCGGATGTCAGAATGTTGTTGATGAAATATTATCCGTCTCAATGAAGCTAGAATCAAAGGACAATGCTTCATACGGATAGACATTGCATGTGTGAGTCATATTAACTTATTTGCTGTTTTGTAGGTGTCAGTATTCAACCGGTGCGCATAGCTCTTCCGTTCAGACATCCAGCCAGATTCAACAAATCCAGACTGATGGATCCACTCAACGCCGACATTCTCGAACTGAAAGAGATGATGAGGGAGTTGTTCAGTGTTGTGCAAGGGCTTGCCTTGGGGTAGAAAGCAATGGCCGAGAGATTGGAAAAGATTGAGAAATGGTTGATAGAGGAGAAAGTTCAGGGAGAAGCTCCGTCATCCGAAATAAAAAACCCCTCTGGCACTGTAGCAAAGAAGCCCTCTGGAAATGGTCAACCCGAGAATGAGGTTGAGTCAAGTGGTGTGTCGGCAAGAAAGGAACGCGGTCAGGATCGTTATCACCCTTATGCTGCCACTGTGACTACTCCTGTCGGTAATCCACCTGTACAACCGCGACAACCTCCACCTAGAGCACCGAAAGTTAAGAGCCAAGTGAAGAAGGGGAAGACGGATTGTCAGTTTGATAAGCCACCTGTGACTTATACCCTTCTGTTCAGGAGGTTGAGGGATCTTGGGTTGGTTCGACCAAGGATATTGATTCCTGTAGAACCACATCGGAGGCCTGCACATTACGATGAGAATGCCAAGTGCGAGTTCCATTCTGAGATACCCGGACACAACATTGAGGGTTGTAGGGCTTTTAAACATGTCATCCAGGACATGGTGGACTCCAAGGCCATCAGCTTGGCACAGATAATGAATGAGGATGTTAACCCCGTACCAAGGCATGGTCCGGTAAAAGTGAAAGTGATGTCCAAGGACAAGAGAGGAATAAGGGCGACTGAGGGGGATCAGTTAAAAATTCCAATGACTGCGGTCCAGAAACATCTGATGAAGAGTAGAGCTTTCCCTAGTATTGATAACTGTTATGCGGATGTCGCCACAAATGGGTGTGCAATGATGAGGGAGACGACTCAGAAGATGTCGGAAGTAGAAATGGACGGTGTAAAATTTGAAACACTAAGTCAGGCAGTCGAAACCGTCAAGGTAGAGAACGCCCTCCTTGCTGAGAAAGAGAAGAAGCTGTCAATTTCTTCTTACAAACAGGCCATGGAAGTGGTGAAGAACGGAGAAGCCCTAGGCTGGGGGAAGATCATTAACATTGTGGTGAAAGCGGATATGTTTGGGGTTGGCTATCAACCAGACCAAGACTCGTCTAGACAAAGCGGAGGACGTCGTCCACCATTCACATTCGTCAGTGCAGGAATGCTGGATCCTGGTCACGCCTGTACAGGGGGTGAAGAGATTGACAGGAACCGTGAGCTTGAGTTGTGGATAAAATCGTGCGTACCAGGGAACTGGAAGGCCTCAAAGATCGCCACTGTTACTCATCCTGAAGTGTAGTATTTCTGTTTTTCAATTTTGTTTGCATGAAAGCCATACGTTTTGCCCGAAACGTAATGGTCCATTGTAAGGGCCATCTCAGGTGTTTCATTGTGCAACATTTTGCATTAGTAATAAATGGATGTTTTTGTGATTAAAAGCGGTGTTCCCTGTTTTTCATTTATTTTTGCAGTTTAAAACAAATAAAAATGGCAATGTTCATCTTCATTTTTCTTTCCTTTTGATTCGTCTTGTTCCGACCTCAAAAGTGATTATCCTCCTGATCTCATTGATAACAATTCGGTTACACCTCTGTATGACTTCGACAAACCGATCTATCGTGCCGAAGAATAAGGCGAAGAAGATTGTGATCTGCTGGAATTAGCCAGGTTGTTGAAATAAGAGGATAAGGTGATTCAACCGCACGAGGAGCGATTCAAGATTGTTATTCCAAGCACCGCCGAGGTCAGAAAGGAAGTGAAAGTGGGGGCCGCTTCAGAGGCGAGTCGAGAGCAGAATGGTAGCCCTGTTGAAAGAGCATGTGGATACCTTCGCCTGGTCGTGTCAGGATATGCCAGGGTCGGATACCAATGTCGTTGTGCATAAGCTACCGTGGAGAGAAGACTGTCCTCTAGAGAAGCAGAGCGCCGGTGCCACGTATCAGAGTGACTTTGTTTCATGATATGATTCATCATGAAATCGAATGCTATGTTGATGACATGATAGCAAAGTCCCAAGCAGAAGAGGGGCATCTGGTGGATCTGGTCAAGTTGTTTGACCGGTTGAGACAACTCAGACTGAGGTTGAGTCCGAATCAGTGCACTTGTGGAATGCTGTCTGGTAAACTGTTGAGGTTTATTGTGAACGAAAGAGGAATCGAGGTCGATCCTGCTAAAAAAAAAGACAAAAAAAAAAAGAAAAAAAAAAAAGAAAAAAAAAAAGAAAAGAAAAAAAAACAATGCAAGAAATGCCTGAACCGAAAACAAGGAAAAAGAGATCAAACGGTCAGGTGGATAATGATTGCCAAGGGGCATTGAAAGATAAAAGAATAAGTTGCAGGAACCTCTGATTCTGATGTCTCCTGTGGAAGGAACGACTGTTAATCTGGTACTTGACAGCCCTCGAGGGGTCTATGAGGTGCGTATTGTGTCAGCATGACGAGTCTGGTCGAAAAGAGCATGCAATTTACCTTAGCAAAAAGTTTATCGATTGTGAAACAATACATTCAGTGTTCGAGAAAACTTGATGTACTTTGGCATAGGCTGCTCGCCGACTGAGACAGTATATGCTGGTTCATACCACTTTGTGGATTTCCAAAATGGATCCGATCAAGTATGCGTTTGAGAAGTCAGCATTAACCGGACGGGTTGCGAGAGGGCAAACGATATTGACTGAATACAATATTCCGTACACCTCTCAGAAAGCAATCGAGGGGAGTGTATTGTCCGTTTACATCGCCCCGCAACCCATTGAGGATTATCAACCAAGGAAGTTTGAGTTCCCTGATGAAGGCATCTCGAGGTGCTCAAATCGAAAGATTGTGAGGAACCGATCCCAGAAGAGGGGCCTGACCCTGAATCCGAACGGATTCTGATGTCTGATGGGGGGAGGTTAATGTGGATGAGTTAGTGCCGTGTTGGTTACGCCAAAAAGATCCCACATTCCTTTTGTTGCCGGATAACATTTGAATGCACCAACAATGGTGGCTGAGTACGAAGCTTGTATCCTGGGTATCGATCTTCGGTGCGTACGTTTACTGGGGCAACGCCGCGCTCGCTCGTGTATAGGATAGAAGTGGTATTACCTACTGAAGCCTAGATCCCATTGTGGAGAGTCCTGATGGATGAGAAATTAGAGAAGGCTGAGTGGATAAGGACTCGGTATGACACGTTGAGCCTGACTGAGGAAAAGAGGCTGGCAGTTATTTGTCATGGGGCAGTTGTACCCAGTGAATGAAGCGTGTTATTGACTGAAAAGTGCGACCTCGGGCGTACCACGTGGGAGAGATGGTATTGAAAGGGATCCTTCCTCCTCAACGATCGTGGGGCAAGTGGATATACAGTTATGAATGCCCATTCGTGGTCAAGAAGGCGTTCTATGGCCGAGCCTTGTTGTTGACGACCACGGATGACGAAGATTTTTCCATCCCTTGTGAATGCGGACGCAGTTAAAAGATACTTCGTAAAAAAAGAGACCCGCTGGACAAAAAGAATAAAAGGTCCAGGCAAAAAAAGGGCATCTCGGCGAACCAAGAAAAAGAGAAAAGGTTCGGGCAAAAGTTAGGGATAAAAAATGAAAAGAATTTGTACACTCGGCAAGTCGAAAACCCCACAAGGGCGGCTTGGGCAAAAAAGGGTATCCCGGTGGACTGAAAACCCGAAAGGGCGGTCCAGGCAAAAGAGGGAATGAAACGAACAACTGCGTCTAGCATGATCGTTTGAGATTTGGATACGACCTGGATAATCCCTGACAGAGATCGATTGGAAGCGTTTTGTTCAGAAGACAGAGAGTGCGGAAAGTCTTGAGGACATATGGGGTGTAACCGAGTTGAAACCCGATGAGATCACGGTTTCACATTGCCATTAGGATATATTTTTCCTTTTGTGCGCGATCACCTCTTTTCAGGGATTGCTTCCTGTGTGTTGCTCGGTTTTGAGCCACCTTTTTTCAGTCAATAAATGCATGTTTAGTCAAATAATTTTGTTTTTGTTTTCACGATCGCTTTGATTGCAAAAACATCCGTTATTTTTTATAAGAATACTTGCATTTTGAAACATAGAGGTCCCTTCCGATGCATGCTTATAAGATTGAAAGCGTGAAATCTCACTCGGAAGTTTGAATGATCTAGGTGTTGAAATGTTGGCACGCTTGGGGCACGCTTTTATCTAACGATCTCTTTTGCAGGTGTTGTTAGCTATGTTCACTCACTTGCAGGTTGCGATATGAAACACTTTGACAAGAGCTCCCCGCAGAGTCCAACCAGGGGCAAGGGATAGACGAACGGTGAAAGGACGACGAAAGAAGGACGACGATCCTAGAGGGTGATCAAGAAGACTCTTCAAAGTCTGAGGGCTGGGAAGTTTATATGAATTCCAGGAGTTCGATCTCCGTGAAGTACAGAGGAGTCGGGAATATAAGGTGATGAATCAGAAAAGTCCATATGAGTATGGGAGTTCTCAAAAGTGGAAAGTCAATACTGTGGTGGGATGGTGAACACCAGTGTTCGACAAGTCGACGGGCGATCCGTGCCCAATAGGCTGTATTCCTCATTGGGTTTGAGAGTGTCATCTCCCTAGCAGATTCGAGATCGGTGTCTTCTCAGCAAGTCTGAAGGTTACTGTCTTCCCAGCAGAGGTTGTGTTGATGGTTTTCCCCCAGCAATGTCCCCAAGCGGATCGGGTTCGGTGAAGTTGTCCCCAGTAGAGATAAGCATTATTTGCTCCCCTAGCAGAGTAATCCCCAAGTAGTTCGGGTTCAATGGAGATCATCCCCAGCAAGGATTGTCTTTCCCCAGCCGGGTGGAAATTGACATGGTATTGAGATCCTCAGCATAGTTCCTGGAGCTCCCCGGTGTTGTCTCTGGGGGAGATGTGTTTTTATGCATTCATCACTTAGATGAGCATAGCATATTGCATCATTAGTGTGTAGCATTTCCGTGATCATGGGGCATTGCGCTAAAAAAAAAAAACTCTCATGCATCAGCATTGCAAACATATCCATCAGCCCAAGGCCGTGGTGACCATCCGAGAATGGGTTGTCGGAAAGAGTTTAGCATCGCGACATTGGATCAATTTCAGAATTGGGTTCCCCAGCATGGTTGAGAGGTTGGTGTTTTCCCAACAGGTGACTCCGTAGTTGAGCTGGTATCCCCAGCATTGCTACTCCCCACAAAAATGGTAGCATCTTGCAGGCTTAGATCAATTCCCCTAGCAGATGTGGGTGTGTCTGATCTCTCCATATAGAGTCGACCCTTTAGGCAGAAAATGTCTGTCATTTCCTTCTGCGCTCCCCACTGAGTTATATCCTCGTGGATGACGGTTGTTTCCGTTTCCTCCCTGCACACATAACGGGATGGTTTTCCCTATTGAGTTCTTTTCTCATTAGGATGAGTCTTGATTCAGTATGCCTTTTTGGATCGATCCTAAACTGGCTTCCTTGTGGTTGTCTCTTGTGCTTCCCTGTGGTATAAATGAATAGTTACTCACTAATCGGCACTCATTCATCTTATCCTCAGCAGATTGTGCTGGCCTCTACCTACTAACCGGTAGCTGTAAGTCCTTTCTTTGTGGTCTTCTACCTACTAACCGGTAGATGTGAATCCTCTGTTCTCCCCTTTGTGGAGTCAACCTTTGTGCTCATCCTAGTCGATGACGGTTACTGTTCCGTGGTTTTCTACCTACTAACCGGTAGATGTAATCCCCTCTTCGTGGTTATCATTATCCAGTTTCGGTATTGATATTCCTTTCACCTTTCGGATATTTGCTCCGAGTAAGCAACTTTATCCCCAGCGGGTCCTCTTTCATTCGCCATTTGCTGGTAATGTTTGCGGTTTCCTTTTTTTGATTGGTCATCTTTGCATACCTAGTCCTGGTATTCCGATGCCTTTCTTGTCGGTTGATTTATCCATTTGACAACCTACAACCCGGTTATGGATAATCTTCCATGCGAGTGTATTATCTACGTTTTAACGGCTATAGATAATATATCTCATGCACCCTTTGGTTGAACCCTTTGTTTGTTTCCCCAGCTGAGTAAGATTCGTATTCCTTGTGGAATCGAATGTCCACCCTTTAACAAGATTTTTTTTTATCCCTCTTCAGGATGATGAGTGTTTTGGAACACAAACCAATTCACGCTTTGGCCGGTCACCTGTTTCATGCCTACAACCCGGTATCCTTGGTGTTCCTACCTGTCTGCTCCCTGTCGTGACCTTGATCCCCAGTGAGCTACCTCTCCGTTGGTTTCGATAAACGTCGAGTTTTTCCTAGTTGTCCGTTGACATCTAGATGTATTCCTTCTCCACAGTTCATCCTTGGATGTCTGGTCACCTCTCCGTTGGTGTCGGTAAACGATGAGTTTTTCCCAATCGTCCATTGACGTTTGTTTGAGTTATATTTTCTCTCCCCAGAGAGTCACCTCTCCGTTGGTTTCGATAAACGTTGAGTTTTTCCTATTCGTCCGTTGACGTATAGTGATACCTTTCCCCTCAGAGTTACCTCTCCGTTGGTTTCGATAAACGTCGAGTTTTTCCTAGTTGTCCGTTGACATCTAGATGTATTGCTGTCTTTCCAGTCATTCATTAATGTCTGGTCACCTCTCCGTTGGTTTCGATAAACGATGAGTTTTTCCCGATCGTCCGTTGACGTTCGTTTGTGCTAGTTTTTTTTCAGTATTATCCTTCTCCGTTGGTGTCGATAAACGTCGAGCTTCTCCTTCTCCGTTGGTGTCGATAAACGTCGAGCTTCTCCCGTTCGTCCGTTGACGTCTGGTCGAGTCTTTCCCAGTCATCCGTTGATGTCTGGTTACCTCTCCGTTGGTTTCGATAAACGTCGAGTTTTTCCTGGTCGTCCGTTGACGTCTGGTTGTGATTTCTATTCCCATTCATCGTCTTTCGATGTATGGAGGCAACTGTACCTTTGAAGAAAATCAAAATCCCCAGTAATAAATATCAGATCCCAGTGGAAGCTTCCGTTGGTGAACTTTCCTTTCTTGGATCCCCGCAGTTGTGCAAATTTCTACGGTTCTTTGGTATTCAATCCCTGTTTACCCTGAAAGTCTGACAGCCGTTGCTCTCATCCGTTCGGGTTCCCAGTTGATTGAATAGGGGCAGCTGTAGCACCTCAAATTTGAACCTCCCATTTTGTATATACATTTTCATTTTTAGGTCATTACCATTGCATTGTCCACTGCATAGCATTGCATTGTCCATTGCCTAGTGCAAGTCATCAGTCAAGACTGGTCAGGAGATCCAGTTGTGCAAGCAAGCAAGTGCATTTTCTATGGAAGCAAAGCCCTAGGGTTGGTTCATTGTGTTCATGTGACCTAGGTATCATTTTGAAGTGGTTTGGCCAAAGGTTGGATGTTCAAAGCTCATCAGTCAAGATGCATTTCATCTGAAACCCTAGAAAGTCAACAAAAGTCAACTATCAATGCAATCATGGATTTGAAGGTGGGAGATGGTTAGAGAGGCCTCATTCATGTCCATACAAGTCTCATTTGACATTGCAAACATCAACAATGAAGAATTTGAGGTCAGATGAAAAGTTTCCAAAAATAGTAAGTGACCTGTAATTTGAAATTGCCAAAAATGGAAAGGTTTTCTCCTCAAGATTATATGATCAAGCAAGCTTCAAATGAAATTTTGTCCAACATGAAAGTTGAAGATCTTTCTCTCACCTTTCCAAAAAGTCAAAGAACATGAACTTCTCATGTATGGTTGAAAAGATATGGACCAAACATGGCCAAGTGAATTTGAACTTCAAGAATGCATAACTTTCACACCAAATGTCCAAATGAAGTGGCTCTTTTTGCAACATTTCTCTCTTGACATGCACTATCCAATTCATGCATCATAGGCCATGCATTTTGATCACAAAAATATTTGGTTTTCCATTTGAATTTTGGAGGGAAATTCCAAATTCAAAAA
Source organism: Lathyrus oleraceus (assembly GCF_024323335.1). NCBI lineage: Eukaryota > Viridiplantae > Streptophyta > Magnoliopsida > Fabales > Fabaceae > Lathyrus > Lathyrus oleraceus. The sequence goes on along the minus strand of NC_066580.1, from coordinate 229,912,233 downwards.
TTATGCATTGTTTCCACTTTCCACCACTTGCATTTGGTTCAAAACAGAGTTTGAAGTGAATTGGAGCCAAAAAACGTGTACTGTTCCATTGCCTTGCCATGCATAAGGTGCATTGTTCAAATTTGCATAAACACCTCTTTCTCATTAATAACACTTGCATTGCTTAATTGTGATTAAAAAACATCATTAGCAGAGCATATATAAGCTAAAGCATAACAGAAAATTGGATGAACACATCATAATTCTCAGATCTGAAAATTTTCTTCACTTTGTTCTCTCACTTTTTCTTCAATTTTCTCTACATACATTGCCTTGTTCTCGATTGATTCATGATCCATAAGCATTGTGGAGGTAGATTGAAGCAAGATCCATCAAGTTTCATCAAGATTCGAAGCTGTTGAAGTTCAAACTCATCCATGGCAGTTGGCAATTCTGGACAAATCGTGCAAGATTGAGCTATCATTCTTCATCCACCTAAGCATTGAGGAGCATCTGTTTCTGCATTACAAGACCTCATTCGAGCAATTCCAGTTCTGTAGCTTCTTGAAGGTTAGAACTCGATTCCATCAATTCATGAAATAGTTGTGTGCATGTTGTAGATCCTTCATCACTGAGTACACTGAGCTTTGTATCATTAAATTTCATGAAGAAATGAGATAGTTATTGTGATTTAAAGTTTGATGTATGAAACTTATCTTGCTCGAATCTTTGAATATGTGTAGAATTAGAATAAAATAATCATTGATCTGTGATGTATGATGAAAGACGAGTCCAATGATATGCTGTTTTGAATTTCTGTGCACATGTGTTCTTGAGCGTATGAACATGATGAATATTGATGAATGCGCTAGGGTTTTCTTTCCAGAATCTGTTTGATCCGTGCCTGGCTTGTTTGCATGTGTTTTTGTGTTAGTGAGCATGTACTGGACCACGTGGCGCTGGCTTGGCAAATTGATTGGTCCTGGCGCGTTTAGCTTGCCACATAGATTAAATGAAACGCAGAGTTTCATTGTCTAGCGCGCCTAATTCAAACTCTGCTTCACTTCGAATCCGGGCTGTGGCAAATCCAAAATTGCATTTCCATTTTATTCCATGCCATTCATGTACTTTGTTCCATGTTTTTTTTATTTCTCATTCACTTCCAAAAATCATAACTCAATAAATGTTGCTCCAAATGATGTGTGGTTTTTTGCATCTTGATCCTCATCATGCCTAGTATGTTTTGGCTATTTTTCTAGAAATTATGCACGGTTGAAAAATGTTTTGGCTTAGGGTTTGTGTATGCATGTCCAATTTGAACCTTGCTTGCCATATGCCTTGTGAAATGATGCGTTTTAATCCAATGCTTTTGAAATTTGGTATGCTTAAACTAGACATCTTTCTGGTCATTTTGGTGTTGAGTTTGCATTTTTAGCATTTGTGGTTGTTGAGATATGCTCATGTTAATGTAGGTGTGACAATGTGTGTCACACCATTGCTTGCTCAACTTGATGAATTTCTTTGCCATGCCAAATAAATGCCAAATGATGTGATTTTTTGCATGATGCTTCTTTTGGATGTTAGGATTGCTCATGAATTTTTGTGGAATTTTTGGATTGATTTCTGATTTGTTTGGGGTTTTTCTTGCTGGATGATCATTTGTGCACTTTTGAATAGTGTTGAACTTCAATGATTTGGGAAATGCTGGTTGTGTATCATATGGATGAGAAATTTTTCAAATTGTTTCTAGACACATTGAAGTTTATTGTGGCTTTTGTTTGAGGTCTTTATCATGTACCAATTCTGTTTTAGGCTTGTGCTAAGTTGATGTACCATTTTGGTGTCCTATTTGAGCTTGTTTGTGCTTGCCTTGCCTTATGGAATTTGATTACCATGCTTAGACTTGTCCAAATGCCTTGATTTTTGGTGTGTTGATCATATTATGTGTGCTGTTTAGCCCTGATTTTTCTCGAGATTTATTGATCCATTTTTGAATTAATGTGGATTTGTTCATTCTGTTGCTTCAATGTGGTTCCAACTTGCATGCCTTGCCATATTTGATTTATGAAATGAAATTGGTTGATGCTATTGACATGAGACCTTTTGGATTGTGTTCTTAATTGGTTTAATTTGATTCATGTCAATTTTCAGGTTCTGTTTTGGATTTTTTCCCCATCTTTGACCCTATGTCTTGTCCTAGTGGTTTGTGCTTATGTTTGAGCTTTGTTTTCAGGTTAAGAAGCACATGGCCATAAGAGAATTGATTCACCTTGCTTGAGTTGGTTTATTTGGTTGATGTCAACTAATCTTGACTTGTTTTGTAGGTGGATGTAGCTCATTTGAGTTGAGCTTGTGCCTTGCATCTTGATGCATTGCTTGTTTGTCTGTTTGACTATGTCTGTTGACTGTTGACTATTAACTGTCTGTTTGACTTTTTGAGTTGTATACTGATTGAGTTGGATTGTTTTCAGGTACATTAGTTGCTTAAGTTCTTTTGAACTTGCATTTGCTTTTGCTCGGTTGCTTAACCATTAGAGGTATAACTCACTGACTTCATGTAGTCTGGAAGACCTGTCCTGTTACTGGGGCAGGCACCTGTCTGAAGCCCTCCTTAAGAGGCAATGCTTGTGTTTGTTTATCTTTGTGCCAAGCAGGAAAAGACCTCTATGAGGCAATTGGCAGATAAAAGAGATATGAAATCCATCTCCTGCTATTCAGTGTGTCATCCCTCTTGCTCACACACCTTGTGTGGATGCATTGTGGATATTAACCCAAGATCTTTGTTGAGTCAGTCATATGTGGAGAAGAGTTCCAACTTTCTGAACTCCCACACTTTCATTTGTCTGAAGCTCTCCCAAGCCAGGGATAAGAGCTGTGAAGTCTTATCTTCACTTCCCATTTCATCTGCTTCACCCTAACTCTCAATGTTAGGGTTAAGAGCTAACTACACCCGATTCCAGTTGGCTTGTGTTTCACAGCCTAACCTTGTGTGAGCCCACTTTGTTTGTATATAGTGTGTGCTAATTGTGTGAATGATTGCTTTGCCTGTGCTGTTTAGGATAGATTTCTCCCTGTGCAAGTTAGATAGCAACCTTAACTTAGGGATCGTATGCATGACAACTTCTAGGCTCGAGTCGTAGTCTCCCTAGTAGTTTGTGTCTCCCTTTGTATCTGGTTAGGCTAGTCCTTTGTCCCTGCGTAGGGGAACTACGTCGCCCTGATCCTCATACCAGATGAGGTATGTAGGCAGGAGATGAGCTGATCTCTCCGGGCGCCCTTTTTGCTTTCGTCTCTTGTGTGGGTTAGGAGATGGATATAAGACCAGCGATTGGCATTCCGTATCCTATTGTTGTGTGCTTGGAGTCCGATGTAAGTCCAGCAATTGGCATTTGGTTTCCAGTGTGTGTTTGTTTGGTTCGGAGTCTGATGTAAGTCCAGCGATTGGCATTCGGTTTCCATGTTTGCCTGTTTGTGTGGAGTTTGACGTAAGTCCAGCGATTGGCAGTCGATTTCCTGTTTGTGTTTTGTTTGGCGTGTGTTAGCTGAGCTACGAGTGCTCTGATTCTTCTTTAGTCCGAGAAGATACGTATGCATAGGATGCGACATCCTAGCGAGCACGTTTCCCCTGTCCCGAGCTACGTCGATTCTGATGTCTGTGCCTGACAGACTACGTAGGCCCAGGATGCGATATCCTGCCGAGTTAGTTTCTTTTGTTTTCTGTGTCTCTTTTCAGCCAGTGTTTGATGTTTGAGCAGTGTTTAGCAACCTTTATCCTTCCTTTTGTGCGTGGATCCCGTCGAGTACGACGGATGCGGAGGGGTGCTAATACCTTCCCTTCGCATAACCGACTCCCGATCCCATCTCTCTCTGGTCGCGAGACCATGTCTTTTCCAGGTTTACTTCGAGCGTTTCCTTTCCCTCTTTGGGATAAATAACGCACGATGGAGGCTCTGTTGTTTTGTTTTCCCGCCGAATTTTCGCGTAATGCGACACCTATTCCAAAGGAATCACTTGAATCATCTACATATGATCTCAAGAGGTGAACATCTAAGAAGTTTTACTTCCTCACCCTCCCACCTTTTTGTTTCTTTAAAACCTCCATTTGCATGTTAACTCAAACTTGAAAAAACTATTGTGCAAACCTTCTCATTTCTTTTCAAATTAGAAACCTAGGCCTTAAGCCTTTGATTTTTCAAACTTCATTTTCATAATACTTCTTTTGAATTGAATTCTAATCATACTTTGACCATCTTTTGTGAATAAATTCTAAGTGATTAATTCCACTCATTCAATTGTTTTGTGGCTCAAGTCCACTTTCTTGATAAGTTTTCATACCTTAGCCATAGGTTTGATTTATCCTAGTTGGTTGATGTTAATCTCCCCTTTTGTCCTTAGTGATTGAATTGTAAGACTTCCTTGCTTATTATAGGGTTAACCCCTCACTAGCAAGTTGAAGCTTTTCTCACATGGTGGACTTGTTGTTTGTATAGGTTGAGTTTTCTCCCGTGGATAACGAAAGACCTTAGGGCTTTTGGTTTTAAAATGAATCCACCCATACTTTTGGAAATCTTTTAGCCGAACTACGGCGTTTTGATCCTTACCTTCCATGGAAAGGTACGTAGGCAACGGGTTCATCCGTTCAAACACAAAAATAATAACTTGTACATTCTTTTCTCATCCCTTCAATCCATGTTTGCACAATAAATATTTCATAAACAAATAACATTTCATACAACAAGTTGTGAAAAGGGCTCCCTAGGAGTACCTAGGACATTTTGGGTGCCTAACACCTTCCCATTGCGTAATTAACCCCTTACCCAGATCTCTGATCTTTTCATTAGTTTTCTATGTGTAAAACTTCTTAGGCTTTTGTTCGCTTTTTAGCCATTCCTTTGGATAAATAAAAGTGCGGTGGCGACTCGATTCTTTGTATGCTTTGCTTTTGATTTAATCAATAAATCATAAAGTGACGAATACACCACTACACCATCTTCCGCATTTCTCCCGCTATGATTGATGCTACATCCACCGATTTGCCGATCATGATGTAGTACAACAAACACCCTACATCCAAAGGGATCGTGGTGCTGTGGCTCCTTGGCCGGATGTTGTTCAACAACAGCACCAGAAATGCCCTTGCTTCCAGATTTAGATTTTCTCTTTTCCAAGATTTTGGAAGTCCTTGATCATTTAGGTCAAATGTTTTTCCTTGAAGGCACAAGATGGCACTCACCGCTGGAAGATCCCAAACGTTTGCCAATTCCTGGGTACGATACTTGCACCGTTCATTCTCTCCCAAGGTTAGAGGATTACCAAGATATGAGTTAATTGCATCTCTTCCAAAAGAAATAATCCTGCCTCTTACCCTTGTTTGGTAGTTGAAAGCTACTCCCTCTTCAAGATGCATGGCGTTTGCATAGAACTCCCGTACAATATCATAATTGATCGCCGCCTCTGGTTCACAAAGTTTGGTCCACCTTCTTCTCTCAAAATTGGAAACCAAATTCCGATAAGTCCCACCCGGTGATAAACGGATGAACCTTTCCGGTTGGATGGTTCTCTTGATTAAGTTTTCAAATTGTTCTTCGTGTTCGTCACTTGTGAACCGTCTCAATGAATGAGGCTGAACGGAAGCCATGGTTTTGGTTCTCTTAGACATCTGCAATAAACATCAGAACAACCACACAATAAAACATGAAGAGAGTTAGCAATCAACAGCATAAAAACATGCTACTGGAATTTCTCAATTCGTGGCGCGAACCCTGCGAACCAGGAAATCTCCAGGAGCCTTCTAGGGTTCCAAAGATTTGAAGGTTATTACTTCCAACAGTCATAATCACAATCTCTATCCTAATCCTAATCTGAACCCATATTAGACATGCAAGGTTATTTCAAGTGCCAAGTTTCAATTTTTACAGAACCCTAACCTTACCTAAATGAGCACCCGAAGGGAATGGAGAAGAGAACATGAAAAGAACAGATACCTTATTAAATTACACTTGACTCTTTGTTAACAAATGAGGATTTGGGAGATGGAGAAGGAAATTTTTAGTTTTGGAAGTTTGGAAGTGGGAGTGGAAAAGAGGGAAAGTTAATGTTTTGAAAATGAAATAGAATGGACAGAAAAAAATAACCTAAACAGAACTTAAGTGGTTCTGCCACGCACCGTTAGCGGGGTGAACCTTGTTCGCGGCGCGAACTGAGTCTTTGCATTCAGTTCGCTGGGCGAAAGATGGTCGCGGGGCGAACGGCAGTGGACAGAACCCAAGTTTCACAAAAATTAACACATCAGAATATCAACACAGCATAATTGAGAAAATTTAAAATGCAGACTTACAACGTTGGGTTACCTCCCAACAAGCGCTTTGTTTAACGTTGTTTGAAGCTCGACGGTTCAACGGTCTTCACGATCCGCCTTTGTTGAGCAACTTCCTTAAGGGCTTTGTTGTCTTCAAGAGGTTCTTGATGAACCTTCGATAAAATCTGACACCACCCTTTTTCGGAACTACTTGCACAACACTCACCCATTCACCATCGGAGATAGAACAATTCATCCCGGCCTCTACTAGTTTGACAACTTCCTTCTTTTTTAGCACTCGTATCAATTGATTCTCCTCTTTTGTGGACAAAGTATTGCTAATGATCACCGGTTTAGTACAGTTATCACCAAGGAACACATACTTCAAATGTGGCTCTAGTTTTGGCTCCTCCACTTTCTTTGTCATATCCAAGCCTTCGTTTGTCTCTTCATGATAAACAAGTTCTCCACAAGACTCTAATTCATGCAACAATGCTTCCATCTCTTTTCCATCATTTTCGGTCGAAACTTTGTAGACTCCGATAAGATATTTTTCTGATGGATTAGAAACATGAACCTGGTTTGCGATCTCAACTAGTCTCTCCTTGGTGGCATCGATTCGGAAAGAGTCATGCTTAACATTTGGATGCTTTTTGGCTTCAAAAAGATTGAAAGATATCTCTTCATCTTGCACCCTCACTTTCATTAGTCCATCATCAATATCAATCATCATTCGGGTCATTTTCATGAATGGTCTTCCAAGAATTATAGGAACCTCACGATCCTCATCCATGTCTACTATCACAAAATCTACCGGGAACAAGAATTTATCCACCTTCACTAACATGTCTTGAGCAACTCCATATGTTGAAGTAGTAGACTTATCAGCTAGTTGTAAAGTCATCCTTGTAGATTTGATCTCAACATTTCCCAATCTTTTGACAATGGATAGGGGAATTAAATTGATGCTAGATCCCAAGTCAATCAAGCCATTACCAATATAGGTGTCTCTAATGGTTACCGGTAAAACGACTCGGCCCAGATCAGATTCCTTCCTTGGGAGAGTCTTTTGAATGATGGCACTACAACGTGCATCGAGCAAGATTGTCTCGTCTTCCACATGTCTTCTTTTCTTTGTGAGAATATCCTTCATGAACTTTGCATACCGCGGCATTTGCTCTAATGCATCGGCAAATGGAATATTGATTTGAAGTTGTTTGAATATGTCCATAAATCGTGCATAGTGTCTAGCATTACCCTTCTTTGATGGTGCGTGCGGATATGGTAGATGTTGAACTGGAATGACATTCACTTCGTTGTCTCTTTTTTTATTTTTTCTTGGTTCAATTTCCTTCTTCATTTCCGCTTCACACTGTTGTTCCTCCATCAATTGCTGGTTCTGCTATTTTCGCGGCGCGAAGGGAGATCGCGGCGCGAACTGAGCAGTTTCTACCACCTTCTCCTTTCCACAAGCCACATCCTCATTTTCCAGAACAACATCCATATCATTCTCTACTGTAATTTCCTCACTTTTTCCACTTGTCAACTCTCTACCGCTTCTAGTAAAAATTGCTTTACAATGCTCCTTTGGATTAGTTTGAGTGTTAGCGGAGAAAGAGGGTCCCGTAGTTTGTTCCGACAGTTCTTTCGTAAGTTGACCTATTTGATTTTCCAAATTCTTGATTGCTACCTCTTTGCTCTTCTGATTTGCCATGGAGGCTTGTATGAATTGTTGGAGAGTGTCTTCTAGCTTTGAATTTCCTCCTTGCGATTGTTGTCCTTGAGAATTTGGGTGTTGATAAGGACTTTGCTGCTGAAAATTTTGGTTGTTGACCCTTGATGGTTGATAACCTTGATTGTTCCTTTGATAGCCTTGATTTTGATTGTTCACATAGCTTACTTCTTCTAGTGGAGGGCAAAAACCAGTAGGATGATCTCCTTGACATAATTCGCAACATGCTACTTGATGTCGAACTTAAGACCCTTGAATTTCCTTCATTTGTTGTGGAAGCTTGGCCATTTGTTGAGTAAGCAACTCCACTTGTTGAGAGAGTAGCTTGTTTTGAGCAAGAATGACATCATTGGTATTTAACTCAAGAACTCCCGGTTTCCGTTGTGAAGGGTTACGATCATGTTGACTTTGACGATCATTGAGTGCCATCCGATCAATAATGACTTTAGCTTCTTCCGCATTCTTTGACATAAGAGAGCCACCCGCGGTAGCATCCAAAAGTGTCTTGTGAGTTGATTGGAGCTCATTTAGAAAAATATGGATTTGAGTGGGCTCATCAAAACCATGACCCTTGCATTTCCTCAACATTGACTTGAATCTTTCCCAAGCCTCATTTAGAGACTCGTTGCTTCCTTGAGTGAATACCGCAATAGTCGTTTTGGCTTCCATGAATCAGGATTGAGGGAAATATCTTTCTAAGAACTTTTCTTTTAGTAAATTCCAATCCGTCATCACTCTTGGTGCTTGATCAAGGTACCACTCCTTTGCCTTTCCCACTAAGGAGTGTGGGAACATCCTCTTGAATAACGCCTCTTCACCCGTTTCATCAATTCCCGTAGAACCTGCAATCTCATAGAATTTGATGAGATGGGTATACGGATCTTCATGGTCCATTCCGATGAATGGATTTGCATAGAGAAGTTGGAGGATTCCGGTCTTCATCTCTGTATTTCTTCCTCCACGGGCAAATTGAGTATTCTTTCTTGGACTATTAGCGGACATTTCGGTACGGTTGTCATCCGCCATGTTTCCGTCACAAGCCTCTACAACCACTTCTTCGATTTGAACAAGTGCGGAAGTAGATGCTTCTTCTCTCCGGTTCCTCTCTTCGGCTAGTTTCCTTCTTCTTCGTGTTTTGCTATTGAGCTTCCTAAGTGTTCTTTCAATTTCGGGATCGAATTGAAATTGCTCCTTGGTAGCTTTTCCTCGCATGCACTAGAATCTATAAAACTAACAAACCAAGTGAAACACAAGAGGGATAGTAATAAAAGTAACAAAACTTAAAACAATGAATTATTACAATGCTTGTAATATCGAACACCAATCCCCGACAACGACGCCAATTTGTTGAAAAGTATATCTTCGGCAAATATTTTCATATCGTATCCACAGAGATTGGTTGTTATTACCGCCGTTCTATAATCCAAATTGTTATAAGTTTAGAAAGTAACCAAGTTGTTTTGTTTGGAAAGTTATCTTTTTGAGTAAAATGTCACGAAAAAATAGTAAAATGGTTTTAATCAAATGTAAAAGCTTGGCAAGATTGGAGTTCACTATTCCAAGTGCTTATATTTCCTTATGATAACTATATAGATTTAAGATTATTGATGATGTTCAAGTATCCTCTCAATATCATTTATGTCTAAATGATATTGTGATAATCACTATATTGGTCCTTAGACGATCTCTCCACCTAACTATCAATATAGCAATCTTTAATGATTGATACAAAAGAAGAGTAATGAATAAATCTATCTCTACAACTTATTCACTACTTGAAAATCTATTTTATGTCAAGACTTGAATAATCTCTTTCAACAACTACTCAAATCTGATTTTCAACTTAGGGCAAAAATATCATTCAATACATCAACAATCTTTTTTCATATATATGAATCAAATGGAATACATAAACAAATGAGAATAGCTACTACCTCCAATCTTGACAAAATGGGGTTTAGCTCCTCATCATCATCTTGGAAAGCAAAATGCAATGGGAGAAAAACTTTGTTTTTCTCTCTTACAACAATATCAAAACTATCAATGAATGTGTGAATGTGTTAGATGAATATCAATTTCCATTCTGATTTTCTAAAAAGGGTTGACATTTCCTAAAATGATCATTTTCATCCAAAGCAGAAAAGCTCCCCTAAGGCAGACACCAAAATGGCAAAACCAGCTGGCCTTGAACACAACACCCTTGGCCCAAAAACAGCTTGCTGGATTCGCAGGCTTCGCAGCGCGAAGGGGGTTCGCGGTGCGAACTGAAGCTACCTCAGCTTCCTTGCTTTGCAAGCTTCATCCAAATAGTCTTCCAAGTGGTATTCTTCCAAGTTAGGCCTCCAAATTGCATTCAACACTTCTTTAAAATTATGATTGTGCAATCCAAAGCTCTCTTGCCCAAAAATTCTACAAAACTAACAAATATGTGAAATAACTATTCAAAACAGCATAAATTAAACTTAATTGCATTTATACAAAATAATGAGAATGAAAGTGTGTAATTACATCAAAACTTGGTAAAAGGGACCAATAAAAATGATATAAAAAATAGTACTAATTGGTCCCTAACAGCAACCCCTTTCTCACTTGTATATGGTATGGAAGTTGTACGCCCAGTAGAGTTTGAGATCCCATCATTACGTGTCTTGATGGAAGCCAAGTTGAGAGAAGCTGAATGGTGTAAAACAAGATATGGTCAGCTGAATTTAATTGAAGAGAAAAGATTGACTGCCATGTGCCATGGTCAGTTTTACCAGCAGAGAATGAAGAAAGCTTTTGATAAGAAGGTCAGGCCTCGTGTATTCAGAGAAGGTGACCTTGTGCTCAAGAAGACTTTATCTTTCAAACCTGATGTTAGGGGAAAATGGAATTCTAATTATGAAGGCTCATATGTTGTTAAGAGAGCCTTTTCAGGCGGTGCTATGATTCTTACAACTATGGATGGTGAAGAGTTCACTCGTCCTATGAATGTCGATGAAGTCAAGAAATACTTCGCCTAAAAAGAAAAGAACAGCTCGCTAAGTTGAAAACCCGAAAGGGCGATCCAGGCAAAAATTAGAGACATAAAACATAAAATTTATCCCGGTAGGTTGAGTACCCCAGCTTGGGGAAATCTAGGCAAAAATTAGGGATTATGGCAAGTAACTGCATTCGGTTGATCTCCAGTTTTGAGAGCAATTTTGAGCAAGTCTGTCAACTCTGATTCATCATCCTCAACCGAAGCCAAGAGCACAATGGATATTGAAGTTGGTAGAGAGAGTAGTGATCATTGTATTCAATGTAGCCCTTTTTCCATGTAAATTACCATTTTTCAATTTTTGTAAAGATTTATGGAGTCTTGTCATTTACAGACTACCATTCTATTAAATGAAGTTGAGCTTTTTATCCAATTGTTTCTATTCTTATTTATTTTTCAGCCAAATAGAATTGAATTTTTATGATGATAATTTTGGAATTTTAAAATAATAAAATAAAAATCATTTTTCTTAAAATAATAAAAGCAATTACTTTAAAAGGAAATCGAGTTTCAGTAAGGAATATCAACAGCAGTCTGAGAACAGGTGAGGCCTAAAGTGCAAAGCATTGTTGGTCTTCCCCAAGCAGTTGGTTTGGTCACTTTTATTCCCCAACGGTAAATCCGTTTTCCCAGCTAAGTAGTAATCACCTCCCAACTGACTTGTAGGCTCACATCCTCAACGGTTTGCATGGACCCAACCCAAAGTTTCATCTTCTGTAAGTCCCTAGCGGAGTTCATTTCTTATCCCCGACAGTGTTGATTCATGAGTAGTATTTGATTTGGTCCCCTGCGAGGTTGTCTCATTTGATATAAAATTCCCCACAAAGTTGACGGTTCAGATCCTCGACAAATTTTCTATCTCTATCCCCAACCAGGTTTGAGTTATTCAGAGATGGATGACTTACGTTCATCGCCAACATTTTTCTCCAGTTGGTGTTTCCATCCTGTCGAGATTAACCGAGTTTTGTAAACAATGATTCAAATTAGTGACACTTGTATCATTTGTGATTATTTTGTCAGCATAATCATCAATCACATACACACACATCCATACATCAGATAGTTCATTATGCATGCTATTGCGTTTGATTCCTTATTTTTTGATCCTCTGCCATGGTAATATTGTTTCTCCATACAGATTTGGTGCGTCAGTCCTCCTTTAATTGTAGAGTGTCAGCCCCTTAAGCAGAAAGAGTTTAACCTTTCTCATTTCCCTACTGAGTTATTTCCTCGTGGATGATCATTATTTCAGTTTCCTCCCCATTTAATTATCTGGATGGAACCACTCTTATTGAGTTATATCCTCATTTGGATGGAGTACTTGTTTGACCGTTTCTTTCTAGCTCTTACCTAGATAGATACTCTTGGGTATCTTGAGAATATATTACCTAGTAACTGGTAATATTCTTCTCAATTTGTGAGTACTTTACTTTTACCCAATACCCGATGATAGTAATCTACTTCCTATATTTTTCCAGCGAATTCATTTTCACGTTTCCCCAGGCAGTTTATCCTTGATATGTTCATCCTAACCGATGACGGATATTCTCCCTTTGTGGTTTTCTACCTAGTAACAAGGTAGTTATAATCCCTATTTCATTCCCCAGAGAGTTAGTCCTTGATATGTTCATCCTAACCGATGACGGGTTTTCTCCTTTTTAGGGTCTTCTGCCCAATAACCGGTAGTTGTAAATCCTACTTTTCCTTTGAGACTATCCTTGAATCCTGATCGATGACGAATATTCTCTCTTTGGTATTCTATCCAATAACTGATAGATATAATTCCTATTTTTTCCCAATGGTCTATCCTTGATATGTTCATCTTAATCGATGATGGACATTCTTCCCTTGAGTTTATCCTTGATATGTTCACTTTAACTAGTGATGAGTATTCTCTTTCTTTGGTCTTCTGCCTAGTAACCGATAGTTGTAAATCCTATTTGATATGTTTCCCCAGCAGGCTGTTTCCTACCCAGTGACCGGTACACACCTATTTTTCCTCAGTGAGTCATCCTTGATATGCTTACCCTAACCGGTAACGGATGCCTCTCTGTCAAAATATGTTATCTTCCTACCCAATAACCGGTAATAGATAATATATTGTTGATACTCCTGTGTTGAAGATTATTCTTCCCCAGTTGAGTTTGGTTCAAGTATTTCAGTTTTGTTCTGATCTACCCATTCCCCCTGCAGATTTTTTCTTTATCCCCGACCGAGTCCTTCCATTAATTTATTTTCATGGAATCCACTTGTGTCTTCAGCAGTTTTTTTTAAGTCGTAGCCTGGCCTACACACAAATTTTTATCCCCATAGTCTTTGTCTCCCTATAGAGTTTTCCTTATGGAATGCATTTTACTCCTGTGGATTTTCAGTATCTCCGGATTCTTTTCCTTTGTGGCAATATTTCCCCACAAAGATTACTTTAAACATTCATATCGCATGCATCATGAGGTCTCTTAGGGACCAAAATTTGTCTTTATTGTTGTTATTTAAGTCCATTCTACTGAGTTGATACGAAGATTTTAACCTTCACATCCTCAGTTAGAATGTCCTTAAATAGGGGCAGCTGCAAGGCCCCAATTTTGACCCTAAGATTCCTCATGCTATCTCATCATATGTGTAGCGGGGTATTCGTTACCTTTAGATTTATTGACTAAATCAAAAGTAAACCATATAAGTTGAGTCGCCACCACACTTCTATTTATCCAAAGGAAAGGTTAGAAAGAGAACAAAAACCGAGAAGTTTTATCGAATCAAAAACTAATAAAAATGTCAGAGATCTGGGTAAGGGGGTTGGTTATGCAATGGGAAGGTTTTAAGCATCCAAAACATCCTAGGTACTCCTAGGGAGCCCTTTTCACACTTGTTGTAAGGTTGGTATTTTGTGAAAATTTATTTGTGCAAACATGATTGGAGAGATGAGAGAAGAATATGCAATTTATTTACAATTTTGTGTTTGAATGGATAAACCCACTGCCTACGTACCATCTTAAAAAAGATTAGGATCAAAACCTTGTAGTTCGGGGTAAAAATCTCAAAACAAGTTGGTGAATTGATTGGTCCAAAAGCCTTAAGGTCTTTTGTTATCCAAGGGAGAAAACTCAACCTAAAACCACAAATCCACCATGTGAGGATAACTTCAACATGCTAGTGAGGGGTTAACCCTATAATAAGCATGGAAGACTCATTGTCCATCACTAAGGATATAGGTGAGTATTATATCTACCTCAAGGATAACTCAAACCTAATAGCTAAAGGTTATGAAAAGTTTTTGATAAGAAAGTGGCCATTGAAACCACAAAACATTTGAATGGGTTATATTTACCAATGAAAAGTATTTACAAAATATGGTCAAAGTTGACTTAAAGATTCAATTCAAAATAAGTGTTATGAAAAGAAAGTTTGAAAATCAAAAGCATAATGCTTAGGTTTCTAATGTTTGAAAACAAGTGTTAATGTTTTCACAAAAGTTTTGGCTTGGGTTACAGTGGAGGGAAGAAGAAGAATGGCTAAAGTCCTAATCATGCAAGAGATGAGGGATAAGAAACAAGACCACAAATGGAGTTCCTTGAAGGTGATAAAAACAAGAAAGGGAGGGTTTGAATTGTTTTAGAAAATAAAAGCTTTTTGAAAAATAAGAACACACAGAATTTTATATTGGTTCGCTTAGAAAACAAAGCTACTCCAGTCCACCCGGCCAAGGTGATTTCGCCTTCAAAAAGGAGTTAATCCACTAATCTTGAAAGATTACACAACCAAACATCTAAGAGAATGATATCTTAGTCCTCTCAAGTATACAGACTACGTAGGGTCACTTGAGGAACAAAAGCAATTTAGCAAAATAAATTTGTAATAGAAAGTGCTTCTAAGAGTAAGCAAGTATTACAATAAAGTATTTAAGCAAGAGTTTTCACGTATGAGCAGCAACTCGTGAAAATTGAGAGAGAATATGAATGACTTTTCTGTGCGTTGTTGTTGTGTCTCTCAATGAGGTAGGTTGTCCTTTATATAGTAGTGAGAAGGACCGTTGGAGTGATGACAAAATATTGGTCTTTGATGAGCATTCAATGTCATTACTTCTGTGTTTCTTTCCATAACCATTTTGTCTCCCTGAATAACTTCTTTCTTAAAACACTTCCTTTCCATATAGAAAAATTCTTTCCGTTACTCTTTCTGGATTTGGTGAATCTTCATTAGAGTCTTGTTATATTGGAGTCATGCGTCAGAAGGAGATTATGTCGAAGTTTCATCAAAGCTTCTCAGAGTACTAGTCTTTGAGATCACCAGAACTAAGACCAGTAGTTGTTTAGAGCTTCTGGTTCTTTTTACTGTCTTGCTTTGCTCAGATTCGGAACTTCTTGGGCGCACTTCTTCCTCAGATGCGTCTGATCTTCTAGCACTTTGTATCTGATCAGTGTTTGTATCTGATAAAATGATCAGAGTCCTCTGTTGCTGTCCAGAGTCCTGCACACTTAGAAAAATTTCGTTAGGGTGCCATTTTTGGTTTCATCCTTTGTTATCATCAAAATCCTGGAATTCTATTGTAGAACTAATTTTGTTCTTACAATCTCCCCCTTTTTGATGATGATAAAACAATTTTAATTCAGAGATGAAACATTTTTAGATAAAAGTGTTAGATCAGATGGAAGTGAGCTCCCCCTGAGATAAGTCTGGGAGTTCAGAAGTTCTTACCGGACCTTCCATGATATGGTGTTTATAGCTACTCTCCTGCAAATTTCTAAGTCAAAAAATTAGAAACAATGTTTGCAGGGTTCTGATAGGAGTTAGATATCTTTTCATCAGAGTTGTTTTTAGTTCTCCCCCTTTTCTTCAGAATCAAAAAGACTTAGTGAAAATGAAGGAGCAAAAAAAAATATTCACATAGCAGGTACAAATGCTAGAAACGCAGACAAAAAACAAGAATGTAGAAAACAACAAGCAAATCAGAGCAACAAGCAAATCAGAGCAACAAGCAAATCAGAAGAACAACAAGCAAAAGGAAAAAAACACATAAACAAGTCCTAAGTGCCTAAGGGTTTGGAGGTGGAGGCATCCTCTGGAGCAGCTGGGTCAGCAAATTCTGAATGTTGACATTTACTGAGTCCTTTGATCCAATCTGGCTCGGACTCCCCCTGAGTCAGAGTATCCTGTTCTACCCTGGTGGAATACTCTTCAGCTAGGCGTGCTTCAGCTTCAGCGGCAGCTTTGGCTTGTGCTTCAGTTTCAGCGGCAACAGCGGCATCAGCTAGAGCTTTGGCTTCAGCTTCAGCGGTGGCAGCAACATCAACTAGAGTTTTGGCTTCAGCTACCTTGATCCTTTTCAGTTCTTCTTGCTTGACTTTCTCTTCTGCTTCTTTGCGTGCTCGCTCCTCAGCTTCTCTGGATAGGCGCTCCTGAAGTCTGATCTCAGCGTCTCTGATGAAGTCATTGCGGACTTGCTCAGAGAGGCCCTTCAGCTTAAAGGCTTCAGAGGTCATCCAACTAATCACTCTGTTCCAGTGAGTCCTTACAGCGGAAGGATCATCACTGATGCCAGAGTTGATGGTCAGAGACTTGACCTTGTCAACTGAAGCTTATGCAAACACCATGATTGCTTCCTCAAGGGTTGGAAGGGTGTTTTCAGGTTCAGAGGATAGGGGTGGAGAAGTGGGAGGGCTTAGGTTGAGTGTGGGAGTTTTTGGTTCAATGGATGTATTTGGTGGGGGTATGTCAGAGTTGGGTGGTTGTGTTTCAGTGTGAATTGTTTCAGAGGGTGGAGGGTCAGATGTGGTTGTGTTTGGGTCTTCTATGGGTGATGAGGTGACTTCTGGTTCAGGAATGGATTGTGTTGGTTGTTGAGAGGCTAGAGCACGTGTTTGGAGCTGAGCCAGAGTTGGGGAGTGAGGGTCAGATGGTTCAGTATCTGAGGAAAGGTTATAGTAGGGTGGTGATTCTAGAGAGGAAGATGAAGAAGGTGAGGTTGTTTCGTTTAGCATTTCTGCTTCCGAAATGGGTAGAGAGGTGGTGGCTAGGTTAAATTTTTGAGAGGGTTGGTTAGATGGTATGGTGGTTGAGGGAGGAGTTTCTGAGTTAGTGTATATGGGTGTTGGTTGAGGGATAGAGGAAGCAATAGGCTTAACTTGTACAGAAGGAGGGAGAGAAAAAGACTTACCAGAGGATCCAATCAGAGGTACTAGAGGTCTTGATCCAGAGGATTCTCCCAGTTTTGCTTTCTTCGCCTGTTTTGCCTTCTCAGATGGTCCTCGTGGTCGCTTCATGAAGTGTGGAGGACATTCTGGAAGCCAGTCTAAGTTGAAGTCTGAGAACTCTACTCCTTGTTTTCACAAATCATCTAAGTAATGCATGACTACCTCTGGAGGGTCGATCTTTGAGAACAGATAAAGTTCATTTGGAATCTTTCTTTGATCTTTAAGAGCTTCTCAGGAGGTGTCCAAAGTAGGTTTGACCCTTACTTGATTCAGAATCCCCATGCTCTTCAGATTGCGGGCGTTCAGAGCTCTTCCAGTGTCGATCATCACGTCTTCCATGAGTCTGAATTGAACCAGATGATCCACGAGACCGCATTCAATCAGAACGTCAGAGATGAGTCTGCCCAAAAGAATGTAGTTTCTGGGCTTCATGTTGTTTCTGGTATCTCTCACAGAGTCTCTGAGATACTTGAAGAGGAGTTTCAGAAGGAAGAGCTTCAGACCCTTGTGGATGTAGTACAGAATGCACTTCTGGTCTGTATTGATGTAGTTTGAGGAGTTGGAAGCTGGGCGATGATGGATGGTGCCCAAAATGATCTTCAGCTAGCCCTAGAGGTTCTGATGTAGTTCTTTGTTCTTGGAGTGTTTGCCTTCAGCATTCTGTTGGAAGATCGTTGGATTAATCTCATGGGAAAAATACTTTGCCCTATGATTAATGTTGTAAATTATTCTTCCTCCAGCTTTTTCCATGCCCAGAAGAGCAGCAATGGACTTCTCAGTGATCACCATCTTGACTCCCAGAACATAGGAGACGATGTAGTGATCGTCAGCATCAGCGAATCTCCAGAATTCCTTAACCAAGTTTATGTAAACTGGACTATAGAGACCTTGGAAGTAGTTTCCCCAACCTTGATTCTTTAGTTCTTCAGTGAGGTCAACACCGTTCCTTCGCATGTTTTCAAAATCCACCAGTGATTCACACAAAACTTCCAGTTTCTCAAAAGGT
This sequence comes from Lathyrus oleraceus, assembly GCF_024323335.1. Classification (NCBI taxonomy): domain Eukaryota; kingdom Viridiplantae; phylum Streptophyta; class Magnoliopsida; order Fabales; family Fabaceae; genus Lathyrus; species Lathyrus oleraceus. The sequence continues at coordinate 229,894,011 of NC_066580.1, read as the reverse complement.
TTTGCAAGATGGATATGAGGCTCACGATCAAGAATGTGAGGTTCTTTGTAGATGGGAGTGGAGACGACACCGGTAACAGCTGGGTTTGGAGTGCTTGAACTTGGAGCTTGCTCATTTGAGTTCATCTGTTGAGAGAAGTTATACACTGATTGTTGTTGAGAATCCATGAAGATTGTTGATGAACTGAGTTGAACGTTGAAGAACTTGAATGCACGCTGCAGGAATGCCTTGAGGGAGAAAAGAACTTGCAAGAAGGTTAAGAGTGTTTGTGAGAGTGAAAAGTGTGCAATGTGTGAAGAGAAGAGTTTAAATACCCAAATTAGGGTGCATGCAAAACGACACACAAAACATGAGTTTAGCACAAAAACCAAGTATGCACGTTAGAGGGAAATGATTACAGCTCATAAATGATGTCTAATCCCAACAGTCAGTACACTGCTCGAGGAGATCTTAAGATACCGTTTCTTGATTACTGCTAGACAACTGTCTAGAAGTTCCAAGGTCAGACGCAAGGTGTTCCACGTGTTTGTTTTATCTGATCTTCAGGAATACCAAAGGGTTGGTTCCTGGAGATTTCTAACTCAGATGACTTCTAACTGGTAGGAGTATCAGAGTCAGATGCAGAATCCACTTTATTTACATCAGAATCTTATTTTGCTAACCCAGAGGCACATTTTATTCAGGACAATTTTGAATGTTCAGATTCTTTAAGATGAAGAAGAATCTATCTTCAGCAAGGGGTTTGGTAAATATGTCAGCCCATTGATGGTCTGTATCAATGAATTTCAATGTTACTACCCCTTTCTGAACATAGTCTCTAATGAAATGATGTTTTATTTCTATGTGTTTAGCTCTGGATCGCAAAATAGGATTCTTGCTTAAACAAATGGCAGCAGTATTGTCACAGAAGTTAGGAATGTTACTCTCAAAGATTTGAAGATCCTCTAGTTGATTCTTCATCCAGAGCATCTGGGTAGTGCATAGTGATGCTGAAATGTATTCCGCTTCTGCAGTAGACAAGGCTATGGTTGATTGTCTCTTGCTGGCCCAGGATATCAGATTCTTTCCCAAGAGCTGACAATTTCCAGATGTACTTTTTCGTTCCATTCTGTCTCCTGCGTAATCTGCATCACAAAAACTAGATAGTCTATACTCTGATGTTTTCTCATACATCAGGCCCAGGTTAGGAGTTCCTTTCAGATATCGGAGTATTCTCTTAACGACTGTTAAATGAGATTCTCTAGGATCTGATTGGAATTTGGCACAAAGACAAACACTAAATAGAATAACAGGATGTGTGGCAGTCAGACAGAGAAGAGAGCCTATCATACCACGATAGAGCTTCTGACAAACCTTTTGACTAACTTCTTCTTTTTCCAGAATGCAAGTTGGATGCATGGGTGTCTTAGCAAGTTTGCATTCCGCCATTTCAAATTTCTTCAGAATGTCTTTTATGTATTTACTTTGATGAACGTAGGTGACTTCTGAAGCTTGATTGATCTGAATTCCTAGAAAGAACTTTAGTTCTTGCATTAAGCTCATTTCAAATTTTGCCTGCATTAGCTCAGAGAACTCTTGACATACAGAGTTAGCTGAACCAAAAATGATATCATCCACGTATATCTGGCATATCATGAGATCATTATTAATGTTTTTACAGAAGAGTGTAGAGTCAACTTTCCCTTTGATAAAATCATGTTCTAGAAGAAAATTACTTAATCTTTCATACCAAGCTCTGGGAGCTTGTTTTAGTCCATATAAAGATTTCTTAAGTTTAAAAACGTGTTCTGGACAATTTGAATTTTCAAAACCTGGAGGTTGATTGACATACACTTCTTCTGATATATACCCATTAAGAAATGCACTCTTGACATCCATTTTATATAGTTTGATAGAATGATTTACAACAAATGAAACAAGTAAGCGAATAGATTCTAACCTGGCGACTGGGGAAAAGGTTTCATTGTAGTCAATGCCTTCTTGTTGACTGTAACCTTGAGCCACCAGTTGAGCTTTGTTTCTGACAACTTCTCCTTTCTCATTCAGCTTGTTTCTGAACACCCATCTGGTTCCGATAATGTGAGTGCCTTTAGGTTTAGGAACAAGATCCCAGACGTCATTGTTTGTGAATTGATCTAGCTCTTCTTGCATGGCTAGAACCCAGTCGTTATCTTGAAGTGCCTCATCACAGGAAGTAGGCTCGATCAGAGATACTAGTCCCTGAGGAGTTTCTTCAGGTGCCTTGAAGGTTGACCTAGTTCGGATAGGTTCATCCTTGTTTCCCAGAATCAACTCTTTAGATATGTTGAGGCGACTTTTAGCTTTCTTTGGGATTGCTGGGGATTTAGTTCCTTCTGAAGTTTGAGTGGCAGCTGCTTCAGGTGCTTTGATCTTCTCGTCAGAACCTGCAAGAGTAATCTCTAGGTCTGCAAGTTTCTCAACTAGCTTTGACTTTTCAGGGTCAAGCTTATCATCAAATCTAACGTGAATTGATTCTTCCACAATTCTGGTTTCTATGTTGTATACTCTATAGCCTTTAGAGCATTATGAGTATCCTAACATAATGCCTTTTTGTGCTTTTGAATCAAACTTGTTCAGATGTTCTTTAGTATTTAGAATAAAGCAAGAGCATCCAAAAGGATGAAAATAAGAAATGTTGGGTTTTCTTCCTTTACACAGTTCATAGGGAGTCTTCTCCAGAATAAGTCTTATGGAGATTCTATTCTGAATATAACACGCTGTATTTACTGCTTCAGCCCAAAAGTGCTTAGCCACATTTGTTTCATTGATCATGGTTCTGCCAATCTCTTGGAGTGTCCTATTCTTTCTCTCTACAACTCCATTTTATTGTGGAGTTCTAGGGAAGGAGAAATCATGGGATATTCTATTAGAGTCAAATAATTCCTCAAAATATTTATTTTCAAATTCCCCACCATGATCACTTCTGACTCTGATGATTTTAGAGTCAAATTCATTTTGCACTTTGGAACAGAAGCTAATGAATACAGAGTGAGACTCACTCTTGTGCTTTAAGAATTTTACCCATGTCCAGCGACTAAAATCATCAACAATAACTAGTCCGTATTTCTTTCCATTGACTGATGCTGTTTTCAGAGGACCAAATAAATCAATGTGAAGAAGTTCCAAAGGCTTAGAGGTAGAAACAATATTTTTCTTTTTAAAAGATGATTTTGAAAATTTTCCTTTTTGACATGCTTCACATAGAGCATCTGAAGAAAACTTCAGCTTAGGTAGACCTCTGACTAACTCGAGTTTATTTAGCTGAGATAACTTTCTCATGCTAATGTGGCCAAAGCGTCTATGCCATACCCATTGCTCTTCATGAATAGACATCAAACATTTTACATTTTGTTCTTTTAAATCCGAAAGATTTATTTTATAAATATTGTTTTTCCTCTTGCCAGTGAATAGGACAGATCCATTGTTTTGATTTATGGCTTTACATGTTTTTTGATTGAAGATTACATCATACCCGTTATCACTTAATTAACTTATTGATAACAGATTATGCATTAATCCTTCTACATAAAGAACATTAGATATAGAGGGAAGAGTACCATTACCAATAATTCCGGAGCCTCTGATCCTTCCTTTCTGATCTCCTCCGAAGCCTACAAATCCAGTATCTTTAAGTTCCAGGTTTTAGAATATATAATTTCTTCCCGTCATGTGTCGCGAGCATCCAGAGTCCAGGTACCATGACTGGTGTTTTAACTCTGCTGCATAAGATATCTGCAACATAAACAATCTTATCATTTGGTACCCAGAATCTTTTGGGTCCTTTGTGATTAGTTTTCCCAGAGTTTCTTAACACTTTGGGTTTTCTAGCATTATTAAATCGTTGTGCTTGTGTATGTGTATAGTGATAGGTGTTGCACCCCAAAATTTGCCCTCTATTTTTAACTCTAACCAATTTTTTGTTTCACATTCATTTGCATCATCTTCATAGCATAACATTTTTTTCTGTCTTAATATTAGCCGTAATAATTTCTCGGAATTTACAAACAGACTGGTCAAATTAACTTTTTAACTGTGCCTAAAATTAGTCAACGAAAAAATGTCAAGTTTAAGTTTGCAAATGTCGGTAACATTAATCTGCGGTTCACGTGGTTTAATTTGACATGCTAAAAATATAATTACGACTATTTTTGGTCATATGTTGATCAGTCTGAGCAGTTTAAACGGTCATAATTTTTATTTCAAAATCCGACCAAACGCTGTATTTTTCCGAGTCATTTATTTCGCGCTGATTATTTTGACGTGTTCATTTTATTTTTTCGAGCATTTTGGTGCCCGACTTTTTTTTTTTTGAGTCTATTTATTTTTATATTGGGTCTAGAATAAATAAATAGGTTAATTAGTTTTTATTTTAATTTTAACTATTTTAATTATTTAACTTTATTCAGTTTTTAATTTAATATTGGGTTTCAAAATAAACTTAGGCCCATTATCATTAACCTAATTTGTTCCTATATATATTTACTAGCATGACTGATAGAGAGAAAAAAAAAAGACAGAACAAAAAAGAGAAACTGAGAGTGGCTGATCTATACTATCGTACACATAGTTTGGTAATAGTTTATATATGATATATACTTTATCTATTTTGTTGATATATTTGTTACTGTGTTTCAAATACATGTCCATATATGTAACTAGTGTGTTAAATATATATATATATATATATTTTATGTTATAATTTGATTATGTTTTCGGATCGGATCGTGTCAATACGCCGTTTTCACATATACGTGTATGAGGCGTGACATTTGTGTTATCCGATCCAGTTGCGATGATCGTAATTTTGCGCTAGCAACGCCGTTGTTTTTTTAATTCATATTTTTTTTATATACATATATTTAGATTTGCACATTTTTTTTCATAACTAACTACCCTGATTTTTCCTAAACCCTGACAATTTCGCCACAAACTCTAAGTTTCAAATCTAAAACTTCAACCGTGTTATTTCCTCTCAACCATAAACCTTTTCTTAAACCTTAACAAACCTTATTATTATTTTCTATTTTCGCTCATATTTATGTTATTCATACACTGTAACTGCTTCGCCCTTGTAATATTTTAAGTTTTAACTTGTAATATTTTCAGTTTTACTTTTCGCCATCTTTATTATGTAACTGCACCAAAGCGTTGTAATAATTAGGGTTTTATTTTCTGCCATTGATTTTCTGCCATTTTATTTTTCTGCCATTTATTTTTCTGCCATTTAAATTCCTGCCATTGATCCTATATTATCTGCGTGGTTTAGTAATGTAGGGCGTGAAAACCTACTAAATTAATTATTTAATATTTTTCTATAACCTTTATTTTTTTTGTAAATAAATAATAAATACTAACTATTTTAATAACTTTTTTTTTATTACTTACTTATAATAATAAATCCTTATATATTTTGTAAATAAAATTTAATTGACCATTTTTCTAATTGAATAACAATAATAATAAACCTATTAATCTAATAATCTGATATTTTCTATAATCTTTATTTATTTTGTAAATAACTAACTTAATATTTTTCATATAACTCTTTTATTTTATAATTTGTACATTAATGTATTTTAAATTCTTTTATTATTACTAATTTATTTTAAACTCATATTTTTCTAATAACTTCTAAAAAAATCTAACTTGTTTAACCTAAAATAATTTCTTTTAAAATTCTAACCTTTTTATTATCACTTTATCGTTATTGTTATTTTATTATTGCTTTATTACCATTGTTTATTTATTATTTTATTATTATTTGATTTTATCTATTCTATTTTTGCTTCATTATTTTCCTTATTTTAATTTTGTTTTATTTATAATATTAGGAACAAATGTATAGGTTGTAAATTTATTCTTTCTCGCCTGATTATTATGTATCTGTCCCATAGCCATGTAATAGTTTAGGAATTTATTTTTCTTGCTTTTATTTTCGTAAATATTTATTGCGTGGTTAGTAATTTAGGGAGTGCAAAAAACTAACTGTAAATAATTGAACTTAGAAAATTAAATTCAAGACAAATATCTGAAAAATAACACTCACACACGTAAGTCGATCTTTGATCGCCATCTGTACTTCCTAGGGTATTCCTCTTGGTTGCCTTCTTTAAATGGTCAAGTCCCTCGAAAATAGGGGTGTCTTAAGCAAAGTCCCTTCAAACAGAAAAATCATCAAGTCCCTATAAACTTAAAAGATCAAGTCCCTACGAGGTTGCCTACGATATAATGATCTGGTCCCTTCGGTAAATATGATGATAGTCCCTATGAGTTGCTAAAGACACCCCTTATGTTGCCTTCATTGACCATACGATGACCCTACGCCCGTCCCTTAAACACATCCAAGGTAATGACTACCTATTCCTTAATAATAGGGACAGTCTTACCATTGAAAGAATATACGAGAACACGAAAGACTTAATCTAGGGTAGGTATCTCATAGTTACTTGCTCACACTTTTCAAAATTACTTTTACACCTCACAATTTCTAAACTAGGCTTTGTATACACCCATACGAGGGTCATTACAAAGTACTTAAAGAAATTTTTCTAATCACACACTACACTCTTGCAAACAAACAAAGTGAGCTAAGTAACTAAGAGCCCATGGATAACCATGGATATAAAGGGTGCTAATACCTTCCCTTTGTATAACCTACCCCCCGAACTCAAAATCTTTTTAAGGTCTTTCCTGTTCTTTTATGTCCTTTCCTTTTGGATAAAATAAAAGTCAGTGGCGACTCTTGCTATCCGTAACATTTAACTAAAGTCAGTTCTCCCACCGTGTTACAGAACTAGCGACTCTGCTGGGGATTTAATAAAAGAGGGGTACCCTTAGGAGTTAGATCACTTTAAAATTGTTTGCCTTGTTTGCTTTATACTTATCTGTTGGGTGCTCTTATGTGTGAAAGATCCTAACCCGGATCTAGTGTACCTTAGGTAAATGGCAATAGACCAAGGAAACTGTACGACGTATATCGATATGGTTGATCTGGTGGCCATAGTTAGTGTGACTTCTTGGTTGGTGCTTATGTTCCTTAAGCAAGTTGAGGATAATATGAGGCTGCCATATGTTGTCAATACACTGACTGACTTTTAGAACCCTAGTCATTCCATCTTGGCCTTTAGAAAGTAGTGAGATAACCGGCTTTGGTGAAGATTGAAGTTGGTTGATACTCGATACTACACTCATTGAGATCCTAAACTTGGAGGGTTTTGGTTGGCAAGTAAGTTGCCTACTGAACAACCACCCTTGTGAAGGATCAATGATTTTGAGATCCCTTAGAACCTGGTTAGTTTTGTAGGACAGGATGAATCAACTAAACTTCAGGGGAGGGTGCTTACCTTTAAACCTCATGCAAGCCTTCAAACCTAAGGCTATTGTGTGACTTGTTTGTGTGTGCCACATGTTTGCGATTGAGCATAACATCATAGCATCATCATGCATCATAAGCATAGCATTTTCACTAACCATTTCAAGGACCAAAGGATTTATCTTTGTTCTTTGTTGCAGGTCATGGCTTCTGCTCGTAGGAATACTATCCGGATCAACTTTGTAGGAATACCTCCTAAGCTTAAGGAATTGGTCTCTCAAGTTTCTGAAAACTCCCAGTTCATTAAGAGGCATGGTCACCTACTGGATCTAGTCACTTCAGGGTTCAATGAAGACATGATGAGTGTCCTGTTTCAGTTCTTTGACCCTAAACATCATTGCTTCACATTTCCCGACTATCAGCTGGTTCCTACAATGGAAGAGTTCTCCAAGCTTCTGGGTATACCTATTCTTGATCAGAAACCCTTCACAGGCTTGGAAAAAGAGCCTAAACCTGAAGTCATTGCTGCAGCCTTACATTTAAAGAAATCAGACATTGTCCTAGAAACAAGGAGTGGAGTTAAGGGTATTCTTGCTAAGGTATTGATGGAGAAAGCTCAAGTATTCCTGAAGGCTATGAGTTATGATGCTTTTGAGGAGATCTTAGCCCTATTGATTTATGGCTTAGTACTGTTCCCCAATCCAGACCAGTTCATAGACGTACACGCCATCAACATATTTCTGACTCGCAATCTAGTGCCTACATTACTTGGAGACATCTTACACTCTCTTCATACCCGTACTACGAAGGCACGAGGAACTCTGATGTGTTGCATACCTCTATTATCTAGGTGGTTTATTTCTCACCTTCCTCGATCAGTGATGAAGAATGAACAAGGGTTCAGGTGGTCCAAGAGGATTATGTCACTTTCTCATTCAGATATTTATTGGTGCTCTAGATCTATGGAGAATGTTACCATCATTGACCGTTATGGGGAGTTCCCTAATGTGCCACTCCTTGGCATAAGAGGGGGCATTACCTACAACCCTTCTTTAGCTCTACGTCAGTTTGGTTACGCTCGGACTGATGGTCCTCATGACATGCTTATTCAGGGTATTGTGTTCGACTACGACAACGATCTTCAAGGTTACCGTCAAAGGTTCATACGAGCATGGGGTAAAGTGAACAAGGTTGATAGCAAGACTCTGGAACCCAAGTACACTATTCCTATGGAACCATATCTCAGATGGGTATGATCTCGTGCTCAGACTCTTATGATGCCATATCCTGCTATCCTGCCAGTTACCATGGAGCGTGTTGCTGAAGGAGATACTTCTTACATCATTCTTCATCCAGACATGCCCACTGACATGGAAGAGTTACAGAGGTCCTGGATCCAGTTGAAGGAGCAAAGAGATACTTTTGAGACTCATTACAAGGCATGTCAGGAAAGAATCCTGGAGCTAACAAAACAACTTCACGAGGAGAGGAATCTCAACTCATACCTCAACACAAAGAGGAAACGTCCATGGGAGACTTAAAACCCCATTTTTTGTATTCATTTCATTTTTATTGTAAGCCCAAGGGGAAACAAGTTTATTACTAATTAAAGTTTACTTTTTGGTGGTTTAAACAAATTTAAATCCTACGGTCCTTGAAAACATTGCATAAGCATCTACATACCATATTATTGCATCACAGGTTTCTTATGAACATGTATCTTATCTTCTCGCTGTTTATTTCAGCAGAAATGGCTCTTGAACAGACTGTCAAAGATCTCCAGGCTCAGAATGCACAATTCTAAGAGTTGATTCTGAACTTGTCCAAGGGGCAAGATGAGTTGAAGACATTGCTGGCTAAGAAGAAGAAGAAGACTAGAAGATCAGGAGGCCTTATCAATCTGGGAAGAAGATTCAGAGGCCCTATCAAGACAAAGGAACAGGTTGATGATTCTGAGAAAGAGGGAGGTGGTCCCCATGATACTGTGGGAGATTCTGATTCTGAAGCAAATTATTATCATGATCCTAATGAAGATAAGTACAAGATGCTGGTGGATAGAATGAACGCTATGGAGTTACAAAAATCTTCTGGGCTGGATTTTGAAGATCTGAGTTTAATATCTGGAGTGGTTATACCTATTGGTTTCAAGGTTCCTGCTTTTGTGGTGTTACTGATGATAACCTTGATGTTGATAATATTGCTGGATCTAGTAAGATCACCAGAAGTGGAAGAATTTTCTCTCCTCCAGCTATCTCAAAAAATACAGTTCTTCCAACTACTACCTCCACTTCTGAGCCAAGTACTGATGCTCGAGGCAAAGGTCCTGTGGTTGAACCTGTGCAAGCTGAAGCACCGATTGCTGAAAATCTCTCTAAACAGATGGAAGAAGTGCTGAAGATCATTCGTAAGAGTGATTATGATATTGTTGACCAGTTGGGGCATACTCCCTCCAAAATTTCCATGTTGTCTTTGTAGCTGTGTTCTGAGGCTCATGCTAAAGCCTTGATCAAATTCTTAAGGACTGCTCATGTACCAAATGAAATTTCTGTGGATCAATTTGAAAATTGTGTTGCACATCTGACTTATGATAATGGGTTAGGTTTTTCTGATGCTGACTTGACTCCTGCCAAAAGAAATCATAACAGAGCTTTACATATCTCCATTGAATGTAGGGGCACTACCTTGTCTCATGTGTTGATAGACAATGGCTCTTCATTGAATGTACTTCCCAAAGAGGTTCTGAACAAGCTCAGTCCTGAAGATGCTGTGTTAAGATCAAGTAATATAGTGGTGAGAGCCTTTGATGGTTCAAGAAGAGTGGTGCATGGAGAAATAGATCTCCCGATCAAAGTAGGCTCTCAAGTCTTCGATTCTACCTTCTATGTAATGGATATTCGTCCTGCGTACTCTTGTTTGCTTGGGCGCCCCTGGATCCACGGGGCAGGTGCTGTGACCTCCACTCTACATCAGAAGTTGAGATATCCAGTGAAGGGAAAGATCGTAACTGTTTATGGAGAGGAAGAATATATGGTCAGTCATGTGAATACATTTAAGTATGTTGAAGTGGAAGGTGAATATGTTGAGACTCCTTGCCAGACATTTGAAGTAGTTCCTTGGGTCGTTCCCGCTACTGAAGCTCCTCCTGTGGTTACCAGAGTACCTCCTACAATGGCTTCCCTCAAAGATGCTAGAGCTGTGGTTGAAGAAGAGTCCCAGAAGGCTGTTCGTCGTGCTCGTGCTGTTCGTATCACCAATCCAGGGAACATGAAAGATCAAATCAATGTTGTGGGTGACTATAATGAAGACTACAATCTGGATAACTGGATTTTTCCTACTGTGGGTGATGGGCTTAACAATTGGAAGACTGAAGACGTTATTCCTATCTCCTTTAGTCAGGAGTAAATACTATTACTGCGTTGTTATTTTTAAGCCTTGTGCCTTACCCGGGGCACAATGGTATGCTTGTTTCGGGATGTCATTTCATTTGCATACTTCATTCAATAAAAATCAATGGACGTTTTGTTTTCGTAAATATTGGGCTCTTTGTTTTTCTTTTATTTTATTTTCACCAGCTATGTGTTCTTACACACACCCACATCACTAAAATGCAGATCCTCATCCACTCTGGATCCTGTTGATAACAGTTCTACTATTGCCAATTATAATTTCGAGAATCCGATCTATCAAGCTGAAGATGGAAAGGATGAAGATTGTGAAGTACCTGTAGAGCTTGCTAGGTTATTACAACAAGAAGAGAAAGTTACACAGCCGCATGAGGAATCAATTGAGGTTGTAAATCTGGGTACTGAAGTAGACAAGAAAGAAGTCAAAATAGGAGCAGGCTTGGAAAACAGTGTCAAAGAAAGATCGAGTCGGATGTTACGTGACTATGTAGAGGTTTTCGCTGGAAAAATCAAGAGATGATATGGAATGATGAATGTCAAGAAGCTTTTGACAAAATCAAGAAGTATCTCCAAGAACCTATAAATCTGATGCCACCAGTTGAAGGAAGACCTCTAATCATGTATTTGACCGTGTTAGAAAATTTAATAGGGTGTGTGTTGGGGCAACATGACGAGTCTGGTCGAAAAGAGCATGCAATATACTACCTTAGCAAAAGGTACCGACTGTGAAACAAGATACTCCCAGCTCGAGAAAGCTTGCTATGCTTTGGCTTAGGCTGCTCGCCGACTAAGACAGTATATGTTGAATCATACCACTTTATTGATTTCTAAGATGGATCTTATCAAATATACATCTGAGAAACCTGCTCTCTCCGGAAGAACAACAAGATGATTGTTGAACTCTGCACGCAGTTCAAAATAAAACACCATAACTCTTCTCCGTACCGGCCAAAGATGAATGGCGCCGTGGAGGCTGCTAATAAGAATATTAAGAAGATCATACAAAAGATGACAGTAACATACAAAGACTGGCATGAGATGTTACCCTTTGCTCTTCATGGTTATCGCACTTCAGTGCGCACTTTGACAGGGACAACTCCTTTCTCTTTGGTCTACGGAATGGAAGCCGTGTTACCAGTGGAAGTTCAGATTCCCTCTCTAAGAATCATGAAAGAGGCAGGTTTAGACGAGGATGAATGGATTCAGACTCGACTCGACCAGATAAATTTGATTGATGAGAAGAGGTTGGCAGCTGTTTGTCATGGTCAGATGTACCAGAAACGGATGATCAAAGCTTTCAATAAGAAGGTTAAGCCAAAGGTATATCAGGCTGGTGACTTGGTAATCAAGCGTATCATACTGCCACAGGGTGATCCTAGGGGCAAGTGGACTCCTACATATGAAGGACCATTTGTGGTCAGAAGAGTATTTTCAGGAGGTTCCATAATGCTTACTACTATGGATGGTGAAGACTTTCCACAGCCTGTAAACGCAGACATAGTTAAAAAATACTACGCATAAAAAGAGACCCGCTAGGTTGACTGGCCTAGGCAAAAATAAGGGCATCCCGGCAAACCAAAAGGGTTCGGGCAAAAATTAGGGATATATATAAATAAATAAATGTACACCCGGCAAGTCGAAAACCTGAAAAGGCGGCTTGGGCAAAAAAGGGTATCCCGGTGGATTGAAAACCTGAAAGGGCAATCCAGGCAAAAGTTAGGGATTAAAGCGTATGACCATGTCTCGTTTGGATCACTCATGTAACTTCAACTGATGGTGCTACCTAAATCAAGTTCAAACAGATAAAGATCAATCCAATCGTTTCTGTCTCAACAGCAGAAGATGAGATATTTGAAGATAATGGCAATAGTAGAATTGAAACTCAATAGGATCATTTTTCACATAACTGTTTTCTTTGTTTTATAAAAAATTTACGACGAATTCCTCTTACTAGGATTTCTGTCTCCTTGTACAAACTTGCCTATGTATAGGTCACTTTGTGATATAAATAAAATTTCATCTTTGAATCCTGATTTACTTTTACTCTATTTACATAAGCGAAAACGTCCATTGGTTGTGTTTGAATGTATGTATGCTTTTGAATACGATTGATGTTTACCAGAAATGCATAAAATGCAGTAATAGTATTTACTAAGGACGAACGAGGGTAGTGGTTCAACGAAGCTTCGCCGGTTCATCCCCACTACAAATCCCCAGTAGAGCAAATATATCTTTATAGATACTTCGAATTACGTCTCCCCTTGAATTTATGTCCATCTCTTTTCTCATCGTCGGGATACTCAGGAACTTATTCCTTCAATAGAAGTACGACGAACGAATACGGGAAGTGACAAATACTATACTATCAAACAAGACGGGAACGAGTTCCTCATATTCTTCAGCAACGAATCGGGATTTATTTTCCCTAGCCAGCAGTTGTTATACAAAGATATCCGGACGCTTCAGGCCGCATGATTCATACATACATCATTTACATCATACCATAGCATATCCATAAGTGCATAATACATTTACTTAGATGCACCATGCCATGCATGCATACATATTGCATAAACTAACCTTTTCCTTGCAGGATGGTTATATACAGATAAAATACTATCAACAATTCACAACAGGTCAAAAACGATCTATACGAAGATCTAGTGCTGATACTTAATCATTACTCAAGGTGTCCTTGGATAGTAGGCAAACGGTCTATACGAAGATCTATTCCCTAGTCCAGGATGTTTTCAGGAGAGTTAATCCTGATACTCTTTTGTCCTCGGATAGTAGGCAAACGGTCTATACGAAGATCTATTCCCTAGTCCATGATATTTTCAGGAGATTTCATCCTGATATTCTTTTGTTCTTGGATAGTAGGCAAACGGTCTATACGAAGATCTATTCCCTAGTCCAGGATATTTTCAGGAGATTTCATCCTGACACTCTTTTGTTCTTGGATATTAGGAAAACGGTCTATACGAAGATCTATTCCCTAGTCCAGGATATTTTCAGAAGATTTAATCCTGATATTCTTTTGTTCTTGGATAGTAGGCAAACGGTCTATACGAAGATCTATTCCCTAATCCAGGATATTTCCAGAAGAGATAATCATCACGAAGATTTATCTCTATTGGTCTATTCAACAATTCAAAACAGTTCAGAGACGATCTATACGAAGGTCTAGTGCTGATACTTAATTCAGAAAGAAATCGCCACGAAGATTTGGTTCTGACACTTAAATTAAAAGTATGTTCTTAGATACGATTCAGAGACGGCCTATACGAAGACCTAGTACTGATATCCAGTATCAACATCAAGATATTATCACCTCCTGATATTATGGATGGCATCTATAAGCCCATCTCCAGTTCTTCCAAGTGGCATCTTCAAGCCCACTTAAGCATATACAACCAGTCATCAGTGTTACTTTACGCACCGGCGAGTGCAAATTTTTGGGCTTTTGTGTTCAATCCCCTTCAACCTTCCAAGTCACGAATGGCCCACAGGCCAATCTAACTCCTCAGGTTTCAGAAAATTGAACAGGGGCAGCTGTTGCACCCCAAAATTTGCCCTCTATTTTTAACTCTAACCAATTTTTTGTTTCACATTCATTTGCATCATCTTCATAGCATAACATTTTTTTCTGTCTTAATATTAGCCGTAATAATTTCTCGGAATTTACAAACAGACTGGTCAAATTAACTTTTTAACTGTGCCTAAAATTAGTCAACGAAAAAATGTCAAGTTTAAGTTTGCAAATGTCGGTAACATTAATCTGCGGTTCACGTGGTTTAATTTGACATGCTAAAAATATTTTTACGACTATTTTTGGTCATATGTTGATCAGTCTGAGCAGTTTAAACGGTCATAATTTTTATTTCAAAATCCGACCAAACGCTGTATTTTTCCGAGTCATTTATTTCGCGCTGATTATTTTGACGTGTTCATTTTATTTTTTCGAGCATTTTGGTGCCCGACTTTTTTTTTTGAGTCTATTTATTTTTATATTGGGTCTAGAATAAATAAATAGGTTAATTAGTTTTTATTTTAATTTTAACTATTTTAATTATTTAACTTTATTCAGTTTTTAATTTAATATTGGGTTTCAAAATAAACTTAGGCCCATTATCATTAACCTAATTTGTTCCTATATATATTTACTAGCATGAATGATAGAGAGAAAAAAAAAAGACAGAACAAAAAAGAGAAACTGAGAGTGGCTGATCTATACTATCGTACACACAGTTTGGTAATAGTTTATATATGATATATACTTTATCTATTTTGTTGAATATTTTTTACTGTGTTTCAAATACATGTTCATATATGTAACTAGTGTGTTAAATATATATATATTTCTATTTTATGTTATAATTTGATTATGTTTTCGGATCGGATCGTGTCAATACGCCGTTTTCACATATACGTGTATGAGGCGTGACATTGGTGTTATCTGATCCAGTTGCGATGATCGCAATTTTGCGCTAGCAACGCCGTTGTTTTTTTAATTCATATTTTTTTTATAATATACATATATTTAGATCTGCACATTTTTTTTCATAACTAACTACCCTGATTTTTCCTAAACCCTGACAATTTCGCCACAAACTCTATGTTTCAAACCTAAAACTTTAACCGTGTTATTTCCTCTCAACCATAAACCTTTTCTTAAACCTTAACAAACCTTATTATTATTTCCTATTTTCGCTCATATTTATGTTATTCATACACTGTAACTGCTTCGCCCTTGTAATATTTTAAGTTTTAACTTGTAATATTTTCAGTTTTACTTTTCGCCATCTTTATTATGTAACTGCACCAAGCGTTGTAATAATTAGGGTTTTATTTTCTGCCATTGATTTTCTGCCATTTTATTTTTCTGCCATTTAAATTCCTGCCATTGATCCTATATTAACTGCGTGGTTTAGTAATGTAGGGCGTGAAAACCTACTAAATTAATTATTTAATATTTTTCTATAACCTTTATTTTTTTTTGTTAATAAATAATAAATACTAACTATTTTAATAACTTTTTTTTATTACTTACTTATAATAATAAATCCTTATATATTTTGTAAATAAAATCTAATTGACCATTTTTCTAATTGAATAATAATAATAAACCTATTAATCTAATAATCTGATATTTTCTATAATCTTTATTTATTTTGTAAATAACTAACTTAATATTTTTCATATAACTCTTTTTTTTATAATTTGTACATTAATGTATTTTAAATTCTTTTATTATTACTAATTTATTTTAAACTCATATTTTTCTAATAACTTCTAAAAAAATCTAACTTGTTAACCTAAAATAATTTCTTTTAAAATTCTAACCTTTTATTATCACTTTATCATTATTGTTATTTTATTATTGCTTTATTACCATTGTTTATTTATTATTTTATTATTATTTGCTTTTATCTATTCTATTTTTGCTTCATTATTTTCCTTATTTTAATTTTGTTTTATTTATAATATTAGGAACAAATGTATAGGTTGTAAATTTATTCTTTCTCGCCTGATTATTATGTATCTGTCCCATAGCCATGTAATAGTTTAGGAATTTATTTTTCTTGCTTTTATTTTTGTAAATATTTATTGCGTGGTTAGTAATTTAGGGAGTGCAAAAAACTAACTGTAAATAATTGAACTTAGAAAATTAAATTCAAGACAAATATCTGAAAAATAACACTCACACACGTAAGTCGATCTTTGATCGCCATCTGTACTTCCTAGGGTATTCCTCTTGGTTGCCTTCTTTAAATGGTCAAGTCCCTCGAAAATAGGGGTGTCTTAAGCAAAGTCCCTTCAAACAGAAAAATCATCAAGTCCCTATAAACTTAAAAGATTAAGTCCCTACGAGGTTGCCTACGATATAATGATCTGGTCCCTTCGGTAAATATGATAATAGTCCCTACGAGTTGCTAAAGACACCCCTTATGTTGCCTTCATTGACCATACGATGACCCTACGCCCGTCCCTTAAACACATCCAAGGTAATGACTACCTATTCCTTAATAATAGGGACAGTCTTACCATTGAAAGAATATACGAGAACACGAAAGACTTAATCTAGGGTAGGTATCTCATAGTTACTTGCTCACACTTTTCAAAATTACTTTTACACCTCACAATTTCTAAACTAGGCTTTGTATACACCCATACGAGGGTCATTACAAAGTACTTAAAGAAATTTTTCTAATCACACACTACACTCTTGCAAACAAACAAAGTGAGCTAAGTAACTAAGAGCCCATGGATAACCATGGATATAAAGGGTGCTAATACCTTCCCTTTGTATAACCTACCCCCCGAACTCAAAATCTTTTTAAGGTCTTTCCTGTTCTTTTATGTCCTTTCCTTTTGGATAAAATAAAAGTCGGTGGCGACTCTTGCTATCCGCAACATTTAACTAAAGTCAGTTCTCCCACCGTGTTACAATAGGAAAATGGAGATTTAGGTTGGTCATTAGTAGAAGTTTTATCTTCACTAGGATCATACCCAATTCCTCTTCTATTGTTATGACTGACCCCATAAATCATGGATGCCATTCTGCTCCTCTCTATCCCATTTTTCAGAAACTTTTGAAAATATTTTTCATATTCATAAATTATTGTGTTTGAAGTTTGTGGAGCTTGAGATAACGCTTCTTCAAGTTTTGAGCATTTTTTCTTTGTTGAATCTCTTTCTAATATCAAGGTTCTGTTTTCATCTTTTAGTTCTAAAGTTGTTATCTCAAGTTTACCACATTCTTCTAGAGTTTCTTCAAGCACACCTTTTACAGCCTTAAATTTTTGTTTGAGTTTTTGATATGACTTTAGAGTTTCAGACAGGCATGATTCTAGGTCAGATCGAGAAAGTTCAGAAAATACCTCTTTGGATTCAAATTCTTCATCTGAAGTATTCTTGGAGGTGGTAGCCATGAGTGCCACATTTGCCTGTTCATCAGAGTCTGATTCTGATGAGTCAGATTCACTGTCGTCCCAGGTAGCCATCAGTCCCTTTTTGGTTCTGAAGGAATTTTTCTTGAAGTTCTCTTTTCTGGAACTGTCTTTCTTCAACTTGGGACATTCGTTTCTGTAATGAACTGTTTCCTTACATTCATAACACATAACATCTTTGTTAGATTTACCTTTTGAGGTTGATTCTGATCGATCTCCTTTGGATCTTGGTTTTCTGAAGCTATTATTCCTTTTTCTCCAGAGTTGCTTTACTCTTCTGGTCAGAAGGGATAACTCTTCCTCATCGTCAGAATCTTCTTTTTCAGAGTCATCAATGTCTTCTTCTTCAGCCTGGAAGGCTTTGTTTCTGTCAGACTTGCGCCTTTCAGATCTGGACTTTAGTGCTACAGACTTGATCTTCTTCTGAGGCTCATATTCCTCCAGTTCTATCTCATGACTTCTGAGTGAACTGACAAGTTCTTCAAGGCTGATGTTGTTCAGATCCTTTGATAGCTTTAAGGCTGTGACCATGGGTCTCCATTTCTTTGGCAAGCTTCTGACTATCTTTTTGACATGGTCCGCAGTTGTATATCCTTTATCTAGCACTTTAAGACCTGCAATTAGAGTTTGAAATCTAGAAAACATTACCTCTACAGCTTCATCATCCTCCATTTTGAAGGCTTCATATTTCTGGATTAGAGCCAGAGCCTTTGTTTCTTTGACTTGAGAGTTTCCTTCATGAGTCATCCTCAGGGAGTCAAGTATTTCTTTAGCTGTTTCCCTGTTGGTGATTTTTTCATACTCATTGTAGGATATGGCATTGAGAAGTGTCGTTCTGGCTTTGTGATGATTCTTGAATTCACGCTTTTGATCATCTGTCATTTTGCTTCTGAGAACGGCAACTCCAACATCTGTTACAAGTGGTATGTATCCAACTGTGACAATGTCCCAGAGATCAGCGTCGTAGCCCAGAAAGAAACTTTCAATTCTATCTTTCCAGTAATCGAATTTCTCTCCATCAAATACTGGAGGCTTAGCGTTGTAACTATCTCTTTCATTGGTGTTGGCCATAGTTTTTCTCGTTTTGGATCTCTCTACACTGTTAAGTGTTTGATTAGAAAATCAATAACAGAGTTAAAGCTCTGATACCAACTGAATGTGAGAAAAACAAGAAAGGGGGGGGGGGGGGGGTGAATTGTTTTAGAAAATAAAAGCTTTTTGAAAAATAAGAATACACAGAATTTTATACTGGTTCGCTTAGAAAACAAAGTTACTCCAGTCCACCCGGCCAAGGTGATTTCGCCTTCAAAAAGGACTTAATCCACTAATCTTGAAAGATTACACAACCAAACGTCTAAGAGAATGATCTCTTAGTCCTCTCAAGTATACAAACTACGCAGAGTCACTTGAGGAACAAAAACAATTTAGCAAAATAAATTTGTAATAGAAAGTGCTTCTAAGAGTAAGCAAGTATTACAACAAAGTGTTTGAGCAAGAGTTTTCACGTATGAGCAGCAGCTCGTGAAAATTGAGAGAGAATATGAATGACTTTTTCTGTGCTTTGTTGTTGTGTCTCTCAATGAGGTAGGCTGTCCTTTATATAGTAGTGAGAAGGACCGTTGGAGTGATGACAAAATATTGGTCTTTGATGAGCATTTAATGTCATTACTTCTGTGTTTCTTGCCATAACCATTTTGTCTCCCTGAATAACTTCTTTCTTAAAATACTTCCTTTCCATATAGAAAAATTATTTCCGTTACTCTTTCTGGATTTGGTGAATCTTCATTAGAGTCTTGTTATATTGGAGTCATGCGTCAGAAGGAGATTATGTCGAAGTATCATCAGAGCTTCTTAGAGTACTAGTCTTTTAGATCATCAGAACTAAGACCAGTAGTTGTTTAGAGCTTCTGGTTCTTTTTACTGTCTTGCTTTGCTCAGATTCAGAACTTCTTAGGCGCACTTCTTCCTCAGATGCGTCTGATCTTCTAGCACTTTGTATCTGATCAGTGTTTGTATCTGATAAAATGATCAGAGTCCTTTGTTGTTGTTCAGAGTCCGACACACTTAGAAAAATTTCGTTAGGGTGCCATTTTTGGTTTCATCCTTTGTTATCATCAAAATCCTGGAATTCTATTATAGAACTAATTTTGTTCTTACATTCCTCTCTTGAGATCATATTGATGATCCAAGTAGCTCTCATCCTTTGGAATAAGCAAGCAAATAAGTATATACTCAAGCAATCAGTCAATCAACCAAAGCTCTTAGGAATCTTCCAATGGCTCTTGGATCTCTCACTTTAGAAGCACATGACAATGGTCCTTCAATTTGGCTCAAATAGGAATCCCTAGCACAAAAGCACACACATCAAAAAGTTCCATGAAGTAAATCAAGAATGGACAAGAGTGAGTTTAGAGATTTGGTCCTTCTAATCGATCTTCAACATTAAGGCCTTTTTACTCCATTTTTGCATAGGGAATGTCCTAGAATCTAAGTCCATTAGTCCATTTTGCATTTTTGTTCACAACAATAAAAACAAAAGCACAAGCACAATAATATATATACACAATTATGTGCTCAAGTGAGCAAAAGGCAAATTGCATTAACATAAACATATGCTCAAATGAGAAAAGGGAAAAAGCAAATGAATAATATGTACAAGAATAGTAAATTGCATAAATGTAAAGTGCAAGAATTAAATGTTAATGGTTAATGGTTAGTGTTAGTATTAGTGTGCCATATTAAGGCAATTTAACGCTATGTTAAGCAATCATAATTGGACTTATGTAGAAGTCACAACTATCTGAGGCCGATCAATAATAAGGTAGGCAACAACACAAGTTAGAGGTCCTGATTAGTGAATCAAGCTCCTACAACTTGCCATGCCAAAAAGAAGATGAGAAATGATCTTGTATTGATTTAGGTTCTTTGCTTGATTAGGAAGTAACCTATCCTTAATGCAAAGCCGTTCACTTGATCTATGATCAAGATGAATTAGATTTGAATCAAGGAAGGTTAAACCTCCCATGTATCAAGGCTAACCACCAATCTTTAACTCATTGATCAAAAAATAAAAAGAAGGAGAAGAAGGAGAAGATGAATAATAAAGTGCATTAATGGAAATGAAATGAAATAATCAACAAGCATTTGAAGGAGAATTGCCATCCAAGGCGCAGCGGAATTTAAAAATTTCTCCATTTAGTGATCCTTACGAATGGGCATGATCAGTGATAGAATCGTTACCTCTTGTGGCGATCACGAACGTTGAACGATGACAACGTCTCTACTCAGTCCACACGAACGGATTCCTTCGCGGCGTTGGCAATTATATTAAATCACGTATTTAATATAATAAACAGTGAGCGGTATCTAGCAACACATCACTGCTACCCAAGACACGAAAATGTCATGTGATCTGACAAGTCCTTCTGTGATAATAATTATGTGTATAATTACCCCTTTGCCCTTATGTCTATATTGAACACAAGGTATAGACCGTGTCATCCTTGTCCAGTTCAATATTGGGCCCATAGACATTTATCCTGTTACGCAGGATGGGCAAATTCCATCTAGGTCACTCATGTCCCTCAGCATGCTTCGTGGAGTACCCATCAACTGTCTTTATGGTTATCCAGTTACGGACAACGTTGGATCAGCAATAAAGCACTCGACTCTACATCTAGGATCCATAGTGGTTTCAGGTCGAAGAGTGGTATACACCATTATCACCATGAGAATAACTTATGACACTTTGCATAAATTTCTATATAGTATGCTCATAGCGGGTCAATCCGGTATAAATATTACTCTTAATATTCATACTTATGTTTAAGACTTGATAACTCTTTATCCATGATCCATGAGATGTGATCATCAGTCTACAAACATAATAGTCTTAATGCTTTAATGTTATGCCACTTCACAATAAAGCTCGACTACAGACACTTTTAGAATAATGTCCTTATGTTTAATGTGATCTCATGATTAAGTCATACTTGATAATTAAACGGACTAGCTATTCTAGGGACTTTATTAATCAAACATAATAAAGAAAAAGCCTTTTATTAATTAATAAATAATTCGATACAAGTACCAAAAGTATTGCCCTATAGGGCTTAGACCAACAACATTGACCAAAGATAGATGAGATCAAGGTCAAACAATAGTAAACAGAAGCAAGATGAAGATTAAAAGTCAAGAAACAAATAAAATATTTTTGGTATTTTTCGAAAGTAAAATAATACTTGAATTAAAATAATAAAGAAAGGTCAAACTTCAAATTCACTTTAAATCAACTTTGAAAAGACCAAGTGAATTATCCTAAGTTCAACAAGGTCAAACAAAGTTTGACAAAAAATTTCAGCATTTTTAGAAGTCAAAAACTATTTTTAATCAATTAAAAATGCATAAAAATAACCTAATTGAATTAAAATCTCAAAAAACTCTCAAATCAATTAATACATTAATGAGAATATTTTTCATAGATCCATCATCATTCAAACAGGTTGGGAAAATATTTTTGTATTTTTTGAATATAAAAAACTATTTAAAATGAATTAAAAATAACCAGAAAAGAGAAAATTCCTAAAAAATATCAAATGATAAAATAAAAAATATTAAAAATCAGTTATAAAAACTAGAAGTTAAAAGAAGAATAATGCAATTGGTCTAACATTTTTTGGACCAATAATGAAGGAGATATGATTTTTTGAAATGAAAAAGAATTAAATAAATAAAAAGAAAATGAAAATCAGAAATTAAAAATTGCAAAAAACGTGGAGCGTTGGATGGAGCTCATTAATTGAGCTGGCAAATGCCTTGGACTACATGCACGCATCCACTATGCGCTTCAGCCAACACATAGCCATTAATTAAGTCATAACATTGAGTGGCTATGATTAAATCTGGAAAACAAAACGCACGACCATGATTCCATCTGGAGACCAAACGGTGGTGTACACCACCGCCTTCTCCGGCCAACTTTCGGCGCCGACCAAAATTGTAGAGAATAAAAACTCCACCAAATGCCACGATCCAGGTATCAAATGAAAGCTGGGGTGATGTACATCACCCCTGTACCAACCAAATTCACTCTAGACTTTCATGGAGAAAGAAATCAGAGCTTGAATTTTGTGGTGTTCAACTGGAACTTGTTGGATTTCAATAATTCAAAGCACAAAATGATTGCCTCTATGGAGAGGACTTCAGACAACCCAACAACAACAAGAAATATGCAATATATAAGTAGATTCGAAGAAAACATATTCTGAAGTAAACCTCTGAAATGAAGAACTTGAGAGCGCGATCTCTTGATGCTTATGCTTGCAGTGTGTTCTATGGATCAAGGTGAGCAAGGCTTAGGAAATGTAGATCTAAAAATCAATCAAGGAATTGAATTTTAGATCTGAAAAATTTGAGAGAAAAGGTGAGTTCATTTGAGTATGGTTGAGGGGAGATTCTTGCAGCATGTAAGGCGCCTTCAGGTTGTGGAAATGAGAAGTAGGAGGCACTTATTTATAGCAAAGGATGACTGATATGCATGAACAAAGCATTGCATGGATGGAAAGGGCCTCTATGCATGGGCCTGTACAGGCGCATGGAGGGCCCAATTCCACTTGGATTTACAAGCTTAACATCAACAAATATAATTTGGACGTGCAGATGGTGCGTAATCAACTCATGCAATGCAATTTTAAATGGTTTCCAAAATTGTACGAACTTGTTCATCTCTTCGAAAATGGCATTTCCAAAACTGAAATATAACCTTATGGGTAATGGTTGGAAAGCTTTTTGAATGAGGATCAATTGTTATGTTGACCAAAACTTCATTTGACATTTGGAAATTGGTGAAAATTGATCATGAAGTGTAAGGTGCAAAATATGTACATGTGAAAATTTCAAAAATCGCCAAACTTCAAGCCCTTCTATTTCAATGATGCAAGCTCCAAATGACAAAATCTTCAACATCAAAGTTGTAGATATTTTCTAGACAATCAATCTGGACTTAAATTGTGCATCATTTGGAGTTTTTATGAAGAAGTTATGGCCACTTGAAGTTCTAATTTTTCACATTTCAATGCCTTTGGTCCAAAGTGACCTATAATGTTTTGCATTATCACATGTATTTATTTTAGGATTTTGAAAATTTGTTCAACATAACAATTGAATTAGACATCTTAAAATTTCCAATTCATTTGATCCCACCTCAACATCATGAAAAATGAATGAGTTATGTTCTTGGGAAATTGACCCAAAATTAGGGTTTCAATCAAAATGACCTATAATGTTTTGAAATGGATGATGACCTTCCAAGATTCAAATCAATTTTTGATGAACATGAAAGTTGTTCATATGGTTCTTAATAAAAATATTTCTCTTTGGGTCATCTCCATGTGACAAACACATCAAAAGTTAGGTCTAAGTGTACTTCAAAATAGTCGGATGAATTGACTGATCAACTTCTCAAGTCCACACCTCATATCTTGATGAATTGATGATTAAGGACACTCAAATAAGTTCAAATATGCATGAAATGATGAATGGAAGAACTTCCCTTGATTGTATTTGATCTTGGGTTGAGGTTGCTTCATGGGCAAGGCATAGTTGATGAACAGATGAATTAGGGTTTCCTTGGGAAACAAGCCTCAAACCCTTTGGTTTACTTTGATCAAAATGATGAATTGAGGTGCTTGGGAGGCATATTTGATGGATGAGAGCTTTGGGAACTATTTCCATGCTTGCTTTCACCTTCAACTGGTCACATCAATGAGCATAGGGTCTCTAGAAGCTTTTAATCTTGTGACTGCTCAAGCTACAAACAAAAGATGTTAGTGACATATTTTTGTGCTTTTGGTTAGTAAATAAAATGATAAAAGCAATAATATACAATTCAAGCATGCTTGGTGATCTCAAACCGACTCAATAAAGAGTTCCCACCCTAGGGTAAGAGCCAAGATGCTTATGATCCTTGAGGCAAGATGCAAATGCAATGTTATGATGCCATGATGGATCTTAGGGTCAAAATTGGGGTCTTACAGATGCCCCTTTTTAAGGTCATTCTAGCCAGAGGTGTGAAGGTTAAAATCCTCGTCTCGACGAGGTAGAATGGGCTTAAATAATAACAAAGAGACGAATTTTGGTCCCTAAGAGACCTCATGATGCAAATGTATGTATGCAAAAGGTAATACTCTGTGGAGATATGTGTCCATAAAGAATAAAAGAAATCAGAAGAAACTGAAAATCCATATGAGTAATACAATCCAAGGGACAGAGACTCTGGGGACTCTTATGGGGATAAGAAAGGGAATAAAATGTGTGAGCAGGTCACGACTTAAGACTTGCTGGGGCACGAAAGGATTTCCATGAAAATAAATCAAGGGAAAGACTCGAGCTGACTCAGGGAAGCATGTATTGGGGAATATGCCAATACATCAAAACTATCCATAAAGGATACTTCGGATGAAAATCCGAACTCAAATGGATAAAATCCACTAAGGGACTTCGCTGGGGAATGTCCAACGAGGACTCATATGAGGAAACAACAGAATGAGGTATTACCAGTTACTGGTAATAAGCTCAAGGAGACATGTGATCAAAACACCGCTATGGGGGTGAGAGAACAACGCGCTTGGGGAGAATGAATATCTAAGACCGGTATAAGGGTGCGAGATATCAAGCATCCAAAATCATCTAAGGAAGACCTAAAAAAAGGTATACTTCGACTCAGGAAATCTGACTCCACAGGGGACAAAAAGTCATAATAGGGAGAAGAAAAGGAAGGAACACCAGGGATACCGGTTACTGGGCATATAATAGGTGACCAACCAAGCGTGAATTAAGGAATATTTCCAAGACACTCATCATCCGAAAGGAGGGATGAAAAGGCACACTCGATTACAGGATGGACATTTGATTCCATAGGGAAACATGAATCTTACTCGACTGGGGGAAGAACAAAAGACTTCGACCGAAGAGCGCATGAGATATATTATCTATTATCGTTAGAACGTAGATAATATACTCGCATGGAAGATTATCCATAACCGGTTACTGGGTTAATAAAGGATAAATCGACCGAAAAGAAAGGACATCGGGATATTGACTACCGGGTATAAAATGATGACCAATCAAAGGGAGAAACAGTCATTACCAAACACAGGTACATGAAAGATAACTCGCTGGGGATAAATTGCTTTATCAAAGCAATTATCCAAGAGATATATCACCGGTTACTGGGAGATATACTCAAAAGGTGAAGGAATATCGATACCGAATATTGGATAAAGATAACCGACCAAGAGGGGATTACATCTACCGGTTACGGAGTAGAAAACCACAGAAGAGTAACCTCCATCAGTTAGGATGAACAAAATCAAGGGCTAATACTGCAAGGAGATAAGATGGGGTTTACAACTACCGGTATGAGGGTAGAAAATCATAGAAATAGGACTTACAACTACCGGCTACTGGGTAGAAGGCCACAAATTCCACCGGGGAAAAGATGGACAATTACTGGTTACTGAGCAATCGTTCATCTAAACTACGGGGAAATGCAGGGAAATAACAAGAGCAATCAGTCTAAGAACAAACTAGAGAGACACAATGAAACAAGACTCATCCCAATGAGGATATAACTCAGGGGAGAAACTCCATCCCAATACATGTTTTAGGAGGAAACTGAAATACAATCATCCATGAGGACATAACTCAGTGGGGAATATGGAAGAAAGGGAAAACACTTTTTGCCTATGGGGCTGACTCTATATATGGAGAGATCAGGCGCCAACATTTTCTTGGGGAAACATGTATCACCAAATAGCCGGAGACAACAAACAAAGATATATGGCAAAGAATGCAGCATGAATATCTTGATGTT
Organism: Lathyrus oleraceus; assembly: GCF_024323335.1. Classification (NCBI taxonomy): domain Eukaryota; kingdom Viridiplantae; phylum Streptophyta; class Magnoliopsida; order Fabales; family Fabaceae; genus Lathyrus; species Lathyrus oleraceus. The sequence goes on along the minus strand of NC_066580.1, from coordinate 229,867,452 downwards.
AAGATTATGCATGTATATGCGTGGTTTATGTATGATGAATGCTGACAAACAGACATATTTAACACAACCAGGTCCAAGAATTAATGGACAAACATCCGGTACTACATCTCAAAAGAGAAAGCCAAACCCACTGGAGAACATCAAATCTGATGGGGGCAACAGATACCAGGAAACAAAGATCTTTGCAGGGAAAGGAGAAACAATTACTCCAGTGGGAAGGAATCAACACATCTTCCTCAGAAGTTCCAACGCCTAACTGCAATCAGGCAAAGTCTTGGCTGGGGAACCTAAACACGGATAAAATCCGCCGTAGAAGCAACTCTACTGGGGAAATTATCAAAGAGAGAAATGAAACTCTGTGGGGAATAGCCACCAATCAAAAGTTCCAAAACCTACAAATTCCCTGCACTGCTGGATAAATCATATCTGCCGAGGAGACGGGAACACTACTCCGCTAGGGATGGAATGATAAACATCTTCATCAACCACTCTGCTCGGGAAGAAACAACAAACATGCTCTGATCAGACAATTTCACTAGGGAAACACTGCTGACAACCGATGTGGGGATTATCTGCAGGCAATCCACTAGGGATACCCTGCTGGTGACCATACTGGGGAGTAAAAGTGGGATCAACCCTGCTAAGGATGGTCGAGGATCAAATCTGCTGGAGATCACAGTGGACAAGTCCGCAGGGGAAAAGCTACAAACCAAACTTGATGATAACTCCACTTATGCTGGGGATTTCCTGCTCACCCTGGCGGAGAGATTTCTAACTTGAAGTGAGGGAAAACCAACTTCTTCGAAAAGATTAAGCATATTCAATTTATCAATCTATAAGGGATTTTAGGTCAATCCACGCAAGGGATGACAACCATATAAATGATAACACAAATGCCAACTTCAGCCTCACTGGGGAGCTAGAGGATTAGGACCAGACTCCCAAACTCCCGGGGGATTTGGTGATGCATAATCTTCTTCTGCACTCGCGGAGGAGACAACCTGAAAGATAATGAAGAGGATACAAGTATGCTCGGAATATGAACAAATGTCTTACCCTTTTGGAGATCATACCGTCCTTGGGAGAGCACTGAAGACGTCCCAAGTATCCTTTTTGTCATTGTGAATGTTCACTTTGCTTAAAAACAATTTATGAAAATTTCATTTATTTAAGACAATGATTTTTATCAATTAAAACATGCAAAATATTTGTTGAACAGAAACAAATAAGAGTGCAAAGAATTGGACAAAGGCTCAAATTTATTTGATGGAATGGTAGTCTGCAAATGGCAAGACTCCATGGATCTTTACAAATTTGAAATTGGTGATATATATTGGAAAAGGGCTACATTGAACATAATGACCATTTCTCCACCAACTCTGAATCCAATGTATTTGAAGCTTCAGTTGACGATGACCGAGCGAGAATCTTTGACAGATAACAGTTGTAGAACAAAGTCTTGTCAAGATGCAGTTACTTGCCAAATCCCTTATTTTTGCCAAGATTGCCCCAGGGTGAGGTACTCAATCTAGCGGGATACATATTCATTTTTTTATGTCTCTAACTTTTGCCTGGATCGCCCTTTCGGGTTTTCAATCCACCGAGACACTCATTTTTGCCTAAGCCGCCCTTTCGAGTTTTCAACTTAGCGAGCTATTCTATTTTTATTTTAGGCGAAGTATTTCTTGACTGCATCTGAATTCACAGGACGAGTGAAATCCTCCCCATCCATAGTTGTAAGTATCAAAGCACCGCCTGAAAAGGCTCTCTTAACAACATATGGACCTTCATAGTTTGGAGTCCACTTGCCCCTGGAATCGGGCGCGAAAGACAAGACTTTCTTGCGCACGAGGTCGCCTTCTCGGAACACACGAGGCTTGACCTTCTTATCAAAGGCTTTCTTCATCCTCTGCTGATATAACTGACCATGGCACATGGCAGTTAATCTCTTCTCTTCTATCAAATTCAGTTGGTCATAACGACTCTGAACCCATTCAGCATCAGTCAGCTTGGCTTCCATCAAGACTCTCATTGATGGGATCTCCGCCTCTACTGGGAGCACAACCTCCATGCCATATACAAGGGAGAAAGGGGTTGCCCCTGTTGAAGTGCGGACAGATGTACGATAACCATGCAAGGCAAATGGCAGCATCTCATGCCAATCTTTGTATGTAACAACCATCTTCTGGACAATCTTCTTGATATTCTTATTGGTAGCTTCAACAACCCCATTCATCTTGGGTCTATAAGGAGAAGAATTATGATGTGCTATCTTGAACTCGCTACACAGCTCTTTCATCATCTTGTTGTTCAAGTTAGATCCATTATCAATAATGATCTTATCTGGTACACCATAACGACATATGAGTTGATTCTTGATAAACTTCACAACCACCTTCCTGGTCACGTTTGTGTATGACGCCGCTTCAACCAACTTGGTGAAGTAATCAATTGCTACGAGAATAAACCTGTGACCGTTGGACGCTTTCGGCTCTATCATGCCAATCATGTCAATTCCCCACATAGAGAAAGGCCATGGTGATGAAATCAAATTCAAAAGTGTCGGGGGAATATGAATCTTATCCGCATAAATCTGACACTTATGGCATTTCTTCACGTATTTGCAGCAGTCAGACTCCATTGTCAGCCAATAGTAGCCTGCTCTCAACATCTTCCTAGCCATGGCATGTCCATTGGAATGAGTACCAAATGAACCCTCATGGACTTCAGTCATTAACAGGTCTGCTTCGTGTCTATCCACGCATCTGAGCAGAACCATGTCAAAATTTCTCTTATAAAGCACATCGCCATTAAGGTAGAAACTGCCTAATAATCTCCTCAATGTTTTCCTATCTTTAACAGATGCCCCAGGCGGGTAAATCTGACTCTGAAGAAAACATTTGATATCATAATACCATGGCTTATCATCTTGCACCTCCTCTACTGCAAATACATGAGCTGGTCTGTCCAAGCGCATCATAGTGATATTGGGAACCTTATTCCAGAGTCTCACCACGATCATTGAAGCAAGTGTAACAAGTGCATCTGCCATCCGATTCTCATCTCGAGGAATATGATGGAAGTCCACCTCAGTAAAGAACGCTGAAATCCTCCTCGCATAATCTCTATATGGGATGAGGCCAGGCTGATTCGTCTCCCATTCACCCTTAATCTGATTAACAACAAGGGCCGAATCACCATAAACATCAAGATGCTTGATCCTAAGATCAATACATTCTTCCAATCCCATAATACAAGCCTCATACTCATCCATATTATTCGTGCATTTGAAAGCTAGCCTTGCTGTAAAAGGAATATGTGTGCCCTGAGGAGTAATAATCACTGCCCCAATACCATTTCCATATTGATTTACAGCACCATCAAACACCATGCTCCATCGGGAACCAAGCCTTAGCCCTTCATCGAGCGTAGGCTCATCACAATCTTTCATTTTCAAATACAGAATCTCTTCGTCTGGGAAGTCATACTGAACTAACTGATAATTCTCAATTGGTTGATATGTCAAGTGGTCAGCCAAAATACTACCTTTAATAGCTTTCGGAGCTTGATACTCAATATCATACTCAGACAACAACATCTGCCAACGGGAAATCCTCCCAGTTAAAGTAGGCTTCTCAAAGATATACTTGATTGGATCCATTTTGGATATCAACCAAGTCGTATGATTCAACATATACTGGCGTAAGCGCTTAGTAGCCCAAGTCAAAGCACAACATGTTTTCTCAAGCATTGAGTACCGAGACTCACAATCAGTGAACTTCTTACTCAGATAGTAGATGGCATATTCTTTCTTCCCTGATTCGTCTTCCTAACCAAGGACACAACCCATAAAGTCTTTAAGAACTGTTAGATACATAATCAATGGTCTCCCTTCCACAGACGGAGACAGAATTGGAGGCTCAGACAAATGCTCTTTAATATTGTCAAAGGCTTTTTGGAAATCCTCGGTCCAATCATGACGCTGATCTTTCCGGAGGAGCTTGAATATCGGCGCACATGTGGCAGTCATGTGGGATATAAATCTGGAAATATAATTCAAGCGACCAAGAAAACCTCGGACTTGCTTCTCAGTTTTGGGCGCAGGCATCTCTTGTATTGCTTTGACCTTTGCAGGATCAACCTCAATACCTCTCTCGTTGACGATAAAGCCCAATAACTTGCCGGAACGGGCCCCAAATGTGCACTTGTTAGGATTCAGACGAAGCTTATACTTCCTCAAACGTTGAAAAAGCTTCAACAGGTGCTCTACATGTTCAAATTCCATTCTTGACTTCGCAATCATATCATCAACATACACCTCGATTTCCTTATGCATCATATCGTGAAACAAGGTAGTCATAGCTCGTTGATACGTGGCTCCGGCGTTCTTCAAACCGAAGGGCATCACTTGATAACAGAATGTTCCCCAAGGTGTGATGAATTTTGTCTTCTCCATATCCTCGGATGCCATCTTAATCTGGTTATATCCGGAAAATCCATCCATAAATGAGAAGACATTGAATTTAGCTGTATTATCTACCAACATGTCAATATGTGGTAGAGGAAAATCATCTTTCGGACTAGCTTTATTCAAGTCTCTATAGTCCACACACATTCGGACTTTTCCATCTTTCTTAGGCACGGACACAATATTGGCCACCCATTGAGGATACGTAGAAGTCACCAGAAACCCCGCATTAATTTGCTTCTGAACTTCTTCTTTGATCTTCACTGCCATGTCAGGATGAGTTCTTCTGAGCTTCTGCTTCACAGGCACGCACTCAGGCTTCAAAGGCAGGAAATGTTGCACGATATCAGTATCTAGACCAGGCATGTCTTCATATGACCAGGCAAAGACGTCGACGTATTCTCGTAGCAACTCAATCAACCCCTTCTTAACAGATTCTTCCAGGAGTGCCCCAATCTTCACCTCTCGCACACAATCCTCAGACCCAAAGTTGACTGTTTCCAGGTTCTCAAGATGTGGCTGAATGATCTTCTCTTCATACTCAAGTAGACGGGTGATCTCGTCAGGAATCTCTTCAACATCATCTTCTTCGGCCTCAAATACAAGGAACTCAAAGTTGGGAGATGGTGTTGGTTCATTATGTTCAATGGGTTTGATCAACTTGCATAATGATTTTGGATATAAAGAGATTTTAGAATTCAAACAAGGCAAATCATTATGCAGATGAAAAAATTGATTTTATTCTATTTTTAAGGTTTTATGTGATCACCAATTTCATGCAAAAAGCAAAAAGTGAAAATAATTGGAAAAAACAAACATTTAACATGAATTTATTGGATGAAAATATCATTGTATTTATGAGCCAACAATGTCATCACTCCTCCTTTTGGCATGAGAGGAGGGTTTTTAAACAAAATGAACATTACGTTGACTTATGAACAATTGTTGGAACATCAACAGCGACCCAATTACTGCAGACCCCTCCAGGGATGACAAAGTTGCCAGAATCCTCCTCTGCATCCTGTTCCACAATAGCAGCAACTTCCTCGTCTTGGACGGCGTGGATGAACCCACCACTCTGAAACAGCCCATGCTTGTTAAAAACTCCAGAGGAGTACCCTATGCCAGCCCGAGATTTGTTGTCTTCCATCTTGATCATTTGTCCTAAACCGGTAGTTGTGCCATGCTCAATGGCCAACTTAGCATCATTGTATGACGCAAATGAAGAAGTTCCTTTCTTAGTAGGCTCAGCAGGAGAGGAAGACATATGGCTAACCAGGAGAGCCTTCTCTCCCCCTACCACCACCAACTTTTTGTTCTTGACAAATTTCAATTTCTGGTGTAGGGTGGATGTCATGGCGCCTGCCTCGTGAATCCATGGTCTACCCAACAAACAGCTATAATATGGGTGGATATCAATGACCTGAAAAGTGATCCGGAAATCACTTGGTCCAATCTTGACTGGGAGTTCAACCTCTCCAATCACCGTCTTGCGGGATCCATCAAAAGCTTTTACAACCACTCCACTCTGCCTCATGGGAGGCCCCTGGTATGACAATCTAGCTAGAGTGGATTTTGGCAACACATTCAGTGATGATCCAGTGTCTACCAGCACATTAGACATGGCATCATCCTTGCAACCCATAAATATGTGAAGTGCCAAATTGTGGTTTCTTCCCTCCTCAGGGAGATCATCATCACAAAAACTCAGATTGTTACAAGCGGTAATGTTTGCAACAATATTATCGAATTGTTCTATTGTGACGTCATGATCTACATACGCCACATCCAACACCTTCTGCAGAGCTTCACGGTGTGGTTCTGAGTTCATCAACAAAGATAACACATAGATCTTTGATGGCGTTTGTAGAAGTTGATCTACAATGTTGTATTCACTCTTCTTGATGAGCCTCAGCATCTCATTACAGTCTTCTTTCATTGTGCCACTCTGGCCAGCAGAGACAGGAGTTCTTACAACAGTGGTAGGTTTACTAGCAACAAGTGCCGGATTCGGAGCAATAACAACATTCCCAACCGGGCGCACAACATAATCAGCGACATCAGCCTTTCTGGCGTCAGCCTGGGGTTTCAGCGGAGTCGAGAAAACACGACCACTACGGGTCAGGCCGCTGACATCGGCAATATTAACAACAGAGGTAGAGGGCAGGGTCACCTCCTTCCCATCTTCTAATGCCACAACATTGTAACGATAGGGGACAACTTTATCAGAAGAGTATGGCACAGGGCCAGCTGGTTTAATTATCAAAGAGGGAGAAGCCTTCTGTTTGCTACCATCGTATCGGATGACAACAGGCTCTAGGATCCGACATACTGAAGATATCACATTGACTTCATCATCATCAACATCACGATTCTGAAGTATTTTAATTACACCTTCATCCAGCATTCTTAGATGTCTTTACGGACTTGGCGACATCCCCTTTGATTGACAGTGTAGACACGGCATCTGTCATGGTCGTGCTCATAGTGACTGCATTCACACAACAGTCTGTGCATCTCGACCAAAGATTGTCGAATATGGCTGACGTATTTGACCTTATATTTACCAGGGCAACCCTGGACCATATTGACAACAGATTTCAAATGCTTGGGCAATGGGTTCTTCTTAACATTGGGTCCTACATCCTCGAAACACAAGATACCACTTCTCACAAGGTCTTAAACCTTGGTCTTTAGCGGGTAACAGTTTTCCACGTCATGTTCGGGGGCACCGGAATGATAAACACAATGTAGCTCGGGCTTATACCACCACTGAGGATTGGTAGGTATAGCCGGTGGGTCGCGTGGAGTAATCATCTTCCTCTCTATCAAAGATGGATATAGTTTTGCATAAGTCATTGGAATAGGATCAAAGGTGACCCTCTTCCTCTCATAGCTGGTACTAGTCTGATTGTTGTTTCGAGGCTGGTAGGCCTGCTGTTGAGGACGGTGATGTTATTGTTGATATTGTTGATGTTGCTGTTGCTGATTATTATTGTGTTGATAGTGCTAGTTTTCTCTAAAAACAGGTGCTATGTGAGCCACCTGATGCTGATTACCGGCGGGACGTACGGTCTTCCTCCTTACTGAGGGTCTTCTGGGTTTAACATGGGAGGTCACGTCATGTGCCTCACCATCTTTCTTCTTTCCAAACGCCCCATATCGTTTGGCAGAAGAGCCTTCTTCTCTAGTCAGGCGCCCTTCCCTGACTCCTTCTTCCAAACGCAACCCTATGTTCACCATCTCCGTGAAATCAGAAGGAGCGCTGGAAATCATCCACTCATAGTAAAATGAGCTCAAGGTCTTCAGGAAGATCTTGGTCATTTCTTTCTCTTCCAGCGGAGGCACAATCTGTGCAGCTAGTTCTCGCCACCTCTGGGCATATTCTTTGAAAGTTTCCTTGTCCTTCTGGGACATGGCTCTCAATTGATCCCTATCGGGAGCCATATCCACATTATACTTGTATTGCTTGACGAAAGCTTCGCCAAGGTCATTGAAGGATTGGATGTTCACGCTGTCCAAGCCCATATACCATCTCAGGGCAGCACCGGACAAACTGTCCTGGAAATAGTGAATGAGGAGCCGATCATTACCGGTCTGAGTCGATATCTTCCTCACGTACATAACCAGGTGGCTGAGAGGGCAAGTATTTCCCTTGTACATTTCAAAGTCAGGTACTTTGAACTTTACATGGATTTTAACATTCGGAACCAGGCAGAGTTCAGCAGCAGACTTGCCAAAGAGGTCCTTTCTTCTGAGAGTTTTGAGTTTCTTGCGGAGCTCAAGAAACTAATCGTTCATTACATCCATCTTTTCATAGACATCTGGGCCTCAGACGGATCAGAGTGGTAGATGGTGTCGTCTACTCTTGGCGTAGTATGCACGATAGGAGGTGGAACGACGAGGACCGGGCTAGATGCCGGCAGAGAAGCAAATGTGAGGGCAAGACCCTCAGGTACAAAGTTGGCAGGCATCCCCTAGGGAAACCCGGCTGGCATAGCAGTTGGTGCAAAGTGGGTGCTGGCCGCATGCACTGTTGAAGAGGCAATCTCAGAGATGATTGTCCTCTGGGGAAGAGTTGAAGGGGTCGGAGACGACTGGCTTTGGGCAGCCATGAAAGACTCCATCAGGGCAGTCAATCTGGCCACTTCCTCCTTGAGTTCATGATTCTCTTGCTCTAAGTGATCCATCAGTCTTGAAGTGTTGGCTCGAGTGTAGTACCGGTGAGTCAACTTGTCTTCAAAATAAATGAAGAACACAGAGTTAGACCATTGAACAAGAAGCCTGGAGCAAAACCTGCTTATGCTCATGATGCATGCAATGCTTGTGCATATGATTTATTTTTTAATCATAGGAACTTTAGGGTCCTATTTGCAAATATTGAAAATATTAATCATTTAGACATATATGGAAATATCACATCAATAATATCTGGAAAATATTTTTACACCAAAGAAGTACAATCTTGCTAACCAAATACAATACAAGAGAAAGAAAATGATCATCCTATGGAACCCTAGAAGCAATCATCTAAATCTCTGGAGACTGAAAGATAAGTTGCATGAAGCCTCTTCACCTCCCTCTCATAGGCTGCCTCCATATCTGCCTTCTCTTTGGAGAGTCGATCATACTTCCTCTTCCAGAACATGGAAGAGTGAGGAAGAGGAGAGGTCACCACATCATCAGGCTCATCGATAACCTGATGCTCAAGAAACTCTATCAATGCATCCTTATCTCTAAGCTGCTGAAGTAGCTCTTCTCGTTCATGGATCCAAGCACGTGAACGGTCTTCGTCTCTCAACTCCTCTACTCCTTGGTCAGGGAGGGTTGAAGGCCCAACCACAACCAAAGGTGTAGGTCTCGGGTAATCATAAGGCATAAGGTACTCAGAAGCTCTCCTCCTAACCCACAAGGTATAGGGTTCCAAAGCAATACAGTTCTTCGGACCAAGCTCCTTCCTTCCCTTCCTATGGATTTTGCGCCAAGCGCGAACCATCCTGCCCTTCAAGCCTTGGGGATCTTTACCCTCCTGAAAGAATACACCTTCTAACAAAATGTTATTAGGTTTATCCTTTAGGGGGAAGCCAAGATAACGACGTGCCAAAATAGGGTTGTAGTTAATCCCACCACATGTACCAAGAAGAGGCACATTGGAGAATTCACTACAAGAGTCGATAATCTGCACACCATCATATACACGGTTGTACCAAAAGATATCATCATTAGTGAGAGACATAAGTCTCGTGGACCACCGTAGACATCCTTTGTTCTCCTTGAAGGCGACCGTCTGCGGCAAGTGCGAAATAAACCACTTGTACAATAGAGGCAAACAAGACACAATGGTACCACCACCCTTTGTATTCCTCATATGCAAAGAAAAGTAAGTGTCACCCAACAAAGTCGGAACGGGATTAAGAGTAGAGAAAATCCTAATAGCGTTCACATCCACAAACTTGTCGATGTTGGGGAATAACACTAGCCCATAGATGAGAAGTACAAATATGGCCTCAAAGGCGTCCTCACTCATGGCCTTCCCATATAAAGTAGCTTGAGCGATGAGGAACTCAGAAGGGAGACCTTGAATTCCATCTTTGGTAGTCATATGAGCACCAACCAGAGATTCATCTATATGCAACATATCATCTATCTCTTGAGAAGTAGGAACCCTCTCTAAGGCACTGAACGACAACTGATCTAGGATAGGTATACCCACAAGATAGGCATACTCCTCAAGCGTAGGCAAGAGCTGGAAATCTGGAAATGTGAAGCAACAGTATAAGGGATCATAGAACTGTACCAATACACTCATCAGACCTTCGTCCACTTGAGTAGCCAGAATAAATAGAAGTTTCCCATGACGAGCCTTGAAATCCAAGGGATCTAATACATAGGATGTCAAATTCCTTAGCTCTTTCAAGTCGGGTTGTCTGAAACTGTACTTCTTCGTATTCCTTCTTTGTCTATCCATGTCTGAAAATTTGCAAATAGACCTCTTAAGTTCCTTGAAAATTTTCTCATTATTGATGATATGGATGCAAATGGGTTCATGAATGCATGGATGCAACAATCACACTCAAGGATCAAGCAAAGCACACCACACAAAGGTCATAGGATGGATCAAGTCATCCTTAATATCAATCATCCATTTTGGTGGATTATGGTTTACACCTTATCAACACCCAAGTTCCATTGATATTAAGGATACACAAGAACGGATCAACCATGAATCAAAGGTTTGTTGCAAGTCACGAGCATGGAGTCTTGGTTAAGAACCACCCAAAGGGAGTGTACTAGGGTTTAACCTGCCAAACATGTTCTACAAGAGGTTCCCATAGTCATCATCCCATCTTTCAGATGATATCGGATAAACGACTACTCGTATCCCAAAAATATTCTCAAGAGAGACTCTTATGAGTGTAGCATCGCGTAACAAACGTATCAAATCTTACACTTGAACGACCTTCGCACTACATCCTAAAAATAGGCCAAGATGGGCTTGGTAAACTAAGGTCCTTGGCTTCTAAGGTCTATATTGGAAAGAGTAATGCCTAACCACGACTACTCGTGTGACATTATTGATCCCAATATGACCTCCACCAAGTGAATGGGCTTGCAAGTCAACTTGCTAAGGAATAACTCCACACAAGTTGACAAGACTATGCCATTCTCCTATCCTAAGTGCACTCGAGTTCGGGTATAGAACTCATCTCACAAAGATCACCAAGCATACAAGGAATTAATATATCAAGAAATTCAATCATTACATACAATACAGTAATCCCAAATTGCACAAAAATATGTCACAAAATAATATACAATACAATACAACAATTATGAAAAGTAGGCAAAACCCACTAGGCAAATGTCCCCAGCAGAGTCGCCACTTTTTTGTAGCGGGGTATTCGTTACCTTTAGATTTATTGACTAAATCAAAAGTAAATCATACAAGTCGAGTCGCCACCACGCTTCTATTTATCCAAAGGAAAGGTTAGAAAGCGAACAAAAACCGAGAAGTTTTATCGAATCAAAAACTAATAAAAATGTCAGAGATCTGGGTAAGGGGGTTGGTTATGCAATGGGAAGGTTTTAAGCACCCAAAATATCCTAGGTACTCCTAGGGAGCCCTTTTCACACTTGTTGTAAGGTTGGTATTTTATGAAAATTTATTTGTGCAAACATGATTGGAGAGATGAGAGAAGAATATGCAATTTATTTACAATTTTGTGTTTGAATGGATAAACCCACTACAGTGCCTACGTACCATCTTAAAAAAGATTAGGATCAAAACCTTGTAGTTCGAGGTAAAAATCTCTAAACAAGTTGGTGAATTGATTGGTCCAAAAGCCTTAAGGTCTTTTGTTATCCAAGGGAGAAAACTCAACCTAAAACCACAAATCCATCATGGTAGGATATCTTTTCAACATGCTAGTGAGGGATTAACCCTATAATAAGCATGGAAGACTCATTGTCCATCACTAAGGATATAAGTGAGTATTATATCTACCTCAACGATAACTCAAACCTAATAGCTAAAGGTTATGAAAAGTTTTTGATAGGAAAGTGGCCATTGAAACCACAAAACATTTGAATGGGTTATATTTACCAATGAAAAGTATATACGAAATATGGTCAAAGTTGACTTAAAGATTCAATTCAAAATAAGTGTTATGAAAAGAAAGTTTGAAAATAAAAAAAATAATGCTTAGGTTTCTAATGTTTGAAAACAAGTGTTAATGTTTGCACAAAAGTTTTGGCTTGGGTTAGAGTGGAGGGAAGAAGAAGAATGGCTAAAGTCCTAATCATGCAAGAGATGAGGGATAAGAAACAAGACCACAAATGGAGTTCCTCTCTTGAGATCATATTGATGATCCAAGTAGCTCCCATCCTTTGGAATAAGCAAGCAAATAAGTATATACTCAAGCAATCAATCAAGCAAGCAAAGCTCTTAGGAATCTTCCAATGGCTCTTGGATATCTCACTTTAGAAGCACATGACAATGGTCCTTCAATTTGGCTCAAATAGGAATCCCTAGCACAAAAGCACACACATCAAAAAGTTCCATGAAGTAAATCAAGAATGGACAAGAGTGAGTTTAGAGATTTGCTCCTTCTAATCCATCTTCAACATTAAGGCCTTTTTACTCCATTTTTGCATAGGGATTGTCCTAGAATCTAAGTCCATTAGTCCATTTTGCATTTTTGTTCACAACAATCAAAACAAAAGCACAAGCACAATAATATATATACACAATTATGTGCTCAAGTGAGCAAAAGGCAAATTGCATTAACATAAACATGTGCTCAAATGAGCAAAGGGCAAAAGCAAATGAATAATATGTACAAGAATAGTAAATTGCATAAATGTAAAGTGTAAGAATTAAATGTTAATGGTTAATGGTTAGTGTTAGTATTAGTGTGCCAAAAGGCAATTTAGCGCTATGTTAAGCAATCGTAATCGAACTTATGTAGAAGTCACAACTATCTGAGGTCGGTCAATAATAATGTAGGCAACAACACAAGTTAGAGGTCTTGATTAGTGAATCAAGCTCCTGCAACTTGCCATGCCAAAAAAAAGATGAGAAATGATCTTGTATTGATTTAGGTTCTTTGCTTGATTAGGAAGCAACTTATCCTTAATGCAAAACCATTCACTTGATCTATGATAAAGATGAATTAGATTTGAATCAAGGAAGGTTAAACCTTCCATGTATCCAAGTGAATTATCCTAAGTTCAACAAGGTCAAACAAAGTTTGACAAAAAATTTCAGCATTTTTAGAAGTCAGAAACTATTTTTAATCAATTAAAAATGCATAAAAATAACCTAATTGAATTAAAATTCAAATAAATCTCAAATCAATTAATAAATTGATGAGAATATTTTTCATAGATCCATCATCATTCAAAGAGGTTGAGAAAATATTTTTGTATTTTTTGAATATCAAAAACTATTTAAAATGAATTAAAAATAACCAGAAAAGAGAAAATTCCTAAAAAATATCAAATGATAAAATAAAAAATATTAAAAAACATTTTTAGAAACTAGAAATTAAAAGAAGAATAATGCAATTGGTCTCACATTTTTTGGACCAATAATGAAGGAGATATGGTTTTTTGAAATGAAAAAGAATTAAAGAAATAAAAAGAAAATGAAAATCAGAAATTAAAAATTGCAAAAAACGTGGAGCGCTGGATGGAGCTCATTAATTGAGCTGGCAAATCCCTTGGGCCACATGCGCACATCCACCATGCGCTTCAGTCAATGCATCACACATAGCCATTAATTAAGTCATAACATTGAATGGCTATGATTAAATCTGGAAAATAAAATGCACGACCACGATTCAATCTGGAGACCAGACGGTGGTGTACACCGCCGTCTTCTCCGACCAACTTCCGGCGCCGGCCAAAATTGTAGAGAATAAAAACTCCACCAAATGCCACGATCCAGGTATCAAATAAAAGTTGGGGTGATGTACATCACCCGTGTACCAACCAAATTCACTCTAGACTTTCATGGAGAAAGAAATCAGAGCTTGAATTTTGTGGTGTTCAACTGGAACTTGTTGGATTTCAACAATTCAAAGCCCAAAATGATTGCCTCTATGGAGAGGACTTCAGACAACCCAACAACAACAAGAAATATGCAATATATAAGTAGATTCAAAGAAAACAAATTCTGAAGTAAACCTCTGAAATGAAGAACTTGAGAACGCGATCTCTTGATGCTTATGCTTGTAGTTTGTTCTATTGATCAAGGTGAGCAAGGCTTAGGCACTGTAGATCTAAAAATCAATAAAGGATTTGAATTTTAGATCTGAGAAATTTGAGAGAAAAGGTGAGTTTCTTTGAGTATGGTTGAGGGGAGATTCTTGCAGCATGTAAGGCGCCTTCAGGTTGTGGAAATGAGAAGCAGAAGGCACTTATTTATAGCAAAGGATGAGTGATATGCATGAACAAAGCATTGCATGGATGGAAAGGGCCTCCATGCATGGGCCTGTACAAGCGCATGGAGGGACCAATTCCACTTGGATTTGCAAGCTTAACATCAGGAGATATAATTTGGACGTGCAGATGGTGTGTAATCGACTCATGCAATGCAATTTCAAATGGTTTCCAAAATTGTACCAACTTGTTCATCTCTTTGAAAATGGCATTTCCAAAACTGAAATATAACCTTATGGGTAATGGTTGGAAAGATTTTTGCATGAGGATCAATTGTTATGTTGACCAAAACTTCATTTGACATTTGGAAATTGGTGAAAATTGATCATGAAGTGTAAGGTGCAAAACATGTACATGTGAAAATTTTAAAAATGGCCAAAATCTTAAACATCAAAGTTGTATATCTTTTCAAGAAAATAAATATGGACTTAAATTTTGCATCATTTGGATTTTCTATGAAGAAGTTATGGGCACTTGAAGTTGGACTTTTTCACATTTCAATGCCTTTGGTCCAAAGTGACCTATAATGTTTTGCATTATCACATGTATTTATTTTAGGATTTTGAAAATGAGTTAAACATAAAAATTTAAGTAGACATCTTAAAATTTCCAATGAATTTGATCCCACCTCAAAATCATGAAAAATGAATGAGTTATGTTCTTGGGAAGTTGACCCAAAATTAGGGTTTCAGTCAAAATGACCAATAATGTTTTGAAATGGATAATGACCTTCCAAGCTTCAAATCAATTTTTGATGAACATGAAAGTTGTTAATATGGTTCTTAAGAACATTGTTTCTATTGGGGTCATCTCCATTTGACAAACACATCAAAAGTTAGGTCTCAGTGTACTTCAAAATAGTCAGATGAATTGACTGATCAACTTCTCAAGTCCACACCTCATATCTTGATGAATTGATGATTTAGGACACTTAAATAAGTTCAAATATGCATGAAATGATGAGTGGAAGAAATTCCCTTGGTTGTATTTGATCATGGGTTGAGGTTGCTTCATGGGCAAGGCACAATTGATGAACAGATGAACTAGGGTTTCCTTGGGAAACAAGCCTTAAACCCTTTGGTTTGCTTTGATCAAAATGATGAATTAAGGTACTTGGGAGGCATATTTGATGGATGAGAGCTTTGGGAACCATTTCCATGCTTGCTTTCACCTTCAACTGGTCACATCAATGAGCATAGGGTCTCTAGAAGCTTTGAATCTTGTGACTGCTCAAGCTACAAACAAAAGATGTGAGTGACATATTTTTGTGCTTTTGGTTAGTAAATAAAATGAGAAAAGAAATAATATACAATTCAAGCATGCTTGGTGATCTCAAACCGACTCAAGAAAGAGTTCCCACTCTAGGGTAAGAGCCAAGATGCTTATGATCCTTGAGGCAAGATGCAAATGCAATGTTGTGATGCCATGAGAGATCTTAGGGTCAAAATTGGGGTCTTACAATATGCATTGGCTTTGGGATCACACCTTGGCATCCTCCTTACCCCTCATTCATTGGCCTTGCATTGGGAGAGATCACCAAGCACACTTTTGATTGTATCATACTTTGTTTTTCATCATTTACTAACCAAAATACCAAAAATATGTCAATGTATAGTTTTTTACTTTTGTAGGTAGTGTGTGTGTTCACCCATGCTATATCAAGCTCATATCTAGGGTATGAAACCCTCAATGCAAGGAGTTCAATTAAAAGATGGTTCACATTTACTCTAGGCATCATATATGGATCCACATGATCTTCACATATCATTTTGATCAAGAATTCATCAAGAGTTTGAAGATTGTTTGCCTTGGAAACCCTAATCCATCTGGGTGTCTTGTGTGACTTCTTCAACAAGTTTCATCAACATTTGATAAAAACTTTCAAGGGGTACTTCATATTACATCATCTTACACATATATTATCCTCCATTATTCCAAAATATCAAGATAATATCAATCTAGCAAGGTGGTTCATGGTGGTTGAGCAGAGAAGGTCAACTAGTCAAAACTAGGGTTCCCTAGACCCTATCTCCTACAATATGTGTCATATGAAAATTATTCCAATAGAAAAGTTACTAAAAATGACATTAAAAACAACTTTAATGTTTAAGTCAAGAGCTAATTTTGCTTGGAAAGTCATTTTTATGGTGAAATATTATAGGTCATTTTGTTTGAACCCTAGTTTGGAGATCAACCTCCCAAGACCATAACTTGCTCAATTTTTATGATATGAAGGTCATTCAAATTCTATGATCAAATTAAAGGTGTCTACCTCAACTTTTATGTTTTTAGGAATTTCAGATTCAACTCGAAAATGCATGTGCCAAGAGGAAACATTATAGGTAATTTTGGGCCAATACCATTGAACAAGTGATTTTCCCGAACTTCTAAAACGCATAACTCCTTCATTCCAAATCCAAATGAGGTCAAATTTGTAACCAAATTTAAGATGTTTCAAAGAGATACAACTTTTATGAAGGAATGTTTTCCATTTGAAGTCCATAGCAAAAATTATTCAAGGTGGAAGAAGTGAACATTTGACTTGGTACTTAGAAAAATTTCAAACATGTTTGATTTTCCAAATTCCCACCTCAAAATTCATCATGATCCAAGCTTCAAATGGAAACACGTTCAACATGAAAGTTGCTCCCCTTGATCTCACATTTCCAAAAAGTCCAAGATCATCCCATTTGGATTAAAATTGAAGGACTTGCGCGTGCGTGCAATGTGAGGTACCATTTGGAAGAAATTCATGATCCAATTCAATTCAACAATGCATGGCTTAATGCTATACTTTCAGCATGACCTATGCACAATTTTGGACCTTTTCAAATGATTGTTTGGTCTTTCTGCACGTCCATTCTAGCTCATGAAGAAACTTGCTATTTTTGAACTTTTGAATGGAAGTGTGTAAACATCACATGCATTGGCTATAAATAGAGAAGCATTATGATCAGAACTCCATCAATACCTTGCCCGAGCTTTGCCAGACCAATCCATACCCTCCATTGCATAGAATTTTTGAATATTTCTTTTGAAATTGAGCTTGAACTTCATCTTCTGTTTGGAAGTTCAAACTCCAGAAATTCACTTCCATTTTCATCTCAATTGGTTTCTGCAAGCAAGAGGAAGAGAAAGCAAGTAAATCAAGATCAAGATCAAGTGAATTTGAATCAATTCGAAGGTGATTTTTTAGAAACTCATTCTCTTCGATTCTCTCTCAATTCTTCACCATTCTTTGTGATTTTTGGTTGGCTTAAATCCTACCAATGTAGGTAACAAGATTGAGTTGCTTTGAGGTTAAATCAAAGTAACTCAATTCATGATGCTCAAAATTCAAATCCTTGTATCTTTTTATATACTTGGAATTAGAGAAAATTGAGGTCAGATTCGTAATCTTGAGCACTTTCTCTTTGAAATAGTGTCCTTGTTTGTCATTTTCCATTGAAATGAAGTTGGACCAGTCTGGTGGAGGTCACCGGAGAAGATGACCGGAGCCCTAGCTCCGGTGGTGTATTGGCACACCTCCTGGCCATCTGATCATGTTTGGATGTTATAATCTGGACCATTGCTTTGCATTACCACGCGTACATTAAGTTGACTTGGGTGCATGGTGGAACACGCGCGTATGACCATCAGATCTGCCACCTCAATTACTGAGGGAGATTTGATGGCCCTTGTCTTTTCTCATTTTATTTAATTTCTGATTTTATATTTTAATTAGCTTATCTTGTTTAATTCATAATAATTTTATTTTTAATCCAAAAAATATGGGACTTTCACCAAAAATCTTTAAATATTTTCCTCTTTCATTTTCTGAATTAAAATTATTTTTTGGATTAATTTTGATATTTTTCATGAATTAATTGTTTTTGTGTATATTTTTAATTGTTTAAAAATACTTCTGACTTTTAGGAGTTTGGTTCATTATACCAAATCTCTAACATGCATTAGCAACTAAATTTTTATTGCCCGACCTCAGATAATTGTGACTTCTACATAAGTCCAATTACGATTGCTTAACATAGAGCTAAATTTGACCATAAAGGCATAAAATTCTAGTAAGTGAGATTGTAAGTCTCCCATCTTTCATGGTATTATGCGGAAACTTGGCCTTTTTTCATTCCTTTAGAAGATGTCTTGGTTCAAGGATCCATACTTGTGAATAGATGATTGAGTGTTCTCTAAAGAATTACTTAATCAATTGAAAAGCAAAACTCCACTAACATCTAATTAACTTTGACTAACACTAACTACTATTAACTTTTCTTTACTTTCAAGTCATTTACTTTATGCAATATAATTTCAAGTCATTTACCATTCATTGCCATTTACATATCATTTAACTTGTTTATGCTTATATCATTTTCACTTTGCTCATTTGAGCCATATATTGTGATTGTATATATTTATTTGTGTATTTTTTTGTGTTTGTGGTCTTAGGACTTTAAAATACTTAATAAACAACAAAAACCCTAAAAAATGTTTGTGTGGACTGTTGGGTTTGATCTGAACTTTTGGACTTGGAATTAGGCAACATTCCATATGCAAAAGGATTTGGCCAATGCCAACATTTCCGAGACCAAGTTATTGTGATTTGGGTTTTCATCTGATGCAAGTATTTGTATCCACTTGAGTTCATCTTCTCCATGGTCTTGATGCAACTGCTTTTTTGATCTCATGCCTAATACCTTATTCTAAGCAAAAATCAAGGAGTATTTCATCTGATACATGAGAAGACAAAGAAGACTGTTAGCTATGGACTTGCTTGCTTGGATGTGGCCATCTTTATTTGATGCCTTGCTCTTCATGTTGCTAATTACTTGCTGATTATTGCTTGATTCAAAGTCCAAAGGGAAAATGGATTTCCTATATGACATTCTTGTCTGTTGGATTGCATCCCATTGGTCAGATCTTTTTAACTCTTAACTTTGATTTTTATGCTTAGGATAGCCTCTTCATCTTCTCCTATTTCTTAAATTTCAAAATCTCTCCCCCTTTTAAAAAAAACTTTCTTTGCTTGTTGTCACGGAGAGAATCAGAGACCAAGCTATTGGATTAACTTGACTCGCAAAACATTGATATCACCATCGAACTTTTATTTTTCCAAAAGAAGGGAAAAGATTCAAAATAAACCCAAAATAAACATGCATAGCAAATTGTAAAACAAGGAGCAAAGAAAGTAGAGATCGAAGGTACGGGAGTTGGTTATGCAAAGGGAAGGTATTAACACCCTAAACATCTATAGTACTCTACAGGAACCTTTTGACTTTATCTATGTTTTTAAGAGTTGTTTGCATTTTTTTGATGGGATAATAAAAGGGGTAAAAAATGTTTTTGGAAAGTGTTACTTGACTAAAGGTAAGTCAAAGTTTGAGTTGATATGCTTCATGTGTACTAAAGCATTTGTAATTGCAAGATCCATTGACTAAAAGTAAGTCGAAGGTTGTGTTTGAACTGCTTCATGTGTACTAAAGCATTTTCAAGTGTAGTTGAAATATCCATTGACTAAAGGTAAGTCAAGGATTGTATGGGTGTTTTAGTTTGAAAAGGGGGCAGGGTTAATGCATGAATAGACAAATAAAGTCAACAAACAAACAGACAATATATGACTAAGAAGTCAACATAAGATCCTTTCCCTTGGATTTAGGTAAATAAAGATCCATAAATTGGTGTACCATGAACAAGATACTTACATGTTTTTGAAGTATTATGATCATAAACAAGACATGACAAAGGTTTATATAACACCACAAGAGATAACACATGAACAGGTATGAGATACGTATTCAATCGTCATGGGAGTTTATAAAGGAAATACTTGGATGAAGTGATAAACAATTACAAGATATGGATATAACATCACAAATTGGGATAGAATTATGGTTTAAACAAGTGAACATTACTCAACATAAGGGTATAAAACCACATAAGACAAGTATCATAATCAAAATATTGGTTGTCAAGTCAAGTTGTGACGAGAGAAGGATATTCAAAACATGGATCATATGAACATCATATGGACAAAGTAAAGTATGAAATGGATCACTATGCATACAAGTTAAACAAGAGGAAAGAGCACTTTAGGGAAAAGTTTAGACCTAAACCCTAATCATGGCATGAATAAGAAACAAGCAAGTGGAAACCCTAACCATCTCCTAACCATTCATTCAAACATGTTTTCAAGGTAAATAATTTTAGACATGATATGAAAATAATCAAGTTTAAACATGTTAAGTACAACAATTAACACTTGAAAGAGTGTGCTATGATCATACAAACATTCAACAACAAGAAAAAACAAGAGATAAACCAAAGAGATTGACTAGGATCTCTAAAAACACCTAAAAAGCACATGTTTTATATCCAATAAAAAGTGGTGAAATAAATAATATTTTTTGTATTTTTTTGGTATCATCATAAAATAGACATTCTTATGAACACATGGCAAAAAGAAGGGTCAAAAAGGTTACAGGATCATGAAGTTATGGGTTTTTGAAGTTATGAAAAAAAATGAACATTTAACAAGTGAGAAAAAATAAACATTACGCTAGCCAGGTTCGAACCCACGTCCTTGGGGTTCCATGTACTTTTTCCAATGCCAACTCAGCATCATCTTCAACCTCTCTCATTTTCATTTTCTTTTTCCCCCTATTTTTCCAATCTTCCATCAATCATATCTCTCTCATTTCTCAACCATTTTTCATGAAATAAAGATCAAAATCACATAGAAAAATGAAAGGAACACAATGGTACCATATGTTTTGGCTAATACTCAAAAATGGAGATGCACAAAGGCAAAAACCATAACTGAAACTTTAGGTTTCATGCAACATAATTTCACATAAACAACAATATAAATGACATGTAAGCTAATGATCCTTCTTAACACAATAAATGCTACATATTTGCTTCAGAAATCAAAATGAAACGACGTATGTATGATGAGTTTCAAAGTGCAAGAATATACCTATTGGAGCAAGGTCCAATGCCTCTTCAACACTACTTCCATCTATTGTTTGATGCCTCTCCTAATGCTTATGAGTTTCCAGAAGATCATTGGAACCTTTGGTTTGCAGAATGCACGAGCCAAATGAGAGAATGGAGGTTAAGGTTGAAAGACTCTCAAGAATGGAGTTTTTCTTAGAAATCTTGGTGTGTGGATAGGTGAGGTGTTGTCCTCTATTTATAGGGATCCTTGAGTGTTCAAGAGGTCTCAAATATCATAAAATAATCATGGCTTGTACTGGTTTGCTTGCTTGGTTGGTTCTTGCACAAAACACCAAGTGGAATCATGGCAAAAGTATGAGGGGCTTGGAGTGTTTTATTGAGCTTTATCTGAAGTGTAGGAGTGAAGAATGGGCCATTTGAGAGCTCAATGGTACTTAATGTTGGGTTAAAGCCACTTTACACAAATGGAAGTGTAACCTTTATGCCAAAAATGGAATGATTCATTGTGTAATAGCTTGGTTGCTTGGATAATTTCTCAAAAGTGTGTGTGATCTTCTGATTAGAGTGATATTTAGAAGCAAGAAGTACATGTACTTGTGGATTTGTTTGGATTTGTAGTGTACTTTGGCTTGGAATTTGACTTATGAACCATTCCATGAGGTTGTCTTCCCAAATTTGATTCTCTTAGCTCAAGCATCGGAATTTCTTGATCTTGGACATTTTGGAAATATGGAATCATGATCTACAACTTTCATGTTGATCACTTTGCTTGAATCAGTCGGGATCTTGGTGAAAAATTGGCATAAAGTTGGTCACTTGACTAGGTCAGCATGTTAAAAATTTCACTAAGTGTTTTACCACTTGACAAACAAATGAATCATCCACTTCATGGCCCTATATATCCTTATTTGTGCATTTTTTGAGGTTTTATCACCTAGGACAAAGTTGAAGTATGAAGCAAGGTCTTTAATCTGATTGATGGAGCAAAGAAAATGGTGGCTTGGATCATAAGTTATGGCCTTGGAAAGTTGGGTACTTGGACATGTTTTTTTAGGGTGCTTGATTGATCCATCCCTTGTACTTCTTGATGCCAAAACCCTAACTTGCAAACAAAGCAAAGCAAGACATATATATATATATATATAATATATATATATATATATTATATATATATATATATATATATTATATTATATATGGGGTTAGCAAAGCATAAGGACATACACAAAAGTATTTGATGACCTTGATGTTATGAAAATGATACAAATGATAAGGGATCTTAGGGGTGAAAATTAGGGTATTACACTTGTGATTTCAAAACTTAGACTTTATTGCAAATTAGAAACTTTGGCTTTATGCCATTGCATTTTTCAACTCTTTTCAAAAGACAAAAAGAACTAACACTCATGCAAACTTTTTGGGCCCTTTGTGCCTCTTTTAAACTATAATTTTGATTAAAAGCAACCCACTCATTTTGAAATTGATACCACGAACTACGAGGTTTTGATCCCTCATTTTTATGTTGGTACGTAGGCACAAGTACGAAGGTCTTGTCAAACACAAAAATATAATTAATGAATTCTTGTCTCATCCCCATATTATATTTGTTTCAAACATCTTTTATACCAAAAACACATACACACATAAAAAAGGGCTCCCTAGGAGTACCTAGGACACTTTGGGTGCTAACACCGTCCCTTTGTGTAACCAACCCCCTTACCTGTAATCTTTGACATTTTATTAGTTTTGATTTGAAAACTTCTTATATTTGGGTTTTGTTTGTACTTTTCCCTTTTCCTTTGGAAATAATAAAAGCGCGGTGGCGACTCTGGTTTTATTGACGTTAAGCTTATCCATAGCTTGATGGTCATCAATTTACCGCTACAGGTGTCCTTTGAGGACATAATACTGAACGTGAAAGACAATCCGTTGCCTCCTCATGGTAACGCTTCTGTTAAAATGGTGGACGACTGTCCAGGTAATTTCCTAGTTTTTGATGTGAAACGTATCCAAAGATCTCTAGTGGAGATGCATAGTACTTTGTGTTTAATCAGTGACTGTGAACATGACCATGACAATTGTGTCATTTGCAGCGTGAATCCCCGTGGGTGTATGATTGTCAAGAGAGATATCCAGAAGTTGATGGATAAATTTCAACAGTCGAGGGATATGGGATATGATATGAATGTCATTATACTAGTGTTTAAGACCCTTGAGCGGGTAGTCATTCAGTTTGATAGTGGCAACAACAATAATGTTAATAGATCGGTATCTTCGTTGGTAATACAGTTAGCGGGCCATGTCCCTTATGCATCCGATAAAGCTGTGCCATATCAATATAATGCCACTATGATTGAAGATGGTCAAGAGGTTCCTCTACCAGTTGCAGACTCAGTGGTGAATATCGCAGATATAGAAAAGGTGACCTGTAGTGGTTGTGTGTTCAGTCTAATTTTCCATATGGATGTAGAAGATGCTTTCGTGAGTAAGAAGACAGAGATTCCAGTAGCGAATATGGTTAGTGCTCCAACGTGTCAGTTTGGTGAGTCCAGCAAGTTGAAGACTAACGATAATGATGAGGTGTTAAGGTTAATTAAGAGAAGTGAATTTAATGTTATAGAGAAGCTGCTACAGACGCCATCAAAGATCTTCGTGCTATCATTACTGATGAATTCTAAAGCACACAGACAGGCATTGTAGAAATTGTTGGAACAAGCCTATGTTGAACATGATGTTACTGTGGATCAGTTTGACCACATAGTTGCCAACATTACTTCTTGTAACAATTTGAGTTTTTGTGATGAAGAACTGTAAGAACAAAAATTGTTCTACAACAGATTCCATGATTTTGATGATAACAAAGGATGAAACCAAAAATGGCACCCTAACGAAAAGTTTCTAAGTGTGCAGGGTTCTAAGGAAAGAAGGAAGAGATCTGACGACGTCATCAGATACAGAATCATATCAGATACAAATTATCAGAAGACCAGAAGTAGAAACACGTTCAAGAAAGT
Organism: Lathyrus oleraceus; assembly: GCF_024323335.1. Classification (NCBI taxonomy): domain Eukaryota; kingdom Viridiplantae; phylum Streptophyta; class Magnoliopsida; order Fabales; family Fabaceae; genus Lathyrus; species Lathyrus oleraceus. The sequence continues at coordinate 229,843,077 of NC_066580.1, read as the reverse complement.
CTAACTCTGAGCAAAACAGCAAAATATCAGAAGCATTTGAACAAGAAGTACGCTCTAGAAGTTCTGACTCTGAACAACGGTATGTCAAACTCCAGAAGCTCTCAGCGCTATCTGAAGAAACCATCAGAACTCAAAAGAGATCAACATCAGAAGTTAGATAGCAAGATTCCAAGATTCCCAGAAACACGAAGACTCTGATCATGGATTTCCTAATAAAGAAAGAGTAACGTTAACTTCAAATAAAGGCTTGGAAATGGATTTCCTAATACAGAAAGAGACGTTAACTCCAAATTCAAATGAAAAGGAACTATATTTGGAAAGAAGTCATTCGAGGAGAAAAAGTAGTGTTGGCAAGAAGCTATATAAGTTTTGGCATTAATTCAAATTATTGGCCATCAATTTCAACGACTACTTCACTCCTATATAAAGGACTGCAATCAACATTGAAAAAGATAGATAAAGAATATACTGAAACATCAACACACATAAAAACGTTTTATTCTCTCAATCTTTATGAAGCTTTTGCTTAGAACGTGAAACACTTTTTGTTCTTACTGTTGTAATATTTGCTTATCTTAGAAGCACTCTAGATTACATAAGTCTTTATCTTTGTTGTATTTCCTCAAGTGACTCTGTGCAGTCTGTATACTTGAGAGGACTAAGAGATCTTTCTCTTAGACGTTGTTTGTAATCAATCTTTCAAGATTAGTGGATTAAGTCCTTGTTGAAGGCGAAATCACCTTGGCCAGGTGGACTGGAGTAGCTTTGTGTTATAAGCGAACCAGTATAAATTCCTTGTGTGGTTTTTATTTTAAAAAGTGTGTATTTTCCAAAACAATTCAAACCCCCCCTTTCTTGTTTTTCTCACCTTCAATTGGTATCAGAGCTCCGGCTCTGTTATTGATTTTCTAATCAAACACTTAACAGTGTAGAGAGATCCAGAACGAGAAAAACTATGGCCCACACAAATGAAAAGGATAGTTACAATGCAAAGCCTCCTGTCTTTGATGGAGAGAAATTCGATTACTGGAAAGATAGAATTGAAAGTTTCTTTCCAGGCTATGATGCTGATCTCTGGGACATTGTCACAGATGGATACAAACCTCCTATCACAGAGGATGGAGCTGAAGTTCCCAGAAGTAAGATGTCAGATGATCAGAAGCGAGTTTTCAAAAATCATCACAAGGCCAGAACCATACTCCTCAATGCTATATCTTACAACGAGTATGAAAAGATCACCAACAGAGAAACAGCCAAAGACATACTTGACTCTCTGAGGATGACTCATGAAGGAAACTCTCAGGTCAAAGAGACAAAGGCTCTGGCGCTTATTCAGAAATATGAAGCCTTCAAAATTGAGGATGACGAAGCCATAGAGGTAATGTTCTCTAGATTCCAAACTCCTGTTGCAGGTCTCAAAGTTCTAGACAAAGGGTATACAACTGCAGACCACGTCAAAAAGATAGTCAGAAGCTTACCAAAGAAGTGGAGACCCATGGTCACTGCTCTGAAGCTGTCTAAGGATCTGAACAATATCAGTCTTGAAGAGCTGGTCAGTTCTCTCAGAAGCCATGAGATAGAACTAGAGGAAGATGAACCTCAGAAGAAGAACAAGTCTGTAGCATTAAAGTCCAGATCTGAAAGACGCAAATCTGACAGAACCAAAGCCTTCCAGGCAGAAACTGAAGATGCTGATGACTCTGAACCAGAAGATTCTGATGATGAAGAAGAATTGTCCCTCCTGACCAGAAGAGTTAAACAACTCTGGAAAAAGAGGAACAACAACTTCAGAAGACCAAGACCCAGAGGGGTTCGATCAGAATCAACCTCAAAAGGTAAAACTAACAAAGATATTACTTGTTATGAATGTAAAGAAACAGGTCACTGCAGGAATGAATGCCCCAAGCTAAAGAAAGACAATTCTAGAAAAGAAAGCTTCAAGAAAAATACCTTCAGTACAAAGAAAGGATTAATGGCTACCTGGGATGATAGTGAATCTGGCTCATCAGAATCTGACTCTGATGAACAGGAAAATGTGGCATTTATGGCTACCACATCCAGAAGCAGCTCAGATGAAGAATCTGAAGAGGTATTTTCTGAACTCTCTCGATCTGATCTAGAATCATGCTTGTCAGAAACTCTTAGCTCATATCAGAAATTAAAACAAAAGTTTAAAAATATAAAAGGCTGTCTTGAAGCAAAATTTGAAGAATGTGGCAAACTTGAGATGACAATTCTAAAACGAGAGGATGAAATCAGATCCTTAACATTACAAAGAGATGCAGCGAATAAAAAACGTTTAGAACTGGAAGAAGTGTTATCTCAAACTCCACAGACTTCAAACGCAATAATTTATAAATACGAAGAAGCCTTTCAAGAATTTCTGAAAAATGGGATAGGAAGGAGTGTCATGGCATCCATGATTTATGGAGTCAGTCAGAACAATAAAAAGGGAATTGGGTATGATTCTAAGGAAGATAAAATTTCTACTAGTGACCAACTTAAATCTCCGTTTTCATATCACTATACGCACACACAAGAACAAAAATTTGAAAATGCTAGAAAACCCAAAGTTATAAGAAACTCTGGGAAAACTAATCAAAGAGGACCCAAGAGATTCTGGGTACCAAAAGATAAGATTGTTTATGTTGCAGATATCCTATGCAGCAAAGTTCAGACACCAGTCATGGTACCTGGACTCTGGATGCTCGCGACACATGACGGGAAGAAAGTCTATGTTCCAAAGCCTGGAACTTAATGATGCTGGATTCGTAGGCTTCGGAGGAGATCAGAAAGGAAGGATCAGAGGCTCCGGAACTATTGGTAATGGAACTCTTCCCTCTATATCTGATGTTCTTTACGTAGAAGGATTAATGCATAACTTGTTATCCATAAGTCAATTAAGTGATAACGGTTATGACGTGATCTTTAATCAAAAAACATGTAAAGCCATAAATCAAAACAATGGTTTAGTCCTATTCACAGGCAAGAGGAAAAACAACATTTATAAAATCAATCTTTCTGATTTAAAAGAACAAAATGTTAAATGTCTGATGATTGTTCACGAAGAGCAATGGGTGTGACATAGACGCTTGGGCCACATTAGCATGAGGAAACTTTCTCAGCTAAATAAACTCGAGTTAGTCAGAGGCCTACCTAAACTAAAGTTTTCTTCAGATGCTCTATGTGAGGCATGTCAGCAAGGAAAATTTTCAAAAACGTCTTTCAAAAAGAAAAATGTTGTTTCTACCTCTAAGCCTTTGGAACTTCTCCATATTGACTTATTTGGTCCTGTGAAAACAGCATCAGTCAATGGAAAGAAGTATGGACTAGTCATTGTTGATGATTACAGCCGCTGGACATGGGTGAAATTCCTAAAGCACAAGAGTGAGTCTCACTCTGTATTCACTAGTTTCTGCTCCAAAGTGCAAAAAGAATTTGACTCTAAAATTATTAGAGTCAGAAGTGATCATGGTGGGGAATTTGAAAACAAATATTTTGAGGAATTATTTGACTCTAATGGAATATCCCATGATTTCTCCTGTCCTAGAACTCCACAACAAAATGGAGTTGTAGAGAGGAAGAATAGGACACTCCAAGAGATGGCCAGAACCATGATCAATGAAACTAATGTGGCAAAGCACTTTTGGGCAGAAGCTGTAAATACAGCGTGTTACATTCAAAATAGAATCTCTATAAGACCTATTCTGGAAAAGACTCCCTATGAACTATGTAAAGGAAGAAAACCAAACATTTCATATTTTCATCCTTTTGGATGTTCTTGCTTTATCTTAAACACTAAAGAACATCTGAACAAGTTCGATTCCAAAGCACAGAAAGGTATTATGTTAGGATACTCAGAACGCTCTAAAGGCTACAGAGTATACAACACAGAAACCAAAATTGTGGAAGAATCAATTCATGTCAGATTTGATGATAAGCTTGACCCTGAAAAGTCAAAGCTAGTTGAAAATTTTGCAGATTTAGAAATCACTCTTGCAGGATCTGATAAAACTCCAGAAGCAACTGTCACTCAGAACTCTGAAGAAATTAAATCCCCAGAAATCCCAAAGAAAGTTAAAAGTCGTATCAACGTATCTGAAGATTTGATTCTGGGAAACAAGGACGAACCTGTCAGAACCAGATCTACCTTCAGGACCTCTGAAGATACTCCTCTGGGACTAGTGTCTTTGATTGAGCCTACGTCCTGTGATGAAGCACTTCAAGATAATGACTGGGTTTCAGCCATGCAAGAAGAATTAGATCAATTCACAAAGAATGATGTCTGGGATCTTGTTCCAAAGCCCAGAGGCACTCACGTTATTGGAACCAGATGGGTATTCAGAAACAAGCTGAATGAGAAAGGAGAAGTCGTCAGAAATAAAGCTCGACTGGTAGCTCAAGGTTATAGTCAACAAGAAGGTATTGACTATAATGAAACCTTTGCTCCAGTCGCAAGGTTAGAATCTATTCGTCTTCTTGTATCTTTTGCTATAAACCATTCTATCAAATTATATCAAATGGATGTCAAGAGTGCATTCCTTAATGGTTATATTTCAGAAGAAGTGTATGTCAACCAACTTCCAGGTTTTGAAAATCCAAATTTTCCAGAACATGTTTTTAAACTTAAAAAATCTTTATATGGACTTAAACAAGCTCCCAGAGCTTGGTATGAACGTTTAAGCAATTTTCTTCTGGAACATAATTTTATCAGAGGGAAAGTTGACTCCACAGTCTTCTGTAAGAACCTTAACAATGATCTCATGATATGCCAGATATACGTTGATGATATTATTTTTGGTTCAGTTAACGCCTCTGTTTGTCAAGAATTCTCTAAGTTAATGCAGGCAGAATTTGAAATGAGCTTAATGCAAGAACTAAAGTTCTTTCTGGGAATTCAAATTAACCAAACTTCAGAAGTTACATACGTTCATCAAAGCAAATACATTAAAGATGTTCTAAATAAATTTGATATGGCTGACTACAACTCTGCAAAAACTCCCATGCATCCGACATGCATTCTTGAAAAGGAAGAAGTAAGCAAAAAGGTTTGTCAGAAGCTCTATCGAGGTATGATAGGCTCTCTTCTCTATCTGACTCTACTCGTCCTGATATTCTCTTTAGTGTCTGTCTCTGTGCCAGATTCCAATCAGATCCTAGAGAATCTCATTTAACAGCAGTTAAGAGAATTCTCAAGTATCTGAAAGGAACTCCTAACCTGGGCCTGATGTATGAGAAAACATCAGAGTATAGACTTTCGGGTTACTGTGATGCAGATTATGCAGGAGATAGACTAGAACGAAAAAGCACATCTGGAAATTGCCAGCTTCTGGGAAACAATCTGATATCCTGGGCCAGTAAGAGACAATCAACTATTGCTCTATCTACTGCAGAAGCAGAATATATCTCAGCATCACTGTGCACAACTCAGATGCTCTGGATGAAGAATCAGCTAGAAGATCTGCAAATCTTCGAGAGTAACATTCCTATCTTCTGTGATAATACTGCTGCTATTTGTCTAAGTAAGAATCCCATTCTACACTCCAGAGCTAAGCACATTGAAATAAAACATCATTTTATCAGAAACTATGTTCAGAAAGGGATAGTAACATTGAAGTTCATTGATACAGATCATCAATGGGCAGATATATTTACTAAGCCTTTAGCTGAAGATAAATTTCTTTTTATCTTAGAAAATCTGAACATTCAAAATTGCCCTGAATAAATTGTGCCTCTGAAGATGTAAAATGAGACTCTAACATAAACAAACAAGTTTCTGTCTCTGACTCTGATACTTCTACCAAGTTAAGAAGATATCTGAGTTAGAAATCTCCAAGAACCAATCCTTTGGTATTCCTGAAGATCAGATACATCAAAACACGTGGAGCACTTAGCGTCTAACTTTGGAACTTCTAGACAGCTGTCCAGAAGAAATTCAAAAGCCAGACGATTGAGATATCCTCGAGCAGTGTGCATACTGTTGGGATTAGACATTCATTAATGAGCCTTAATCATTTTTCCCTCAATCGTGCTAACTTGAGTTCTGTGCTAACGCTGAATTGTGTGTCGTTTTGCATGTGTTTTCGTTTAGGGTATTTAAACACTCCTCTCACATTTCACACACTTATCACTCTCACTCACTCTCAAACCCTCTCTGAAGCATTTCTACAAACACTTCATCTTCATCTTCTTCTTCATCAACTATGGATGCTCAACAACAACAAGTTTTCAACTTTTCTCAACAAATGGAATCCAACACCACTGCCCAAAGTTCAAGCATTTCCACTCCAACAGTTACAGGAGTTTCCTTTACTCCAGTGTACAAGGAACCCCATGTTCTTGATCGTGAACCCCATATAAACCTAGCAACTCCCTTTGAGGGACTGGAAGTTTTGTGTGAATCTCTAGTGGACTTCAACAACATGAAGAGAAATGGAGTAGATCTTACTGAAGAACTCCGTCAACAAGGGTGGGAAAACTACTTCCAAAGGCTTTATGGCCCTGTTTACCCAAATCTCATCAAAGAATTCTGGAGATTTGCTGACGCTGATGACCATTTCATCGTCTCCTACGTATTGGGGGTAAAGATAGTGATTACTGAAAAGTCAATTGCTTCTTTACTGAACATGGAGAAAGATGGAGGAAGAAGGATCTACAACATCAACCCTAGGTCAAGGCGCATTGCTCAGGAAATAAATCCAACCATTTTCAAACTCAACACTGAAGGCAATCCTTCAAAGAACAAAGAACTTCATCAGAACCTCAGAGTATGGCTCAAGATCATTCTGGGAACCATTCATCATCGCCCAACATCAAACTCCTCTGACTACATCAATACAGATCAGAAGTGCATTCTGTATTGCATTCACAAGGGTTTGAAGCTCTGCCTTCCTGCACTACTCTTCAGATATCTCAGAGACTCTGTAAGGGAGACAAGAAACAACATGAAACCCAGAACCTACATCCCCTTGGGAAGACTGTTGTCTGATGTTCTGATCGAGAATGGGCTGGTAGATCATCTGGAGAAGAACAAATTGATGGAAGATCTGGCGATAGATACTGGAAGGCCTCTGAACGCTAGAAATCTCAAGAGCATGGGAATCTTGAAGAAGATTCAAGTCAGACCCACGCTGGACACCTCCTGGGACACCTTGAAAGATCAGAGGAAGCTGCCCCATGGTCTTGCAAGGTTCTATAAGAATGAACCCAGAGAAGCTATCCTCTTCTATATGCAGCGTCTGAAGGATGAAGGAGTCGACATCTCTGACTTCAGACTGGATGATTGTCTAGATTCAGAAGAAGACTTTGTCAGGTTCAAAAGAGGTCCTTCTGAAAAGAAGTCTTCAAAGGCCAAGAAAGCAAGGCTAGGAGAGACTTCTGGAACCAGATCTCCAGCACCTCTGCAAGTAACTACTGGTAAGTCTGCTCCCTCTATTCCCTCTGAACATCTTATGGCTTCTTCTAATCCTCTCCCAACATCACCTATATACACATCCTCTGAAACCCCACCTTCTACAACCAGAACCTCACAACCTCTACCTAAAGTTAATCTTGCCCATACATCACTACCTCTATCTGAAGCTGAAGAAATGAACCAAACCACTTCCTCTTCATCTTCAGCCCCATAATCACCTCCATACCTTATCCTCTCCTCTGACCCAGAATACTCTGACCCTAACTCTCCAACCCTAGCCTAAATTCAGGCTCAAAACCTCGCTTCACAACAACCAACACAACCTGAAGTAACTTCACCACCACAACAAACAACAAACACACCCTCTGAAGCTCAACCCTCTGACCTCCACACCTCTGATATCACCCCGCCAAACACCTCCGCTGAACCTGAACCTGAAGCTGAACCTGAACCTCTAACACTAAACCTCAGCCCTCCAACCTCTCCACCTCATACCTCTGAACCTGACCTTTCTATACCTACCCTTGAGGAAGCCATCATGCTGTTCGCAGGGGCTTCAGTTCAGAAGGTCAAGTCTCTGACCAGCAACTCTGGCATCAGTGATGATCCCGATTCTGTAAGGACACACTGGAACAAAGTCATTGGCTGGATGACCTCTGAGGCTTTTAAACTGAAGCACATCTCTGAACAAGTCAGAAACGACTTTATCAGAGATGCTGAGGCAAGACTACAGGAGAGACTTGCAAGAGAAGCTGAAGAAGAAGCCAGAAGGCTGGAGGAAGAAAGAGTAAGGGAAGCTGAAATCCTAAGGGCAAAGGAAGTTGAAGCTAAAGCTCTGGCCGATGCTGCTGCTGCTGCCGAAGCTGAAGCACAGGCTGCTGCTGAAGCTGAAGCAAAGGCCGCTACTGAAAGAACTGAAGAAAGATCAGAAGGGGGAGTCCTCAGGGGGAGTCCTCATCTGTTGTTCCTATGGTTCTCCAAACGCTGGAAGAACTGAAGAAAGATCAGAAGGAACTCCGTGCCAGAATGGATAAACAAGACACTGTCAACGACAACATTCAGAAGATGCTAGCTCAATTGCTTTAGAGAATGCCTCCGCCTCCCAACCCCTAGGCACTTAGGATTTTGTTTGCCTATTGTCCTGCTTTCCTTGTTTCTGATGTTTACTTGTTCTTTTTGCCCTTGTCTCTGTTGCCTTTTTATCTGAATACTATGCTTTTCTCTTGAATTTTCTTTTGCTATGTCTTTTTGATTCTGATAAAAAGGGGGAGAAGTCATTAATAGCTCTGATGAAAATACTGTCTAAATACCTTAAGCACTCTGCAACATATTTTTCTTAAAAATAAATTTATCTAACACTAGACTTAAGAAATTGCAGAAGGTATCAAGAAACCTCATTGCTTGGAAGCTCTGGTAAGGACTTCTGAACTCCCTAGCCTATCTCAGGGGGAGCTCTTGTCTATCTGATCTGATATTGTTTATGTTTCATCTGCTAATTGAGTTTGTTTTGTCATCATCAAAAAGGGGGAGATTGTAAGAACAAAAATTGTTCTACAACAGATTCCATGATTTTGATGATAACAAAGGATGAAACCAAAAATGACACCCTAACGAAAAGTTTCTAAGTGTGCAGGGTTCTAAGGAAAGAAGGAAGAGATCTGATGACGTCATCAGATACAGAATCATATCAGATACAAATTATCAGAAGACCAGAAGTAGAAACACGTTCAAGAAAGTCTAACTCTGAGCAAAACAGCAAAATATCAGAAGCATTTGAACAAGAAGTACGCTCTAGAAGTTCTGACTCTGAACAACGGTATGTCAAACTCCAGAAGCTCTCAGCGCTATCTGAAGAAACCATCAGAACTCAAAAGAGATCAACATCAGAAGTTAGATAGCAAGATTCCAAGATTCCCAGAAACACGAAGACTCTGATCATGGATTTCCTAATAAAGAAAGAGTAACGTTAACTTCAAATAAAGGCTTGGAAATGGATTTCCTAATACAGAAAGAGACATTAACTCCAAATTCAAATGAAAAGGAACTATATTTGGAAAGAAGTCATTCGAGGAGAAAAAGTAGTGTTGGCAAGAAGCTATATAAGTTTTGGCATTAATTCAAATTATTGGCCATCAATTTCAACGACTACTTCACTCCTATATAAAGGACTGCAATCAACATTGAAAAAGATAGATAAAGAATATACTGAAACATCAACACACATAAAAACGTTTTATTCTCTCAATCTTCACGAAGCTTTTGCTTAGAACGTGAAACACTTTTTGTTCTTACTGTTGTAATATTTGCTTATCTTAGAAGCACTCTAGATTACATAAGTCTTTATCTTTGTTGTATTTCCTCAAGTGACTCTGTGCAGTCTGTATACTTGAGAGGACTAAGAGATCTTTCTCTTAGACGTTGTTTGTAATCAATCTTTCAAGATTAGTGGATTAAGTCCTTGTTGAAGGCGAAATCACCTTGGCCGGGTGGACTGGAGTAGCTTTGTGTTATAAGCGAACCAGTATAAATTCCTTGTGTGGTTTTTATTTTAAAAAGTGCTTATTTTCCAAAACAATTCAAACCCCCCTTTCTTGTTTTTCTCACCTTCAAGAGCTTCCCGAGGAGGGCAGGAATCACAATTTGGCACTCCATATTTCTATGAATTGTAAGGAGGATGCTTTGTCCAATGTGTTGGTTGACACTGGGTCATTATTGAATGTGTTACCAAAATCATCTTTGTCAAGACTCTCTTATCAAGGTGCTCCAATGAGGTTTAATGGCGTAGTTGTCAAAGCGTTCGATGATTCTCGTAAGACCGTCATTGGAGAAGTGGACCTTCCAGTTAAGATAGGCCCGAGTGAATTCCAAATTACTTTCCAGTTAATAGATATCCACCCGGCCTACAGTTGCTTGTTGGGAAGGCCATGGATTCACGAAGCTGGAGCAGTGACGTCTACTATTCACCAGAAGTTGAAATTTGTGAAGAATAGCAAGCTCGTCGTTATGGGTGGAGAGAAAGCACTGTTAGTGAGCCATTTGTCATCTTTCACGTATGTTAATGTTGAGGAGGAGGTTGGAACGCTGTTCCAAGCCTTATCTATTGCTGATGAATTAATGAAAACTGGGGCATCCCTATCTTCGTTGAAAGATGCACAAGAGGCTATTTAATTTGGTAGCATTGACAAGTGGGGTCGCATTGTGGAGGTCGCCGAGAACAAGAATAGAGTCGGGCTAGGATTTCAACCAGGGTCATTCAACTGCAAAGTCAAAGTTATGCAACCAATTTTCCGAAGTGGAAAGTTCATTCATGGAAATGATCAACACTCAGCTGCCATTATTGAAGACAATGGTGATGAAGATGAAGTTTGTGCCAATTTTGTGACGCATGGCCAGATTTGTAACAACTGGGTTGTTGTTGACGTTCCTGTTATCATTCATCGTTCTAAGTAATTTTTTTTTGTTATTTTTAAGAAAAAACCTTCTCATATGCCTAAGGGAGAAGTGACCATTGTTGGGCATTTTTATTATTATTATCAATAAAATACAATTTTATTCATCCACATCTATGATGTTTTATTTTTAATTTTTTGCTTTTTTTGAAGATGGTAATCACAAAAAACATAAATATAAATAATAATCTTTCCATCTGCATAATATTTGTTTGCACTCAACTTCTCAAAAATCAAAATATCAAATCATTATGCAGGTTGGTTCTCAAACCCGTTGAATACAATGATCCTACTCCCTCTCCAAACTTTTATTTCCTTGTGTTTGAAGCTGTGGAAGAGATGGATGATGAAGAAATATCTGATGAGTTATCCCGATTACTTGAGCACGAGGAAAAAGCCATTAAACCATTTGAAGAGCAGATTGAACTAGTCAACTTGGGTTCCGAAGATGATGTGAAGGAAGTCAAGATTAGGTCTCAATTGTGTCCAGAAGCTAAGAAGGGGTTGATTGATCTTCTTCGAGATTATTCTAATGTGTTTGCTTGGTCCTATCAAGATATGTTTGGTCTGGATTCTGAGATTGTGGAGCATAAATTGCCGTTGAAGCCAGAATTCCCGCCAATCAAGGAGAAGTTTAGAAGGACTCATCCTGATATGGCAGTGAAGATCAAAGAGGAAGTACATAAGCAGATTGATGCTAGTTTTCTTGTTACCTTCGAATATCCGCAATGGGTGGCCAACATTGTGTCTGTTCCGAAGAAAAATGGAAAAGTTTGCATGTGTGTTGATTTTAGAGATTTGACTAAAGCCAGTCCGAAAGATGATTTTCCTCTGCCACACATTGATATGTTGGTAGAAAATACAGCTAAATTCAAAGTCTTTTCGTTTCTGGATGGATATTCCGGTTATAATCAAATCAAGGTGGAACTTGAAGATATGGAGAAGACCACATTCATTACACCCTAGGGAACATTCTGTTATAGAGTGATGCCTTTCGGTTTAAAGAATGTTGGTGCAACATACCAGAGAGCTATGGCCACTCTTTTTCATGATATGATGCATAAAGAGATTGAAGTTTATGTTGATGATATGATTTCCAAATCAAGTGATGAAGAAGAACATTTTGAGCATTTGTTGAAGAGATTTTGTACTTGAAGATGAAAGATTGTGACGAAAAATTGCTTCAAGAAGGGCCAGAACCTGGTTCTCGTTGGGGCATGGTATTTGATGGAGTTGTTAATTCTTCTGGTAATGGCATTGGGGCAGTCGTTATTACTCTTCAAGGCACTCATTTTCTGTTTACAGCTAGATTGACCTTCAAATGTACAAATAATATGGCTGAGTGTGAAGCTTGCATTATTGGGATTGAAGAGGCCATTGATCTCAGAATTAAATATCTTGACGTCTATGGAGATTCAACTTTGGTTGTAAATCAGATCAAGGGTGAATGAGAGACGAATCAACCCAGTTTAATACCATATAGAGACTATGTGAGGAGGATTTCAACTTTCTTTACAAATGTTGAGTTTCATCGTATTCCTCGAGATGAAAACCGGATGGCAGATGCTCTTGCAACGTTGGCTTCAATGATTATAGTGAAATTTTGGAATGAAGTTCCCAATTTGACTATGATGCGTCTTGATAGGCCAGATCATGTGTTTGCTATTGAAGAAGTCAAAGATGAAAAGCCTTGGTATTCTGATATCAAGTGTTTCCTCCAAAGTCAGATTTACCCTCCCGGGGAATCTTTGAAAGATAAGAAGACTTTGAGGAGATTAGTTGGTAACTTCTACCTAAATGGTGATGTGATTTACAAGAGAAACTTCGATATGGTTTTGCTCAGATGCGTGGATAGACACGAAGCAGATTTATTGATGACTAAAGTTCATGAAGGCTCCTTTGGTACTTATTCTAATGGACATGCTATGGCAAAGAAGATGTTGAGAGCATGATACTATTGGCTGACAATGGAATATGATTGTTGCAAGTTTGTGAAGAAATTCCAGAAGTGTAAAATCTATGCAGATAAGATTCATGTTCCTCTGACACTGTTGAATGTCATTTCCTCTCCATGGCCCTTCCCATGTGGGGAATTGATATGATTGGCATGATTGAGCCCAAAGCTTTGAACGAACATCGTTTCATTCTGGTGACTATTGATTACTTCACAAAGTGGGTTGAAGCGGCATCATATACAAATATGACCAAGCAAGTTATTGTAAGGTTTATCAAGAATCAGATTATATGAGGCTATGGTGTGCCAAGTAAGATCTTTACTGATAATGGATCAAACTTGATTAGTAATATGGTGGAAGCTCTTTACAAAGACTTAAAGATTGCACATCATAATTCTTTTCCCTACAGACCTAAGATGAATGGGGCTGTTGAAGCTGCGAACGAGAATATTAAGAAGATCATTTAGAAGATGGTTGTGACATATAAAGACTGGTATTATATGCTCCCATTTGCTTTGCATGGGTATTGTACATCCATCTGCACTTCAACAGTGAAAACCCCTTTCTCTCTTGTTTATGGCATGGAAGTTGTGCTCCCAGTAGAGGTTGAGATCCCGTCACTGCGTGTGCTAATGGAAGCCAAGTTGACAGAAGCTGAATAGTGTCAAACCAGATATGACCAGCTGAATTTAATTGAAGAGAATAGATTGATAACCATGTGTCATGTTCAGTTGTATCAGCAGATAATGAAGAAAGCATTTGATAAGAAGGTCATGCCTCGGTTGTTTAGAGAAGGTGACCTCATGCTCAAGAAGATTTTATATGTCAAACCTGATGCTAGGGGCAAGTGGACTCCTAATTACGAAGGCTCATATGTTGTGAAGAGAGCGTTTTTAGACGGTGCTTTGATTCTTACAACTATGGATGGTGAAGAGTTCATGCGTCCTGTGAACGTCGATGCAGTCAAGAAATACTCGCCTAAAAAGAAAAGAACAACTCGCTAAGTTGAAAACCTAAAAGGGCGGCTTAGGCAAAAATGAGCGTCTCGGTGGATTGAAAATCCGAAAGGGCGATCCAGGCAAAAATTATAGACATAAAACAAAAAAAATATCCCAGTAGACTGAGTACTCCACCTTGGGGACAACTTAGGCAAAAATTAGGGATTATGGCAAGTAACTGCACCCGATCGTTTTTGAGCAAGTCATTTGGTTCTGATTCATCATTTTCAACCGAAGACAAGCACAATGGATGTTGAAGTTGGTAGGGAGAGTGGTGATCATTGTATTCAATGTAGCCATTTTCCATGTAAATTACCATTTTTAAACTTTGTAAAGATCTATGGAGTATCATTATTTACGGATTACCATTCTATTAAATAAAGTTGATCTTTTATCCAACTATTTCTATTCTTACTTATTTCTGCTAAATAAAAATTGAATTTTTATGATGATAATTTTGAAATAAATCAATGAATATTTATTTTTCTTTAAATAATAAAAACATTCACTATAAGAATAATCGATTTCAGCAAGGAATGTCAACAACAATATGAGAACAGGTAAGTCTTGAAGTGTGAAGCATTGTTGGTCTTCCCCAAGCAATTGGTTTGGTAACTCTTTTCCTTCCCAACAGTTCGTCATTTACCCCCGGCTTGGTCGATGAGTTTATCCCCGATTAATCTTCTCTCCCTAGTAGAGTTGGTTGATCTCATCTCCAATTGAGCCGATGATTGGTCCCCTTTGCAAATCCATATTCCCCAGCTGTGGTGCTCATGTTTTGTATCCCCCTGTTAGTGATTTATGATTGGACCCTGAAGATCCAGAACCTTTATTTGGTTTCCATTTTTCATTTGATTTTTTATCTTTGCCTTGGAATTGGTGTATTTCGCAAATTCTAAGAAGAATTCGATGATTATTAAGGAATGTGATGGTCTTGGTCACAACATCCCCATCAATTTGCTTAAATCCTCATGCATAATTTTATCCCTTGTATTCCCAGGCGGAGTTCATCTTCTGATAGAAGTTCCCTCTTTCCCGGTAGTGTTGATTCTGAGTAGTATTTGATTTAGTCCCCTACAAGGTTGTCTCCCATTTAACATGGTGTTGACTTAAAAATCCCTTTAGTGTTGTTTGGTTGATCATCCTTCGACAATACTTTCCTCCCGCAGGGTTTGCTATGATTGATTGGAAGCATGTTCTCCATGACTTTCACCAGCCAGAGTTGATTTATTCAGAGCTAAATGATTTATTTTCATCCTAGCATTTTCTACAATCGGTACTTCCATCTTGTTGATATTAGCAGGGGGTTTTAGTGATGATTCAAATCTTTGTTATTTGTATCCTTTGTGTTGTCTTGTCAGCATAATCATAATCACATACGTACATATTCATACATATAACACAACATCAGATATTTCATTGTGCATCTTATCGCATTGAACTTTTTCGTCCGATACCCTACTTTGGTAATATTATGTTCCCATGCAGATTTGGTGCGTTTGTCCTCTTTCAATTATAGAGTGTCATCCCCTTAAGAAGAAAGACTTTATCATTTCTCATTGCCCACTAAGTTATTTCCTGGTGGATGATGATTATTTCAGTTTCCTCCCCAGTTTATTATCTGGATGGAACCACTCCCATTGGGGTATATCCTCATTGCATTGAATGTTTGATTGACCATTTCTTTCTAGTTCTTACCTAGATAGATCTTTTGGTCCCCAAGAATTTATTACCCAGTAACTAGTAATATTCTTCTTGATGTTGAGTACATTACTTTTGCCCAATACCCGGCAAAATGTAATATACTTCCTTTGTATTCCCCAGCGGATTCGTTTTCACGTTTCCTCCGTGTCGCATCTCGAAAAATACGATTCCTCGCGATGGTCGCGGAAAAAATTTATGTTCGAACAGAGTCGCCACCGAACTTTATTTACCCTAATAAAGGGATAGGAAAATATCGATAAAACCTTTTAGAAAATAGAATAATGGTCGTCGCAACCATATTCGGGTTCGGGAGTCGATTACGCAAGGGGAAGGTATTAGCACCCCTCACATCCGTTGTACTCAACGGGAACCTTTTAGTCCAATTTGCTATTTGAATGTTAATTATATGTTATTTGCTTTTCTTCGGGTAATTAGAATTGATGATAGATATGGGTGAAGACCTCGGGAAGGGGAAATGGGAGGTTTTTTTATTAGTGTGCTCGCGAAGATACAGCAATCTCCTGCCTACGTATCCTTATGGTGTAATAAGGAAATCAGAGCATTCGTAGTTCGGGCAACTACGGTTTGTTGGTGTCTTTTAATGAACGACTGTATGGATCGCGTCCTAAAGGCTAAACGCTGGCTTGTCTACTCTCGGCGGAGGCTTAAGCACTGGTTTGTTGTGCGCATTAGAAAGGATTGACAGTGTTCTTTTGAAAAGGGTTTTGGTCACACGGGGGGTGACGAGTTGAATTGAGGTGTTTGGGTGTTTTGTTTGGTTTCAATCGCGCGGGGGCGAGAAGTTAGGTTTGATTTGTTGAAGATGTTTTTGGAGAACGACGAAAGGTTGAGCAATGTGGTGTTCACCAATTGTTCAATTCTTTCGAGGAATAATAAGGCGTCCGCCTTTTATTCCTTTTTCGCTCGAATTATTTTGAAAGTTTGTTTGTGGATGTTGAATACGCACGGTAGTGAGGCGTACGCCTCCTACTTGCTTATTCAAGGAATAATGAGGCGTACGCCACCTATTCTCTTATCCAAGTTTATTTAGCGTGTTTTAGTCGGAAGTCGATAATTTGTGCAATATGGCGTACGCCAATTATCCAAATAATCGAGAGACTGTGAGGCGTACGCCTCCTATCTCTTATCACCCGAGGTTTAATTTAAAAAATATATGTTTTGATATTAGTATGTGATTAACGAAAATAGTTTGAATTTTGGATTGGTAGGTTTGGATTTGAAGATGGTTTGAGCTTACTCGATTGTGTTTTAAGTTTGATGACGAAGATTCGAGCAATATGGCGTACGCCAATTATTCGAATAATCGAAAGATAGTGAGGCGTACGCCTCCTATCCTCTTTTCATCTGAAATAGAATTAAATGGTTGTAGGATTTGTAGTTGATTTAGAAAATGTGATTTGAATGTATATAATCAAGGTTTTAATTTGATGACGAAGATTCGAGCAATATGGCGTACGCCAATTATTCAAATAATCGAAAGATAGTGAGGCGTACGCCTCCTATCCTCTTTTCATCTAAAATGTAGAATAAAAAGGATTTGGGATTTGTAGAAATGATTTGAAATATTATGATTTGGAATTGTTATGATTTGAAGTTTAATCGGGTGACAAGAACTTGCGCAATATGGCGTACGCCAATTATTCAAGTGCTTGAGAAATAGTGAAGCGTACGCTTCCTATCTCCTTTTCATCCCAAGTTTATAAAAAGAGAAAATTCTTTAGAAGTTATATTTGATTTGAAAAATGATTTGAAATGTATATGGTTAAGGTTTAATCGGGTGACAAGAACTCGCGCAATATGGCGTACGCCAATTATTCGAGTAATTGAGAAATAGTGAAGCGTACGCTTCCTATCTCCTTTTCATCCCAAGTTTAAGTTTAAAAGAAAAATTCTTTTGAAATTGAATGGTTCGGAAAAAATGAGTTGAAGTTGTGTGATCTAAGAATGGAATGAATTTTATTTAGTGTATTATTTCATCTACTCGATTAATCAATAACCAAGTAGGTTTCATTGTAAGGAAGCCCAAGAGTAAGCTATGTGAGGTTGATGGCGATGCGAAGAGCAATCGACTTACAAGGGTGTTTTAAAATGGGCTCGATATTGGATCGAGAATTGTATGATTGTGCTTTTTTTAAAATTGGCTTGTGTTGATGATGAAATGGAATTGAAAGTGATTATGAAATGATGATGGAAAAGAAATCGACCAACCTTAGGTTAAGTCAATTAATTGAATTAATTAAGATTAACTATCAACATTATTTAATTATCCCAAATAGTTAATTAAAATTAATTAATTAAAATGTATTAATCCAACAAAAGTTCAATTAATTATTATTAAAAAAACAAATGAAAATAAGTGACAATTTTGATTTATTTAATGAAACCGATATGCTCAAAACCGGTTTGTACGTGATGACCATATGATTGAGGTCATACGCAAAATCATAACTCGGTGAAAATGTACAATTAATTTTATTGGAATTTTCGGGCGGCATAACGACATGAAATTGTCGAATCCGAGAATGAAACTCTGATTTTACCACAGAAAAACAATTTTGCATTATTTACAACAATATAGAATTATTTTACTAGATGTGTGGAGACTCACAAACCAACTAAAAGCAGGATGGAACCCTTATTAAACTATTGAACACAACATAAAGTTTCTATAAAGCCATGATATGCTAATAAAACTAAAATAATGTATGAACAGAAACCACATATTTATCATGTACTATTTATTCACAGTATCCATAACAATAGCATACGAAGTGAGTTGCAGGATTTCAATTCATAATTCCCACAATAACAATATATGCCATATCTCAATGATCCTGAAACGTACAATACTTTAAACAGAGTTATCATCATCAGTTAAAACAATAGAAATCAATTCAAGCATATAAAACTAAGGAACACTATATCAATATATATCTACATAAAGTCCTAATTATGTAATCACTAGTTCATATATTAGAACTTCAAGTTAAAATGGTAAATATTTTACAGAGGGTCCATCCACATATTTAATCCAACTCTCACAACACAATGCAATGAACATAACATTAACACTGGCAGCTCATACTTATCTACATATTAACACATATAAAATGAATCAACCAAACTAAAGCAAACTTCATCAAACTAAAATAAATCTAAGCAAACTAATATTATGAATATTTACAAATTATCCACAGAGTATCAGTTAAAACATGATAAAACAATTACAGTCCAATAAATAGATTATACACAAGCGATCTTCATAACAATGGCGGTTCGATTCACATGTGTATGAATCGCGACAAACCAACAACCAAAATATTTGTATTTATTAAAGATTAATGTGAAATATCTTGTATCTCAAAAGCTAATCTTCACAGTACTCATAACCACAAGGATTATCGTCATTGTTTCTTTACACAAACCATTCTACAATATGCATATCATAACAGGAATATGTTTTACCAACACACAGATGATTGAGAATATGTGACCCGAAATCAGATTTTACACAGTTCAAAGATCAAATTAAAATTTTAATCTTGAAATGAAACAGGTTACCAAAACTTACTCAGAAGCTTCACCGTGGTTTGCTGTTTTCGTTGAGGCTTTCGGCAGCGGCAGATTCTGGCGATGGCTTGGTGATGGCAGTGGAAAAGTTTTGACGGACGGTGAAAGGCGATTGAAGGTGATGAAGCTGGAGGCGACGATGGAGTGAGAGGGTCGATTTTGGGTTTGAGGTTTTACGGCGATGTGTGGCGGCGAGGTAAGCGATTTACACGGAGGTGGAGCGGAGGTTGCGGTTGCTTGACGGTAGTGTGGATAGGCGGAGGGTTTTGATGGTGAGTGGTGTGGTGGCTGAGGTTTTGAAGATGTACTCGTAAGGAGGACGACGGTGGTTTTAATGGAGGTGACGGCGGTGTGGAGTTAAGGGTTTTGAAGGTAGTGGAGACGGAAGGATTCGCCGGCGGATTTGTGTGAAGATGATGGGAACGGCGGCGAGGGTTTTGAAGAGAGATTTGGGGTTTTGGTGGTTGTTTAATGGTGGTGTTGGTGGATGAGTGAATCGATGGAGGTGGTGATTTGAAGCGATGAAGCTGGAGGCGACGATGGAGAATGTGTGATTTTGACGGTTGGTTGAAGAGATGGAGAGGAAATTTCCGAGAGTGAGAGGATGGTGAGGTAGCGGCGGATAGGGTTTTGTGAGATATCTGAGAGAGTGAGTGAGGAGAGTGAGAGATGGAAGGGAGCGTTTTTGTGCTGAGATTTTTTCTGAGCAAAATGAGAGTGAGTACTGTAGTGAGTAGTGAGTGGTTTTTTGTATATATTTTCTTTTTGTCGTTTGTGAGGAGAGGATGGAGAGAGTAAGTGGAGCGTGAGTGGAGCAGGGAATGGTTACTGAGTGGGGAGAGAGTGGAGTGAAGAGAGTCTTTTGTTTTTGTTTTTTTTATGGAAGAGAGAAAAGAGGATCATAGAATCCAATGCTAACTCCTTTTTTTTAAAAATACACTAATAATTCACTTATATACAAAAACATTAATAAAGAACTAATTAACATAATGTTTAAAAAACTCTAACTAATATTTTAAATAAACTAACTAATATTTTACAAAATCTAACTTATATAAAAAAAAACTCTAACTAATATTTAATTGAATAAACTAATATTTAAAAATCAACTAATATTAAAAACTAACCAAAATTTGAATATTTGACCAATTAAAAAAATAGGAATCGAGTAAAAAAGAAACTGGTCACACTAAAATTGCCAAGACAAAACATACTTACTAAAAATACAGTATTTCCTCAAATTTTGACGATTCAATCGATTTTTTCTGTATTCTCAAATAAATTCATTATGACTGACATTTCAGGTGTTATTCATGATGCAATGTATGTCATGCTATGCGTATGATGCAAAAATCGAAATGAAACTAATTCTACTAAAAATTAAAAATGCCCGGACAAAATTGGGGTACGACAGCTGCCCCTATTTAATTACCTTGAACCAGAAAGTATAAATGACAGTAGTCTTTGTACATTCGTGGTGGAAGATAATTAAATACGAAAAGACCCGAATTTTGTCCTTCGAAATGCAATGGAGAAATGCAGAAAGAAAAATGCAGTGAGAAATACAGTAAGAAAAGTTATTAGAAGGTAAAATGAAACAGTCAAGACTCTCTGGGAATTGTCAGAACAGTATCTTGGATGTCATAATCGAGATATTCCAATAATGGAATGACACCTCAACTGTATCTAAGACTTTCTGATAATTAGCAGATCAGTGTCTCGATTTGAACGCACGAGATTCTCTGAGGATCAACGAAGCAGTACCTTATATGATATAATTGAGATATTCCGACAAGGGAATGATACCTCAACCGTATCTAAGATTCTCCGAGGATACCTAGAGCAGTATCTCTAAAAATGAATGAGACTCTTCATATTGATGAAGCAGCATCTCAAACAGCAGAAATGAGATTCTCTGTATCGAGTCGAAGCAGCATCTTATACGATAGAATTAAGATATTCCGAATAAGGGAATGATACCTTAATTAAATCTAAGACTCTTCGAGGATACTAGAGCAGTATCTCTAAAAACTGAATGAGACTCTTCATATTGATGAAGCAGCATCTCAAACAGACAACTGAGATTCTCCATATAAATGAAGCAGTATCTCAGATGTTTATCTGTTGGGGGAAATTTTTAGACAAAACTCCTTTTGGAGGAGATTTACTGGCAAAGCTCTGCAGGAGGGAAAGCTCATAAGAGACTTTTTATGGTAACCTCTGCTTTGGGAGCAATGATAGCAAAGATGTTGGGGAACATCATTATTAATCACAAAGTTGAAGAATGACTGGCTGGGAAATAATTCCACGAGCACATGCAAGGTAATAACTCTATTGTATTAAATGAGGAAAGTCTGGGACACATATGGACGACCCTGGATCTTGATATTTTATGTTTGATGTTTGTATTGTGTTCCACTTTGGGTGGCAATGCTATGCATGGGATGATGCATTAGATGCATGAAGGGATGCAATTGTTGGGGATATTTAGGATGTGTATGCATGAATGCGAGTAATTTTATTCATTTTTATGAAATTTCCGTTTTGACGGGAGTGCTTATGCATGGGTATGTTGATGATTGATAGGATTGTGTTTGATGAATCTTCCTAATTGGCAGGAAAATTATGCATGGAATGATGCATGTGATGCATGTGGGAATGCAATTGGGTAATTGGATGTTTTTGTAGGGTTTTATTTTTTGAGATTATTGGGGAATATCATCACCAAAGAGTTGATGGAAAGGCAACTGTCATCGTCAAAGGGTTGACGGAAAGGAACTATAGGATGTCGTCACCAAAGGGTTGGTGGAAAAGAAACCTCACTAGGGAGTGGCATCACCAAAGGGTTGGTGGAAGTAATTAAAAGAAGTCATCACCAAAGGGTTGGCGGAAAAGGTAAAGAAAGACATCACCAAAGGGTTGGTGGAAAAGAAACCTCACTAGGGAGTGACATCACCAAAGGGTTGGTGGAAAAGAAACCTCACTATGGAGTGGCATCACCAAAGGGTTGGTGGAAAAGAAACCTCACTAGGGAGTGGCATTACCAAAGGGTTGGTGGAAAAGAAACCTCACTAGGGAGTGGCATCACCAAAGGGTTGGTGGAAAAGAAACCTCACTATGGAGTGGCATCACCAAAGGGTTGGTGGAAAAGATGATCATCATCAGAGGGCTGATGAAAAAGAAAGATCAGGTTATGTCCATCAAAGGGTTGATGGGAAAGAATTATGATGTTGTGTATGCATATGATGCATGTTAATGAAAATTTCTTATTTTTGTGTAGGAGATTTTTGATATGCAACTTCCTTATTTGGAAAGAAAGTCATGTGTGTTTATTGTATGCAATGCATGTGGTAATGCAAGATGAATATTGGTTATTTCTGGATTGATCTCCCTTTTGAAGGTGAGACTTTCTGGGTACCAATGTTGATTGGATTTGAGTTTATGAAGATGCCAGCAAAGTGGACTTTCAGTGGTTGCCAATATGGATTGGACTTTGGTTTTGGAGATGCCAATAGGGATTGGACTTCGGTTTTGGAGGATGCCAACAAAATGGACTTTTATTTTTGGTAGTTGCCAATATGGATTGGACTTTGTTTTTTCTGGTAATTGCCAATTTGGATTGGACTTTGGTTGGTGAAAGGTTTTGACTTCCCGACATTCTGTATTTTGACGATGCGATGATCAGAAGATAGATGTGGATGCTTTTGGTGCCCCAAGTTTGATCATTTGCTGATAGACTGTGTATTTGTTCTTGAGAGAACCTCAACTTCTTTGACTGATATGCCATGACGGCTTGCAAATGATTTAATGAGCGTAGCGACATAATTAATGCATGATGATTATGCTCTTGCTCTGCCCTAAGGCTCTTTGCGACCTTGTCTTCCCTAGCCTGTAGGGTCTTTGAAGGAATTCTCTTTTGAAAGGAAACCTGGTGAATGATTATACCATGGCCTGAACCAAATTTGCCCCAGTGTATGGGTCTTTCAGTAGTTTGCCTAGGTTGAGCTTTTGAATGGCTTGCCCCAGATGGACTGAATATTTTGAAAAGATTTGCCTCCTTGATCAACTGATGCTTGGAGATTTTCTTTACTGACCAATTCATAGTCATTGGATACCATGCCCCTAATCCATAGGGTCAGGAAGTAGTCTTGATTTGGGTCAGCATCGACGAATGATCAAGTTCTTCTCCGATTGCTTCTTTAAAGTTTCCTTGATGTTAAGTACATTACTTGCAGTTAAAATTGTTTATTTAATCAATGGTAATTTTAATGTGACGTTCATGCAGGTTTGAAAAATCATTTATTGAAGTGATGTGATAGTGTGTGACGAATGAACCATTAGTTCAAACGCATTGCTGATTTAGCTAGTGTGTGAAAGATACAATGAGAATATGATGCCAATACAGGTGATTAGCAAATATTTAGGAGTCAGTTTACGCAGCCTCGTTGTAGTATGCTTTCAGAATAAACCCTACCTCAATTAGGTCTTTTAAGGGTTGTAACGTGGCCTGGTTCATGGTTATTTGAACAAAGGGATATAAGGCTCAAATTTTGTTTTAACCCACCCCTTCTTCATGATGATCTCCAACCCTACGCTCAGTTAATTCAACATACACATTTGTCTTTTTGAAGGTGTAAGGATAAAGATGGTGATCCAAGGTCTCTTGAAGTGGCAGCCATCTTATTTTTCTCTTAATGGATGTCGGTGACCCTTTGGTTTTGGTATGGTGGTCACCAAATCTTATTTTATTTTGTTGAGGTTTTTCATGACCTCTTTTGATTTTGCTTTGATCCCTAACTTTTGCCTAGACCGCTTTTTGAAGCTTTTTAGTCCACCGGGATTGCCCTAATTTTTGCCTAAGTCTCCTTTTTGGGTGTTCGACTTAGCGGGCTCTTTCATTGAATTTTTTTTATGACTGCCAAGTCATTGGTCATTGAAGAACGACCGACATCAATTATTTCAAGGTTCCTTTGACACTTCAGGAAGTGTGCGAAGAATGGAATGTAGTTGATCCACATACGGGATATCTCATCTTGTAATTTGAATGCGTAGTCAAATTAACTGAACACTACCTTGCCCCAGGTTAGATGTAAGGGTTTGTAAATCCGAAAGAAACTCCTACTTCTAGGCTCGAAGTGGTTGACTAGGGATTAACTCCTTATCTCTCCAGTGTTTGGGGATTTGAAACAATGCCTGTACATCATCAGCAAGGTTTTATCCGAAAGCATACAATCAGCAACTATGGGTATTTTTCGTCATCCTCCCTTCAATATTTGCTAAAACAACAGTTTGATAAGTGAATGGGAGAAATATTTTTTATATCAATGGAAAAAATGAGTGAATACGAAAGGATTCGTTCAAAACATGCATAATCATTTCATTAGTATTACCATTAAAGGAAATCAACAATACTGGAAAGCAGATAAGTACTTAACATGAAAAGAAAAATACTAATGAAATGCGAGGAATAGCCAAATGGTTGCCAGTGCAGAGGAATCTCTCTCGTGTTTGGTTCACTGTTGGGCTATCCTTCTTCATAGTGGTGGTAGTTCTGCTCGTTGAGACTAGTATAACAATCATCCTCAGACCTATTCTCGGAAATCTCTTCCTCAGTTTGGACTGATGAACCCGCATAGCTAAGCGAAGAAGTATTATTGATTTGCAAGCTTCGATGCGCAAATGAGAACATCTTAGAATCAAGCAGGGTTTGTATCTTACTCTTGAGCACCTTGCAGTCTTCAGTTGAATGCCCATGTGCCCCAGCATGGAAGTCACACCGGGCGTTGGCGTCATAGCCTGGTGGATATGGAGGACTTACTGGTTTTATCTCCTTTGGCACTATCAATCCCCTCTTAATCAAATATGGAAGTGCTTGACTGTATGGCATTGGAAGTGAATCAATATGTCTCTCTGGCTTCCTTGGCCTTTGTTGAGCATGCTGACGATGCTGATGCGGAGTATTCTGCCATTTGTATGGCTGTTGAGGTGGAATCTGCTGTTGATACTGAGAAGATCCTCGACTTGTAGGATACTGACCATAAGGAGAGCATGGTGTCTGGTGTGAAGCTTGTGGAGCTTCCCAGACTGCGTTAATTTCAGCTTCTTCTTCCTTTTGGGAACTAGGAATAGGTTCACTCTCCATGCTCTGGCTATTTGAGGCGCATTGGATTTTTCCACTTTTGAGGCCATTCTCAATGCGTTCTCCAATTGACACCAAGTGAGCGAAGTCTGATGCGGCACTGCTAATCATCCTTTCAAAGTAAGGACTTTGCAAGGTATCCCTGAATAATTCCATAACTTCTTTGTCTAAGAGTGGTGGTTCCACGCGACCTGCTAATTCTCTCCATCTTTGGGCATATCCTCTAAAGGATTCGTTGTGTTCTTGAGACAAGGCCCTCAGCTGCATGCGATCGGGAGCCATGTCCAAATTGTATTTGTACTGCTTCAAGAAGGAGTTAGCTAGGTCCAACCATGAGTGAATGTGACTCCTTTCTAACTTCATATACCAACTCAACGATGCCCCAGTCAAACTGTCCTGAAAATAGTGAATCATTAACTTATCATTGTGGGCATGAGAGGTCATTTTACGGCAAAACATCACCAAATGGTGCTTTGGACAACTATCCCCTTTGTACTTCTCAAATTCCGGTACTTTGAATTTTGAGGGTATAACTAGGCCAGGTACCAAACACATGTCTAAAGCACTTTGTTCAATAGTATCTTGTCCTTCTATGGCCTTGAGTCTTTTCTCTAGCACGCAACATCTTTTAGCAATCTCATCATCTTGTAGTTGTTCAGTATTAACCACAAGGCTTGTCCCATGGGAATCTGGCACGGAGAATGCAAAGCTATGATACTCAACACCATCATGATATGAGGAACCCTTATTTCGAACAATATGACGTTCTTGTACAACCGAGTTATTAACTGGGGTTTGCACATGCTGAGGTTGGATAGGATCATTTACTGGAGCTAGAATAACATTTTCGATAACTGCAGCTTGCTGAATGTTGTCCTCCCTCTTTGCCAAAGCCATCATAGCCTCTACAAGTTGGTCTATCTGATTTTTCATCGAGTCAACATCTCCTCTTAATGCAATATGGCTTTGCTCCAACGGATCCATAATCTTTCCAAAACTACTTCAAGTCTGATACGAATGTCGGGAATTCAACTGCGGGTTATGGACAAAGGATGGGATGAGTTTTTTTGTTTATGGAAATGATATGCAATCCATGCTGATGAGATGAGAATGCATGAAATTTTGTATTTAGGTATGCAAAGGAAATGTAATTCAGGTATAGTTAGGATCCAGGATATCACGAGTATCATATGGTACACCCTATAAAGAGGTTATATGTTTTCTACCCCACACACAAAGGATGGCTCCTAAGGTTATCCATTTTCATGATAAGAACTTAGAGTCATGGACCAAGTTCAGTCTTCCATCGCAATAATGGGCTAGCCACATTGAAATGGAAGTTCTGAATCGGTCTACTCTAAGTGGGATCCTCGTATTGTTCGAACAGGGTGTACACCCTTCGGTTCAATACTACACGATCGCCAATCATGAAGACGGACTTCAGTTTAAGATGAGGTTCCCAGAGTCATGGACCATGTTCAACGTTTCCTCGCAATAATGGGCTAGCCATATTATGATGGAAATTCTGAACAGATCTACTCTAGGTGGAGTTTTCGTATTGTCCCAATGAGGTGTACACCCCCCGGTTCAACACTACATAACTCCGGGTTCTAAGTTCTTCTCGAAGCTCGGGTATGGAGCTTATCTCACAACATATGTCAAACACCATAGATCACCCTAACACAATAGCAAAATAAATTTCATAACATGAATAATACATCAAGATATACAAAAGCAAATAAAAAGCGGTATTCTAACATTCATAGCAAATTGACTAAGTTAGGCTTGACTCTCTCTAGCATGGAGCTATCTCCCCAGCAGAGTCGCCATCTGTCGCATCTCGAAAAATACGATTCCTCGCGATGGTCGCGGAAAAAATTTATGTTCGAACAGAGTCGCCACCGAACTTTATTTACCCTAATAAAGGGATAGGAAAATATCGATAAAACCTTTTAGAAAATAGAATAATGGTCGTCGCAACCATATTCGGGTTCGGGAGTCGATTACGCAAGGGGAAGGTATTAGCACCCCTCACATCCGTTGTACTCAACGGGAACCTTTTAGTCCAATTTGCTATTTGAATGTTAATTATATGTTATTTGCTTTTCTTCGGGTAATTAGAATTGATGATAGATATGGGTGAAGACCTCGGGAAGGGGAAATGGGAGGTTTTTTTATTAGTGTGCTCGCGAAGATACAGCAATCTCCTGCCTACGTATCCTTATGGTGTAATAAGGAAATCAGAGCATTCGTAGTTCGGGCAACTACGGTTTGTTGGTGTCTTTTAATGAACGACTGTATGGATCGCGTCCTAAAGGCTAAACGCTGGCTTGTCTACTCTCGGCGGAGGCTTAAGCACTGGTTTGTTGTGCGCATTAGAAAGGATTGACAGTGTTCTTTTGAAAAGGGTTTTGGTCACACGGGGGTGACGAGTTGAATTGAGGTGTTTGGGTGTTTTGTTTGGTTTCAATCGCGCGGGGGCGAGAAGTTAGGTTTGATTTGTTGAAGATGTTTTTGGAGAACGACGAAAGGTTGAGCAATGTGGTGTTCACCAATTGTTCAATTCTTTCGAGGAATAATAAGGCGTCCGCCTTTTATTCCTTTTTCGCTCGAATTATTTTGAAAGTTTGTTTGTGGATGTTGAATACGCACGGTAGTGAGGCGTACGCCTCCTACTTGCTTATTCAAGGAATAATGAGGCGTACGCCACCTATTCTCTTATCCAAGTTTATTTAGCGTGTTTTAGTCGGAAGTCGATAATTTGTGCAATATGGCGTACGCCAATTATCCAAATAATCGAGAGACTGTGAGGCGTACGCCTCCTATCTCTTATCACCCGAGGTTTAATTTAAAAAATATATGTTTTGATATTAGTATGTGATTAACGAAAATAGTTTGAATTTTGGATTGGTAGGTTTGGATTTGAAGATGGTTTGAGCTTACTCGATTGTGTTTTAAGTTTGATGACGAAGATTCGAGCAACATGGCGTACGCCAATTATTCGAATAATCGAAAGATAGTGAGGCGTACGCCTCCTATCCTCTTTTCATCTGAAATAGAATTAAATGGTTGTAGGATTTGTAGTTGATTTAGAAAATGTGATTTGAATGTATATAATCAAGGTTTTAATTTGATGACGAAGATTCGAGCAATATGGCGTACGCCAATTATTCAAATAATCGAAAGATAGTGAGGCGTACGCCTCCTATCCTCTTTTCATCTAAAATGTAGAATAAAAAGGATTTGGGATTTGTAGAAATGATTTGAAATATTATGATTTGGAATTGTTATGATTTGAAGTTTAATCGGGTGACAAGAACTTGCGCAATATGGCGTACGCCAATTATTCAAGTGCTTGAGAAATAGTGAAGCGTACGCTTCCTATCTCCTTTTCATCCCAAGTTTATAAAAAGAGAAAATTCTTTAGAAGTTATATTTGATTTGAAAAATGATTTGAAATGTATATGGTTAAGGTTTAATCGGGTGACAAGAACTCGCGCAATATGGCGTACGCCAATTATTCGAGTAATTGAGAAATAGTGAAGCGTACGCTTCCTATCTCCTTTTCATCCCAAGTTTAAGTTTAAAAGAAAAATTCTTTTGAAATTGAATGGTTCGGAAAAAATGAGTTGAAGTTGTGTGATCTAAGAATGGAATGAATTTTATTTAGTGTATTATTTCATCTACTCGATTAATCAATAACCAAGTAGGTTTCATTGTAAGGAAGCCCAAGAGTAAGCTATGTGAGGTTGATGGCGATGCGAAGAGCAATCGACTTACAAGGGTGTTTTAAAATGGGCTCGATATTGGATCGAGAATTGTATGATTGTGCTTTTTTTAAAATTGGCTTGTGTTGATGATGAAATGGAATTGAAAGTGATTATGAAATGATGATGGAAAAGAAATCGACCAACCTTAGGTTAAGTCAATTAATTGAATTAATTAAGATTAACTATCAACATTATTTAATTATCCCAAATAGTTAATTAAAATTAATTAATTAAAATGTATTAATCCAACAAAAGTTCAATTAATTATTATTAAAAAAACAAATGAAAATAAGTGACAATTTTGATTTATTTAATGAAACCAATATGCTCAAAACCGGTTTGTACGTGATGACCATATGATTGAGGTCATACGCAAAATCATAACTCGGTGAAAATGTACAATTAATTTTATTGGAATTTTCGGGCGGCATAACGACATGAAATTGTCGAATCCGAGAATGAAACTCTGATTTTACCACAGAAAAACAATTTTGCATTATTTACAACAATATAGAATTATTTTACTAGATGTGTGGAGACTCACAAACCAACTAAAAGCAGGATGGAACCCTTATTAAACTATTGAACACAACATAAAGTTTCTATAAAGCCATGATATGCTAATAAAACTAAAATAATGTATGAACAGAAACCACATATTTATCATGTACTATTTATTCACAGTATCCATAACAATAGCATACGAAGTGAGTTGCAGGATTTCAATTCATAATTCCCACAATAACAATATATGCCATATCTCAATGATCCTGAAACGTACAATACTTTAAACAGAGTTATCATCATCAGTTAAAACAATAGAAATCAATTCAAGCATATAAAACTAAGGAACACTATATCAATATATATCTACATAAAGTCCTAATTATGTAATCACTAGTTCATATATTAGAACTTCAAGTTAAAATGGTAAATATTTTACAGAGGGTCCATCCACATATTTAATCCAACTCTCACAACACAATGCAATGAACATAACATTAACACTGGCAGCTCATACTTATCTACATATTAACACATATAAAATGAATCAACCAAACTAAAGCAAACTTCATCAAACTAAAATAAATCTAAGCAAACTAATATTATGAATATTTACAAATTATCCACAGAGTATCAGTTAAAACATGATAAAACAATTACAGTCCAATAAATAGATTATACACAAGCGATCTTCATAACAATGGCGGTTCGATTCACATGTGTATGAATCGCGACAAACCAACAACCAAAATATTTGTATTTATTAAAGATTAATGTGAAATATCTTGTATCTCAAAAGCTAATCTTCACAGTACTCATAACCACAAGGATTATCGTCATTGTTTCTTTACACAAACCATTCTACAATATGCATATCATAACAGGAATATGTTTTACCAACACACAGATGATTGAGAATATGTGACCCGAAATCAGATTTTACACAGTTCAAAGATCAAATTAAAATTTTAATCTTGAAATGAAACAGGTTACCAAAACTTACTCAGAAGCTTCACCGTGGTTTGCTGTTTTCGTTGAGGCTTTCGGCAGCGGCAGATTCTGGCGATGGCTTGGTGATGGCAGTGGAAAAGTTTTGACGGACGGTGAAAGGCGATTGAAGGTGATGAAGCTGGAGGCGACGATGGAGTGAGAGGGTCGATTTTGGTTTGAGGTTTTACGGCGATGTGTGGCGGCGAGGTAAGCGATTTACACGGAGGTGGAGCGGAGGTTGCGGTTGCTTGACGGTAGTGTGGATAGGCGGAGGGTTTTGATGGTGAGTGGTGTGGTGGCTGAGGTTTTGAAGATGTACTCGTAAGGAGGACGACGGTGGTTTTAATGGAGGTGACGGCGGTGTGGAGTTAAGGGTTTTGAAGGTAGTGGAGACGGAAGGATTCGCCGGCGGATTTGTGTGAAGATGATGGGAACGGCGGCGAGGGTTTTGAAGAGAGATTTGGGGTTTTGGTGGTTGTTTAATGGTGGTGTTGGTGGATGAGTGAATCGATGGAGGTGGTGATTTGAAGCGATGAAGCTGGAGGCGACGATGGAGAATGTGTGATTTTGACGGTTGGTTGAAGAGATGGAGAGGAAATTTCCGAGAGTGAGAGGATGGTGAGGTAGCGGCGGATAGGGTTTTGTGAGATATCTGAGAGAGTGAGTGAGGAGAGTGAGAGATGGAAGGGAGCGTTTTTGTGCTGAGATTTTTTCTGAGCAAAATGAGAGTGAGTACTGTAGTGAGTAGTGAGTGGTTTTTTGTATATATTTTCTTTTTGTCGTTTGTGAGGAGAGGATGGAGAGAGTAAGTGGAGCGTGAGTGGAGCAGGGAATGGTTACTGAGTGGGGAGAGAGTGGAGTGAAGAGAGTCTTTTGTTTTTGTTTTTTTATGGAAGAGAGAAAAGAGGATCATAGAATCCAATGCTAACTCCTTTTTTTTAAAAATACACTAATAATTCACTTATATACAAAAACATTAATAAAGAACTAATTAACATAATGTTTAAAAAACTCTAACTAATATTTTAAATAAACTAACTAATATTTTACAAAATCTAACTTATATAAAAAAAAACTCTAACTAATATTTAATTGAATAAACTAATATTTAAAAATCAACTAATATTAAAAACTAACCAAAATTTGAATATTTGACCAATTAAAAAAATAGGAATCGAGTAAAAAAGAAACTGGTCACACTAAAATTGCCAAGACAAAACATACTTACTAAAAATACAGTATTTCCTCAAATTTTGACGATTCAATCGATTTTTTCTGTATTCTCAAATAAATTCATTATGACTGACATTTCAGGTGTTATTCATGATGCAATGTATGTCATGCTATGCGTATGATGCAAAAATCGAAATGAAACTAATTCTACTAAAAATTAAAAATGCCCGGACAAAATTGGGGTACGACACTCCGGAGAGTCTATCCTTGATATGTTCACTTTAACTGGTGACGAAGTTTTCTCTTTTCTTCGTGGTTTTCTACCCAGTAAAAAGGTAGTTGTAATTCCTATTTTATTCCCTAGAGATTCTATCCTTGATATGTTCACTTTAATCGGTGACATGTTTTCTCTTATTTTTGGTATTCTACCCAGTAACCGGTTATTGTAATTCCTAGTTTCCCCTGCTGAATCTAGCTTTGATATGTTCATCCTAATCGATGACGAATATTCTCTTTGGTATTTTGCCCAGTAACTGGTAGATATAATTCCTATTTTTTCCATGCAGTTTATCCTTGATATGTTTACCCTAATAGGTAACGGATATTCTTCCTCAGTCACCAGGTGGTTTATCCTTGATATGTTCATCCTAACCAATGATGGATATTCTTACTTTGAGTTTATCCTTGATATGTTCACTTTAATCAGGTGACGGATACTCTCTCCTTGGTCTTCTGCCCAATATTTTTGATTGTATCATACTTTGGGTTTGCATTGGGAGAGATCACCAAGCATATTTGATTGTATCATACTTTGTTTTTCTTTATTTACTAACTAAAATACCCAAAATATGTCTATGTATAAATTTGTTTCTTCTGTAGGTAGTGTGTGTATCCACCAATGCCTCATCAAGCTCACAATTAGGGGTTGAGACCCTTAGTGCAAGGAGATTAATCAAGAGATGGTTCACATTGTTTCTAGACATCATTTTTGGATCCCCATGATCTTCATTTATCATTTTGATCAAGAAATCATCAAGAGTTTGAAACTTGTTTGCCTTAGAAGCCCTAATTCATCTGGGTATCTTGTGTGACTTCCTCAGCAAGTCTCTTCAAAAATTGATCAAATATATCAAGGTATACTTCATTATACATCATCTTATGCATATATTATCCTCCACGAGCTCTAAAGATCAAGAGAACTTCAAGTTTGCAAGTTGGTTCGAAGAGGTTGACCAGAGAAAGTCAACTGGTCAAAACTGGGGTTCCCTAGACCCATCTCCTACAAATTTTGTCATACGAAACTTATTCCAAGAGAAACATTACTCCTTATTACATTAAAAACAACTTTCATGTGGAGGTAAAGAGATATTTTTGCTTGGAAAGTCATTTTTTTATGGTGAAAGATTATAGGTCATTTTGTATGTGCCCTAGTTAGGAGGTCAACTTACAAGGACCATAACTTGCTCATTTCTTATGAGATGAATGACATAAAAGTTTCATGATAAATATAAATATGTCCTATCCAACTTTGATTCTTTGATAAACTTCAAATTCAAATTTCAAGGGCATGTGCCAAGAGGAAATATTATAGGTCATTTTGGGTCATTACCATTGAACAAGCAATTTCCCTCAACTTCTAAAATGCATAACTCCTTAATGACCAATCCAAATAAGTTCAAATTTGTGACCACATTGAATAGTATTAAAATATATACAACTTTGATGAAGGACCTTGTTCCATTTGAAGCTCATAGAAAAAGTTATTCAACATGGAAAAAGTGGTCATTTGACTTGGTACTTCGAAAATTTTCAAATATGTTTGATTTCCCAAACTTCCACCTCAAAATTCATCATGATCCAAGCTTAAATGGAAAAGTATTCAACATGAAATTTGTTCCCCTTGATCTCACATGTCCAAAAAGTCGAATATCACTTCATTTGGACAAGGTTTGAATGACTTGCGCATGGTTACTCTTCATGGTTCCATTTGGATGAATCTCATGGTCCCTTCTCAATTCCAAATGCATGGCTTCATGTTACACTTCCAGTATCACTCATGATGATTTTTGGACCTGATTACATCATTTCATGGGCCTATCACACGCCCATGCAAGCATGCACACTTGAATTGTTATTTTTGGCATTTGGATGGAAGTGTGTGAAAATCAATTGCCAAGCCTATAAATACATTGCCTCCTGCTCAGAATTGTGGACACCTTGCCCAAGCTTTGCTCCTACAACCTTCCCATCTCCATTAAAGGATAATCTTGAGGGTTTTCAATTGAAAATCGAGTTTCAATTTCATTTCTATTTTGAAGTTGAAACTCCAAGAATCCAAGCCATTTGAGATCTCAATTCACCTCCTGCAATCAAGTGTAAGCCCAATCCAATTGAGATCCAGATCGAGCTTCATCACTGCAAATAGAAGGTGAAATTTGTCAAACTTTCTCTCTTCGATTCTCTCTCAATTCTCTATCATTTCAATTAACTTTTGGTTGGCTGAAGTCTTACTAATATAGGCAATAAGATTGAGTTGCTTTGAGGTCAAATTGAAGTAACTCAGTTCATAGTCCTCAATTTTCAATTCCATGTATCTTTCAATATAGTGACAATTGGAGAATTTTGAGGGCAAACTTGGATTCCTCCCATTTTCCCTTCAAATTAGGGTATTCACTTTTTATTTTAGTGAAGGTTGATGGTGGACTAGTCCGGTGAGGTCCACCGGAGAAGATGACCGGAGCCCTATCTCTGGTGGTGTGTTGGCACCCTCCCATCCCTTTGATCCCTTTAAAATGTTCTAATCTCATTCGTTGCTTCTAATTACCACTTGTGCCACACGTTGAGTGCAATGCACCATGGAACGCGCGCGCTTGGCCATCAGATCTGCCACCTCAATTAATGAGGGAGATCTGATGGCCCTTGTTTTTTTGAATTTCATTTTATTTTCTGATTTTTCATTTAATCCATTTATTTTGTTTAATTCATACTAATTTCATTTTTAATCCAAAAAGTATGGGACTTTCACCAAAAATCTTTAAATATTTTCCTCTTCCATATTTTGAATTAAAATTATTTTTTGGATTAATTTTGGTATTATTCATGAATTAAATGTTTTTGTGCATATTTTTAATTGTTTAAAAATACTTTTGACTTTTTAAAAATAGTGAAATTTTTTGTCTAAGGTTCTTTGACCTTGTTTGACCTAGGATAAATCCCTTGGCCATTTATTTGGTGTTTTGAAGGGATTTTAGGTTTTGACCAAACTTAAATGCATTTTAATCCATTTTTAAATTGATTAAATGTGTAAAAATGTTATTGAGCCATTTTTATGATCTTGTGATGTTTGACTTTCTGTTTGGACCTTGGTCAAGGTTGATTTGACTTTTGTTGGATCAAAACCATTGGATTTAGGGGATTGATGAAATGTACATTTCATCTCCCAAAATGAATGGATTGTTTTGATTTGATTGAATTCCTCCCATGATCAATTTGTGTTTCTATCTTCCCCTCCCTCTTCATCGTCATCCTTATTCTTTCCCATTCCCTCATTTGACCAATGAAATTTATAATTTCTAAAGGCTAATTGATTCATCAATGACCTTGTGTCAGATGAATCAATATAAGTATGACTGAGATAGGTCATTCCCATTTTCTTTTAGTGTGTGGTATTTTTTAAGAGTTTGGTTCATTATACCAAATCTCTAACATGCATTAACACCTATATTTTTATTGTCCGACCTCAGATACTTGTGACTTCTACATAGGTCCAGTTACGATTGCTTAACATAGAGCTAAATTTTACCCTCAAGGCATAGCATTCTAGTAAGTGAAATTGTAAGTCTCCCATTCTTCATGGCATAGTGTGGGGACTTGACCTTTTTTTCTTTAATGAGAGCTAGTGGCATACTTATTAAATTATCCAAGTTGGAGCCCTTTGTAACGGGAAATTCATGATCATCAAGCTATTGACAAGCTAGAGATCAATTAACAAGAGTCGCCACCGCGCTTTTATTGTTTCCAAGGGAAAAGGGAAAAAGTACGAACAAAACTCAATTAGTAAGAAGTTTTCAAATAAAAGCTAATAAAAATCAGAGATCACAAGTAAGGGGGTTGGTTACACAGAGGAAAGGTGTCAGCACCAAAAGTGTCCTAGGTACTCCTAGGGGGCCCTTTTTGTATGCATATGTACTTGGTATAAAGTGATGTTTACGAACAAATAGAATGGGGGATGAGAAAATAATTCATTAATTATATTTTTGTGTTTGACAAGACTTTCGGTCTTGTGCCTACGTACCAACATATAAATGAGGGATCAAAACCTCGTAGTTCGTGCTATAAATTTCAATGTGAGTATGTTGGTTTTAACAAAATTTAAGTTTGAAAGGCACAAAGGCCTGAAAATGATTTGAATGAGTTAGTTCTTTTTTGGCTTTTTGAAAGTTTAAGTCAATTATAGTTAAATTTGTTTATAAGTTTGATTTAAGAAAAGAAGTTTAAAAATGCAATGACATAAGGCCAAAGTTTCTATCTTTTTTTGCAAAAGTGGTCAAAGTTTAGAACAAAAGTAGTTCACACAAAGAAGGTTTTTTAAAAATGGAGGGAGAGATTTTGAAATTAAAGATGTGGGGAGAAGATTAAGAGACTACCTTATGTACAAAAATTAAAAGTTTAAAGTTGAAATGATCTGACCAAATGGGAGCAATCCAATAGACAAGTATGTCAATAGAAACCCAGAATTCCCTTGGACTTTTAGAATCAAGCAACATACAAATGCACAATTATATCAACCTTGAAGAGCAAAAGGCATCAAATAAAGATGGCCTCATCCAAGCTTATCCACTTTATGATCTTCTTCATAAAATAGTCTATGTAGCAGATGAATCCCACAAGTCACAGGTTCAACATAACAACTTAACAATGATCAATGTTGTAGATGAACTGGAGAGATCTTCAAAGATGTATCAGATGAATTTCAAATTGTAAGTACTTGGTTCTTCAACAAATTGGCATTGGCCAAGTCCATTAGCAAAGGAATGTTGCCTAAGTTCTAAGTCCAATTGGGCAAGATCAAACCAACAGTCCACTCAAAAATCTTTTAGGTTTTTTTTTATTGCATGTTGGAGACATAGTATCATGAACTATGCTCATTAAACATACAACACACAAAAAATATGCAAAGGTGTGACCTAATCTCATCCATACTCATGTTAATCTTTCAATCAACTAGAATTAGGACTTTGAGATGTCATTGGACAATTAAAAATGAATGGATGAAGAAGGGGAATTAGATGAAGAGGGAAAGGGATGAATGATATCACAAATTGGTCAAAGGAGGACTTTTACCAAATTAATATTATTCATTCATTTTGGGAGATGGAATGTACATTCCATCAATCCCCTAAATCCAATAATATTAACTTGACAAAGTCAAATCAACCTTGACCAAGGCCCAACAGCAAATAAGAAACTCAATTAAGTCAATACAAATGGTCAACACAATTAAAATCGCATTTATTCAATTAAAATAAGTAAAATAATGCATTAAAGTCAAATATGTCTTGTCCAAATCCTAAAATCTCATCAAAACACCAAATAAATGGCCATGAGATTTATCATAGGTCAAACAAGGTCAAAGGACCTTGGAGAAAAATTTTCATAATTTTTGGACACTTAAAAATATTTCTTAACAATTAAAAACAAATGAAAAATCAATTAATTCATGAAAAATATTAATAATGATTCAAAAAATAATTTTAATTCATAATATGGAAGAGAAAAATATTTGAAATTTTTTGTGAAAGTCCCATATTTTTTGGATCAATATTAAATTTATTATGAATTATTGAAGAAAATGGAATTAAAATAAAATTCAGAAAATGCTAAAATACGTGGACCATCAGATCTCCCTCATTAATTGAGGTGGCAGATCTGATGATCCAAAACATGCGTTTCATGTGTTCCTTAGTCAAACGCGTTGTAACATAAGTAATCACATGGCACGACTAAGATTAAAACGTGAGAATTAGATCCCATGGTCCAGATGCAAGCCACATCATCGCCAGAGCCAGAGCTCCGGTCATCTTCCCCTGTGAGCTCCACCGGATTGGTCAAGATGAACCATCACTAAAATTCAAAACAGGGACATGATGTTAAAGAGAAAACATCACTGAGCACGAATATCACCTCCAATTCATCCAATTCCAACTATATTGAGAGATATGTGGAATTGAAAAATGAGGTTCATGATCTGAGTTGCTTCGATTTGGCCTCAAAGCAACTCAATCTTCTTGCCTACATAGGTAGGACTTCAGATAACTCAAGAATCGATGGAATTAAGCAATAAATTGAGAGAATCAAAGAGTTTAAAATTTCTGCAAATTACCTTCAATGGAGGTCTGAGCTTGCTAGATCTTGATCTGAATCGTGCTTGGCTTCACTTCACTTGCTTGTAGGAGAGGAATGGAAAGGCTTAGAAGCAACGGATTCCTGGAGAATTGAATTCCAAAACAGTGGAGATTCAAGCTCAAATTCAAATGAATTTATCAGGGTTATCCTCTTAGAGTGAAGGGCTTTCAATGGAGATTCAAAGCTAGCGCAATGTGTGTGTGATTTCTGAGAAAATGCAGCTGTATATACAGCCAAATCCATGTGATATTTGCACACTCTTCTCACTTTCCAATTTTGGCAAAATGATGATGGATGATGCATGGGCGTGCATAGGCCCATGAAATGATAGCTGATAGTCCAAATTTGAAGTTCAGATGCTTTGGAGATGGATTGGATTGCAAGGCAAATGTGCATTGTTGTTTGAAGATTGATCCATGCCAAATGATATCAGCATGTTTAAGCCATGCGCAGCCTATGCATTTCAAGTCCAAAATGAATGAATCTTAGCTCTTTTGAAAGGTGATATCAAGCGGAACAAGTTTGATGTTGAACACTTTTTTCATTTGGAGATTGGAACTTGGAGATATTTGAGGTGGAAGTTTGGAATAATTTGACATATAAAAACTTTTCTAAGTGTCAAGCCATACGTCTCAATTTTCCACCTTGCTTAATTTTTTATGGGAGCTTCCAATGAGAAAAGTGTCTTCATAAAACTTGTAGCTCTCTCAAACACCTTCAAAATAGTAACCAATGTCATGTCATTTGGATTTGAAATGATAGAGTTATGCATTTTTGAAGTTTGGAAAAATCACTTGATCAATGGTATAGGTCAAAAGTGACCTATAATGTAGCCTCATATCACATGTTCAAATAAGTTAAATCATCTCCCACTCCAAACATCAAATTTGAAGTAGACACATTGAATTTGATTGTGTAACTTGGAAATCTTTCATCTTATAAAAATTGAGCAAGTTATGGCCTTGGGAAGTTGACTTTCAAATTAGGGTTTAGACAAACTGACCTATATTGTTTCAACATAGAAAATGATTTTCCAACTATCCCTAGGTCTCAACATGAAAGTTGTTTATAATGTCATTTAGAGTAAGTTTTATCTTGGAATCATTTTCATATGGTAAAAATTGTAGGAGATAGGGTCTAGGGAGACCCAGATATCTCCAAACTTCCCACTCCAAACTTCCACCTCAAATATCTCTAGTTTTGATCAGATGAATTCATCTGGCCAACCACCATCATTCAACTTGCTAATTTCAAATTATCTTGACTTTCTTGGCTCTTGGTAGATCATATATGCATAAGATGATGAAATTTGAAGTGTCCCTTGAGAAATTTGATCAATTGGTGAGATAGCTTGTTGGAGAAGTTACTCAAGATACCTAGTCAAACTAGGGTTTCCAAGGCAAATCACCCTTAAACTCTTGAAGAAAACATGATCAATAAAGCATGTAGAGAACATTGGGACTCATATATGATGCTCAAAACCATTATCGAATCAATTCTTGGTTGTGGTCTTTGTTCTTGAGGGTCTCAAACCTTAGATGTGATCAATGAATCAAGGATATCATGCCCTTCCTACAAAAGAGTTAGATAGATACAAAGATATATTTTTGGTATTTTAGTTAGTGAAATGATAAAATACAAGTATGAAATAATCACAAAGTGCTTGGTGATCTCTCCCAAAACAAACCCAATGAAAGAGGGGTAAGGAGGATGCCAAGGTATGATCCCAATGCTTATGCTTATGATGAAATTGCATGAGGGATCTTAGGGTCAAAATTTGGGTCTTACAGCTGCCCCTATTTAAGGACATTCTAACTGAGGAGGCGAAGGTTTAAATCTTCATGTCGACTCAGTAGAATGGGCTTAAATAACAACATAAGAGACCTCATGATGCATATGATATGAATGCAAAAGTTAACGCTTTGTTGGGAGATATTGCCACAATGGAAAAAGAAATCAGAGAGACTGAAGGTTCGCAGAAGCATAATGCATTCCATGAGGAAAATTCGCTGGGGAGACAGAGACTCTGGGGGATAAAAAGAGTTATGCGTAGGCCAGGCTACGACTTAAAACTACTGGGGACTAGAGGAAATCCATATAAATGGAAAGACTCAGCCGGGTAAAACAACATCTGCAGGGGGTACGAATAAGTCAGGATAAAATTGAAATACCCGACTCGAGCAGGGGAACAACGATTTCACTAAGGAAATGTGCACTGAACTCAACTGGGGAGAAAATAAAATTTCAACACAGGAGGAGCAGAAATCTAATATCTACTACCTGTTACTGGGTAAGGAGATAATAAAAATATGACAGGGAGGACATCCGTCATCTATTAAGATGAACATATCAAGGATGACTCGCTAAGGAAAGCCAAGAGGGAATATTATTACCGGTTACTGGGTAAGAATAGCCTTGCCGAGGAAAACTGTAGAAAATAGGATTTACAACTACCAGTTACTGGGCAGAAGACCAAGGGTGAGAGTCTCCGTCATCGGTTAGGATGAACATATCAAGGATAAACTCAACAGGGAAGAAAATCTGTCATCAATTAAGATGAACATATCAAGGATAGACTTGCCTGGGGATGTCAAGAAGGATACCCGTCATCGGTTAGGATGAACATATCAAGGATATACCAACTGAACAAAAAGGGAATTACATCTATCGAAAGCTGGATAAAAAACCGTCGAAGAGAAAAAATCTGTCACCGGTTAGGATGAACATATCAAGGATTCGCTCTACGAGGGGACAAAGTAGGATTTACAACTACCGGTTACTGGGTAGAAGACCAATCAAAGAGAAAATCCGTCACCGGTTAAAGTGAACATATCAAGGATAGACTCTGAAAAGGGGAATAAAAGTAGGAATTACATCTATCAGTTACTGGAGAGAATACCAAAGAAGAGAAAATTCGTCACTAATTAAAGTGAACATATCAAGGATTGACTCTGCACAGAAGAAAAGTAGGATTTACAACTACCGATTACTGGGTAGAAAACCAACAAGGATAAGAAAACCCGTCATCGATTAAGATGAGCATATCAAGGATTAACTCTCTGAGGACCCAAAATAGGAATTACAACTACCTTTTTACTGGGTAGAATACCAAAGAAGAGAATATTCGTCACTGATTAAAGTGAACATATCAAGGGTTGACTCCACGAGGGAAGAAAAGATATCCGTCACCGGTTAGGATGAACATATCAAGGATATACTTTTCGGGGAATAGATCCACTAGGGATACTGCTGAGGAGAAAAAGGATACTTTTGTCGGGTATTTGGCAAGAAGTAACAAACTACCAACTAAGAAGAATATTACCAGTTACTGGGTAATAGACTCTTAGGGGACCAAAATATCTATCTAGGCAAGAGCTAGAAAGAAAACGGTCAATCAAGACTCAACCCAATGAGGACATAACTCAAGCGGAGTAATTCCATCCAGAAAATTTGCTGGAGAGGAAACTAAAATAACAATCGTCCACGAGGAAACAAACTCGGTGGGGAAACAGAAAAAGGTTAAAGTCATTTCTACTTAGGGGCTGACACTCTACAATTAAAAGAGGATATGCAGATCATGAATTTATATGAATGTATATGCGTATGTATATATGGTGATTATGTTGACAAAATGATCGCGAAGGATACAGAGGTGTCGCAAAGAAATTATGGAGACAAACTGATGGAGAACAAAGAGATCAACATCCCAAAGACTCAACCCTGGCTGGGGAAGGAGATCTGCTAAGGATAAAACATCCAAATTATAGGGAATTTTAGGTCAACACCATAAAAATGGGAGACAACCCTACTGGGAGAGAAATCAAAAGCTGCTCAAGAACCAGGAGGAAACTCTGACTAGGGAGCAAAGATACGACTATTGGTGGGGACACCAAAGCAATCTACTGGGGAAAGATCAAACACCTCCTGATGATGATCCACTTGCTGAGAAAAAACGAACTCCGCTGGGAAGACCAAAACTCTGTCGGGGATGGAGAAAGAAACTCCACTAGGATGTACAAACATCTTGGCGACTTCACTGGGGAAAACAATACGCCACCGAGTATCTGAATCAACCAACTCGGCTGGGGAAAAAGAAAGAAGCTCCACTAGGGGATCAAACACTCCACCGGGGAACTGAATCCGCTAGCTGGGGATAATCAACACTCTACTGAGGAAATGAATCAACAATGATGTCTAGAGATGCCCGAAGAGTTACTGCTTGGGGAACCTCAGATGCTTCACACTTAAGGACTTGCTTTTCACTGAAATGCTGTTGATATTACTATTACTTGCTTTGGAAAAGTTTTTGCTTATATATCTTAAAACTTGATTTTGATTTAAAAATGATCATAATAAAATTTAAAACTATTGGTTGAAGTAAATAAGAGTAGAAACAATTGGATAAAAGCTCAACTTTATTTAATGGAATGGTAGTCTGTAAATGACAAAACTCCATAGATTTTACAAAGTTGAAAATGGTAATTTACATGGAAAAGGGTTACATTGAATACAAATGATCCTTAATCCTTCTACCAAATCCTGACATCCACTATGCTTTTGACTGTTGCTGGAGATGAATCGATGTCAACACTTGTGCTCAAACAAGTCTTAAAAATCACTGAAGATCAGCAGAATGCAGTTACTTGCTATAATCCCTAATTTTTGCATAACTTGTCGCAAGGTGGGGTATTCAACTTATCGGGAAGTTCTTTTATGTCTTATGTCTCTAATTTTTGCCTGGATCGCCCTTTCGGGTTGTCAATCCACCGAGACGCTCATTTTTGCCTAAGCCGCCCTTTCGGGTTTTCGACTTAGCGAGTTGTTCTTTTCTTTTTTTAGGCGAAGTATTTCTTGACTACATCTGCGTTCACAGGACGAGTGAACTCTTCACCATCCATAGTTGTAAGAATCAATGCACCACCTGAAAAGGCTCTCTTAACAACATATGGGCCTTCATAATTGGGAGTCCATTTTCCTCTGGAATTTGGCTTGAACGATAAAATCTTCTTGAGCACAAGGTCACCTTCTCTGAACACACGAGGTTTGACCTTCTTATCAAAAGTTTTCTTCATTCTCTACTGATATAACAGACCATGGCACATGGCAGTCAATCTCTTCTCTTCAATTAAATTCAACTAATCAAACCTGGTATGACACCATTCAATTTCACTCAACTTGGCTTCCATGAGCACACACAATGAAGGAATCTCAACCTCTACGGGGAGCACTGCTTCCATACCATACACGAGAGAGAAAGGGGTTGCCCCTGTTGAAGTGCGGACGGATGTACGATACCCATCTAAAGCAAATGGGAGAATCTCATGCCAATCCTTGTACGTGACAACCATCTTCTGGATAATCTTCTTGATATTCTTGTTTGCAGCTTCAACAACCCCATTCATCTTGGGTCTATAGGGAGAAGAATTATGATGTGCAATCTTGAAGTCTTTGCAAAGAGCTTCCACCATATTGTTATTCAAGTTCGATCCATTATCAGTAATGATCTTACTTGGCACACCATAACGACATATAATATGATTCTTGATAAACCTCACAACCACTTGCTTGGTTACATTTGCATACGATGCCGCTTCAACCCATTTTGTGAAGTAATCAATCGCCACTAAAATGAAATGATGTCCATTCGAAGCTCTGGGCTCAATCATCCTAATCATATCAATTCCTCACATGGAGAAGGGCCATGGGGAAGAGATAACATTCAATAATGTCGGAGGAACATGAATCTTATCAACATAGATTTGACACTTGTGGCATTTCTTCATAAACTTGCAACAATCAGATTCCATTGTCAGCTAATAGTAACCTGCTTGCAACATCTTCTTCGCCATTGAATGTCCACTGGAATGAGTACCAAAGGAACCTTCATGCACTTCGGTCGTCAACAAGTCTGCTTCGTGTCTATCCACGCATCTAAGCAAAACCATGTCGAAGTTTCTCTTGTACAATATATCATAATTCAAGTAGAAATTACCGGCTAATCTTCTCAAAGTATTCTTATCTTTCAAAGATGCCCCATGCGGGTAAATGTGACTTTGAAGGAAACACTTGATGTCGTAATACCACGACTTCTCGTCTTTGATCTCTTCAACATCAAACACATGAGCTGGCCTATCAAGATGCATCACAGATAAGTTGGGAACTCCATTCCAGTACTTCACTATAATCATTGACGCCAATGTTGCAAAAGCATCTGCCATCCAGTTCTCATCTCGAGGGATATGATGAAACTCAACCTTTGTTAAGAAAGTTGAAATCCTCCTCGCATAATCTCTATATGGTATCAAACTGGATTGATTTGTCTCCCATTCGCCTTTGATTAGATTTACAACCAGAGCGGAATCACCGAAGACATCCAAATACTTGATTCTGAGATTCATGGCCTCTTCAAGCCCCATAATGCAAGCTTCATATTCTGCCATGCTATTTGTACACTTGAAAGTCAATCTAGCCGTAAATGGTAGATGCGTGCCTTGAGGAGTAATGATCACTGCCCCAATGCCATTTCCATATTGATTAATAGTTGCATCAAATACCATGCCCCAACGGGAACCAGGTTATGGACCTTCTTCTAGAAATGGTTCATCACAATATTTCATTTTCAAGTACAAAATCTCTTCATCAAGAAAGTCATACTGTACTAACTGATAATCTTCAATTGGTTGGTGAGCCAAATGGTCAGCCAAGATACTACCTTTAATCGCTTTCTGAGATCGGTATTCAATATCATATTCTGACAACAACATCTACCAACGGGCAATCCTCCCAGTTAAAGCAGGCTTCTCAAATATATACTTGATTGGATCCATTTTGGATATCAACCAAGTGGTATGATT
Organism: Lathyrus oleraceus; assembly: GCF_024323335.1. Lineage (NCBI taxonomy): Eukaryota > Viridiplantae > Streptophyta > Magnoliopsida > Fabales > Fabaceae > Lathyrus > Lathyrus oleraceus. Next base: position 229,798,131 of record NC_066580.1, on the reverse strand, counting down.
CAACATATACTGACACAGACGCTTAGCATCCCAAGCAAATGCGCAACAAGTTTTCTCAAGCATAGAATACCGAGTCTCACATTCGGTGAACTTCTTACTGAGGTAGTAGATTGCAAGTTCTTTCTTCCCAGTCTCATCTTGCTGACCAAGAACACAACCCATACTATCTTCTAGCATAATCAAATGCATGATCAATGGTGTTCCTTCAACAGGTGGAGACAAAATCGGAGGTTCAAGCAAATACTCTTTGATACTATCAAATGATTTCTGGCAGTCTTCAGTCCAATCACAATACTGATCTTTCCGAAGAAGCTTGAATATAGGCGCACATGTGGCAGTCATGTGGGAAATGAATCTGGAAATATAATTCAAGCGACCGAGAAAACCTCTGACTTGCTTCTCAGTTTTGGGCGCATGCATCTCTTGTATTGCTTTGACCTTGGCAGGATCAACTTCAATACCCTTCTCACTGACAATAAAGTCCAACAACTTACCAGAACGAACACCAAAAGTACACTTATTGGGATTCAAGCGGAGTTTATATTTCCTCAAATGCTGGAATATCTTCAACAAATGCTCAACATGTTCTTCTTCATCAATCTATTTAGCAATCATGTCATCAACATATACTTCACTCTCTTTATGCATTATATCATGAAAAAGAGTAGTCATTGCTCTCTAGTAATTTGCACCAACATTCTTTAGACCGAAAGGCATCACTCTATAACAGAATGTTCCCTAGGGTGTACTGAATGTGGTCTTCTCCATATCCTCGGGTGCCATCTTAATCTGATTATATCCGGAAAATCCATCCATAAACAAAAGGACTTTGAATTTAGTAGTATTGTCTACCAACATGTCAATGTGTGGCAGAGGGAAATCATCTTTCGGACTGGCTTTATTCAAATCTCCATAGGCGACACACATGTGGACTTTTCCATCTTTCTTAGGCACATGCACAATATTGGCCACCCATTGCGGATACTCAGCAGTCACGAGGAAACCAACATCAATCTGCTTCTGAACTTCCTCTTTGATCTTCACAGCCATATCAGGATGCGTTCTTCTCAACTTCTGCTTAATTGGCGCGCATTCTTGCTTCAACGGCAATTTATGCTCTACAATATCAGAATCCAACCCAGGCATGTCTTGATAGGACCAAGCAAACACATTTGAATACTCTCGAAGAAGATCATTCAACCCCTTCTTAGCATCTGGAAACAGTCGAGACCCAATCTTGACTTCCTTCACACCATCCTTGGAACCCAAGTTGACAAGCTCAATCTGCTCTTCAAACGGCTGAATAATCTTCTCATCTTGCTCAAGAAGACGAGACAATTCATCACTCACTTCTACATCACTTTCTTCCTCAGCCTCAAACACAGGGATTTCAAAATTTGGAGAAGGAGAAGGATCATTGTATTCAATGAGGTTAGGAACCAACCTGCATAATTATTTGATATTTTGATTTTAGAGAAGTGAATTTGTGACCAAATATTATGCAGATGGACAATTATATTGTGTATTTATGTTTTTTGTGATTACCATTTTCAGAATAAAGCAAAAAGTAAAAATAAACATCAAATATGTAGATGAATATAATTAATTTTATTGATGATCAATTTAAAATGCCCAAAGAATGTTCACTTCTCCCTTAGGCATAGGAGAAGGATTTTAAAATATAAAAGCAATTACTTAGATCGATGCAAAATAACATGAATATCAACAGCAGTCCAATTGTTGCACGTCTTTCCATACGTCACAAAGTTGGTGCAGTCTTCCTCTTCATTGTCCTCTAGCACAACAGCTAAGTGTTGTTCATTCCCATGAATGAACCCTCCACTATGGAAACTGAGTTGCATCTCTTTAGATCTATTGGTTGACGAGCTCTTCTGGAACCCCAAACCAGTTCTTCCCTTGTTATCGGCGACCTCTACCACACGCCCCCACTGATCAACAGGACCTTCTTCAACAATCTTCTGCGTATCTTTCAGAGAGGACATATGTGCCCCAACTCTCTTCTCAGCAGCAATAGATAAGGCTTGGAATGGAGTTCCAACCTCATCCTCAGCTTCCACATAGGAGAAAGATGACAGATGGCTAACCAACAACGCTTTCTCACCTCCCACAATTACCAACTTGCCATTCTTGACAAACTTGAGCTTCTGATACAAAGTGGAAGTAACATCTCCTGCTTCATAAATCCATGGCCTTCCCAATAAATAGCTATAGGCCGAGTGAATATCCATTACCTGGAAAGTAATTTGAAAGTCACTCGGACCTATCTTGACCGGAAGGTCCACTTCTCCAATAACCGTCTTGCGCGAGCCATCAAAGGCTTTGACAATTACTCCACTGTACCTCATGAGAGCTCTTTGATAAGATAACTTTGACAATGTTGACTTTGGAAGCACATTGAGTGACGAACCAATGTCAACTAGCATATTTGACAAAGCAAATTCCTTGCAATTCATCGAAATATGCAAAGCCAGATTGTGATTTCTTCCCTCCTCAAGGAGTTCTTCATCGCAAAAGCTCAGATTGTTGCATGAAGTGATGTTAGCCACTATGTGATCAAAATGATCCACATTAACATCTTGCTCCACGTATGCCTGTTCAAGAACTCTCTTGAGTGCTTCTCTGTGTGCTTCAGAATTCAAAAGCAGAGACAACACGGGAATCTTCGAGGGGGTCTGGAGCAACTGCTCAACCACGTTAAATTTACACCTCTTAATCAGTCGGAGTACCTCATCACCACCACTATTGGATTTCAAATTGTTGGATTCACCAAACTTATCTCTTGAATAGGCCACAGGGTCTACAATAGGCACCTCCGCCTTCTTACCAACAATCAACTCTTCTTTATTCTCAAGGACGACTGGTCCAAAAACTCGACCACTGCGGGTCACCTTCGTAACATCTACAATGCTCACCACTGAACTGGTCGTAGGCAACGGGACCTCTTGACCATTCTCCATCATCGTAGCATTGTATTTATACGGTACAACCTTATCAGATGCATACGGGACTGGGCCTGCTAACCGTATTACCAACGGAGAAACTGATCTATTATTGACGTTCTGGTTAATGCTGCTATCGTACTGAATCATCAACCGCTCTGGTTGTTTGAAAACGGCTACTATGACATTAACATCGTCATTTATATGACGAGATTGAACAATCTGGATCATGCCTTCATCCATCAGACGCCGGATGTCCCTTTTCACTACAACACACCCCCTTAGGTTCACGCTACAAATATCACAACCATCGTGATCATATTCATAGTCACTCACCAAACAGATATCTTTATGCATTTGCACCAAAGATCTTCGGATAAATCGAACATCAAAAATCTTGAATTCACCTGGGCAGCCGTCCACCATGTTCACTGAAGAATTCCCATGAGCGGGCAAAGGATTAACTTTCACATTAGGTGTGCGGTCTTCAAAAGACACCATGCCACTCTTCATAAGCTTTTGCACCTCATATTTCAGCGGATAACAGTTCTCAATATCGTACTCAGATGCACCCGGGTGAAAAGCACAGCGAAATTCGGGTTTATACCACCAAGGAAGTGGTTCTGGGATTTGCGGTGGATTCCTCGGTTGAATCAAATTTTTGAGGACTAATGATGGGTACAGTTCTGCATATGACATAGGAATCGGGTCAAAAGAGACTTTCTTCCTCTTAAAATTTTGTTGCTGGTGATGATTGTTGTTGGAATTGTTGTTGTTGTAGGTGTTTGTTCTTTGTTGCGGTTGTTGCTGTTGATGTTGATTTTGATACTGTTGTTGTTGTTGAATTGGTGTTGTTTGCTGATTGGAAAATACTGGAATGACGAAAGATACTTGATGATGATGATGTTGACGGGATGGTGGATTTCTTCTGATTTGAGGCCTCCTCTGCCTCCCACTGGTTATTGCGTTCGTTTCACTATCCTTCCTCTTGCTGAAACTACTCCCATACTTCTTGCTTGTCGACGCCTCATCTTTAGACAACCTTCCTTCACAGACCCCCTCTTCAAGTCTCATCCCCATATTTACCATTTCGGTAAAAATCACTGGGGGCACTAGCGATCATGCGTTCATAATAAAATGAACTCAGGGTTTTTAGAAAGATTTTTGTCATCTCTTTCTCCTCCTTTGGAGGAGTGATCTGGGCAGCCAACTCCCTCCAACGCTAGGCATACTCCTTTAATGTCTCCTTATCTTTCTGAGACATGGACCTCACTTGGTCCCTATCTGGCGCCATGTCCATGTTGTACTTGTACTGTTTCACAAAAGCCTTACCTAGATCATTGAAAGTGCGGATGCTTGCACTATCTAACGCCATATACCAACGGAGTGCAACACCTGTCAGGCTATCCTAGACAAAGGGAAAATTACATTAACATAAACAATTAGAATGATATGTATTATTGAAAATGATAATAGAATACTAAAAGTAAATTGCAATAAAAGTAGAAGCTTGAAAGTAAAAGTTAATAATTAGTAAGTTAGTAGTTAGTTTTGTTTTGCTTTCGATTTCAAGACATTCTTTGGAGAACACTCAACCCACTTGCCACAAGCATGGATCCTTGAACCAAAACATCTTCCAAAGGAAGGAAAGAAGGCCAAGTTTCCACACAATACCATGGAAGAGGGGAGACTTACAATCTCACTAACTAGAATGCTTATGCCTTTTATGTCACAAATTTAGCGTTATGTTAAGCAATCGTAATTGAACTTATGTAAAAGTCACAACTATTTGAGCCCGGGTAATAGACTTTTGGTGTTAATGCATGTTGGACACATAGTATCATGAACTATGCTCATTAAACATAACACACACAAAAATATGCAAAGGTGTAGCCTAATCTCATCCATACTCATGTTAATCTTTCAATCAACTAGCATTAGGACTTTGAGATGTCATTGGCCAATTAAAAATGAATGGATGAAGAAGGGGAATTAGATGAAGAGGGAAAGGGATGAATGATATCAGAAATTGGTCAAAGGAGGACTTTTACCAAATTAATATTATTCATTCATTTTGGGAGATGAAATGTACATTCCATCAATCCCCTAAATCCAATAATATTAACTTGACAAAGTCAAATCAACCTTGACCAAGGCCCAACAGCAAATAAGAAACTCAATTAAGTCAATACAAATTGTCAACACAATTAAAATGGCATTTATTCAATTAAAAATAGTAAAATAATGTATTAAATTCAAATATGTTTTGTCCAAATCCTAAAATCTCATCAAAACACCAAATAAATGGCCATGAGATTTATCATAGGTCAAACAAGGTCAAAGGACATTGGAGAAAAAATTTCATAATTTTTGGACACTTAAAAATATTTTTTAAAAATGAAAAACAAATAAAAAATTCAATTAATTCATGAAAAATATTAATAATGATCCAAAAAATAATTTTAATTCAGAATATGGAAGAGAAAAATATTTCAAATTTTTTGGTGAAAGTCCCATATTTTTTGGATCAATATTAAATTTATTATGAATTATTGAAGAAAATGGAATTAAAATAAAATTCAGAAAATGCTAAAATACGTGGACCATCAGATCTCCCTCATTAATTGAGGTGGCAGATCTGATGATCCAAAACACGTGTTCCATGTGTTCCTTAGTCAAACGCGCTATAACATGAGTAATCACAAGGCACGACTAAGATTAAAATGTGAGAATTAGATCCCATGGTCCAGATGCAAGCCATATCATTGCCGGAGCCAGAGCTCCAGTCATCTTCCCCGGTGAGCTCCACCGGATTGGTCAAGATGAACCATCTCTAAAATTCAAAACAGGGACATGATTTTAAAGAGAAAACATCACTGAGCACGAATATCACCTCCAATTCATCCAATTCCAACTATATTGAGAGATATGTGGAATTGAAAAATGAGGTTCATGATCTGAGTTACTTCGATTTAGCCTCAAAACAACTCAATCTTCTTATCTACATTGGTAGGACTTCAGACAACTCAAGAATCAATGGAATTGAGCATTAAATTGAGAGAATCAAAGAGTTTAAAATTTCTGCAAATTACCTTCAATGGAGGTCTGAGCTTGCTAGATCTTGATCTGAATCGTGCTTGGCTTCACTTCACTTGCTTGCAGGAGAGGAATGGAAAGGCTTAGAAGCAATGGATTCCTGGAGAATTGAATTCCAAAATAGTGGAGATTCAAGCTCAAATTCAAATGAATTTATCAGGGTTATGCTCTTAGACTGAAGGGTTTTCAATGGAGATTCAGAGTTGGCGCAATGTGTGTGTGATTTCTGAGCAAATGCAGCTGTATATATAGCCAAATCCATGTGATATTTACAAACTCTTCCCACTTTCCAATTTTGGCCAAATGATGATGGATGATGCATGGGCGCGCATAGGCCCATGAAATGATAGTTGATAGTTCAAATTTGAATTTCATATGCTTTGGAGATGGATTGGATTGCAAGGCAAATGTGCATTGTTGTTTGAAGATTGATCCATGCCAAATGATATCAGCCTGTTTAAGCCATGCGCAGTCTATGCATTTCAAGTCCAAAATGAATGAATCTTAGGTCTTTGGAAAGGTGAGATCAAGAGGAAAAAGTTTGATGTTGAACAATTTTTCATTTGGAACTTGGAACTTGGAGATATTTAAGGTGGAAGTTTGGAAATATTTGACATATGAAATTTTTTGTAAGTGTCAAGCCATATGTCTCAATATTCCACCTTGCTTAATTTTTTATGGGAGATTCCAATGAGAAACATGTCTTCGTAAAAGTTGTATCTATCTCAAAGAACTTCAAAATGGTCACCAATTTCATGTCAATTGGATTTGAAATGATAGAGTTATGCATTTTTGAAGTTTGGAAAAATCACTTGATCAATGGTATAGGTCAAAAGTGACATATAATGTAGCCTCATACCACATGTTCAAATAAGTTGAATTAGCTCCCACTCCAAACATCAAATTTTCATTAGACACATTTAATTTGATTGTTCAACTTGTAAATCTTTCATATCATAAAAATTGAGCAAGTTATGTCCTTGGGAGGTTGACTTTCAAATTAGGGTTTAGACAAAATGACCTATAATGTTTTAACATAGAAAATGATTTTCCAAGCAAAACTAGCCCTAGGTGTCAACATGAAAGTTGTTTATAATGTCATTTAGAGTAATGTTTCTCTTGGAATAATTTTCATATGGTGAAAATTGTAGGAGATAGGGTCTAGGGAGACCCAATTTTGATAAGATGAATTCATCTGGCCAACCACCATCAACCAACTTGCTAATTTCCAATTCTCTTGACTTTCTTGGCTCATGGTAGATAATATATGCATAAGATGATGAAATTTGAAGTGTCACTTGAGAAATTTGATCAATTGGTGAGATAGCTTGTTGGAGAAGTTACTCAAGATACCCAGTCAAACTAGGGTTTCCAAGGCAAATCACCCTCAAACTCTTGAAGAAAACTTGATCAATAAAGCATGTAGAGAACATTGGGACTCATATATGATGCTCAAAACCATTATTGAATCAATTCTTGGTTGTGCTCTTTGTTCATGAGGATCTCAAACCCTAGATTTGATCAATGAATCAAGGAGATCATGCCCTTCCTACAAAAGAGTTAGATAGATAGAAAGACATATTTTTGGTATTTTAGTTAGTGAAATGATAAAATACAAGTATGATATAATCACAAAGGGCTTGGTGATCTCTCCCAAAATAAACCCAATGAAAGAGGGGTAAGGAGGATGCCAAGGTATGATCCCAATGCTTATGCTTATGATGAAATTGCATGAGGGATCTTAGGGTCAAAATTGGGGTCTTACACCACTCTCATGGAAGATGTCTTGGTTTAAGGATTCATACTTGTGAATGAATGGTTGAGTGTTCTCCAAAGAATGACTTAATCAATTAAAATCACCTCTAACACCACTAACTTTTGACTAACATTTGATTAACTCTTATTCATTATGCTTTTACTTTCAAGTCATTTATTTTATGCAATTTAACTTTCATTCATTTATCATTCATTTCCATTTACATTTCATATAACTTGTTTATGTTTATGTCCTTTTCATTTTGCTCATTTGAGCCATATCTTGTGATTGTATATATTGTTTGTGTGTTTTGATTTTGTTTGTGGTCTTAGGACTTTAAAATACCTAATAACAACAAAACCCCTAAAAAACATATTATGGACTGTTGAACTTGATCTGGACTTCTGGACTTAGGATTAGGCAACGTTCCCTTTGCTAAAAGGACTTGGCCAATGCCAACATCTTGAGACTGAGCTACTTTGAACAGTGCCTTCATCTGATACAAGACTTGAGAATTTCTTGGGTTCATCTGCTACTCTGTCTCCATGCTTAATTGTTATTTTGATCTCGTGTCTGAAGTTTTGTTCTAGGTTTATCAAGGAATATTTCATCTGATACATGGGAAGACAATGAAGACTGTTAGCTATTGAAGTGCTTGCTTGTATGTGGCCATCTTTATTTGATGCCTTTATCTTCATAATGTCCAAAGGAAAATGGGTTTCTATATGAAATTCTTGTCTGTTGGATTGCATCCCATTGGTTAGATCTTTTCAACTCTTAACTTTTAAATTTTTGCTTAGGATAGCCTTTTCATCTCCTCCCACTTATTTAATTTCAAAATCTCTCCCCCCACCCCTTTTCAAAAACTTCTTTGCTTGTGATTTCAAATTTAGGTATTGTTTAATGATTAGAAACTTTGGTCTTATGCCATTGAATTTTCAAACTTTTTCTTAAATCAAATTTGTAAATAAAATTAACCATATCGACTTAAATTTCAAAAGACAAAAATAACTAACAACCCCATTCAAATTTTTTGCCCTTTGTGCCTTTTCTTATTAAACTTTTCTTAAAAGCAATTCACCAACTTATTTGAAATTTTTACCATGAACTACGAGGTTTTAATCCCTCACTTTTATGTTGGTATGTAGGCACGAGACCAAAGGTCTTGTCAAACACAAAAATAAAATCAATGAATTCTTTTCTCATCCCTGCACTCTATTTTTTTATCAAACATTATTTATACCAAAAACATATGCACACATAAAAAAGGGCTCCCTAGGAGTACCTAGGACACTTTAGGTGCTAACACCTTCCCTCTCTGTAACCAACCCCCGTACCTGTAATCTCTGGAATTTTATTAGTTTTGATTTAAAAACTTCTTATCTTTGGGTTTTGTAATTTATCCGCATAGATAGGGAGCAGTCAAGATAGTCAGGGGACTAGGTGGCATATGTAATTTATCCGCATAGATATGGAACTTGAGACATTTCTTGACGTAGTTGAAGCAACCGGTCTCCATAGTCAACCAGTAGTACCCTACTTTGAGAATCTTCTTGGCCATGGCCTTTCCATTGGCATGGGTCCCAAAGGATCCCTCGTGAATCTCTTGGATAAGCATGTTTGCTTCGTGTCCATGCATACATCTGAACAAGACCATGTCATGATTTATCATGTAGAGTACATCACGGTTGAGGAAGAATTAGGATGAAAGTCTTCTTAGAGTTTTCTTATCTCCACTTGAAGTCTGTGTGAGATACTTTTTCTTATGGAGGAATTGTTTAGTGTCGTAGAACCAAGGTTTATTATCTGCTCCTACTTCGACTGCTACACAATATTCGGGCTCGTCCATGCATTGAATTGTTATAGTAGGTGATTCATTAGCCCATTTGACCTTGAACATGGATGATAAAGTGGCCAAGGCGTTTGGTAGTTGATTCTCCTCCCTAGGAATATAGTGGAAGGTAATCTTGTCAAAATAGGTGATCATTTTTTTGACATGGTCTCGGTACATGATTAGATTAGAATTATGGGTCCCCCGTTCTCCTTTGACTTGATTAATAATAGAAGCATAGTCTCCATATAAATCCAAGATCTTGATTCTTAGGTCAATGGCTTCGTCAATTCCCATGATACACGCCTAATATTCATCCATGTTATTAGTGCAGGTGAAGCATAACCTATTTGTGAAGGGAATATGAAACCCTGTTGGAGAAGTTATGACAGTTATGATTCCATGGCCTATTGTCTTTGAAGCACCATCGAACACAAGCATCCATTGCGATCTTGGTTCAGGAGCTTCCTCCAATCCTGGGGTCTCATAATCCTTTACGACCATAACATTTTCGTCGGGGAAGTCAAACTATATAGGTTGATAATATTCCATTGGTTGATGAGCGAGATGATCCGCTAGCACACTTACTTTGATAGCCTTTTACATGACATATTAGATGTCGTACTCCGTCAATGACATCTGCCATCAGGCTAGTCTTCTAGCTACTGCTGACTTTTTGAAAATATATTTGATAGGATCCATTTTGGATATCAGTAAAGTAGTATGACATACCATGTATTGTCTCATACGCCAAGCGGCCCAGACTAGAGCGCAACAAGTTTTCTCTAAGAGAAAATAACGGGATTCAAAATCGATGAATTTCTTGCTCAGGTAGTAGATTGCATGTTCCTTCCTTCTGGTCTCATCTTGTTTCCCTAGTATACATCCCATAGAACCGTCAAGTATCGTTAGGTACATTATAAGTGGTCTTCCTGGAACCGGTGGCACCAAGATATGTGGCTCTTGTAGATATTCCTTGATTTTATCAAAGGCCTTTTGAAAACTTTCATTCCATTCAATGGCTTGATCTTTTCTTAATAGCTAGAAGATTGGTTCACATGTGGCCGTTAAGTGCGAGATGAATCTAGAAATATAGTTCAACCTCCCCAGAAATCCATGAAACTCTTTTTCTGTCTTTGGAGCTGGCATATCTTAGATGGCCTAGAATTTGTCTAGATCGACTTCAATTCCTCTCTGGTTGACTATGAACCCTAATAACTTCCTGGATCTGACTCCAAAAGTGCACTTTGCAGGATTTAGACGTAACTTGAACTTTCTCAGATGATCAAACAGATTTTATAGGTTGACTGTATGGTCTTCTTCAATTTGTGATTTGGCAACCATATCATCGACATAGACCTCTATCTCTTTGTGAATCATGTCATGGAAGAGAGTCCCCAATTCCCTTTTGTATGTTTCCCAACGTTCTTTAATCCGAAAGGCATTACCTTGTAACAGAAGGTTACCCAAGGGGTTATAAACGTTGTTTTCTCCATGTTTGAGGGAGCCATCTTTATCTAGTTATAACCATAGAATCCATCCATGAATGAGAAGACCAAAAATTGAGAAGTGTTATCTACCAATACATCAATGCATGGTAGAGGGAAATCATCCTTAGGACTGGCTCTATTACAATCTCAATAGTCCAAACACATTCTGACATTTCCATCTTTCTTCGGGACTGGCACGATGTTAATAACCCACTGTGGATATTTTGCAACGGCTAAGAACCATACGTCGAGTTGTTTCCTGAGCTCTTCCCTAGTTTTGAGGGACATGTTGGGTCTAGTCCTTCTTAATTTTTTGCTTCATAGGCAGGCACTCTGGTTTGAGCAGTAGCTTGCGTACGGCGATGTTCATGTCTAGTCCTGACATATCTTTGTATGACCAAGAAAACACATCTACGTACTCACATAGTAATTTGATCAATCTTTTCTTAATTTCATCATTCAACAAAACACCGACCTTAACCTGTTTTTTGTTTTCTTCAGTTCCCATATTGATCATATCCACTAGTTCCTGACGAGGTTGAATTACTTTGTCCTCCTTTCCAACAATTTGGCTAACTCTCCGGGAAGCTCACAATCATCCTCATCACCTTCTTCCGCTTGGTTAATTGGGAATTCAAAGTTATAAGGAAATGTAGTAGTGTCATTTTCAATAGGTTCATTTATTAATCCGCATTTAAGGAAGACTTTTATTTGTTATTATCTTTTTGAATGAAGTTCCGGGAATGAGAGTGTATGAAAGAACATTGCCATCTTTGAAAAACTTGAAATGAGAGGAAATGGAGCTCAATTGAAAAGAAAATGCATAAATAAGTCATTAAAATAAATGGGTCCCTACAAAGCTTATCCATTTTCCATGGGAAGAGCAAAGGAATTATTATGATTTTTATTTAGAAAAATAGTTGTCACTATGCGAAAAATACAAAGTCGTCATCGGATTTTATATATTCCATAGAAAAGGAAAAATATCGAGAAAACCCCACAAAATGATCATCGCAACCATAAACAGGTTGGGAAGTCGGTTATGTAAGGGGAAGATATTAGCACCCCTCACATCCATCATACTCGATGAGAACCATAAAATATGTCTATGCTTGAATGAGTTTCATTATCTTAATGCTTACTTGCTAAAGGTTTACAGAGTGAAAATGGATTTTGTCGCAGCTGGAAAAATGACAGAGTCGCCATCATCCTTTATTCGTTCCTAAGGAACATGGAAATAATGATAAAATCTAACAGTTAAGGTGATAACCCCTTATCCCGATTAAAATTTTGATAACCCCTTTTGTCATGAATCATACCACATGTCTTTATCCCGTTTTAATTTGAGAATACTATTTAATAAAGGTACATTAAATATAATATAATACAAAAAAAAATCAAGTTAAAGATAATACTTTAAATAGGATAGCATAAGATATTTCACTTTTTCAAATTTTTTATCCCATGTTACAACCCTAAGTATCATCTCCGATTTTATCCCATAATTCATGATTTAATTAACCCTAATATAAATGATTAAACCTAATCAATTTAAATATTATCATCACACTTAATTAATTAGACAAACATGTCACAAATTTAAAATAACAAAGGTTTAATTTTATTTTCTTATTTTAATTAATATTGAATCATAATTAATAATTAATCAAGTAATTTAATTAATAAAAAATTAAATGGATAAATCAAAATTTATAATTAATTAAGTAATTAATTAATTAAAAAAACAAAAAAAACGAAAGGGGGGTGTAGGTTAAACTAAGTCAACAATTGGGCTTGAGGATGGGGGGTGCTAAGAGAAAGAGAGAGAGGCGCATTGGCTTCTCTGAGCCCATTCCATCCGGAGGCGTACTGGGAGAGTCAACATCGGACTCTCAACCAGGAGCGTTCGATACGTTGACTGGAGAGTCAACGAGATCAATCCCCGCGCGTTGGATAGGAAGACTGGAGAAAGTCTTCCAGATGTAGGGACGAGATTAAGGTCAAATAGAGGTACATCGTGGACATACCCACTCGGAATAGGTCAAAGTATGTTCATCGTGTGGCCTTCAAGGGGCCACGCCTCTCAGATCCAACAACGGAGAGAGGGGGTATATTAGCATCGCCCCTTAAGAATTCTCTTTTTCTCTCTCTACTCTCTCTGAACTATTCTTTGTTCCCTACCCTCTCTCTAGAGTATTCCCCCCCTGATCCACCCTTCCCCGCTGTGAACCACCACTGAAATTCCCACCTTCCTGTAAGACCGCAATTTTGAACCTAAGATCCCTCATGCTATCTCATCATATGCATTAGCATTGGGATCACACCTTGGCATCCTCCTTACCCCTCATTCATTGGGTTTGCATTGGCAGAGATCACCAAGCATCATGTGATTGTATCATACTTTGTATTTTATCAATTTTTACTAACCAAAATACCAAAAAATATGTCTTTATATAATCTAACTCTTTTGTAGGTAGAATATGTGCTCACCTTTGATCTATCAAGCTCACATCTAGGGTTTAAGACCCTCAATGCCAGGAGTTCAATCAATAATTAGTTTCCTATGGCTCTAAGCATCATATATGAATCCTTATGGTCTTTACATGTTATTTTGATCAAGAAATCATCAAGAGTTTGGAATTGGTTTGCCTTGAAAACCCTAATTCATCTGGGTATCTTGTGTAACTTCTTCAACAAGATTCTTCATCAATTGATCAAATATTTCAAGGGATAATTAAAATTTAATCATCTTATGCATATATGACCCTCCATGAGTCCCAAAAGTCAAGAGAATGGCAAGCTAGCAAGTTGGTTCGTGGTGGTTGACCAGAGGAATTCATCTGATCAAAACTGGGGTTCTCTACACCCTATCTCCTACAATTTTTGTTATATGAAAATGATTCCAAGAGAAAAGTTATTCTAAATAACATTCCAAACAACTTTCATGTTTAGGTCTAGAGCTAGTTTTACTTGAAATGTCATTTTTTATGGTGAAAGATTATAGGTCATTTTGTCTAAACCCTAATTTTGAGGTCAACTTCCCAAGGCCATAACTTGCTCAATTTTTATGAGATGAAAGATTCCTAAGTTGCAATCAAATTCAATATGTCCAATTCAACTTTTATGTTTGGAGGAATAGCAAATACCAATTTTATATGCATGTGATATGAGGATCCATTATAGGTCATTTTGGACCAATGCCATTGAACAATTGATTTTCCTCAACTTCAAAAATGCATAACTCCTTCATATTAAATCCAAATGAGGTCAAATTTGTGACCATTTTGAAGGACTTTGAGATAGATACAAGTTTTATGAAGAAACGTTTCTCATTTGAAGCTCACATAAAAAGTTAGCCAAGATGGAATAAGTGAACATATGGCTTGACACTTAGAAATCTTTTTGACATGTTTGATTTTCCCAACTTCCACCTTAAAATTCATCATGGAACATGCTACAAATGAAAAAGTATTCCATATAAAAGTTGTTCCTCTTGATCTAACCTTTCCAAAAAGTCCAATTTCATCCCTTTTGGACAAAGTATGAGTGACTTTCACATCACTTGAACTTGGATGACCATTTGGCATAATTGAACTTGCATTCCTCATACACAATTGCATGTCTTACCAATGTGACTTCGACAATGTTAGTACTCATTTTTGGAACTGAAGAGATGACTACATGGGCCTATCACACATCCATGCATCCATGCAATGTACATTGCTATTTTTGGAAATTATTTTCAAATGTGCATTTAGCAATCATATGGCTATAAATAGAGCCCTCAATGCTCAGAATCAAGGACCCTGCACACCAGCTTTGAATCCCTAGCTCTAAACCCTCTCATTCAAAGGATAACCTTGAGAATTTCCATCGGAAATTGAGTTTGAATCTCCACTGTTTTGAGATTCAAATCTCCAAGAGTCCTATACCTTTTGCTGATTCATTTCTATTCCATCAAGTGTCCAGAGCAAGATCAAGAGCAATTGAAAGCAAGATCGTGTTCATACAGACCTGCATTGAAGGTATTTTCTAGAAATATTTATCTCTTCGATTCTCACTCAATTCTCCATAGTTCTTCTTGATCTTTGGTTGTCTGAAGTCCTACCAATGTAGGCAACAAGATTGAGTTGCTTTGAGGTCAAATCGAAGCAACTCAAATTATTACCCTCAAAATTCAACTCCTTGTATCTTTCAATATACTTGGAGTTAGGAAAAATATAGGCCAGATTCAAGCTCCTGAGCATTTTTACTTTAAATTCATGTCCTTATTTTTAATTTTGGTGATGGTTGTGAGTGAACCAGTCAGGTGAAACTCACCGGAGAAGGAGACCGGAGCTTTGGCTCCGGTGGTGTGCTGACATTCATCTGAACCACATGATCCTTTTGAAATGATTTAATCTCGTGCATTGGTTTTGAATACCATCCCTGCAGCGCTTTGGCTCATTGTCCATCATGGAACGCGCATTGAGGACCACTTGATCTGCCACCTCAATTAATGAGGGAGATCAAGTGGTCCATATTTTTTACTATTTTCTGATTTTCATTTTATTTGGCTTATTTTCATTAATTCATATTAACTTTAATATTGATCCAAAAAATATGAGAGTTTCACCAAAAAAATTTAAATAAATTCCTCTTTCACTTTCTGAATTAAAATTATTATTTTTGATCATTATTAATATTTTTTATGATTTAATTGTTTTTTTGAATATTTTAAATTGTTTAAAAATAGTTTTAAGTTTACAAAATTAATGATTTTTTTCTCCAAGGTCCTTTGACCTTGTTTGACCTATGATAAATCTCATGGCCATTTATTTGATGTTTTGATGAGGTTTTAGGATTTTGACCAACCATAATTTAATTTAGTGCATTATTTAATTAATTTTAATTGTTTAAGTGCAAAATAAATTGTGTTGAGCTTTTGATATTGACTTGTGTTGTTGGGCCTTGGTCAAGGTTGATTTAACTTTGTTAAGTTAAAATCATTGGATTTAGGGGATTGATGAAATGGATATTTCATCTCTCAAAATGAATGAATGATTTTAATTTGATAAAAGTCCTCCTTTGACCAATTTGTGTTGATTCCATTTCCCCTCCCTCTTCATCTTAATCCCATTCTCTTCTCATTCATTTCATGGACATATGATGTCTCTATATCCTAAGGCTAGTTGATTGCAAAATCAACATAAATGTGGATGAGATTACGTCCACCCCTTTTGCATATTGTTTTAAGTGTGGTATGTTTTGGGAGTATGGTTCATAATACCATATCTCTAACATGCATTAACACTAAAATTTCTATTTCCCTGTCTCAAATAGTTGTGACTTCTACATAAGTCCAATTTCGATTTCTTAACATAGCGCTAAATTGTTGACACAAAAGGCATAAAATTCTAGTAAGTGAGATTGTAAGTCTCCCCTCTTTCATGATATTGTGTGGAAACTTAGCCTTTCTTCCTTCCTTTGGAAGATGTCTTGGTTCAAGGATTCATGCTTGTGAATAGTGGGTTGAGTACTCTCCAAAGAATGACTTGAACAAAAGCAAAAGCAATACTAACTTCTAATCAACTAACAACTAACATTTAATTTCAAGCCATTTACTTTTATGCACTTTAATTTTAAGTCTTTATTCATTTTCCATTATTCATACCATTTAACTTGTTTACTTTAATGTCATTTTTACTTTGCTAATTTGAGCCTTATCTTGTGATTATATTGTAATTGTATATACTTGTTTGTGTTTGTGGTCTCTTGACCTTAATGTACATAATAACAATAAAAACCTTAAAAGACACTTTGTGTGGACTGTTGGATTGCTCTGAGACATTGGACTTAGAATTAGGTAGCACTCCCTATGCAAAAGGACTTGGCCAATGCCAACTTTCATGAAACCTTGTGAATTGAAATTTCATCTGAAGCAAGTATTGAAGATCCATTTGAGTTCATCTTCTACATGATCTTGTTGAAGTTGTTATTTTGAACCTGTACCTAGTGCCTATCTTTGAGTTCATCTGATACATGAGAGTTTGTGAAGAAGATCATGGAATTACTAAGCTTGGATGTGGCTATCTTTATTTGATTCCTTGTTGTTCATCTTGCTATTTGTGTATTGATATTGTTTGATTCTAAAGTCCAAGGTAAATTTGGGTTTCTATATGACATTCTTGTTTATTGGATTGCAGCCCATTGGTAAGATCTTTTCAACTCTTAACTTTTAATTTTTGCTTAGGATTAGTCTCTTCATCTCTTCCCCACCTATTTAATTTCAAATCTCTCCCTCCATTTAAAATATTATTTGCTTGTGTTTTTTTAACTTAGACCATATTGCAAATTAGAAACTTTGGCTTTATGCCATTGCGTTTTTAAACCCTCTTTTTTATCAAATTTGTAAATGAACTTAACTATACTTGACTTAAAATTTCAAAAGACAAAAATAATTAACACTCATTCAAATATTTTTAGGTCTTTTGTTCCTTTGTTAAACTTAAAATTTTATTAAAAGCAATGCACCCACTTTGAAATTGTTACCACGAACTACGAGGTTTTGATCCCTCATTTTATGTTGGTACGTAGGCACAATTCCAAAGGTCTTGTAAAACACAAAAATATAATTAATGAATTCTTTTCTCATCCCTCCACTCTATTTATTGCAAACATCATTTTGTACAAAAAACATATGCACACAAAAAAGGGCTCCCTAGGAGTACCTAGGACACTTTGGGTGCTAAAACCTTCCCTCTGTGTAACCAACCCCCTTATTTGTAATCTCTGGCATTTTATTAGTTTTGATTTGAAAACTTATTATCTTTGGGTTTTGTTCGTACTTTTCCCTTTTCCGTTGGAAACAATAAAAGCGTGGTGGCGACTCTGGTTTAACTGACGTTAAGTTTATCCATAGCTTAATGGTCATGAATTTACCGCTACATAAATTAAATGGCGACTCTGCTGGGGAGTAGTCTCCAGTGGGTTTAGCCTACTTTTTTGTGTGTATATCATTGTATATTTGATATGTGTATATTTTGTTTATGTGATATAATCTGCTTGTTGTGCTTGGTGATCTCTGAGTGGTGAGATAAGTTCTAACCCGAACTTGAGAGCAATTAAGATATGAGGATAGTATAGTCATGTTCGACTTGTGTGGAGTAGTCCTTAACAAGTTTGCTTGAGACCCATCTACTTAGTGGAGACCTTTTTGGAGTTATGAATGTCACACAAGTTATTTGTGGTTAGGCATTACTCTCTCTGATTTGGGGTCCGAGAAGCTGAGGACCGTAGAACATTTAACACCTCTGGGTCTATTTAGGACGTAGTTCAGAGACTGTTCAGGTGTAGACTTGATAACAGGTTTTACGCGATACTACACTCATACGAGTTTCTCTTGAGAATATTATGGGTTGATGAGTCAGTCATCCTAACCTATAATATCTGACAGATGGAATTAAGACTCTGGGAAATTTTTAGAACATGATCTACAGGTTTTATCCTTAGTACACTCCTTTGGGATGGTTCTTACCCATACTCTATGCTCGTGACTCACAACAAACCCTTGATTCTTGGTTGATCCAATCAAGTCTTGTCAATATTAATGGAACTTGGGTGTTGATAAGGTGAAAACCATAATCCACCAAAATGGATGATTGATATTGACAATGACTTGATTCATCTCTTAACCTTTGTTTGTTTGCCTTATGTGTGATCCCTCGTTTGTGATTGTTGCATTCATGCATTCATGCGTATCATAACATTCATCACACCAATAATTTCAAGGAACTGAGGTCTTATTTGCAAATATTTTCAGACCATGGATTATGGACGAAGGAACACTAAGAAGTACAGTTTCAGATATCCTGATTTGAAAGAGTTAAGGAAGCTATCTTCCTTTGTATTAGATCCCTTGGATTTCAAGCAACATCATGGGAAGCTCCTGTCCATCTTGTCTGCTGATGTGGTTGAAGGACTTTTGAGTGTGTTGGTTCAGTTTTATGATCCTCTCTACCATTGCTTCACTTTTCCTGATTATCAGCTTGTGCCTAGATTAAAGGACTATGCCTATCTCTTGGGGATACCTGTTTCTGAAAAAGTTCCTTTTAGTGGATTGGAAGAGATTCCCAGATCTCATATCATAGCTGAAGCTCTCCATCTGAAGAAGTCTAAGATAGATGCTCATTGGGTGAAGAAAGGAGGATTGTTTGGATTGACTTCTGAGTTCCTCATCAAGGAAGCTACTACCTTTTCTCAAGCCGGTAGTATGGATGCTTTTGAAGCTATCTTTGTGTTCCTCATCTATGGTTTGACTTTGTTCCCTAACATTGACAGTTTTATTGATGTTAACGCCATTAGAATCTTCTTGATTGGGAATCCTGTGCCGACTCTGTTGGGTGATATGTACTTCTCTTTGCATCTAAGGAATTCTAAAGGTGGTGGAACGATTGTGTGTTGTGTTCCTCTTTTGTATAAGTGGTTTATTTTGCACTTGCCTCAGACGCTTGCTTTTGTGGAGAACAAACAATGTCTACGGTGGTCTCAGAGACTTATGCCTCTCACTAATGATGACATAGTTTGGTATGATTCTTCATTGGGTAGCTTAGAGATTATTGATAGTTGTGGTGAATTCTCTAATATACCCCTTATTGGTACACAAGGAGGAATCAACTATAACCCTGCTTTGGCTCGCCGTCAACTTGGGTTCCCCTTGAGAGACAAACCTAATAACACTCAGTTAGAAGGTCTTTTCTATCAAGAGGGTAAAGATCCCCAACTTTTGAAGCAGAAGATTGTGCATGCTTGGCATAATGTGCATAGGAAAGGAAGGTCCGAGCTTGGTTCACGCAACTGTGTAACTTTAGAAGCTTACACTCTTTGGGTGAAGAAGAGCTTTGGAATTTAAGATACTGTATGCTTGTGAAAGACGCACTCGCCAAGATGAAGCAAGAGAAGGATATGTGGGAAGAATGTTTCCATGCCTTGAGTCGAAAGCATGAGGAGTTGCAGCTTGAGTCTAAGGACAAAGACGTGCTTATTGAGATTCTTGAAGACCAAGTAATAAAGAGACAGAGAGAGCCAAAGGTTTCATCTTCCTCTAGTATGCCTCCTCCTTCTGTTGCTTGGAAGAAGATTGTTGATCAGCTTGTCCTCGAGAAGACTCAGATGAAGACTTATTTTGAGTCTGAGATCTGACGCATCCGAAGGAAGTACGCGCCTGCGGCCCGATCCTCTGACATTGTTGTTAGGGATCCTTAGGATGATTAGTTTCCTTTTCTCTTGTATTTTGTATTTTTGGTTTCTGAAATTGTACTCAGTGTAGTCCTTCCAATTATATAAATAAAAGAGATTTTATGGTCAATCAAATAGTGCAATTATTATTATATATTTGCAAATAAATTATATGTTCCTTGAAAATAAAAACAATCAAGCATTGCATTTCATGCATCATTTGCATAAGTAGGTTTCTCTTTTTCCAGATGTCTTATTGGTTCTTCTTTTGTGCTTCAGCCAAACTGACTCATCGATACAATACCCGCGCCAATCATCCGTGAATCATGGAACATCTAGAGCAAGAGAACAGAGACTTGAAGGACGAGATTTCCCGTCTGACTTCTATGATGGAGTTAGTCCTAGCTGCTCAAAGTCAATCTTCTCCAATGCCTGCAACTCCTCCTCCTTAGAGGACTGTCATTTCAGAGGTTGTTTCTTCAAACGTGCCTGTCGCTCATTTCGCTCCTGCCATGCCTACCAGATTCCCGTGGGGAATGCCACCCAAATTTTTGCCTGAAGGTTTTGCACCTACTTTTGCTTGGATGCCGACATCTAGCCCGATCATGTTTGTGCCACCACCAATTATTCACACTCTACCTCGTGTTGAGGATACCATCTATCATTCCGAGCCGTCTGAGGGTCCGGATGTTTATGAGAAGATGAATGAGATGAAAGATTAATTCCTTGAGTTGCGAAAAGAGTTGAAGACCCTGAGGGGAAAAGATTTGTTTGG
The DNA here is from genome assembly GCF_024323335.1 of Lathyrus oleraceus. Classification (NCBI taxonomy): domain Eukaryota; kingdom Viridiplantae; phylum Streptophyta; class Magnoliopsida; order Fabales; family Fabaceae; genus Lathyrus; species Lathyrus oleraceus. The sequence goes on along the minus strand of NC_066580.1, from coordinate 229,777,007 downwards.
TAAGAGTGTTACGGAACTTTGCTTGGTTCCTAATGTCAAGATCCCGATAAAGTTCAAAGTCCCTAACTTTGAATAGTATAAAGGGAATACCTGTCCACTCAGTCATCTTGTCATGTATGCTAGAAAGATGTCGACGCAAACCGATAATGACCAGTTACTGATTCATTATTTTCAAGACAGTCTGATCGGTGTTGCTCTAAGGTGGTACATGGATTTGAATAGTGCGAGTGTCCGCACGTTCAATGATTTGGGTGAGGCTTTCGTAAAGTAGTACAAATATAATATGGATATGGCGCCAGATAGGGACCGGTTGAGGTCGTTGTCTCAGAAGGAAAAGAAGACGTTCAAAGAATATGCTCAGCGAAGGAGAGACTTTTCGCTCAGATTACCCCTCCTTTGGAAGAAAAGGATATGCCCAAGATTTTTCTCAAGACCCTGAGCTCATTTTACTATGAGCGCATGATTGCCAGTTCCCCCCAGATATTTTACCAAAATGGTAAACATGGGGATGAGGTTAGAAGAAGGTGTTCGAGAGGGAAGGTTGTCTAAAGAGGAGGTTTCGTCTGGCAAGAAGTATGGCAGTGGGTTTTCCAGAAAGAAAGAAGGCGAGACTAACACAATATCAGTTGGGAGGCAGATGAGGCCTCATGTTAGAAGGAATCCAGAACCCCGTCAACACCATCATCAAGTATCGTGTGTTATTCCTGTATTTTCAAACAATCAATCAATGTCCATTCAACAACAACGTCAACAACAACCACCGCAAAGAACAAACAACTACAACAAATCCAACAACTCCAACACCAACAATTATCAACAACAACAAAATTTTGAGAGGAAGAAGGTCTCTTTTGATCCTATTCCTATGTCTTATGCTGAATTGTACCCATCATTGGTTCTCAAGAACCTTTTGCAATCGAGAAATCCTCCACAGATTCCTGAACCACTTCCATGGTGGTACAAGCCAGAGCTTCACTGTGCCTTTCACCAAGGGGCTCCTGGCCATGATATCGAGAACTACTACCCCCTGAAGTACGAAGTCCTGAAGTTGGTCAAAAGTGGGATGGTGTCCTTTGAGGACCGTGCTCATAATGTCAAAGCTAACCCACTACCTACTCATGGAAACCCTTCTATTAACATGGTAGATGGTTGTCCTGGGGAGTTCAAAGTATATGATGTTTGTTTCATTAGAAGGTTCTTGGTGACGATGCACAAGGATATCTGTTTGGCAAGTGATTGTGAGCATGACCATGATGGTTGTGCAATCTGTAGTGTTAATCCTAGAGGTTGTGTGGTTGTGAAGAAAGACATCCAAAGGTTGATGGATGAAGGTATGATCCAGATTCTTCAGTCCCGTCACTTAGGTGACGATGTGAATGTTATAGTTCCTATGTTCAAGACTCCAGAGAGAGTGGTGATTCAATTTCACAACAACAGTAGTAACAATGTCAACAATAGATCGGTATCACCGTTTGTAATATGGTTAGCGGGTCTAGTCCCGTATGCATTCGATAAGGCTGTTCTGTACCAGTATAATGCGACTATGTTAGAGAATGGTCAAGAGGTTCCATTACCTACGACCAGTTCTGTTGTGAGCATTGCCGATGTTACGAAGGTGACCCGTAGTTGTCTTGTTTTGGGGCCAGTGTTCCCAAAGAATATAGAAAATGTATTTTCCAGTAAGAGTGTTGAAGTGCCTACAATTGATCCGATTAGCGCTCCAAAGTGTAAGTCTGGTGAATCCAGCGGTTTGAATCCTAATGATGATGATGAGGTACTCCGGTTGATTAAGAAGAGTGAGTTCAATATGGTGGAGCAGTTTCTCCAAACTCCTTCCAAGATTTCAGTGTCGTCTCTTCTTATGAACTCTGAAGCGCACAGAGAAGCATTACAAAAGGTATTGGAGCAAGCTTATGTAGAGCATGATGTAACGGTTGATCAGTTCGATCATATTGTGGCTAACATCACCTCTTGTAACAATTTGAGCTTCTATGATGAGGAACTTCCTGAGGAGGGTAGAAATCACAATTTAGCGTTGCACATTTCAATGAATTACAAGGAGGATGCTATGTCAAACGTATTGGTTGATATCGGTTCTTCATTGAATGTTCTTCCCAAATCAAATCTTTCTAGATTGTCGTATCAAGGAGATCCGATGAGATATAGTGGCGTGATCGTCAAGGCATTTGATGGTTCTCGCAAGACTGTGATTGGTGAAGTGGACCTTCCTATGAAGATAGGTCCGAGTGATTTCCAAATTACTTTCCAAGTAATGGATATCCAACCGGTCTATAGTTGCTTGTTAGGAAGGCCATGGATACATGAGGCAGGAACAATGACGTCAACGCTACATTAGAACTTGAAGTTTGTCAAGAATGGAAAGCTTCTTATTGTCGGTGGGGATAAGGCTTTGTTGCTAATCCACCTGTCGTCTTTCTCTTATGTAGAAGTTGAGGATGAGCTTGGAACTCCGTTCCAAGCTCTATCTATTACTGGAGAAAAGAGAGTTGGGGCACCTATGTCCTCCTTCAAAGACGCTCAGAAGATTGTTGAAGACGATATTTCTGATCAGTGGGGTCAGATGGTAGAGGTCACTGAGAACAAAAGCAAAGCTGGTTTGGGATTCCAATGAGGTTCATCTGAGATTAGAGCTAAAGATGTGCCACCCAGTTTTCGTAGGGAGGGTTCATTCATGGTAATGAACAACACTTAGCTACTGTGATCGAGGGTGATGAAGATGAAGACTGCACCAATTTTGTAACGTATGGAAAACCTTGCAACAATTGGACTACTTTTGATGTTCCTGTTATTATGCATCGTTCTAAGTAATTGCTTTTATTATTTGTGCAAATCCTTCTCCTATGCCTAAGGGAGAAGTGAACATTGTTGGCATTTTCAAATTTGATCATTAATAAAATTTAATTCTATTCATCCACATCTATGATGTTTTATTACTTTTTACTTTTTTCTGAAAAATGGTAATCACAAAAAACATAACAAAAATATAATTTGTCCATCTGCATAATATTTGATCACCAAATCACTTCTCTAAAATCAAAATATCAAATCATTATGCAGGTTGGTTTCTAAATCCATTGAATACAAAAATCCTACTCCTTTGCCAAATTTTGAATTCCCTGTGTTTGAGGTTGAGGAAGGAAGTGATGAAGAAGTATCTGATGAATTATCTCGTCTACTTGAGGACGAGGGAAAAGCCATTCAGCCTGTGTCCAGAAGTGAAGAAGGGGTTGATTGATCTTCTCCGAGAGTATTCAGATGTGTTTTCCTAGTCCTATCAAGATATGCTTGGGTTGGATTCTGAGTATGTGGAGCATAGATTGTCGTTGAAGCCATAATGCCCGTCAGTCAAGCAGAAGTTGAGGAGGACTCGTCCTAATATAGCAGTGAACATCAAAGAAGAAGTGCAGAAACAGATTGATGCCAATTTCCTTGTTACTGCTGAGTATCCGTATTGGGTGGACAATATTATGCTTGTTCCAAAGAAGGATGGAAAAGTCCGCATGTGTGTTGATTATAGAGATTTGAATAAAGCAAGTCCGAAAGATGATTTTCCTCTGCCACATATTGATATGTTAGTAGAAAACACAGTTAAATTCAAAGTCTTTTCGTTTATGGATGGATTCTCTGGATATAATCAGATCAAGATGGCACCCGAGGATATGGAGAATACCACATTCATTACACCCTGGGGAACATTCTGTTATAGAGTGATGCCTTTCAGTTTAAAGAATGCTGATGCAACTTACCAGAGAGCAATGACTACTCTTTTTCATGATATGATGCATAAAGAGATCGAAGTCTATGTTGATGATATGATTGCCAAAATCCATTGATGAATAGGAACATGTTGAGCATTTGTTGAAGTTATTCCAGCATTTGAGGAAGTACAAACTCCGCTTGAATCCCAATAAATGTACTTTTGGTGTTCATTCTGGTAAGTTGTTGGGCTTTATTGTTAGCGAGAAAGGTATTGAAGTTGATCTCGCCAAGGTCAAAGCAATACAAGAGATTCCTGCACCCAAGACTGAGAAGCAAGTCAGAGGTTTTCTCGGCCGCTTGAATTATATCTCCAGATTCATATCACACATGACCGCCACATGTGCGCCTATATTCAAGCTTCTTCGGAAAGATCAGTCTTGTGATTGGACCGAAGACTTCCATAAAGCTTTTGATAGTATCAAAGAGTATCTGCTTGAGCCTCTGATTCAGTCTCTGCCTGTGGAAGGAAGACCTTTGATCATGTATTTGACTGTGCTCGATGAAAGTATGGGATGTGTTCTAAGTCAACAAGATGAAACTGGAAAGAAAGAATATGCAATTTACTACCTCAATAAGAAATTCACCATCTGTGAGACTCATTATTCCATGCTTGAGAAGACTTATTGCACATTGGCTTGGGATGCTAAGCGTCTGCGTCAATATATGTTGAATCATACTACTTGGTTGATATCAAAAATAGATCCAATCAAGTACATTTTTGAGAAGCCTGCTTTAACTGGAAGGATTGTCCGTTGGCAGATATTGTTATCAGAGTATGATATTGAATACCGATCTCAAAAGGAAATCAAAGGTAGTGTCTTGGCTGACCATTTGGCTCACCAACCGATTGAAGATTACCAATCAGTGCAATATGATTTTCTTGATGAAGAGATTTTGTACTTGAAAATAAAAGATTGTCATGAACCATTGCTTGTAGAAGGGCTAGAACCTGGTTCCCGTCGGGGCATGGTATTTAATGGAGTTGTTAATCAATATGGTAATGGCATTGGGAAAATGATCATTACTCCTCAAGGCACGCATTTTCCATTTACAACTAGATTGAATTTCAAGTGTACAAATAATATGGCTGAGTATGAAGCTTGCATTATGGGGCTTGAAGAGGCCATTGATCTCAGAATCAAGTATTTGGACGTCTATGGAGATTCAACTTTGCTTGTGAATCAAACCAAAGGTGAGTGGGAGACGAATCAACCCGGTTTGATACCATATAGAGATTATGCGAGGAGGATTTCAACTTTCTTTGCAAAGGTTGAGTTTCATCATATCCCTCGAGATGAAAACCGGATGGCAGATGCTCTTGCAACGTTGGCTTCAATGATTATGGTGAATTATTGGAATGAAGTTCCAAATATGACTGTGATGCGTCTTGTTAGGCCAGTTCATGTATTTGATGTTGAAGAGGTCCAAGATAAGAAGCCGTGGTATTTTGATATTGTTCATTCTAAGTGTTGGCAACAATTTTGGTAAAACAAAGAGTGTTCACAAGATGTCATGTGTGATGTCTTAACATGAGATATCCTATGTACCTGTTGGAGTTAAAGAACATGTGCAAGCAGGATTGTTTCAAAATGCCACATACAATGACAAGGCTTCTGATATTGGTTGTACTTGGTGGAGCTTATATGGAAGACATGTTCATGCAGGATTGTTTCAGATGACATACACAATGTCATGGTATCTGATATGGCTGTACCTGCTATAAAAGGAAATTGGATTATGCAGGATTTTTCCAGGATGTCAGACCCGATGTCATGACATCCTGTACACAGAACATTCAGTATGAATGTCTGGTGTTTTGTGATTGCACAATTAATGGCAATCATTGGATGATTGAAGATATGGCTAGCTGGTGTATTCAATCATGGATTACAACCAGATTTTCTTATTTTCCAAGGAGATCTCTACAGCTGTTATAAAAAGATTTGATTAGAAAATATATTTAGGGGTTTCAAGATGTCCAATGCTTCTATAAAAAGGGACTTAGAAAACCTGTTTGAACACACAACCAAGACTGAGCGAAATAGAGAGAGAGAGCTAGGGTTTGTGTCTGTTTAGTCGTAAGACTTATAGGTCATTCAAGTCATCCATTGATGATTGAATTGGACTGATTTATGGTTGTAATTTGTCACTCTAAAGCTGTTAAGCAAGAGTGTGTGTCCACTTGATCAAAGTTGTGAAGCAAGATCAAGTGTGTGTCTTCTTGATCCAAGCTGTGAAGCAAGATCAAGAGTGTGTCTTCTTGATTGAAACTGTGAAGTAAAATCAAGAGTTTGTAATTGAAAAGTATTTTCTTTTCACAAGGGATTGTTGTTTAAGATCACTGGTGTGTGATTGTAAGGGAAGTGAGTGGGTTCTCATATCTAAGAGTGCTTAGGTATAAGTTGCACGGGTAGAGATTAGGTGAGAAAGACTTAACTTGTTGAAGTGTACGGATAGTCTTTGAACTAATTCTATTTTAGTGAATTTTCTTCCTGGCTTGGTAGCCCCCAGACGTAGGTGAGTTGCACCGAACTGGGTTAACAATTGCTTGTGTTATTCTGTTTAATTATCCATTATGTGTTGACAGATATCAGTGTCGTAACATTACCTTCGACATCTTATATCTGATACCAGAATTTCAATTGGTATCAGAGCAGGCATCCTGCTCTGGTTCTGGGTGAGATCTAGGGACAATACTTTCTGGTACAATGGAAAGAGATGGAGGATCTGTTCATAGGCCACCAATTTTGGATGGTTCTAACTATGACTATTGGAAACCTAGAATGGTAGCCTTTTTAAAATCCCTTGATAACAAGGCTTGGAAAGCTGTCTTGACAGGCTGGGTGCACCCTGTAGTCACTAAAGAAGGAGAAGCCTCTACTGAGAAGAAGCCTGAAGAATAATGGTCCAAGGAGGAGGATGATCTTGCTCTTGGAAACTCTAAAGCCTTGAATGCAATATTCAATGGGGTAGACAAGAATATTTTCAGGCTGGTAAATAACTGTGATGTGGCCAAAGAGGCTTGGGACATTCTCAAGACCACTCATGAAGGCACCTCTAGGGTAAAGATGTCGAGACTTCAGTTGCTCACCTCCAAATTTGAAAACTTAAGAATGAAAGAAGATGAAAATATTCATGAATTCTACATGAGTATCCTTGAAATTGCCAATGCCTCTGGAGCCTTGGGGGAGAAGATGTCAGATGAAAAGTTAGTAAGAAAAATACTCAGATCATTCCCCAAGAGATTTGCTATGAAAGTAACAACCATAGAAGAATCACAAGACATCTCAAATATGAGAGTTGACGAGCTAATTGGATCCCTCCAAACGTTCGAGATGGGAATATGTGATGGAGCTAAAAAGAAAGCCAAGAGCATAACATTTATGCCAAACACTGAAGAGGAAGATAAGGAAGGTGGTCAAGATATTGATGAAGACCTAGCAAATGAGATAGCAATGTTGGGAAGACAGTTCAACAGACTGATAAAAAGGGTAGATGTGAGAGCAAAGGGAAATGTCAAGAACATCACATCTGACAAATCCAATAGCTTTGGTAAGAAACCAAAGTCTGAAGAAAAGCCCAAAGAGGTTAAGTGCTATGAGTGCAATGGGTATGGTCATATTAAAACTGAATGTGAGACCTACTTAAGGAAACAAAAGAGGAGTCTTGTGGCCTCTTGGTCTGATGGAAGTGAAGCAAAAGAAGCCACAAACCATGCGACTTCTTTGACAGGAAGATGGGGGTCTGAGGAAGAGTCAGTTGATGATGAAAGAACCCTTAAATAAGTGTGCCACAGAAGGACAGGAGTGTGCAGACAAGTTGTCATCCATAAGAAAATGATAGCTCAGCTGGAAAATGAAAAGGAAAAGCTTGTGGAAACCATCTCTAAATTAAAGGTGGAAGCTGTATTCTTGAATTCCAAACTAGATGAGATGACTAAGTATATAAGAATGCTTAACAATGGATCTGCCATCTTAGACAAGATTCTCCAGACTGGCCAAATAACAGGAAACAAATCTGGTATTGGATTCAAGGCTGAGTACAGTTACACTGGTTGTAAACCAAAATCCAAACCTAAGTACAGCTATCCTAAAAGCAAACCTGAGATGTCACAACAGATGTCACAACAGCAAAAAGGGAAGCATCAAAGATGGAAATGCCAATACTGTGGAAAATTTGGCCACCTGAAGACCTTTTGCAATAAGCTATATGGCTATCCTTGCCTTGTTCAGTCTCAATACCAATCAAGGTCCAAGCATCACAAGACTGTCAACAAAAAGCAATGGGCTCCTATGACAAAGGTCACAAGTCTCATAGCTCACACTTCCCTCAGAGTTTCTGCCAAAGAAGATTGGTATTTTGACAGTGGTTGCTCCAGACATATGACTGGGAAAAAAAATCTGCTAACTGAGCTTCATCCTCATGCCATGAGTTATGTCACCTTTGGTGATGGTGCAAAGGGGGAAATTAAGGGAATGGGCAAGCTAGATTGCCCAGGAGTTCCTGACCTTTATGATGTCCTACTTGTTAAGGGATTAACTGCTAATCTTATAAGCATCAGTCAACTGTGTGATCAAGGTCTGAATGTAAACTTCACCAAAACTGAATGTCTGATTACTAACAGAGAAAATAAAGTAATCATGAAGGGAGTTAGGTCCAAAGACAACTGCTACATGTGGAGCTCTAAAGAGACTGGATACTCTTCAATGTGTTCCTTAGCCAAAGAAGAAGAAGTAAAAATATGGCATCAAAGGTTGGGCCATCTGCACCTGAAAGGTATGAAGAGAATCATATCAGTTGAGCCTGTTAGAGGAATCCCCAACTTAAAGATTGATGAGGGAAAAATCCGTGGAGAATGTCAGATTCGAAAACAAACAAGGATGTCACACCAGAAGCTCAGACATGACACGACTACCAAAGTCCTGGAACTACTTCATATGGACTTGATGGGACCCATGCAAGTAGAAAGCCTTGGTGGGAAGAAATATGCATATGTAATAGTGGATGATTTCTCCAGATACACCTGGATCAATTTTATAAGAGAAAAATTTGATGTATTTGAAGTCTTTAAGGAGCTGTGTCTGAAACTTCAAAGGGAAAAAGAAAGTCCTGTTGTCAAAATTAGAAGTGATCATGGAAAGGAGTTCGAAAACAGCAAATTTGCTGAATTCTGCTCTTTAGAAGGAATTCATCATGAGTTCTCATCTCCCATCACTCCCCAACAAAATGGTGTGGTGGAAAGAAAAAATAGGACTATACAAGAATCAGCTAGAGCTATGATTCACGCTAAGAAGTTACCCTATCACTTTTGGGCTGAAGCCATGAACACGGCCTGCTATGTCCACAACAGAGTGACATTAAAGAAAGGGACTCCCACAACCCTTTATGAAGTCTGGAAAGGAAGAAAACCTACAGTAAAATACTTCCATGTATTTGGTAGCAAATGCTATATCTTGGTTGATTATGAGCAAAGAAGGAAGATGGATCCCAAAAGTGATGAAGGAATATTTTTGGGCTATTCAACAAACAACAGAGCCTACAGGGTCTTCAATTCCAGAACAAATGATTTGACGGAATCCATAAATGTAGTGGTTGATGATCAACAGACTGATGTCACAGACGATGTCGAGACATCTCTGAATGATTCTCCAGCTGACACCTCAGACAAGAATAAGGAAGAAGAACCACCTCAAGCTGAACCTGAAGATGACAAAATCAACAAGGGACCCTCTGTCAAAATTCAGAAGGATTATCCCAAAGACCTTATCATAGGAGACCCAGATAAAGGAGTCACTACTAGATCAAGGGAAGTAATATCACATGGTTGCTTTGTGTCAAAGATTGAACCTAGAAACATCAAGGAAGCCTTGACTGATGAGTTCTGGATCAATGCCATGCAAGAAGAGTTAGGTCAATTCAAGAGGAATGAAGTATGGGAATTGGTCCCTAGACCTGAAGGAGTGAATGTCATAGGTACAAAGTGGGTATATAAGAATAAATCTGACGAACAAGGGGTTGTTACTAAAAACAAAGCTAGATTAGTAGCTCAAGGATATACTCAAGTTGAAGGAGTTGACTTTGATGAGACTTTTGCTCCTGTAGCTCGCCTTGAGTCCATTAGATTATTGCTTGGAGTGGTATGTATTCTGAAACTCAATCTGTTTCAGATGGATGTGAAAAGTGTCTTTCTAAATGGCTACCTAAATGAAGAAGTATATGTTGAACAGCCTAAAGGCTTCACAGATCCAAATCTTCCACAACATGTGTACAGATTGAAGAAAGCCCTCTATGGGTTAAAACAAGCTCCCAGGGCTTGGTATGAGAGACTCACAGTGTTCCTCACTGACAACGGATATAGGAAAGGAGGTATTGACAAAACTCTGTTTGTGAAGAATGAAGGAGGGAAGCTCATGGTGGCACAAATATATGTAGATGACATTGTATTTGGTGGGATGTCAGAACAGATGGTTGAACATTTTGTTAGACAAATGTAGTCTGAGTTTGAGATGAGCCTTGTTGGAGAACTGACCTACTTTCTTGGTCTACAAGTCAAACAAATGGAAGACTCTATCTTCTTATCCCAAAGCAAGTATGCCAAGAACATTGTGAAGAAGTTTGGCATGGAGAATGCAAGCCATAAAAGAACACCTGCTCCTACACATGTAAAAATCTCCAAAGATGAAAATGGTGTCAGTGTAGATCAAAGTCTATACAGAAGCATGATAGACAGTCTGTTATATCTCACAGCAAGCAGACATGACATTGCATTTGCTGTTGGTGTGTGTGCTAGATATCAAGCTGAACCAAAAGTCAGTCACATAAACCAAGTAAAGAGAATACTGAAATATGTCAATGACACTAGTGACTATGGGATGTTATATACTCATGGATCTGGCTCTATGTTGACTGGATACTGTGGTGCAGACTGGGCCGGGAGTGCTGATGATAGAAAGAGCACATCAGGAGGATGTTTCTTCTTAGGGAACAATCTGATTTCATGGTTCAGCAAGAAACAGAACTGTGTATCTCTATCCACTGCTGAAGCTGAATACATAGCAGCAGGAAGTAGTTGTTCTCAACTGGTCTGGATGAAACAAATATTGTCTGAATACAATGTCACACAAGAAGTCATGACATTATACTGTGATAACCTGAGTGCTATAAATATTTCCAAGAATCCTATTCAGCACAACAGGACAAAGCACATTGATATCAGGCATCACTTCATCAGAGAACTTGTGGAAGAGAAGATCATAGCACTGGAGCATGTTCCTACAGAGAGGCAATTAGCTGACATATTCACAAAAGCTTTGGATGCCAATCAATTTGAATGTTTAAGAGGAAAATTGGGGATATGTGTGTATGAGGATCTATAGCAATCAAAGGAGTGTGTGGTTAGTTCTCACAAAAAGAGTGTGGAGTTTTGTGAGGTATGGTGTAGTGAAAGAGGTGATGGGTATACAGATGCTATGAGATTTGCTCACCTTTGGTCAATTTTGACTAAAAAGAGGGAGAAGTGCTTGATATGGAAGCTGATGTGTGGAAGTTGTATGTGGCTGGACAAAAGGACAACTATTATTGAAAGAAGTGCACAGGTGCTACAACAGTATGTTGTTCTGATGTCAAACAAGATGTCTGATATGGCGCACAGGTGTTGATGTTGAAGCAGATGTCAGGATGACATTCTGGCTGGTACAGGTGCTAGAGTTACAGTAGCTGTTATGTTTGTTGTATGCACAGTTTTAGGGGGAGAAGAAGTACCGTGGTGCATTATGCATTTGTGTGTCTTACTAGTTGCATCCATAACTAGTAATTCTGATTGTTGCACAAATTTAGGGGGAGGAGAAGTACCCTTGTGCATGTGTGTATTACTAGTAGCCATAGCTAGTAATTGTTTTGCTTCTGCTGCTGATTAAACTACTGTTATGTTCTTTAACTGCTGATAGTTTGTCTTGTGAACAAAAAGGACAGATATATGTTTTAGCCAAAATTTGCCAAAGGGGCAGTTTGTTGGTTCTAAGTGTTAGCAGCAATTTTGGTAAAACAAAGAGTGTTCACAAGATGTCATGTGTGATGTCTTAACATGAGATATCCTATCTACCTGCTGGAGTTAAAGAACATGTGCAAGCAGGATTGTTTCAGAATGCCACATACAATGACAAGGCTTCTGATATTGGTTGTACCTGCTGGAGCTTATATGGAAGACATGTTCATGCAGGATTGTTTCAGATGACATACACAATGTCATGGTATCTGATATGGCTGTACCTGCTATAAAAGGAAATTGGATTATGCAGGATTTTTCCAGGATGTCAGACCCGATGTCATGACATCCTGTACACAGAACATTCAGTATGAATGTCAGGTGTTTTGTGATTGCACAATTAATGGCAATCATTGGATGATTGAAGATATGGCTAGCTGGCGCATTCAATCATGGATTACAACCAGATTTGCTTATTTTCCAAGGAGATCTCTACAGTTGTTATAAAAAGATTTGATTGGAAAATATATTTAGGGTTTTCAAGATGTTCAATGCTTCTATAAAAAGGGACTTAGAAAACCTGTTTGAACACACAACCAAGACTGGGCGAAATAGAGAGAGAGAGAGCTAGGGTTTGTGTATGTTTAGTCGTAAGACTTGTAGGTCATTCAAGTCATCCATTGATGATTGAATTGGACTGATTTGTGGTTGTAATTTGTCACTCTAAAGCTGTTAAGCAAGAGTGTGTGTCCACTTGATCAAAGCTGTGAAGCAAGATCAAGTGTGTGTCTTCTTGATCAAAGTTGTGAAGAAAGATCAAGCGTGTGTCTTCTTGATTGAAACTGTGAAGTAAAATCAAGAGTTTGTAATTGAAAAGTATTTTCTTTTCACAAGGGATTGTTGTTTAAGATCACTGGTGTGTGATTGTAAGGGAAGTGAATGGGTTCTCATATCTAAAAGTGCTTAGGTAGAAGTTGCACGGGTAGAGATTAGGTGAGAAAGACTGTAACTTATTGAAGTGTACAAATAGTCTTTGAACTAATTCTATTTTAGTGAATTTCCTTCCTGGCTTGGTAGCCCCCAGACGTAGGTGAGTTGCACCGAACTGGGTTAACAACTGCTTGTGTTATTCTGTTTATTTATCCATTGTGTGTTGACAGATATCAGTGTCGTAACATTACCTTCGACATCTTATATCTGATAAAGAGGATGTTGCGAGCAAGTTACTATTGGCTGACAATGGAATCTGACTGTTGCAAGTTTTTGAAGAAATGCCACAAGTGTCAAATTTATGCAGATAAGATTCATGTTCCTCCGACACTGTTGAATGTTATTTCCTCCCCATGGCCCTTTTCCATGTGTGAAATCTATATGATAGGCATGATTGAGCCCAAAGCTTCGAATGGACATCATTTCATTCTGGTGGCCATTGACTACTTCACATAGTGGGTTGAAGCGGCATCGTATGCGAATGTAACCAAGCAAGTTGTTGTGAGGTTTATCAAGAGTCAGATTATATGCCGATATGGTGTGCCAAGTAAGATCTTTACTGACAATGGATCTAACTTGCATAATAATATGGTGGAAGCTCTTTGCAAAGACTTAAAGATTGCACATCATAATTCTTCTCCCTACAGACCTAAGAGTAATGGGGTTATTGAAGCTGCAAACAAGAACATCAAGAAGATCATTCAGAAGATGGTTGTGACGTATAAGGATTGGCATGAGATGTTCCAATTTTCCTTGCATGGGTATCGTACATCCATCCGCACTTCAACAGGGGCAACCCCTTTCTCACTTGTTTATGGCATGGAAGTTGTACTCCAAGTAGAGGTGGAGATCCCCTCATTGCGTGTCTTGGTGGAAGCCAAGTTGATTAAGGCTGAATGGTGTCAGACCAGGTTTGACCAGCTGAACTTGATAGAAGAGAAGAGATTGACTTCCATGTTCCATGGTCAGCTGTATCAGCAGAGAATGAAGAAAGCTTTTGATAAGAAGGTCAAGCCTCGTGTATTCAGAGAAGGTGACCTTGTGCTCAAGAAGATTCTATCTTTCAAGCTAGATTCTATGGGCAAATGGACTCCTAATTATGAAGGCCCATATGTTGTTAAGAGAGCCTTTTCAGGCGGTGCTTTGATCCTTACAACTATGGATGGTGAAGAGTTCACTCGTCCTGTGAATACAAATCCAGTCAAGAAATACTTCGCCAAAAAAAAAGAAAAGAACAACTCGTTAAGTTGAAAACCTGAAAGGGCGACTTAGGAAAAAGTGAGCGTCTCGGTGGATTGAAACCCAAAAGGGCGATCCAGGCAAAAATTAAAGACATAAAATAGAAAGAATCATCCTGATAAATTGAGTACCCCACCTTGGGGCAATTTATGCAAAAATTGGGGATTATGGCAAGTAACTGCATCCTGCTGATGTTTAGTTTCGAAGACATTCTTGAGCAAATCAGTCAATTTTGATTCACCATCCTCGATGAAGTCGTCAAGAGAACAATGAACATCAAAAGTTGGTAGAAGGATTAGTGATCATTGTATTCAATATAGCCCTTTTCCATGTAAATTACCATTTTTCAACTTTTGTAAAGATCTATGGAGTCTTGTCATTTACAGACTACCATTCCATTAAATAAAGTTGAACTTTTTATCCAATTGTTTCTACTCTTGTTTAATTCAGCCAAATAGATTTAAATTTTATTATGATCATTTTGAAATTAAATTTTAAATTAAAATCATATTTTCTTAAATATATAAAAGCAGGTATTTTAAGAAATCAATATCATTTAAAGGAATATCAACAATTTGAAAAGCGGTAAGCCCTAAAATATGGAGCATTATTGATTCTCCCCAAGCAGTGGGCGTAATCCTTATTTCATCCCCGACAACATTTCAGTAGCCGAGTTCTATTGGTTTTCCCCAGCCGAGTTTGTTGGCCTCCCTTGAGTTGTAGGCGTGTTATTTCGGCAGTTTGCACACCTTTGGCAGAATTTTAATTCCCCACAAATCGTCAGAGTTACTCCTGATTTTGAGCAGCTATTGCGTTTGTCCCCTGTAGGATTGTCTCCCATTTGATATGGTGTTGACCTAATATTCCCCTCAAAGTTTGTAGCAGTTTGCTTAGCAGATCCTCCCCCTGTGCTTTACCCAGCCAGGATTCAGCCTTCAAGACGTTTGTTTGTTTTTCTCCAGTAGTTGTTTCCCTCCCATGAGGATTGTCTAGGGGTTGTATCGATGATTCAAATCAGTGACACTTGTATCCTTTGTGATATTTTTGTCAGCATAATCATCATATATACATATACATATACATATACATATACACTCATATAACTTCATTATTGCATTGTTGCACTTTATGATTCATTGTTCGTTTTGATCCTCTGCTATGGTGGTTTACTTTTTCCCCATGCAGATGTGGTTTGTCTGTCCTCTTTCAATTGTAGAGTGTCATCCCATTAAGTAGAAAGACTTTAGCCTTTATCTTTCCCCACTGAGTTATTTCCTCGTGGATGATCATTATTTTTGCTTCCTCCCCAGTTGATTATCTGGATGGAACCACTCCCCCTGAGTTATATCCTCATTGGGATGAGTCCTTTGATTGACCTTTTCTTTCTAGATCTTACCTAGATAGAAGATTTTGGTCCCCTCAGAACCTATTACCCAGTAACTATTAATATTCTTCTCATGTGTGTTACTTTTTCCTAATACCCGACAAAGGTAACCTTGTTTCCCCAGCAAATTCATCTCTACGTCTCCCAGGAAGTATATCCTTGATATGTTCATCCTAACCGATGACAAATATTTTCTTCCCTTATTTGAGCCTATCCTTGATATGTTCATCCTAACCGGTGACAAATATTCTCTCCTTTTGGTATTCTACCCAGTAACCGGTAGTTGTAATCCCTAGTTTTGTTCCCCAAAGAGTTAATCCTTGATATGTTCATCCTAACCAGTAACGGATTTCCTTCTCTTTGCGGTCTTCTGCCCAGTAACCGGTAGTTGTAAATCTTGTTTTTATCCCCTTTGCAGAGTTTATCCTTGATATGTTCATCCTAACCGATGACGGATACTCTCTTTTTGGTATTCTATCCAGTAATTGATAGATGTAATTCCTATTTCCCCCTCTGAGTCTATCCTTGATATGTTCCTCCTAACCGATGACGGATATTCTCTTTTCGGTATTCTATCCAGCATTCGATAGATGTAATTCCTACTTTTTCAGGCAGTTTATCCTTGATATGTTCATCTTAACCGGTGACGGATATTCTCCCTAGAATTCCCCAGGCAAGTCTATCCTTGATATGTTCATCCTAACCGGTGACAGATTTTCTTTCCTTTTGAGTCTATCCTTGATATATTCACTTTAACCAGTGACAAATATTCTCTCTCTGTGGTCTTCTACCCAGTAACTGGTAGTTGTAAATCCTATTTTGGCTTTTGCCCAGTAGTTTATTCTTACCCCATAACTAGTAATGAATACACCTCCTAGTTGCCTTCAGCGAGTCATCCTTGATATGTTTACCCTAACCGGTAACGAATGTCCTCCATGTCAAATTTTTGTTATCTCCTTACCCAGTAACCGATAATGGATAATAGATTTATGCTCCTCCTGTGTTGAAGATCTTTTCTTCTCTCAGTTGAGTTTGAGTGCATATTTCCTTAGTGAAATCGTTGTTTCCTGTTTGGTTTGAGTATTTCAACTTTGTTCTAATTTACCCGTTTCCCCTGCAGATGTTCCTCTTGTTCCCCGACTGAGTCTTTCCATTGATTCATTTTTCGTGGAATCCCTCGAGTCCCCCAATTGTTTTTAAGACGTAGCCTGGCCTACGCACAACCCTTTTTCCCTAGAGTCTATGTCTTCCCAGTGAATTTTCCTTATGGAATGCATTATACTCATGTGGACCTTCAGTCTCTCTGAATTCTTTTCCTTTGTGACAACATTTTCCCATAAAGATTATTTCAACATTTCATATCATATGCATCATGAGGTCTCTTAGGGACCAAAATTTGTTTATATATGTTGTTATTTAAGCCCATTCTATTGAGTCGATGCGAAGATTTTAACCTTCATCTCCTCAATTAGAACGTCCTTAAATAGGGGCAGCTGTAATACCCCAATTTTGACCCTAAGATCCCTCATTCTATCTCATCACATGCATTAGCATTGCGATCACACTTTGGCATCCTCCTTACCCCTCATTCATTGGGTTTGCATTGGAAGAGATCACCAAGCATCATGTGATTGTATCATACTTTGTATTTTATCATTTTTTACTAATCAAAATACCAAAAAATATGTCTTTGTATAATTTAACTCTTTTGTAGGTAGAGCATGTGCTCACCTTTGATCTATCAAGCTCACATCTTGGGTTTAAGATCCTTATTTCCAGGATTTAAATCAAGAATTGGTTTACTATGTCTCTAAGAATCATATACGAATCCCCATGGTCTTTACATGTTATTTTGATCAATAAATCATCAAGAGTTTGGAATTGGTTTGCCTTGGAAACCCTAATTCGTCTAGGTATCTTGTGTAACTTCTTCAACAAGCTTCTTCATCAATTGATCAAATATTTCAAGGGATACTTCAAATTTCATCATCTTATGCATATATGACCATCCATGAGTCCCAAATGTCAAGAGAATGGCAAGCTAGCAAGTTGGTTCATGGTGATTGACCAGAGGAATTCATCTGATCAAAACTGGGGTTCTCTACACCCTATCTTCTACAATTTTTGTCATATTAAAATGCTTCCAAGAGTAACATTATTCTAAATTACATTCCAAACAACTTTGATGTTGATATTTAGAGCTAGTTTTGCTTGGAAGCTCATTTTTTATGATGAAAGATTATAGGTCATTTTGTCTAAACCCTAATTTGGAGGTCAACTTCCCAAGGCCATAACTTGCTTAATTTTTATGAGATGAAATATTTCCAAGTTTCACAATCAAATTCAAAATGTCCACTTCAACTTTTATGTTTGGAGGAAGGGCAAATTAAACTTTTATGTGCATGTGATATGAGGATACATTATAGGTCATTTTGGACCAATGCCATTGAACAATTTATTTTCCTCAACTTAAAAAATGCATAACTCCTTCATACTAAATCCTAATGAGGTCAAATTTGTGACCATTTTGAAGTACTTTGAGAGAGACACAACTTTGATAAAGAAACATTTCTCATTTGAAGCTCACATAAAAAGTTAACCAAGGTGGAATAAGTGAACATATGACTTGACACATAGACTTTTTTTTGGACATGTTTGATTTTCCCAACTTCTACCTCAAAATTCATCATGAACCAAGATTCAAATGAAAAAGTGTTCAACATGAAAGTTGTTCCTCTTGATCTAACCTTTCGAAAAAGTCTAATTTCACCCCATTTGGACAAAGTATGAGTGACTTGCACATGGCTTGAACTTGGATGACCATTTGGCATAATTGAACTTGCATTCCTCATACACAATTGCATGGCTTACCAATGTGACTTCAACAATGTTAGTACTCATTTTTGGACCTGAAGAGATGATTACATGGGCCTATCACACGTTCATGCATCCATGCAATGTACATTGCTATTTTTGGAACTTATTTTCAAGTGTGCATTTAGCAATCATATGGCTATAAATAGAGCCCTCCATGCTCAGAATCAAGGACCCTGCGCGCCAGCTTTGAATCCCTAGCTCTAAACCCTCTCATTCAAAGGATAACCTTTAGAATTTCCATTGGAAATTGAGTTCGAGTCTCCATTATTTTGAGATTCAAATCTCCAAGAGTCCTGTACCTTTTGCTGATTCATTTCCATTCCATCAAGTGTCCAGAGCAAGATCAAGAGCAATTAGAAGCAAGATCGTGTTCATACTGACCTGCATTGAAGGTATTTTCCATAAATTTTCATCTATTCGATTCTCACTCAATTCTCAATTATTTTTCTTGATCTTTGGTTGTCTGAAGTCCTACCAATGTAGGAAAAAAGATTGAGTTGCTTTTAGGTCAAATCGAAGCAACTCAGATTAGGATCCTCAAAATTCAACTCCCTGTATGTTTTAATATACTTGGAGTTAGGAAAAATTGAGGCCAAATTCGAGCACCTGAGCATTTTAACTTTAAATTCATGTCCTTCTTTTTAATTTTGGTGATGGTTGTGAGTGAACCAGTCTGGTGAAACTCACTGGAGAAGGAGACCAGAGCTTTGGCTCCGGTGGTGTGAGATTGTAAGTCTCCCCTCGTTCATGATATTGTGTGGAAACTTGGCCTTTTTCCTTGCTTTGGAAGATGTCTTGGTTCAAGGATCCATGCTTGTGGATAGTGGGTTGAGTGTTCTCCAAAGAATGACTTAAACAAAAGCAAAAGCAATACTAACTTCTAATCAACTAACAACTAACATTTAATTTCAAGCCATTTACTTTTATGCACTTTAATTTTAAGTCTTTATTCATTTGCCATTATTCATACCATTTAACTTGTTTACTTTAATGTAATTTTCACTTTGCTCATTTGAGCCTTATCTTGTGATTATATTGTGATTATATATACTTGTTTGTGTTTGTGGTCTCTTGACCTTAATGTACATAATAACAATAAAAACCTTAAAAGACATTTTGTATGGACTGTTGGATTACTCTGAGACATTGGACTTAGAATTAGGCAACACTCCCTATGAAAAAGGACTTGGCCAATGCCAACTTTCATGAAACCAAGTGCTTGTGAATTGAAATTTCATCTGAAGCAAGTATTGAAGATCCATTTGAGTTCATCTGCTACATGATCTTGTTGAAGTTGTTATTTTGAACATGTCCCTAGTGCCTATCTTTGAGTTCATCTGATACATGGGAGTTTGTGAAGAAGATCATGGAATTGCTAAGCCTGGATGTGGCTATCTTTATTTGATGCCTTGCTCTTCATTATGCTATTTGTGTATTGATATTGCTTGATTCTAAAGTCCAAGAGAAATTTGGGTTTCTATATGACATCCTTGTCTATTGGATTGTAGCCATTGGTCAGATCTTTTCAACTCTTAACTTTTAATTTTTGCTTAGGATTAGTCTCTTCATCTCTTCCCCACCTATTTAATTTCAAATCTCTCCCTCCTTTTAAAATCTTCTTTGCTTGTGTTTTTTTAACTTGGACCATATTGCAAATTAGAAACTTTGGCCTTATGCCATTGCGTTTTTAAACCCTTTTTTTAATCAAATTTGTAAATGAACTTAACTATACTTGACTTAAAATTTCAAAAGACAAAAATAATTAACACTCATTCAAACCTTTTTAGGCCTTTTGTGTCTTTGTTAAACTTAAATTTTTGTTAAAAGCAATGCATCCACTTTGAAATTGTTACCACGAACTACGAGGTTTTGATCCCTCATTTTATATTGGTACGTAGGCACAAGTCCGAAGGTCTTGTCAAACACAAAAATATAATTAATGAATTATTTTCTCATCCCTCCACTCTATTTATTACAAACATCATTTTGTACAAAAAACATATGCACACAAAAAAGGGCTCCCTAGGAGTACCTATGATACTTTGGGTGCTAATACATTCCCTATGTGTAACCAACCTCCTTACCTGTAATCTCTGGAATTTTATTAGTTTTGATTTGAAAACTTCTTATCTTTGGGTTTTGTTCGTACTTTTCCCTTTTCCCTTGGAAATAATAAAAGCGCGATGACGAATATGGTTTAACTGACGTTAAGCTTATCCATAGCTTAATGGTCATGAATTTACCGTTACACTTCGCAATATTCCAGTTGATCTTCAACTGGAATCTTCAAATGTTCATCAACATTTTTCCAGAACCCCTTCTACCCTTCAATTTGGGTTCCCGAGGTGAACCCTAGGGTTTATACGATGAACCCTAAACACCTTCTTCAACCTGGACCCCCCCCCCCCCCCCCCTCCGACTGAAGAACCCCTAACTGGTTTTGGATGAACCCTACCATTTTCCAGATGAACCGTAACCCTAAAAATTTTCAGAAACCAAATTATTCCCAAATCGAACCTTAACCCTTGGACGATTCAAAGATCGGCCTTTCCCAAACCCTTAATCCCTCGGACTTAACTTCAAAATATCTAACCCTAATCCCTTTCAATTAACCTTATAATCAACAACCACAATAATCTAGAACATCGATTGGAAATGAAAAATATCATTCAATTTCAATGGGGGTTCAGAAACTAACCGGCAAGGAGGAGAAATTTCTTGGTAAAGGTAAAGTAATTCTTATGATCTCCTTAGATTTTGTTTCTCTTTTCCGTCTCCTTTATAACTTCTTATTCCCCTTTATTTGATGCGAGGTCCTTTTAGATGGTGATGGAGGCTGAGCTTAGAGAATTTAGGGTTTCAATGTGAAACCCTATTTCTATTTCAATTCAAGGTTTAGTGGGAGGATCCGGATTGCAGCAAATGAGGATTTTAGGGATTTTGTTTTTGTCCTTAATTCATTGATTTCTTTTGTTTTTCTAGATCAAATTAGGTCTTAGTGTTTTAATTAAATTGGTTGTTTTAGGAAGTTTTTGAATCTGATTAATTGTAGTTTGATTTGATCAGGTTTAGGAATAGATTAGGGTTTTGAGATTTGATTTTATCTGGTCCGAATTTCCTTGTAAATTATATTGTATGATGTATCTCTGACTTAATTTTGGAAAGTTTTGATTGAATTTTGAAATTGCAGCTTTTGATTCCTTCTGATTTAGATTTCAGCGCAATCTAGGGTTTCTGAATGGGGAAGAAGATGAACAGGGACTGGGTCAGGCTTTACCCGGTTCGGAGTTGGGTATCGGGTTTGACCCAATTGACTCTTGGGGCCTCTAATTGACCAAAGTGGGAGGAGGCCCGAATTGGGCCTAATCCACTTCTAAACTCAGGCAACCGGCCCATCAGGACCAAAAACAAAAATAACCCTATTTAATTCTACTATTAATTTTAACAATAATAATACTGATAAGTAATAATTATATTAAAAATAATGATAATATTATTAATGATAATTTAATAATAACAATAATATTAATAATAATGGTATGATAATAATAATAATAATAATCCAATGATAATAATAATCCAAATTTAATATATTTTTTTAGGACATAATATCAATAATATTCCAAATAATAAAATGATTCTAATAAATAATAATTATAATAATAATAATTAATAATAGTATTAATAATAATATTGATTTCATTTAAATAATATTGATGATATTCCTAAAAGGAATAAGTAAAGTTCATAAGAAATATTAATAAGTATTAATATAAATACTCTAATTATGTCGCTTAATTTAAAAGTCCCATTATTATTTAATACAATAAAAACAGTAATTTAGCCCTAATGTATCCCAATGTTAATCTATTTCTGATTTAAAAAATACAACCCCGCGAATAATAATATTACCCCTGATTAACTAACTCCTATATACCTTTAGGATGATGGTGTTTCCAGTTATACCCCTAAATTTGAATTCAGTCTCTATGAGGAAATAAAAGTCAAAATGGTCCTCCTTTGACTTTTTAAGTCCTTGGAGTTGACTAGATGACCTATATGGGAATTTCAATATACGAGTGATTTATATCCTAAGTTAGTAGTAAAAACGAATGTGGTGGTTAAAATTTAGGGTACAACCGATTTTTTATTAATGTGCTCGCAAAGGATTTGGGTCCTCGTGCCTACGGATGCTCACTGGTTGAAGTGAGAAATCAAAGCCCCGTAGTTCGTGGTATAAAATATTTGTTTGTTTTGTTAATTTTACACCTTGAAAAAAGGGTTTTTGAAGTGATGCCCTAAGGCTCAAATAAAAGGTTTGATGTGTTGACGCTGTTTTTTAGGTTTTGAAAAGAGATTGCTCTTGACTTCGGATTACACTAAAGACTATAGGTAAAGGTGAATATATCGAACTACCAAGCCACGCGTCTTGTGTTCAAAATACTCATAATGAGTGTATCAAAGATCCATTCTCATCCTTTCTTTACCACTTAAGGCTCGTGGCATACAATCCTAATCGTATCTTATTGTGTTTGGAATTTGTTTTGAGAAAATACCGCTTGACATTGGATCAAGGGTTTGTTTATTGTTTATGAAATAGTGACGATCCTAAATCCTAAAGTTGGATAACAAGCAACAACAAGACAAAGGAAAACGAGTAAAAAGTACACCAATGTGGGGAGAGGGATACATGAAAAATACAAAAGATTTGTGCGAGAAATAAAAGGTCTCGTTGTAAGGTAGCCCAAGAGAAAGCCTTGTGTGTGCAATGTGTCCTAAGCTAACAATTGAATAATGAAATTTTAAAGCATGTCTCCCTAAGGAAGTGCCATGAATACTCTCTTGTAATAAAAGATTACAAGTCCATAATGCTTCAAATTACATAGGTCATACACAAAATCCATGCTCAAATGCAAGGGTATAAACAAGTCCTCTAAGTTCCCAAGTTTAGGTCATACACAAAGTCCATACATTCCAATAGTCCTTAAATTAATTTTTTAGTCTTTTCCATTTTTATCATGTGTTTGTTCATTCTAGATTAGGTAACAAAATAAAGCAATAATGATGAAGAATGGTGATGAAGAATGAGAATTATAATACATAAAGTAAGGAAATAAATTGCAAGAATTTAAATGTTAAAAGTTAGATGCGTAATATAAATGTTAGAAGTTAGATGATAGAAGTCAATTTTAAAAGGAACCGATTACTTGAGATTATCTATCCACAAATCAAAGGACCCAAAATATGACATATTAAGGGACAACCTATCAATGATTTAAAGTATCGAAAATGATCCAATGATCATTTATCAACAAGTTTGAGTCAAAGAAGATTAAATCAACCAAAATATCCATCTATCAATGATTTGAAGTATGGAAATTTATCAATCAAGCCATCAAAACAAAGTGAAGAGAAATACAAGTCAATGGTTAGATGTTAATAGTCAAGGATCTATCAAGCTTGCAAAGAGAAATGAGACTACAAATGAAACCACAAAACAATTATTCATAATAAACATAAATTGCAAAAATAATAAGAATATTAAAATTCATGCAATGTAATGCAATAGAGAAAATATTAAAAGCACATGACAAAATAGTTGGCTAAAAAATAATAAGAAATGTCCAAAATATTGAAATGAAAACAAGAAATAAAATTAAAAAAAATAAAAGAACAAATGGGAGGGGGTGCAACACTGAATGTTGTGCTGAATAACAACCAGGGGGCTAAGGCCCACTCCCAAGGTCCATTGGCCTTTGCCTTTGGAGGTTGGGGGTGCAGGACACAAAAATGAGGTCAAATCAGTTACGAGAATAGGAATAAGGGCCAACCAACCCACAACTGAGCCAGGGTAAGAAAATAAGCCTCACATGACTCACATCATTCCCTTCATAGTTCAAAACACCCTCAAATTCCGGCTGCCAGAGATCAAGCCTCCTCCGTGTCGGAGCTCATCGCCAGTGACGAAGGGGCTCCAAAACCTAAGCAATTATACACCAAAATAAACATCTCCACCTCATAGATTCAATTCTCCAAACTAAATAACAAAAACCTAAGTTCATTGACCAAATCGCAACCAAGTGTATATGAACCCTAAGTCAGATTTCCAGCAATTAAATAAAGCATGTTGAAGATCAAAGGCTAACAGGTTAGGGCTTCGATCTCCCTAACCTGATACTACACCATTGTAACCAAATCGGAATAGAAGCACTGATTTAAGCAAGTTACCTGCCGAAGACGATGACAAAGACGACGGTGGTTGCAACTCAGATCTCCAGTACACTTCTTCTTCAATCCCTCATGCTTTTATTTTTCCTCACACTCCCTTGTTCTTCTCCTTCTTCTATGAATTCTTGTTCTGATTTTTGAATTAAGAGTCTGATATTTGAGAGTGTGAGCAAAGCGTGTCAGGGAGCTATTTTTCCGCCCCAATGATTGGCAATGATTGCTTCCTTTATAGTGTGATCCAAGAGGGTAGTTTAGGGAATTGGAATGACTCACTTAACTTAGCTAGAATTTGGAATTAAGATTCATTTATTTGATAAAATTTTGATAAAAAGGTGAGATGGTAAGGAGTGAATCACGTGGTATTTAGATGAGTGAAAACATGTGCTCCTATTTTTCAATTTACCTGCTGCGGCCTCGCACTTTGCACTTTGGATATTTGCCATGAACTAATTTGCATTAGGTGAACCAGATTGGATTATTGATGCAGTCCTGGATATCTGCTTCAAGAATGTTGCTGCAACTGATGACTATCATGGAAATTGCAGGTTGAAGTTTGATGTTACAGACCTTTTGAAACACACCATGCTCTTGTGATGGTTGCTTCTGATGCAATACATAATTAGGCTTTCTAGGATACATGAAGTCTGCCATTTGGCCTTATGGTGTTGTATTGATTTGTACTGCATTGAGTATTGATTCCGGTTTAACTCTAAATACTTGGTAATGGACTCGTTTCAATTGGCTTGTGTTCCATGCTTTTGTTGACCTTGATGTGCAACCCTAGTTTCACATAACTTACCTTGCAATGAACATGTATTCTGACCTATGCAGTAGGATACCCTGTATTTTGATCTTGTTTATGCACCAGGTAATTATGATTTTGAACTTGTATTTCCCTTTTGTTTTGGTTTGGTAATGTGTTCAGTAGTTTTACTGCAGAATGGTCTTGGGGATTTGCAAGGAGCTTGTGGTTCTGAAGCATGTTCAATGTCCATTTCCTCATGGTTTTGTGTAGCACTCTGAGATGTGTTTGATTTGCAACATTTCCATATGGTTCACCATCCTTTCCATGTTTTCCATATTAATGCCTTTCTTTTTATTGTTATCCATTTGTAGGATTATGCAGGTCTACATAGGTGCTACTGTAGGATACCTATGATGATAGTTAGATGGTTATTTGCTAGGCTGGGGAAAATGGAATTGCAAGTGAGTTTGAGGTTATGATTGCAACATGATAGTTTTATGTGTATGCTTATCTTGGTCTTATGTTTTTCATTTGGTATGCAACAAGGTTGGTTGCATAATTTGTTTGGATGTTTGCCCATGATGCAACGCTAGAAACTCTATCATAAACCAGGATTGTTGTGGCAGGTGTGACCTGATGCTACCCTGCAAGCATGCTGCAGCTAATGGTGGATGGTCATAGTATAACATTGCGGTTTTGTAGGATGGGTGAGGTCCTGACTTACAGTCTTGGTATTCAATTTGCAGGCACATGTTTATGGTTGCCTTGCAAGTTCTTGCATTGGCATGATGTCTACAAATGTTGATATGGTTTGAATTGTGTTGCATTGTCTTGGCATGTTTCTCATTGGTCTGACTTTGGTTGTATAGGTTTGCAACATGATGACACTATGCATACTTTGGTTTCATGTGATTCTGCAGTGCATCTTGATTGCAGTAGGGTGGTTTGGCTCTTGGTGAATGGTTCAGCTGCTAGTTCCTCAATGATATAGCAGGTTTGTTGGCAGCATTGCAATATAATTCCATAATGTTTTAGCTTGTTCAAGTAGATGTTAGGTTGTTTATAATGGTTTGCAAATTCTAACTTGTTTCATGTTGTGAATTATTTCATGGTTTTCCACTAGGTCTCTTGATCATGGCTCGCATATAGAATGGACAAAGGTAACATGGCATCAAAATTTGGAATTTGGATTGTCATGTGCAAAAAGGCAAAACTTCAAGATGAAGGATCAAAGTTGACGATTGGGAATGGAATTAGGATTGAGATTGGGGTTGAAAAGGTTGGGTGGACTTTGGTCAAAGTTGGCCAAAACGTCAATTGTTGACCAAAGTCAACCATTGGTCAACACACATTTTTTGTATATATTTTTTTCAAGTAATGAACATTTGTGATGAATATGAAATGGAAATTGAAAGGAAATGAAATGATTTTTTGAATGAATGACTTGATTCTTGAAGTGAAATTTGATGCTTGTACATGAACATTGAATCTTGTATAACCATGATACTTGTGATGGGTTGAAATGGATGAATTGATGCACTGATGAACTTGATGAATCAATGACTTGGACATGAATTGAATATGACTTGTAACTTGGATAAAACTATGACTTGAAATGGATTGGCACTTAAAATGAATGGATCATTACAATGAATCAAGGGACATGGCCCTTTTCAACTGCCTCTTATTTAGTTGACCATGGCCTATGGTTTCCAGGCGTTTCTCGTCGATGAGGTTAAGCCGATCCAATCTTGCTTGCACCCATTTGCCTTCATACAATTTTACATCCGTTAATATCCTTAAAGAAGAAATCTCTACTTGGGTGGGCAGTACTGCATCCATTCCATACACTAGAGAATATAGTTGCATGTGGATGTGTGTATCGAAGCAAGATATCCATGCAAAGCAAATGCGAGCATTTCCTTCCTGTCCTTATAGGTTTGTACCATTTTTTGAACGATCTTTTTGATGTTTTTATTGGTTGCCTCAATAGCGTCGTTCATCTTTGGACGATATGGCGATGAACCGTGGTGTTCGATGCTTAAGTGGTTGCATAATTCTTTCATCATTTTGTTATTGAGGTTAGACCCATTATCTGTAATGATCTTGTTTGGGACCCCATAATGACATATAATTTCCTTCTTCAAGAAGCGAGGCACCACTTACTTTGTAACATTTGCATATGAGACTGCCTCCACCCATTTAGTGAAGTGGTCAATGGCCACAAGGATAAAGCGATGCCCGTTCGAGGCAGTCGGCTCGATGCGCCCGATTACATCGATGCCCCACATGGAAAAAGGCCAAGGTGATGCCAAGACATTAAGTGGAACCAGTGGCACGTGGATCTTGTTTTTGTAAATTTGGCATTCATGGCACGTTTGGATGTAGCGGTTGCAGTCATCCAATAGTAACCAGACCTCAAGATCTTTTTAACTATGGTATGCCCACTGGCGTGTGTCCCAAAGGATCCTTCATAAATTTCCATTATGATTTAGTTCACTTTGTGTCTATCCATGCATCTAAGCAGAACCGAGTCATAATTTCTCTTATACAATACATCTCCACTTAAGAAGAACTTAGATGAGAGCCTTTAGAGGTATTTCTTATCCGTGATGGATGCATCCTCTGGATATTCTTTCTTTTCGAGATACCTCTTAATATCATGAAACCATGGATGGACATCAGATTCTTCTTCAAACGCCAGGAAATATGCTAGTTCATCCATGTAGTCAATGTGGATAGATGGCACTTCATTATTCCAATTGACCTTAAACATGGATGCCAGGCTAGCCAAGGCATCTGCCAATTGATTTTCACCTAGAGGAATATGTTAAAATGTAATCTCATCAAAATATGGGATTAACTTATACGAGATCAACTTGTGATCACAAACTTCCCAATCTCCCTTAATCTGGCTGATTACCAAGGCAGAATCTTCATAGACTTCCAGGATCTTGATCCTTAGGTCCATAACTACTTCTAAGCCAAAGATGCATGCATCGTATTCCGCCATGTTTTGGTGCAATTGAAACATAATCTTGCAGTGAAGGGTAGACAGAAACCAGTCATAGAAGTGATAATTGCCCTAATTCCATTTCCTTGGGCATTGGAAGCACCATCGAACACAACCACCCATCGCGATCCTAGTTCTGGTCCTTCCTCTGGATCTAGAATGCTCCAATCTCTATTGAACATAATGTCTTCATTGGGGAAGTCAAAATGTATTTGTTGATAATCCTCCACGGATTGAAGCCAAATAATCAGACAACACACTACCTTTGATGGCTTTCTGTGTGACGTGTTGGATGCAATATTTTGTTAATGCCATTTTCCACCGAGCGACTCTTCCTTTGAGAGCAGGCTTTTCAAAAATATACTTGATCATATCCGTTTTAGAGATCAAGAGAGTTGTATGCATCAACATATATTTCCTCAAGCATTTGGCGGCCCAAGCCAGTTCACAACATGTCTTCTCGAGCAATGAATATCTGCTTTCATAGTCGATGAAATTTTTACTCAGGTAGTAGATTGCATGTTCTTTTCTACCTGTTTCATCATGTTGTCCGAGAACACATCCCATGGACCCCTCAAGAACTATTGCGTACATGATAAGAGGTCTATCCGGTACGGGTGGCATCAATATCGGTGGCTGTTACAAATATTCTTGTATCTTTTCAAAGGAATTCTGGAAATTCTCATTCCACTCGATCGCCTGATCCTTGCAGAGTAATTTGAATATAGGCTCACACGTGGCTGTGAGGTGATATATAAATCTAGCGATGTTATTTAATCTCCCTAGAAATCCACGGACCTCCTTGTCAGTCTCTAGTACTAGCATAACCTGGATATCCTTGACTTTATTAGGGCCGACTTCAATCCCATGTTGGATGACGATAAAATCTAGCAACTTTCTTGCTCTTACCCCAAAAGTACATTTGTTGGGATTTAACCTCAATATGAACTTCTTGAGTCGTGCAAACAACTTTTCTAGATGAATTAGATGTTCTTCCTCAGTTTGGAGTGTTGCAATCATATCATCAACATATACCTCAATCTCTCTATGGATCATGTCATGGAAGAGAGTGACCACCGTGTGTTGATATGTCGCATCAGCATTGTTCAAGTCGAAAGGCATAACCTTATAGCAAAAAGACCTCCAAGGGGTAATAAACGTGGTTTTCTCCATTTCTTTGAGTTCTATCTTTATTTGATTATAACCAGAGAATCTATCCATGAATAAGAATATCGAGAATTGGGTTTTATTATCTACAAAAACATCAATGTGAGGTAGAGGAAAATCATCCTTATGGCTTGCCCTATTCAGGTCTTAATAATCAACACACATACGTACCTTACCATCTTTCTTGGGCACAACTACTATGTTCTCCAACCACTGAGGGTAATTTGCCACTGCAAGAAAGCCAACATCCAATTGCTTTTGGACTTCTTCTTTAATCTTGACGGTCATATCAGGACGAGTCCTTCTTAGTTTTTACTTCACTAGAGGACACTCTTTTTTGAGGAGTAGTCTGTGCACTACGATGTCTGTATCCAGCCCAGACATGTCTTGATAAAACCAGGCAAATACATCCATATACTCATGTAGGAGTTCAATCAGCTTCTTCTTTACCTCTCCGTCTAGGGTTGCACCTATCTTGACCTCTTTCTTTTCCTCATCTGACCTGAGACTGATGATCTCCACTACTTCTTGATGGGGTTGAATGACCTTTGATTCTTGCCGCAACAACCTGGACAACTCTTCAGGGAGTTCACAATCTTCCTCACCATCTTCGTCGGCTTGGTAAATCAGACTATCAAAGTCATATCAGACTCTAGCAGTTTGGTTATCAATGGAACCCGAAGCGGATTTGCATGATTTATGCTTGATTTTAGGATGGTGGGAAGAAAAAGATGATAAACGAAAATTATTTCCAAATTTAAAAAAAAAAGAAAAAAATAGTGAACGACCAGGAGCACAAATTGAATGCAAAAATGCTTATTTTATTCATTAATAACTTTGTTTAAAAATATGGGGTCCCTACAAGTTTGCCCTATTCCTTGGGAAGAGCATAGAATTTTGAAAGCAAAACAAACAAAATTACTTTTCAATGAAAGGGACTTCTGGAATATCCATGACGGTCCAGTTATTGAGTGTTTGTCCTTCAGTTTTCTGGTACACGAAGCACACTTCATTAGTCATACAACTTTTTTCTCCTTCCACGACACAAACTGGATTGTCGTTGAGATGCCCTGAACTGGTAAAAGTATCAGGTATCATGGGAATTTTCCCTTTGGTTACACTTGTGGCTATCTTCTTCTGAGTCGAATGATGGGAACGAAATCCCAGCCTGGATCTATCTTTGTTCACCGGTAGTTCAAGTATTCTGCCCCAGCCTACGGGATGTCTGACCTGTATTATGGTTCTTGCATCTTTCCATGAAGCAATAGAAAGTTTTGTGCGTTGAGATTCCTTCACTGGTGGATCCATTTCCACATTCACAACTTTGAATTGTTGGAAAGGAGTTTCATGGATCTCTCCTCCAACTTCAACATATCTAAATGATTCTAAATGGATTACCATGATGTCTTATTCTCCCTCCACCACTACCAGTTTACTGCCAATCATGAACTTCAGTCTAAGGTGGAGGGTTGAAGTTACCACTCTAGCCGAGTGTATCCATGGACGTCCAAGAAGACAACTGTAGGAGGGGTATATGCCCATCACATAAAGTTTAATCAAGAATGTGTGAGGTCAAATCTTCATAGGAAGGCCAACCTCTCCCACCACTGATTGTTTAGAGCCATCGAAGGCTCTCACTACAAGCGCACTCGGTTTCATGACAAATCCTTTGATAATCGACTTGGATAACAAATTCTTAGGGTAGAACATTCAATGATGAGCAAGTATCCACCAACACTTTGGATAAAACAGTATCCACACACTTAATTGAAATGTGCAGCGCTTTGTTGTGGTTTCTACCCTCGGGTGGTAATTCATCATCGTTGAAACCTAAACAGCTGCTTGCAGAAATGTTGGCCACGACAGCTTCAAACTGGTTCACTGATATCTCTTGAGGGACGTGTGTTGCTCTTAGGAATTTCATCAAGGATTCCCTATGCGCCTCAGAACTCATTAACAATGCCAACATGGATATCTTTGAGGGTGTTTGGTTGGGTTTATCAACCACTTTGTAATCGCTCTTTTTGATGAGGCGGATAAATTCTTCGACTTCATCACTAGGAGTTGCTTTCTGAGCTGCGTTCTTCCCCTGACTATCATTCACCACTTGTTTACCCTGGTTCTTGCTCGAAGATCCCTGGTTGTTATTGTCTGAGGGAGGTGTTATGTAAATACTCAACCACTTCGGGTTATACCCCCGACTTCAGTAATATTCACAATAGCTTCCTCGGACTCCATCTGTTATTACTTCACTTCTTGCCCATAGATATAGACTTTTGAGTCGTAATTCCATGACACAACCTTGTATTGTCAAAAGCAAATGGAGAAGGTATCATAATCACAAGTGGTGTAACGGGATACGTTATTGCAGGTATCAGGATCAGATCATAGGGAATCTCGATAGGCACATGTGTCAAATCATAAGGAATCTCAAGAGTATCCACTTAATCTATGGTAGATATTTGTTCTACCAGCATAACTCTTTGATCTACCAACTTCTGGATACCAGTTTTCAACTTTCCACAGACTTGCAGATTTATTGAGCAATCT
Organism: Lathyrus oleraceus; assembly: GCF_024323335.1. Taxonomy (NCBI): domain Eukaryota; kingdom Viridiplantae; phylum Streptophyta; class Magnoliopsida; order Fabales; family Fabaceae; genus Lathyrus; species Lathyrus oleraceus. The sequence continues at coordinate 229,745,050 of NC_066580.1, read as the reverse complement.
TCATTGTCCACACCATAACTAGGGTATGTCGCATTCATCAACAATTGTTTCTTGACAACAACTAATGGAGTTCTTATCTCATCCACATAGAACATCATCCTTTTATCCTCCTCTATCACACTTACGGAGGGGCCGACATGAGGTGACATAGGATTGTTGTTGGTGTTAGGACCATTTTGCGTAAATGAAATGGCTTTAGCGTCAATCAAATCTTGTACCTTGTATTTGAGAGCCTTGCAATTCTAAATTGTATGGTCGGGTGCTCCAAGTGGAATTCACAATGGGCATTATCATTATATCCAAGAGGAATAACAGTTGAAGGCTTCAACTCCCTCAATTGTACCAAAGAACCCTTGAGCAAGTATGGAAATAAGTGGGCATAAGTTGTCGGGATGGGATCAAATTTCCTCTCTGGCCTATTTTTCTGTGCTAGTTGGGTTGGTAGTGTTGTTCTTGTTGAAGAGTGCATGGTTATTGGTATGGAGCTGGTTGTTGACCAACATTCTACTCTACAGGGATGGTATAGGGTTGTTGTTAATATGGACCAGGTACCACTACAGCCACTTCCTGATAAGGCGCCTGATATGCTCTACCCTTTCCCCTAGCCATTGATGTATTATTGGTTTCTCCTTCCTTATTCTTGGCAAAATCGACGTATGGTTTCTTTGTCCTATTAGATGGACCAACATCACTTCGAATCTTTCCACTTTTCAGACAATGCTCGATCCTTCGTCCAGCGACTACTAGATCTGAGAATCCATCCCAAGTACTTCCTATCAATTTCTCTAGATATGGCAATTGAAGGGTGCCCATGAACATATCAACCAGCTCCTTCTCGAGGAGCGGAGGTTGAACCCTAGCTTCCAGCTCTCTCCAACATTGGGTGTACTCCTTAAATGACTCATCAATCTTCTGTGTCAAGCTTTGGAGTTGAGTCCGGTTCAGATCCATATTCGTATTATACTGATAATGTTTAAGAAATGCCTTAGTCATCTCCTTCCATGTTCAGATAGATGTACTCTCCAACTGCATATACCACTCCAATGAGGCCCCACTAAGGCTATCTTGGAAGAAGTGCATGAGTAGCTTCTCATCCATAGAGTATGAAACCATCTTCCTGCAGTATGCTCAGACATGAGTTCTGGGATAACTAACCCCTATACTTTTTAAAGCTAGGAACTTTGAACTTGGCAGGTATTTGGACTTTGAACTTTTTAAAGTTAGGAATTTTGAACTTGGCAGGCATATCTCAGCAACATCTAACCCAAAAGAGGTGGACCCTTTTATAACTTTCATCTTCTCTTCTATGGCATGCCACTTTCTTTCTATCTCGACACTGGGTGGTCCAAAAGCATTGTAGACCAACTCCTCTCTTGGGTTAAAGAAAACATCATTCAGATCGTCCACCTCAAAGACAGGAGGATTCACATTGTGAATAATATTCTGGTTTACCATATCCCCTCCCACAGCTGAAGGCATGCCCATAGGTGGGCCCACGGGGATCTGTATAGCAGGATTGGTAGGTGGCTGTATAGGAGGGTTGGTAGCAGCAGCAACCCTCAGATTGGCTTAGCAGAGTTCCTCTTGACCCATAGCAATAACTTCCTAGCCCCTGGCCATAGCTTGGATTGTGCCATTAGTTTCCCCATCTGGGTGCGCATGGTGAACATCTTTTGTCTCAAAGCATTCTGGTTCTATTTGAGTTGATCCATGAGTGATTTTTTCTTACTTCGGGTGTTATATAGATGCCGAGAAGGCATTTTTTCGTTTCTAGATAGAAAAAAGGTCAAGTTGTAAGTTTCTTGTTTTGCTTTATGTCTTGCAAAATGATGCATGCTTTTATTTCTTTATTTTTATTGGAAAAGCTCTTAGTTGTCGTGCTATTTATTGCGAGAAATAGTTAGACAATTGGCATTGCAATAAAAAATAAAAGCACATACAAGGTGGAATCATAAAGCCTCATTCATTCATATTTTTTTAACATAACAAGTACAAGTAGGCTAAAGAGACAACCCTCTTTACATTGAAAGCAACTACAAATTACAAGTTGATTTGGAAGGTGACCCCCCTGAGATTTACATAGATATTTGACATTGGTGATTAGCTCGGTTAGAGTCTTCTTACAAAACTTCACAAAGTTGTTTACTCGATGAGGAGTGTTTTATGGGCACATGATTAGGTCAGTCTCTTTCATCTTGTTGGGGAAATCCTGAAGAGCATAGTTGGTCTGAACCACCATATATGCGTACTTTTTCTCCCATTCAGTGTAGAGACCATGCATGTCCCTAATGATGGTGTCTCTTTCAACTATGGCACCTTCGGTTCTTCGATAAGCGTCTTCCCAATACTAACAACTATTTCTCAACTCTTGGTAAGCTTCATCAATAATTCCAGCCTTCATATTATGGATTTTCTCATAGGCTCTTCCACACTAAGACTTCTCATGAAGGTAGGCTCGATGTATCTTCTCTTTTTCTGAGACGTGATCCTGATACTCCTTGATGGTATTCCTTAATTCACTTATCTGAGCTTCATAGTCCTCTCTTGCACTCTTTTTGTCCAAGTTGGACAACTCTAGAGTCTTCTCCAAGTCTCAGACGACACACCAGGACCGGTCCAATTCATTATTACAACCACTGAATTCTGAATTTGCGCCTAGGAGAACACTGTTGACCCACTCTTTCTTCCCATTCTCTTCCCTGGATCTCTTCTTGCTACTTTCATATAGGTTTTTCACTTCCTTTCCTTCATCTTGCAGAGCCTCACTCTTGTTATTCTCCTTGATGAGATGGAGTCGTAGTAGAGTGTTCTTTAATTCGATCTTACTAACCTTATTGTTAAGTTTATCAACATCCTCTTGTAATATTGGATCAGGCTCCAGTACTCGAGGGAAGGGTGAGGACTCAAAGTAGAAAGGGACCTTAACTATTTGGGCTCTTTCTTTTTCCAACTGAACATATGGCTCTTTGGCAATGGCATTCTTCTTCCCAAGTTCTTCACCCCTTCTAACAATCTTCGTACAAGATTTTCTCACTTTCCTTACAACAGGGTTAAGTGGATCAACACTATTGATGACAAATGGTATGAGGTCTTTATCTTCAGGAAGGTTATTCATTGCATGTCCAAATTGCCTCATGCACAACACAATATTGTAATTAATGCAACCATGTGTCCCTACCAAGGGCACATTAGGAAATTCCCCACATATAAGGATGATGTCTCGGGTTTCCCATTCCCTCTTGTACCATTGTATGACACTGTCGGAGAGTGAAGCAAACTTCTTAGGCCATGGGATATCTTTGGAGACAAAAGGACCATTTTGATCTAAATATGCAACAATGGAGCACAACATAGGAAAGTCCCACCTTTCTTCTCATGGAGAGTGTGGAAATTATGGTAAAAGTCTGCCAAGAGGAATGACACTGGGTTTCCAGATAAGAAAACATCTATTATTGAACGATCTACGAAGTTGTCAATGTTTTCGAATAAGACGATCCCATAGATCAACAATTCCAAGACTGCAATACAAGTATCCCATTTTTCTTCTTTAGAAAATTTCCAAGTGTGGCCCCTCAAAAACTTCCTTGTGAGCCCTTTGTCGACCCCTTTAGGTGTCCAGCTGGATGCCAGTTCATTCACGTCAATACCTAACATTGCTGCTAATTTGTGCATAGTGAAGTCTTCTTCTGTCTTTGGGAAAGGATTACGATCTCTAATGGGTTGATTCAAAATCCTCTCAAACTCCTCCAAAGTGGGAGCTATCTGGAAATCTGGGAAATGAAGCAACGCAAAGGGATTTCGTAATATTTAGCCAAAGTAGTGAGAGATCCATAGTCCATATTCTCGTTCCCTAGGTCCTAAATGTTTCCATAAGCTGCATAGAACTTAAAGCTTTCGAACTGTCCACTCGAGGTTCCTTGTATCAAAAAGTAAATGTGTTTTTCCATATAAGAGGATTCATGATTACTTTGGCAAATGTCCTTGTAATTTCCTGCAATAAGTACAAGATACTAAGAGCTTTTTTTTTATTGTTTATGCATATGATGCATGAATGCATGAATGCATGGATGAACGGTGCATAAGCATAGTTTTCACAAGTTGAACACATAAGCAGGTGTAGTATCACAGGTACGAGGTACGGATGGAGGATAACACTGATTGCTTTCCACATAAGGGTCTCACCAGGTATGATCTAGGGTTTTAAGTAGGAACCCCAAAGTCATGGATTCATCTGACTGTTTTCCGCTCACGGCAAGAGCATGTTGGTCGACAAGTTCATCAAATGAGTCTATTTTGGGTTAGATCTTTGTACCGACCCTCGCGAGAAAAGCTTCTCGGGGACCCGTACTACACAACCACCAACCCTAGTTGGCCAAAGGTTCAGTGCTCTATAAATTTCCTTAGAGTCATGAATCCTAATGAAAACATCGATCGCTTACGCCAAAAGCTTGACGGTCGTTAATATTCTTAAAAGAATCTACTCCAAGCGAGGTTCTCGTATTAACCCTTACGAGAAAAGATTCCCGGTGGTCCATACTACTCAACCTCTCTTATGTCAAGCTTTTACTCTAGACTCGGGTAGAGAGTCTTTCCCACAAGGTTTCTTGCAATCGAGGTAGTATCCATTCAATACCACATCAAAAGAGCCATATAACTGGTACCACATGAAAATTTAGAATAAAAGGCAATAAATAGGGCAAGTAATGCAAAAACATAAACACCCAAACACGCGAGGAAGCAACCTAGACTAGGTTTGACTTGCTTGGGAAAGGTTATCACCAGCAGAATCATCAGCTGACGTGTTTTTTAGGTTTGAAAAGAGATTGTTCTTAAATTCAGATTTCACTAAATACTATGGGTAAAGGTAAATATCTCGAACTACCAAGTCAGGTGTCTTGTGTTCAAAATACTCAGAATAAGTGTAGGAAAACTCCATTCTCATACCTTCTTTACCACTTAAGGCTCGTGGCATACAATCCTAATTGTATCTTATCGTGTTTATTGTTTATGAAATAGTGACGATCCTAAATCCTAAGGTTGGCCAACAAGCAATAACAAGGCAAAGGAAAGCGAGTATAAAGTACACCAATGTGGGGAGAGGGATACATGAAAAATACAAGGGATTTATACAAGAAATGAAGGGTCTCGTTGTAAGGTTTCCTAGGAGAATGCGTTGTGTATGCATTGTGTCCTAAGTTAACAATTGAATAATGGAATTACAAAGCATGTCTCCCTAATGTAGTGCCATGAATGCTCTCTTAGTAATAAAAGATTACAAGTCCATAATTCTCCAAATTGCATAGGTCATACACAAAGTCCAGGTCCATTTGCAAGGGTACAAATAAGTCCTCTAAGTCCCTAATCTTTGGTCATACACAAAGTCCATATCGTCCAATAGTTCTTAAATTAAATATTTTTAGTCTTTTCCATTTTTACCATGTTTTTGTTCATTCTAGATTAGGTAACAAAATAAAGCAATAATGATGAAGAATGGTGATGAAGAATGAGAATTATAATAGACAAAGTAAAGATTTAAATTGCAAGAATTTAAATGTTAGAAGTTAGATGTGTAACATAAATGTTAGAAGTCAATTTAAAAAGGAACCGATTACTTGAGATTATCTATCCACAAATCAAAGGGCCCAAAATATGGCGTATTAAGGGGAACCCTATCAATGATTTAACGTATCAAAAATGATCCAACGATCATTTATCAATAAGTTTTAATCAAAGAAGATTAAATCAACCAAAATATCCATCTATCGATGATTTGAAGTGTGGAAGATTTATCAATAAGGGCATCAAAACAAACTGAAAATACATACAAGTTAATGGTTAGATATTAATAGTCAAGGATCCATCAAGCTTGCAAAGAGAAATGAGACTACAAATCAAACCACAAAACAATTATTCATAATAAACATAAATTTCAAAACTAATAAGAATATTAAAATTCATGCAATGCAATGCAATGCAATGCAATAGAGCAAATATTAAAAGCACGTGACAAAATAGTTTGCTCAAAAATAATAAGAAATGTCCAAAATATTGAAATGAAAACAAGAAATAAAATAACAAAAATAAAAGAACAAAGGGGAGGGGGTTCAACACTGAATGCAATGCTGAATAGTGACCAGGGAGCTAAGGCCCACTCCCAAGGCCCATTGGCCTTTTCCTTTGTAGGCAAGGGGTGCAGGATTCATAATTAAGGTGAAATCAGATATGGGAATGGGCCTCCAGAAAGCTTTTGACAATATCAAAGAGTATCTGCTTGAGCCTCCGATTCTGTATCCACCTGTTGAAGGAAGACCTTTGATCATGTATTTGACTGTGTTTGAAGAGAGTATGAGTTGTGTTCTTGGTCATCAAGATGAAACTGGAAAGAAAGAATATGTTATTTACTACCTCAGTAAGAAGCTCACCGACTGTGAGACAAGGTATTTTATGCCTGAGAAGACTTATTACGCATTGGCTTGGGATGCTAAGCGTCTGCATCAATATATGTTGAATCATACTACTTGGTTGATATCCAAAATGGATCCAATCAAGTATACTTTTGAGAAACATGCTTTAACCGAGAGGATTTCCCGTTCGCAGATGTTGTTATCAGAGTATGATATCGAATACCGATCTCAGAAAGCGATTAAAGGTAGTGTCTTGGCTGACCATTTACAGCTAGATTGAATTTCAAGTCTACAAAAAATATGGCTGAGTATGAAGCTTGCATTATGGGGCTTGAAGAGGCCATTGATCTCAGAATCAAGTATTTTGACGTCTATGGAAATTCACCTTTGGTGCTGAATTAAATCAAATGTGAATGGGAGACGAACCAACCCTGTTTAATACCATATAGAGATTATGCGAGACTTCCTTTACAAAGGTTGACTTTCATCATATCCCTCGATATGAAAACCGGATGGCAGATGCTCTTGCAACGTTGGCTTCAATGATTATGGTGAAGTATTGGAATGAAGTTCCTAATTTGACTGTGATGCGTCTTGATAGGCCAACTCATGTGTTTGTTGTTGAAGAAGTCAAATATGAGAAGTCGTGGTACTTTGATATCAAGTGTTTCCTCCAAAGTCAGATTTACCCGTCTGGAGCATCTTTGAAAGATAAGAAGACTTTGAAAAGACTAGCCGACAACTTCTACCTGAATGGTCATGTATTGTACAAGAGAAAATTCGATATGGTTTTGCTCAGATACGTGGATAGACACGAATCAAACCTATTGATGACAGAAGTCCTTGAAGGTTCCTTTGGTACTCATTCCAATAAACATTCTATGTTAAAAAAGATGTTGCGAGCAGGTCTATTGGCTGACAATGGAATCTGACTGTTGCAAATTTGTGAAGAAATGTCACAAGTGTCAAATCTATGCAGATAAGATTCATGTTCCTCTGACACTATTTAATGTCATTTCCTCTCCATGGCCCTTCTCCATGTGGGGAATTGATATGATTGGCATAATTGAGCCCAAAGCTTCAAACGGACATCGTTTCATTCTAGTGGCTATTGACTACTTCATAAAGTGGGTTGAAGTGGCATCATATTCGAATGTAACCAAGCAAGTTGTTGTGAGGTTTATTAAGAATCATATTATATGTCGGTATGGTGTGCCAAGTAAGATCATTACTGATAATGGATCTAACTTGAATAATAATATGGTGGAAGCTCTTAAATAGGTCGACTCACTTTTTAAGGCATTTTTTCTACATAATCAATTCATTTGGTCTTCTCCCTCTCTCACTCTCTTCCTCACACAAACCCTAAAATATCCTTACAAACAACATTCAAATGGATTCAGGAGCATCTGGAAAAAGAACTGCAAGAGGATCCTCCTTGCATACTGGGACTGCACCATCTCGATCGAATATTCTGGGAACTGCTTTATCCGTACTCTCTGATGATCTTGATGAAAGATTTGAAAATAAGTTCAAAAGTAGAACAGTTGTAAAGCAGTACGCATACTCATCGTTAGTGGTTGGACGCATGCACATTCCAGAAATTATTGAGCGGATAGCTTTTCAAGGAATTATTCTCCGTGCTAAACAAGGAGGTTACTCCATAGTGGACAGGGCCGAAGTACATCTGGTTTATATGTTGAAACACAAGCTGAAAGTAAACTGGCCGCACTACATCACAAGCAGGATCTTTGCTCTAAAGGAGTCAGGTCTAGGCATTGCTCTCCGTTATCCTTCATTTATTCAAAGTATCCTAAATAGAGCTAAAGTTTCAGTTCAAGGAATTCAATATAACTCCGTGACTACAAATCAAGAGTTTTGTCATAAAACATTAAGTTTGATGGGCTACACTTGGAATCCTACAGCGTGATTATACAAGACTCGTAAACCAGTTCCAGGTTCTAATATTCGGCATTTGGAAGATGATGATGATGATGATGATAATGATGATTAAGACGATGAAGATGATGAAGACGAGGAAGAGAATAATGATGAATACTCTCAACCTATGGAGCATGATCAACAGGTCATTGACCATGGTGATTTCCTAGGTGCTACTCCTAGACAAAATCCATCTAATAACCAAGGCTGGGGAGAATGGCAACATACAGGCTGCACTAGTAATCGGTCATCCTATATGCCTACACCTCCTTCTCAATCTGAAAACTCTGAAGTGATGGAAATGTTAGGAAACATACAAATACATCAGCAACATTTTTCTACACTTCAAGAGGAAAGATTTACGGCCTTGTAGGATCAACTTCAGATTCAAAGTGACAACTTTGCATATTTTTCTTCACTCCAAGAGGAACGGTACTCAAACTTAAGGAATCATATCCAAACCCACAGTGACAACTATAGCGGTAAATTCATGATCATTAAGCTATGGATAAACTTAACGTCAATAAATCCAGAGTCGCCACCACGCTTTTATTGTTTCCAAAGGAAAAGGGAAAAGTACTAACAAAACCCAAAGATAAGAAGTTTTCAAATAAAAACTAATAAAATTCTAGAGATTATAGGTAAGGGGGTTGGTTACACAGAGGGAAGTTATTAACACCAAAAGTGTCATGGGTACTCCTAGGGAGCCTTTTTTTATGTGTGTATGTGTTTTTGTATAAAAGATGTTTGCAATAAATAAAGTGTGGGGATGAGAAAAGAATTCATTAATTATATTTTTGTGTTTGACAAGACCTTCGGACTTGTGCCTACGTACCAACATAAAAATGAGGGATCAAAACCTCGTAGTTCGTGGTATCAATTTCAAAGTGAGTGAATTGCTTTTAATCAAAAGTCAAATTTAAAAGAGGCACAAAGGGGCCCAAAAGTATTTGAATGAGTGTTAATTGTTTTTGTCTTTTGAAATTTTAAGTCAATATGGTTAAGTTCATTTACAAGTTTGATTAAAAAAAGAGTGTAGAAATGCAATGGCATAAGGCCAAAGTTTATAATTTGCAATAAAGTCTAAGTTTAGAAATCACAAGCAAAGAAGATTTTGAAAAGGGGAAGAGATTTGAAATTTAAGAAATGGGAGGAGATGAAGAGACTAATGCTAAGCAAAAATTTAAAAGTTAAGAGTTGAAAAGATCTGACCAATGGGATGCAATCCATTGGACAAGAATGTCATATAGAAACCCACTTTTCCTTTGGAATTTAAATCAAGCAATATCAATAAGAAAGTAGCAAGATGAAGAGAAAGGCATCAAATAAAGATAGCCACATCCAAGCAAGCAACTTCATATTCTTCTTCTTAATCTTCCCATGTATCAGATGACATACTCCTTGGATGGCTCAGAATAAGGCATTAGACACAGGTTCAAAGTAATATTTGCATCAAGACCATGTAGTATATGAACTCAAGTAGATCCCAATACTTGCATCAGATGAAAACTCAAATCACAATAGCTTGGTTTCAAAAATGTTGGCATTGGCCAAGTCCTTTTGCATAGGGAACGTTGCCTAATTCTAAGTCCAAAGCTCAGATCAAATCCAACAGTCCACACAAACATTTTTTAGGTTTTTATTGTTGTTTATTAGGTATTTTAAGGTCCTAAGACCACAAACATGAACAAGATACACAAACAAATATATACAATCACAATATATGGCTCAAGTGAGCAAAGTGAAAATGGCATAAACGTAAATAAGTTAAATGATATTTAAAATAGCAAATGAAATGGTAAATGACTTGAATTTAAATTGCATAAAGTAAATGACTTGAAATTAAAAGCAATAATAATAAAAGATAGTCAAATGTTAGTTGATTAGATGTTAGTGAAGTTTTCCTTTTCCATTAATTAAGTCATTCTTTGGAGAATACTCAACCCTCTATTCACAAGCATGGATCCTTGAACCAAGACATCTTCCAAAGAAAGGAAAAAAGGCCAAGTTTCCACACAATACTATGAAAGGGGGGAGACTTACAATCTCACTTACTAGAATGCTATGCCTTTGGGTCACAATTTAGCGATATGTTAAGCAATTGTGATTGGACTTATATAGAAGTCACAACTATCTGAGGCCGGGCAATAGAAATCTTGGTGTTAATGCATGTTATAGATATGGTATAATGAACCATACTCCTAAAACATACCATACACAAAAATAAAATGATCAAAGGATGGACCTAATCTCATCCATGCCTGTATTGGTTCATCTAACATGAAGTTATTGATGAACAAATTAGCCTTAGGATATTGAGACTTCATTGGTCAATGAAAGTGATGGGATAGAATGGGATTGAAGATGAAGAGGGAGGGGAGATGAGACAAACACAAATTGGTCATGGGAGGAATTTTATCAAATTAAAATCATTCATTCATTTTGGGAGAGGAAATGTACATTTCATCAATGCCGAAAATCCAGTGATTTTAATCCAATAAAAGTCAAATCAACGTTGACCAAGGCACAAACATATAATCAAACTTCACAAGTCAATAAAAATATCTCAACATAAATTCTACACAATTAATCAATTAAAAATCAAATTAAAATGCATTTAAATAAAATTATGTTTGATCAAAAACCTAAAACCTGTTTAAAACACGAAATAAATGGCCAAGAGATTTACCCTAGATCAAACAAGGTCAAAGGACCTTAGACAAAAAAATTCATAATTTTTGAAAAGTTAGAAATATTTTTAAACAATTAAAAATATGCACGAAAATAATTAAATCATAAAAAATATCAAAATTAATCCAAAAAATAATTTTAATTCAAAAAATGAAAGAGGAAATTTTTTGAATTTTTTGGGTGAAAGTCCCATATTTTTTGGATTAAAAATGTAATTAATATGAATTAATTAAAAATAAGGGATTAAATGATATAATTAGAAAGAAAAAAAAAAGAGAGCCATCTGATCTCCCTCATTAATTGAGGTGGTAGATCAGATGGTTAGAAATGCGCGTTCCACCAATGCTTCAGTCAACTGTCCCACACATGTGGTAATCAATTTGGATGGATGAGATTAGAAGCTATGAACCAGATCAGATGGTTGCAACCTTGCCATCACACCACCGGAGCCCTAGCTCCGATCATCTTCTCCAGTGAGGACCACCGGACTGGTCCAAGCTCAAAGGAAAATGAAAAGTGAATACACTAATTTTAAGGAAAAATGCTCAGGAGCACGAATCTGGCCTCAATTTTGTCCAATTCCAAGTATATAAAAAGATACAGGGATTTGAATTGAGGATCATGAACTGAGTTGCTTCGATTTGACCTCAAAGCAACTCAATATCCTTGCCTACATCGATAGGACTTCAGACAACCAAAAATCAACAAGAATGGTGAAGAATTGACGGAGAATCGAAGAGATGAAAATTCTGAAAATTCACCTTCAATGGAGCTTCAGATTAGCACGATCTTGCTTTCAATTATGCTTGGCCTTGCTTAAAATCTTAATGGAAGTGAAATGGATCATAGAAAGGGATGGAATCTTGGAGTTTCAATCTCAAAACAGATGTAGAATTAAAACTCGGTTTTCAAAGAAAATTCTCAAGTTTATCCTTCAATGGTGAGGGTTTGAGGTTGATGGTTCAAAGCTTGGGCATGAGGTCCTTAATTCTGAGCAATGAGGGTCTTATTTATAGGCCATGAGATTGATTTTTGCCACTTCAAAATTTGGCAAATTTTGAAATTCTCCTTTATATGGTTGCATGGGTGTGTGTTAGGCCCATGAGATGATGTAATCTGATCCATAATTGAATGTTAATCATGATGAAACCATGTTGGCAGGCCATGCAAATGTGTATGAAAAATGGAAATTGAAATCATCCAAATGGTCCTTTAACTTACACTCATGCGTAAGTCCCTCACACTTTGGCCAAATAAGGTGATCTTGGACTTTTTAGAAAGGTGAGATCAAGGGGAAACACTTTCATGCTGAAAAAATGTTAATTGGAGGCTTGGATAATGATGAATTTTGACGTGGAAGTTTGGGAAATCAAACATATTTGAAAATTTTCTGAGTCCCGAGTCAAATGTTCACTTCTTCCACCTTGAATAACTTTTTCTATGGACTTCGAATGAGAAATTTTTCTTCATCCAAGTTGTATCTATTTAAAAACTATTAAATTTGGTCAAAATTTGACCTCATTTGGATTTGGCATGAAGGAGTTATGAATTTTAGAAGTTGAGGAAAGTCACTTGTTCAATGGTATTGGCCCAAAATGACCTATATTGTTTCCTCTTGGCATATGCATTTGCAAGTTGAATTTGAACTTCCTCAAAACATCAAAGTTGAAGTAAACATCTTGAATTTTATCATGAAAATTTAATGGCTTTCATATCATAAACATTGAGCATGTTATGGTCTTGGGAAGTTCACCTCCAAACTAGGGTTCAGACAAAATGACCTATAATCTTTCACCATAAAAAATGACTTTCCAAGCAAAAATACCTCTAGACTTCAACATGAAAGTCTTTTAGAATGTCATCTTGAGTAACGTTTCTCTTGGAATCATTTTCAAAGGACAAAAATTGTAGAAGATAGGGTCTAGGGAATCCCAGTTTTGACAAGTTGACTTCCTCTGGTCAACCAACATGAACCATCTTGCTAGCTTGACATTCTCTTGACTTTTGGGACTCATGGAGGATCATATATACATACAATGATGAAATATGAAGTATCCCTTGAAATATTTAATCAATTGTTGAAGAGACTTGTTGAATAAGTCACACAAGATACCTAGATGAATTAGGGTTTCCAAGGCAAGCAAAATCCAAAATCTTGATGATTTATTGATCAAAATAACATGTAAAGATCATGGGGATTCATATATGATACTTAGAGTCAATGTGAACCACTTCTTGATTTCACTTTTTGCATTGAGGATCTTAAACCCTAGATATGAGCTTGATAAAAGCACGGGTGGGCATACATATTACCTACAAAACAAACAAACTATACATTGACATATTTTTGGTATTTTGGTTAGTAAAAAAAGAAAAAAGAAGTATGATACAATCAAATGTGCTTGGTGATCTCTCCCAATGTAAACCCAATGGGTGAGGGGTAAGGAGGATGCCAAGGTGTGATCCCAATGTCAATGCATATGATGAGGTAGTCATGAGGGATCTTAGGGTCAAAATTGGGGTCTTACAGCTGCCCCTTTTAACGACGTTCTAGATGAGGAGATGAAGGTTAAAATATTCATATTGACTCAGTAGAATGAGCTTAAATAACAATAGAAACAAATTTTGGTCCCTAACAGACCTCGTGATGCATATGATATGAAATGTTAAAACAATCTCTGTGGGGGATAATGTTGCCACAAAGGAAAAGAATTTGGAGAGACTGAAAGTCCGCAGGAGCATAATACATTCCGTAAGGAAAACTCACTGGGGAGATAGAGACTCTAGGGAATAAAGAGTTGTGTGTAGGCCAGGCTACGACTTAAAACTGTTAGGGGACACGAGGGATTCCATGAAAATAAATCAATGGAAAGACTAAGCCAAGGATGTAGGGGAAATGGGTAAATCAAGACAAAACTGAAATACTCGATCCAAATAGGGGACCTTGATTTCACTAAGGAAATACACACTTAAACTCAATTGGGGAATAAATGAACTTCAACGCAGGAGTAACAGAAGCATATCATCCATTACCGGTTACTGGGTAAAGGGATAACATAATTTGACAGAGAGGACATTCGTTACCGTTTAGGGTAAACATATCAAGGATGACTCACTGAGGAACACAGGAGGTGTACTCATTACCATTTACTGGGTAAGAATAACCATCTGGGGAAAAGCCAAATAGGATTTACAACTACCGGTTACTGGGCAGAAGACCAAAAAGAGAAAATATTTGTCACTAGTTAAGGTGAAGATATCAAGGATAAACTCAAAGGGAAGAATATCCGTCATCGGTCAAGATGAACATATCAAGGAAAGACTGTTGGGAAAAAGTAGGAATTACATCTATCAGTTACTGGATAGAATACCGAAAAGAGAATATCTGTCACCAGTTAAGATGAACATATCAAGGATAGACTCCGAGGGGGGAAAATAGGAATTATAGCTATTAGTTACTAGATAGAATACCAAAAAGAGAATATTTATCGTCGGTTATGATGAACATATCAAGGATAGACTCCGCAAGAGAAATTAGGATTTACAACTACCGGTTACTAGCCAGAAGACCGCAAAGAGGAGGAAACCCATCATCGGTTAGGATGAACATACCAAGGATTAACCCTCTAGGGAACGAAATAAGGATTACAACTACCTTTTTACTGGGAAGAAAACCACAGAGAGTACCTGTCATCGGTTAGGATGAACATATCAAGGATAAACTCAAAAGGAAGAATGTATGTCATCGGTTAAGATGAACATATCAAGGATAAACTACCTGGGGAAACGCAAAACGAATCCGCTGAGAAATACAAGAGGAAGTAGATCACTGTTACCGGGTATTGGGTAAGAGTAAAGTACTCACAAATCGAAAAGGGTATTACCAGTCACTGGGTAATAGACCTTCAGGGGACCAAAAGCTTCCATTTAGGTAAGAGCTAGAAAGAAACGGTCAATGAAAGACTCGACCCGGTGATGATATAACTCAAGGGGAGTGGTTCCATCCAGATAATCGACTGGGGAGGAAGCTAAAATAATAATCATCCATGAGGAAATAACTCAGTGGGGAATGAGAAAGGTTAATTTTTTTCTGCTTAAGGGGCTGACGCTCTACAATTGAGAGAGGACAGACACACCAAATATGCGTGGGGGAAAGGATACCACCATAGCAGAGGATCAGAAAAAGAATAATGAATCACAAAGTGAGATAATAATGCAATAATGAAATATATGAATGTATATGTACATGTATATGATTATGCTGACAAAGCAATCATAAAGGATACAAACGTCACTGATCTGAATCATCGTTACAACACTCGGCTAATCTCGACAAGATGGAGGCATCAACTGGAGAAAAGAGTTGGGGATGGATGTAAACCATCTATCTCAAAGGTTCGACCCTGGCCGGGGAAAGGGAACAAATCCGCTTAGGATTTGCACCATCAACTCTGCGGGGGATTTTAGGTCAACACCATATCAAATGGGAGACAACCTCGTAGGGGATACTACCAATGTTGCTCAAGAGTCAGTGCTGATGGGGGATTATGAGTGAAATCCGCTGGAGAACTGAGGGGAAATGAAATCTTGCACTGGAACTATGCAAACTGTTGAGAGTATGTGCTTACAAATATCAAACTCAGCTGGAGAAACAAGTTTGCTGAACCGACTGCTTCGGGAATACCAACAATGCTTCGCATTTTGGGACTCACTTATTCCCAGACTGTTGTTGATATTTCTTACTGAAATTGATTGATTAACAGTAGTCGCTTTTATTATTTTAAGAAAAAATGATTTTGATTTTAAATTCAATTTCAAAAATGATCATCATAAAATTTAATTCTATTTGACTGAAAGATAAATAAGAGTAGAAATAATTGGATAAAAAGCTCAACTTTATTTAATAGAATGGTAGTCTATAAATGACAAGACTCCATAGATTTTTACAAAAGTTGAAAAATGGTAATTTACATGGAGAAGGGCTACATTGAATACAATGATCATTAATCCTTCTACCAACTTCCATATCCAGTGTGCTCTTGGCTTTGGTTGAGAGTGACGAATCATAACCAAATGGCGTGCTTAAGAATGTCTTCAAGATTGAAGATCAGCCGAATGCAGTTACTTTCCATAATCCCTATTTTTTTCATAAATCGCCCAAATGTGGGGTACTCAATTTATCGGGATAAATTTTTTGTTTTTATGTCTATAACTTTTTCCTGGATCGCCCTTTTGGGTTTTCAACTTAGCGAGTTGATCTTTTCTTTTTAGGCGAAGTATTTCTTGACTGCATTAACATTCACAGGACGAGTGAACTCTTCACCATCCATAGTTGTAAGAATCAAATCATCGCCTGAAAAGGCTCTCTTAACAACATATGAGCCTTCATAATTAGGAGTCCATTTGCCTCTAGAATCTGGTTTGAAAGATAAAATCTTCTTGATCACAAGGTCTACTTCTCTAAACACACGAGGTCTGACTTTCTTATCAAAAGCTTTCTTCATTCTCTGCTGGTACAACTGACCATGACACATGGCAGTCAACCTCTTCTCTTCAATCAAATTTAGTTGATCATACCTAGTCTGACACCATTCAGTCTCAGTCAACTTGGCTTCCATCAAGACACGCAATGATGGGATCTCAACCTCCACTATGAGCATAAGTTCCATATCATAAACAAGTGAGAAAGGGGTTGCCCCTGTTGAAGTGCGGATGGATGTACGGTACCCATGCAAATTAAATGGGAGCATCTCATGCCAATCTTTGTACGTTACAACCATTTTTTGAATGATCTTCTTGATGTTCTTATTTGCAGCTTCAATATCCCCATTCATCTTAGGTCTGTAAGGAGAAGAATTATGAAGTGCAATCTTGAAGTCTTTGCAAAGAGCTTCCATCATATTGTTGTTCAAGTTAGATCCATTATCAGTAATGATCTTACTTGGCACACCATACCGGCATATAATTTGATTCTTGATAAACCTCACAATAACTTGCTTGGTTACATTCACATATGATGCCACTTCAACCCACTTTGTGAAGTAATCAATAGCCACTAGAATGAAATGACGTCAGTTCGAAGCTTTGGGCTCAATCATACCAATCATATGAATTCCTCACATGGAGAAGGGCCATGGAGAGGAAATGACATTCAACAGTGTCGGAGGAACATGAATCTTATCTGCATAAATTTGACACTTGTGGCATTTCTTCACAAACTTGCAACAGTCAGATTCCATTGTTAGCCAATAGTGACCTGCTTTCAACATCTTTTTAGCCATAACATATCCATTGGAATGAGTACCAAAGGAACCTTCATAGACTTCAGTCATCAATAAGTCTGCTTCGTGTCTATCCACGCATCTGAGCAGAACCATGCCAAAGTTTCTTTTGTATAGCACATCACCGTTAAGGTAGAACTTTCTGGCTAATCTCCTCAAAGTCTTCTTATCTTTCAAAGACGCGCCAGTCGGGTAAACCTGACTTTGGAGAAAACACTTGATATCAAAGTACCACGGATTTTCATCTTTCACTTCTTCAACAACAAACACATGTGTTGGCCAATCAAAACGCATCACAGATAAATTGGGAACTTCATTCCAAAATTTCATCATAATCATTGAAGCCAACATTGCGAGAGCATCTGCCATCCGGTTTTCATCTCAAGGGATGTGATGAAACTCAACCTTTGTAAAGAAAGTTGATATCCTTCTCGCATAGTCTCTATATGGTATCAAACCGGGTTGATTCGTCTCCCATTCACCTTTGATCTGATTCACAATAAAATTTGAATCTCCATAGACGTCAAGATACTTGATTCTGAGATCAATGGCCTCTTCAAGCCCCATAATGCAAGCTTCATACTCAGCCATATTATTTCTACACTTGAAAGTTAATCTAGTTGTAAACGAAAAATGAGTGCCTTGAGGAGTAATAATCACTGCCCTAATGCAATTACCATACTGATTAACAACTCCATCAAATACCATGCCCCAACGGGAACCATGTTCTGGCCCTTCTTCAAGCAATGGTTCATCACAATCTTTCATTTTCAAGTACAAGATCTCTTCGTCGGGAAATCAAACTGCATTCACTGATAGTCTTCAATCGGTTAGTGAGCCAAATGGTCAGCTAAGACACTACCTTTGATTGCTTTTTGAGATTGGTATTCAATATCATACTCGGACAACAACATCTGCCAATGGGTAATCCTCCCGGTTAAAGAAGGCTTCTCAAAAATGTACTTGATTGGATCCATTTTGGATATCAACCAAGTATTATGATTCAACATATATTGGCGCAGACGCTTAGCAGCTCAAGCCAATGCGCAACAAGTCTTTTCTAGCATAAAATACCGAGTCTCACAGTCGGTGAATTTCTTACTGAGGTAGTAAATACCATATTCTTAGTTTCCAGTTTCGTCTTGCTGACCAAGAACACAACCCATACTCTCTTCGAGCACAGACAAATACATGATCAAAGCCCTTCCTTCCACAAGTGGAGACAGAATCGGAGGCTCGAGAAGATACTTTGATACTATCAAAAGCTTTCTGGAAATCCTCGGTCCAATCACAAGATTGATCTTTCCGAAGAAGCTTGAATATAGGCGCACATGTGGCAGTCATATGCAATATAAATCTTGAGATGTAATTTAAGCGGCCGAGAAAACCTCTGACTTGCTTCTTAATTTTGGGCGCATGCATCTCTTGTATTGCTTTGACCTTGGCAGGATCAACTTCAATACCCTTCTCGCTGACAATAAAGCCCAACAACTTACCAGAATGAACACCAAAAGTACACTTATTGGGATTCAAGCGGAGTTTGTACTTCCTCAAACATTGGAATAGCTTCAACAAATGCTCAACATGCTATTCTTCATCGCTGGATGTAGAAATCATATCATCAATGCAAACTTCGATCTCTTTATGCATCACATCATGAAAAAGAGTGGTCATGGCTCTCTGGTATCTTGCACCAACATTCTTTAAACCGAAAGGCATCACTCTATAACAGAATGTTCCCTAGGGTGTAATGAATGTCGTCTTCTCCATATCTTCGGGTGCCATCTTGATCTGATTATAACCGGAAAATCCATCCATCGACGAAAATACTTTGAATTTAGCTGTATTATCTACCAACATATTAATGTGTGGTAGAGGGAAATCATCTTTCGGACTAGCTTTGTTCAAATCTCTATAATTGACACACATGTGAACTTTTCCACCCTTCTTCGGAACATACACAATATTGGCCACCCATTATGGATACTCAGCGGTAACAAGGAAACCATCATCAATTTGCTTCTACATTTCTTCTTTAATCTTTACTGCCATATCTAGATGAGTCATCCTCAACTTCTGCTTGACTGGCGGGTATTCTGGCTTCAACGGCAATCTATGCTCCACAATCTCAAAATCTAAACCAGGATTGTCTTGATAGGACCAAGCAAACATATCTGAATAGTCTCGGAGAAGATCAATCAATCCCTTCTTAACCTCTGGACACAGTTGAGACCCAATCTTAACTTCCTTCACATCATTTTCAGAATGCAAGTTGACTAGCTCAACCTGCTCTTCGAATGGCTGAATGCCTTTTTCCTCGTGCTCAAGTAGACGAGATAATTCATCAGATACTTCTTCAATAATCTCTTCCTCAGCCTCAAACACAGGGAAATCAAAGTTTGGAGAGGGAGTAGGATCATTGTATTCAATGGGTTTAGACACCAACCTGCATAATGATTTGATATTTTGATTTTAGAGAAATGAATTGTGACCAAATATTATGCAAATGGACAATTATTTATTTATGTTTTTTGTGATTACCATTTTTAGAAAAGCAAAAAGTAAAAATAAAACATCATAGATATGGATGAATAAAATTGCATTTTATTGATGATAAAATTTGAAAAATGCCCAACAATGTTCACTTCTCTCTTAGGCATAGGAGAAGGATTTTTCCTAAAATAATGAAATGGAAAATTACTTAGAACGATGGATAATAACAGGAACATCAATAGTAACCCAATTGCTGCAAGTCTCGCCATGTGTCAGAAAATTGGCACAGTCTTCATCTTCATCGCCTTCGATCACAGCAGTTGAGTGTTGTTCATTACAATGGATGAACCCTCCGCTACGGAAGCTCGGTTGCACTTCTTCAACTTTGACATTAGACGGCCTTCGCTGGAATCCCAATCCAGCTCGGTTCTTGTTCTCGGCGATCTCTGCCATACGGCCCCACTGATATGTAATGCCATCTTCATAATTTTTTGCGGATCCTTGAAAGAAGACATGGGTGCCCCAATTTTCTTTACCTCAGCAATAGATAGAGCTTGGAACAGAGTTCCAACCTCTTCCTCAGTTTCAACATATGAAAAGGACGACAAATGGCTCACCAACAGTGCTTTATCCCCACCTACAATGACAAGCTTGCCATTCTTCACAAATTTCAATTTCTGATGCAGAATGGATGTTACAGCTCCAGCTTCACGGATCCACGGCCTTCCCAATAGGAAGCTATAGGGAGGGTGGATATCCATTACTTGAAAAGTAATCTGAAAATCACTCGGACCTATCTTCATCGGAAGGTCCACTTCTCCTATAACGGTCTTGCGAGAACCATCAAACGCTTTGACGATCACGCCATTGTATCGCATCGGGGTGCCTTGGTAGGATAACGTGGACAGAGTTGACTTTGGGAGTACATTCAAAGAAGAACCGGTATCAACTAGCACATTTGACAGTGCATCCTCCTTGCAGTTCACCGATATGTGTAGCGCCAGATTATGATTTCTGCCTTCCTTGGGAAGTTTTTCATCACAAAAACTCAAGTTATTGCAGGAGGTAATGTTAGCCACAATGTGGTCAAATTGATCCACAGTTACATCGTGCTCGACATAGGCATGGTCCAACACTCTTTGCAATGCTTCTCTGTCCACTTCAGAATTCATTAGCAGAGACAACACTGAAATCTTCGAAGGAGTTTGGAGCAGCTACTCCACCATATTAAATTCACTTTCTTAATTAATCTTAACACCTCATCATCATCATTAGGCTTCAATTTGCTGGATTCACCAGACTGACATATTAGAGCACTAACTTGGTTCACTGCAGGTACATCAACCTTCTTACCATCCTCTAACACCTCTTTTGGAAGACAGGACCAAAAACACGACCGCTACGAGTCACTTTCGCAATATCGGCTATATTCACAATAGAATTGGTTGTAGGAAATGAAACCTCTTGACCATTCTCCTTCATTTTAGCATTATATTGGTAAGGAACAGCTTTATCGGATGCATACGGGACGGGACCCACTAACCGTATCACTAACGGTGATACCGATTTGTTGATGTTTTTACTGATGCTGCTATCAAACTGAATCACTACCCGCTCTGGGGTCTTACACACTGGAACAATTATATTGACATCACCTATATCCCTCGACTGTTAAATCTGGGTTACATTCTCATCCATTAACATCTGGATATCTCTCTTGACTATCAAACACCCACGGGGGTTCACGCTACAAATTGCACAACCATCATGGTCATGCTCACAATCACTAATGGTACACAGGGTCCTATGCATCTCCACCAAGGACCTATGAATACGTCACACATCGAATACTCGGAAATTTCCTGGACAACCATCTACCATATTAACAGAGGAATTACCATAAGGAGGCAATGGGTTAGCTTTCACATTCGGAGCACAGTCCTCAAAGGACACCATCCCATATTTTACCAGTTTCTGGACCTCATACTTCAATGGGTAACAGTTTTCAATATCATCGTCGGGATCTCCTTGATGAAAGGCACAACGGAGTTCGGGCTTATACCACCATGGAAGTGGGTCTGGAATTTGAGGCGGATTTCTTGGCTGGAGTAGGTTCTTGAGAACCAAAGACGGATAAAGTTCGGCATATGACATGGGAATAGCGTCGAAAGAGACATTCTTCCTCTCAAAATTTGGTTGTTGTTGTCGTAGTTGTTTGTTCGTTGTTGCGGCTGTTGTTGACGTTGTTGTTGAACTGTCACTGATTGATTGTTTGAATTGTTTGAAAATACTAGAATAACTGATGAAACCTGATGATGATGCTGACGCGGTTGCGGATTTATTTTGACATGAGGCCTTCTCTGCCTCCCTACTGATACTGCATTAGTTTCCCCTTCCATCTTTTTAGCGAAACTGCTTCCATATTTCTGGCTTGATGACACCTCTTCTTTAGACAGACGTCCCTCACAGACTCCTTCCTCTAACCTCATCCCCATGTTGGCCATTTTTGGAAAGTCATTGGGGGCACTGGCAATCATTCGTTCGTAATAAAACGAACTCAGGGGTTTAAGGAAAATCTTGGCCAACTCCTTCTCTTCCAACGGAGTATTGATCTGAGCAGCAACCTCTCTCCATCTCTAAGCATACTCTTTGAATGTCTCTTTGTCCTTTTGAGACATAGACCTTAGCTGGTCTCTATCCGTCGCCATGTCCACGTTGTACTTATACTGTTTCACAAAAGCTTCTCCCAAATCATTGAACATGCGAATACTTGCACTGTCTGGTCCCATGTACCATCTCAAAGCGGAACCAGTTAAACTGTCTTGGAAATAGTGAATCAACAACTGATCATTAAAAGTTTAATTAGACATATTTCTAGCATACATAACAAGGTGGCTTAGTGGAAAAGTATGCCCCTTATACTTTTCAAAGTCAGGGACTTTGAACTTCATTAGGATCTTCACATTCGGCACTAGGCAGAGCTCGACAACACTCTTCCCAAACAAGTATTTTCCTCTCAGAGTCTTCAACTCTTTTCGCAGCTCAAGGAACTTATCCTTCATCTCATCCATCTTCTCATAAACATCAGGGCCCTCAGACGGCTCATAATGATAGATGGTGTCTTCAAAACGAGGCAAGGTATGAACAAATGGAGACGGCACATACATGACCCGGCTAGATGCCGGCATAGAAGAAAATGTGGGTGAAAACCCTTTAGTCATGAAGTTCGGTGGCATCCCCCACGGGAATCCAGCAGGCATAGTCGGACTGAATTGAGTAGCATCAACAAGGACATTTGAGGTAGCAACCTCTGAGATGACATGCCTATGAGGAGGAGGAGTTGCTGGAGTTGGAGAAGACTGATTATGGGCAGCTAGAACAGACTCCATCATAGAAATTAGGCGAGCAATCTCATCCTTCAATTCTCGGTTCTCTTTCTCTAAGTCCTCCATGATTATCGGTTGATTGGCGCGAGTGTTGTATCGGTGAGTCAGCTTGGCTGAAGCACAAAAGAATAACCGATAAGACATCTAGCGAAAGAAAGCCTGTTATGCAAATGATGCATGAAATGCAATGTTTTTTATTGATTTTATTTTCAAGGAACATACTATTTCATTTACAAATATATATTAATAATAATAACAAATTTGATTGACCATAAAGATCTCTTTTATAACTTGGAAGGATTATACTGAGTACGATTTCAGAAACCAAAATACAAATACAAGAGAAAAGGAAACTAATCATCCTAAGGATCTCTAGCAACAGTGTCAGATGATCTGGCAGCAGGTGCATACTGTAACAACCCAATTTTTAGTATTTATTTCTTATATTATTATTATTATATTTTATTTTATTTATTTGGAGTGTTAATTAATTAATTGGTTGTTAGGTAGTTTAATAATTGATTATATTCATTAACTTGGTGTGTATATTGTGTTAGTTTAATTTAATTGAACTAATTAGAGATATTTTAATATTAGGTCTTATTGGGCCTAATAATTAAATTAGAGGTATCATTCTTTAAGCCCAAATATAATACTAGAATAGTAAGAGGTGAGGAGAGTGAGAAGTAGGATTCATTTGGTCATTTGACGACAACAGAGAAATAAAAGAGGAAAAGTAAGGAGAATAGGGGAAGAACAAGAGAGAAGTCCAAAAAATTGAAGAGCTAAGGGGGAGAATCCTTATTATTATGGGTTAGTATGATTGGGTCAATGGGTAGAAATATGTTTAGGTTGAAATCCCTAATTTTTACGATTTTGAAATTGTGAGGTTTTGATGAGTAATCTTTGAATTGTGATGATTAATTTCGTTTGGAATGGATATATGGGTGAAATTGAGAGATAGGTGGAGAATCCAATTTTGATGTTTTATACTGTAGTAACGTTAAGAAAAATCCAGATTTTACACCATGTTAACCGGTTACCCAAATGCGTTAACCGGTCACATGCTGAAAAATCTCCCCAGAAACTGAATTCTGTTTTCAGAGTATCCGGATACCAAAATGTGGTAACCGGTTACTTAGTTCAAAACCTGCCCAGAATTGTATTCTGTTTTCAGAGTATTCGGATACCAAAATATGGTAACCGGTTACTTGCTGAGAAAAAGGGAAAATTGAGGATTTTAAATGCTGTAATCATTTTGAAATGAAATCTAATTGTGCGTATTTGATAATTAGTTTATACATGTGAATAGTGGATTTGTGATGAATGTGTATATGTACCATTGGTGGATAATTCATAGAGTTGAATTATGGTGATATGTGGAATGTTAAGATGGTAGAGATGATCTTAATTGCATATGTTATTGGTATTTGTACATTCATTCATGGCATGGTCGGCTTCATGGTGAAAGCGGTGAAACTGTGGGTTCACATAGACGTTGATCCTTAATTGGAAATAGGCGTAGCAGACGTTGATCCTTAATTGGAAATAGACGTAGTGGCTTGGATTCTAGATATTGAATCGGAAAGAGGTGAAACTGTGGGTTCACATAGACGTTGATCCTTAATTGGAAATAAGCGTAGCAGACGTTGATCCTAAATTGGAAATAGACATAGTGGCTTTAATCTTGTTCGGATCGGAAGCGTGGCTTGGATTCTAGATATTGAATCGGAAAGCGGTGAAATGTTGGGTTCACATTGCGGTACCACATGCATAGAGTCACATGTCTTGCATTGAGTCACATTAGAGTTATGTGATAATTGAATGTATGCATTGATGTGATTGTGATGTGTGTATGAGATATGGTAATTGAATTTGGTGATGTTTGGATACATAACTTGGCAAAATATGTGATTATGTGATGAATTTCGTTAATTGTAGATTTAATCATTGTGCCTCATTACACTTCTTCATAATGTTTTGAATTCTCACCCTTCTGTTTAAATGTTGCCTTTACATGGGCGTCATGCAGATATTCAAGAGTAGTATTGCTGAAGTAAGTGGACGGTAGCTCACTCGAGATTTAGCCGGAGTGTTTCCGTGTTTTGTTTTAGAGACTAGGTAGTGAGTCAATGCTCTGGTCATGTAACACGGGGAAGATTAGTAGTATTGAACTCATATCTTATTTGGATATGTATTATGCTATTACTTGTGAACATGTTTAGTTGCAATTGTTGTTTGAGGGCCATAGTGCCAAATATTCTGGATATGGTTTTATTTTATCTTGAGGAGATTATTGAGAGATGATCATGGTATGGGACATGAATCATTTTATGAAATACATGAGTATTCATTATTTTCCGCTGCGAACGCATATTCTTGAATATTCATGATAATTAAAATGTGTTATTTTAAATGACCAGGTGTATTGTATATTGATGATGAATGATGTTGGTTACTGAAAGCTTTTAGTTTTTGAAAACGTCGATGTGACGCCCTTTTGTTTATATGCGTGTTTATTCATTCTGATTATATGTTAAGTATTTTGGGGTATAAAAAGGGGTGTTACATTAGTGGTATCAGAGCAGGTCGGTCCGTCCGGCTAGGTTGTTTAATTATGTTTGTTCCCTAGTATGCGACATGTGTGTGAGAACACTGTCGATGCTTGTTTTATTTTCCATTGGCAGGTTGGGAATGAAATAAGTGGGGGAGAAGCGGCTGCTTATCTTGAGTATTCCAATTGTATCGAGCTTGGACATCATGTTGTTGCATGCAAGAGTGCAGTGTTGGCCAGTTAACCTGTTTGAGAATGTTGTGCTTTTCCTGAACCCGAAGAGAGGTCGGATTTGAGGATGGTGTTGGTTAGAATTTAATCGGGTGTATATCAACTGTTTTGAGAAGACGATTATTTTTCCCGAGGTTGGTGCTAAGGAAGATTGGTTTGTGTCTGCTAAGCTAGTTGATGAATCGGTGCAAGGTGGTGCCGAGTTGTTTATGTTGTTGGCAACTCTGGATATTTGTGAGAAGATGACGATTGAAGAATTGCCAATAGTTTGTAAGTTTGCGGAGGTATTTCCTGAAGATATAAGTGATTTACCGCCGGAACGTGAGGTTGAGTTTTCGATTGATTTAGTTCCTGGAACTAGTCCTGTATCGATGGCTCCCTATAGGATGTCTTCTTCTGAGTTGAAAGAGTTGAAGAGTCAACTTGAAGACTTACTCGAGAAGAGGTTTATTCGTCCTAGTGTGTCGCCATGGGGTGCACCTGTTCTGTTGGTCAAGAAGAAAGAAGGTTCTATGAGATTTATGTGTTGATTATAGACAATTGAACAAAGTGACGATTAAGAACAAGTATCCACTTCCGAGGATTGACGATCTGATGGATCAGCTGGTTGAGGCTTGTGTGTTTATCAAGATTGATTTGAGGTTTGGGTATCATCAGATTCGTTTAAAGGCTAAGGATATTCAAAAGATTGCTTTTCGGATAAGGTATGGTCAATACGAGTACTCCGTGATGCCTTTTGGTGTGACTAATGCACCTGGTGTACTTATGGAGTATATGAATAGAATTTTTCATGATTATATGGATAAGTTTGTTGTTGTGTTGATCAATGATATATTGATTTATTCTAAGAGCGAAGAGGATCACGCCGAGCATTTGAAGGTTGTGTTATCGGTGTTGAAAGAGAGGAAGTTGTTTGCTAAACTCTCCAAATGTGAGTTTTGGTTGAGTGAAGTTTTCTTGGACATGTGATTTTGAGTGGTGGTATTTCTGTGGATCCTACGAAGATTGAAGTTGTATCTCAATGGGAAGCTCCTAAGTCTGTTGCTGAGATTCGAAGTTTCCTTGGTTTGGCTGGTTATTATAGGAAGTTCATTGAAGGATTTTCTAAGTTGTCGTTACCATTGACGCTGTTGACTAGGAAAGGTCAAGCTTTCATTTGGACTTCGCAGTGTGAAGCGAATTTTCAAGAGCTTAAGAGAAGATTGACTACGGCTCCTATTTTGATTTTACCGGATCCGTTAGAAACTTTCGTTGTGTATTGTGATGCTTCTTGGCTAGGTTTAGGAAGTGTTTTGATGCAAAAAGGGCAAGTGGTAGCTTATGCTTCAAGGCAACTTAAAGTTTGTGAGAGGAATTATCCGACGCATGATTTAGAGTTGGCCGCCGTTGTGTTTGTGTTGAAGCTTTGGAGACATTATTTGTTTGGATCGAGATTTGATGTGTTTAGTGATCACAAGAGTTTGAAGTACTTGTTCGATCAGAAAGAATTGAATATGAGGCAAAGGAGATGGTTGGAATTCTTGAAAGATTATGATTTTGGTTTGAATTATAATCCAGGAAAGGCGAATGTTGTAGCCGATGCATTGAGTAGGAAGTCATTGCACATGTCTATGTTGATGATTCGAGAGTTTGAATTGTTGGAGCAATTTAGAGATTTGAGTTTGGTTTGTGAAGCGACGTCTTCGTGTGTTAAGCTTGGTATGTTAAAGCTTACGTGTGGCATTCTTGACGAGATTAGAGAAGGTCAGAAGTCAGATTTGAAGTCGATGTTATGACATTGATTAATCAAGGCAAATGTGGTGACTTTCGGATTGATGAGAATGGTATCATGAGGTGTCGTGATCGAGTTTGTGTTCTGGATGTTGCGGATTTGAGAAAGAGGATTCTTGAGGAAGGGCATAGAAGTGGTCTGAGTGTTCATCCTAGTGCTACTAAAAGGTATCAAGACTTGAGGAAGATGTTTTGGTGGCAAGGTATGAAGAAGGATGTAGCGGAATTTGTGTATTCATGTTTGACTTGTCAAAAGTCAAAGCTTGAACATCAAAAGCCGTCTGGTTTGATGCAACCATTATCTATTCCCAAGTGGAAGTGGGGTAATATCTCTCTAGATTTTGTCTCGGGTTTGCCGAGAACATTGAGTAATTGTGGGGCGATTTAGGTCGTTGTCGACAGGTTGACGAAATGTGCTCATTTTATTCCGATGACGATGGATTATTCGATGGAGAGACTTGCTAAGTTGTACATCGTGAGGATTGTGTGTTTGCATGGTATTCCGTCGAGCATTGTTTCAGATAGAGAGCTGAGGTTCACTTCGATATTTTGGGAAGGCTTGCAAAGTTCTTTGGGTACGAATTTGCGTTTGAGTTCGGCATATCATCCGCAAACTGATGGTCAAACGGAGAGGACTATTCAGTCACTTGAAGATCTTTTAAGGTCTTGTGTTTTGGAACAAGGAGGAAATTGGGATAGTTTCTTGCCTTTGATCGAGTTTACGTATAACAACAGTTTCCATTCGAGTATTGGAATGGCACCTTTTGAGGCTCTTTATGGTAGAAGGTGTAGGACTCCTTTGTGTTGGTACGAATCGAGAGAGAGTGATGTGGTTGGACCCGAGTTGATTCAAGAGACTACAGATAAGATTAAGATGATTCAAAAGAAGATGAAGGCTTCTCAGAGTCGTCAAAAGAGTTATCATGATAAGAGGAGGAAAGCTCTTGAGTTTGAGAAAGATGAGCATGTGTTTCTTCGAGTTACGCCAATAACGGGTGTTGGTAGAACTTTGAAGTCGCGTAAGTTGACGCCGCATTTCATTGGTCCTTATCAGATTTCCGAGAGAGTAGGTGAAGTGGCATATCGGATTGCATTGCCACCGTCACTTTCTAATCTTCACGATGTGTTCCATGTGTCTCAATTGAGGAGGTACATTGCGGATCCATCGCATGTTGTTCCATTAGATGATTTTCAAGTGACGGATAACTTGACGGTTGATACATCACCTATGCGAATTGAAGATCGAGAAGTGAAGAAGCTTCATGGTAAGGAGATTGCTTTGGTGAAAGTGATATGGGGCGGAGCCGCCAATGGCAATATTACTTGGGAACTCGAGGAAAAAATGAAGGAATCGTATCCGGAGTTGTTCGTTTGAGGTATTTTTCGAGGCCAAAAATTTTTAAGTGGGGGAGAGTTGTAACAACCCAATTTTTAGTATTTATTTCTTATATTATTATTATTGTATTTTATTTTATCTATTTGGAGTGTTAATTAATTAATTGGTTGTTAGGTAGTATAATAATTGATTATATTAATTAACTTGGTGTGTATATTGTGTTAGTTTAATTTAATTGAACTAATTAGAGATATTTTAATATTAGGTCTTATTGGGCCTAATAATTAAATTAGAGGTATCATTCTTTAAGCCCAAATATAATACTAAAATAGTAAGAGGTGATGAGAGTGAGATGTAGGATTCATTTGGTCATTTGACGGCAACAGAGAAAGAAAAGAGGAAAAGTAAGGAGAAGAGGGGAAGAACAAGAGAGAAGTCCAGAAAATTGAAGAGCTAAGGGGGAGAATCCTTATTATTATGGGTTAGTATGATTGCGTCAATGGGTAGAAATATGTTTAGGTTGAAATCCCTAATTTTTATGATTTTGAAATTGTGAGATTTTGATGAGTAATCTTTGAATTGTGATGATTAATTTCGTTTGGAATGGATATATGGGTGAAATTGAGGGATAGGTGGAGAATCCAATTTCGATGTTTTATACTGTAGTAACGTTAAGAAAAATCCAGATTTTACACCGTGTTAACCGGTTACCCAAATGCATTAACCGGTTACATGCTGAAAAATCTCCCCAGAAACTGAATTCTGTTTTCAGTGTATCCGGATACCAAAATGTGGTAACCGGTTACTTAGTTCAAAATTTGCCCAAAATTGTATTCTGTTTTCAGAGTATCCCCGGATACCAAAATATGGTAACCGGTTACTTGCTGTGAAAAAGGGAAAATTGAGGATTTTAAATGTTGTAATCATTTTGAAATGAAATCTAATTGTGCGTATTTGATAATTAGTTTATACATGTAAATAGTGGATTTGTGATGAATGTGTATATGTACCATTGGTGGATAATTCATAGAGTTCAATTATGGTGAAATGTGGAATGTTAAGATGGTAGAGATGATCTTAATTGCATATGTTGTTGGTATTTGTACATTCATTCATGGCATGGTCGGCTTCATGGTGAAAGCAGTGAAACTGTGGGTTCACATAGACGTTGATCCTTAATTGGAAATAGGTGTAGCAGACGTTGATCCTTAATTGGAAATAGACGTAGTGGCTTGGATTCTAGATATTGAATCGGAAAGCGGTGAAACTGTGGGTTCACATAGACGTTGATCCTTAATTGGAAATAGGCGTAGCAGACGTTGATCCTAAATTGGAAATAGACGTAGTGGCTTTAATCTTGTCCGGATCGGAAGCGTGGCTTGGATTCTAGATATTGAATCGGAAAGCGGTGAAATGTTGGGTTCACATTGTGGTACCACATGCATAGAGTCACATGTCTTGCATTGAGTCACATTAGAGTTATGTGATAATTGAATGTATGCATTGATGTGATTGTGATGTGTGTATGAGATATGGTAATTGAATTTGGTGATGTTTGGATACATAACTTGGCAAAATATGTGATTATGTGATGAATTCCGTTAATTGTTGATTTAATCATTGTGCCTTATTATACTTCTTCATAATGATTTGAATTCTCACCCTTCTGTTTGAATGTTGCCTTTACGTGGGCATCATGCAGATATTCAAGAGTAGTATTGCTGAAGTAAGTGGACGGTAGCTCACTCGAGATTTAGCCGGAGAGTTTCCGTGTTTTGTTTTAGAGACTAGGTAGTGAGTCAATGCTCTGGTCATGTAACACGGGGAAGATTAGTAGTATTGAACTCATATCTTATTTGGATATGTATTATGTTATTACTTGTGAACATGTTTAGTTGCAATTGCTGTTTGAGAGCCATAGTGCCAAATATTCTGGATATGGTTTTATTTTATCTTGAGGAGATTATTGAGAGATGATCATGGTATGTGACATGAATCATTTTATGAAATACATGAGTATTCATTATTTTCCGCTGCGAACGCATATTCTTGAATATTCATGATAATTAAAATGTGTTATTTTAAATGACCAGGTGTATTGTATATTGATGATGAATGATGTTGGTTATTGAAAGCTTTTAGTTTTTGAAAACGTCGATGTGACGCCCTTTTGTTTATATGCGTGTTTATTCACTCTGAGTATATGTTAAGTATTTTGGGGTATAAAAAGGGGTGTTACATTAGTGGTATTAGAGCAGGTCGGTCCGTCCGGCCAGGTTGTTTAATTATGTTTGTTCCCTAGTATGCGACATGTGTGTGAGAACACTGTCGATGCTTGTTTTATTTTCCATTGGCAGGTTGGGAATGAAATAAGTGGGGGAGAAGCGGCTGCTTATCTTGAGTATTCCAATTGTATCGAGCTTGGACATCATGTTGTTGCATGCAAGAGTGCAGTGTTGGCCAGTTAACCTGTTTGAGAATGTTGTGCTTTTCCTGAACCCGAAGAGAGGTCGGATTTGAGGATGGTGTTGGTTAGAATTTAATCGGGTGTATATCAACTGTTTTGAGAAGACGATTATTTTTCCCGAGGTTGGTGCTAAGGAAGATTGGTTTGTGTCTGCTAAGCTAGTTGATGAATCGGTGCAAGGTGGTGCCGAGTTGTTTATGTTGTTGGCAACTCTGGATATTTGTGAGAAGATGACGATTGAAGAATTGCCAATAGTTTGTAAGTTTGCGGAGGTATTTCCTGAAGATATAAGTGATTTACCGCCGGAACGTGAGGTTGAGTTTTCGATTGATTTAGTTCCTGGAACTAGTCCTGTATCGATGGCTCCCTATAGGATGTCTTCTTCTGAGTTGAAAGAGTTGAAGAGTCAACTTGAAGACTTACTCGAGAAGAGGTTTATTCGTCCTAGTGTGTCGCCATGGGGTGCACCTGTTCTGTTGGTCAAGAAGAAAGAAGGTTCTATGAGATTATGTGTTGATTATAGACAATTGAACAAAGTGACGATTAAGAACAAGTATCCACTTCCGAGGATTGACGATCTGATGGATCAGCTGGTTGAGGCTTGTGTGTTTATCAAGATTGATTTGAGGTTTGGGTATCATCAGATTCGTTTAAA
The DNA here is from genome assembly GCF_024323335.1 of Lathyrus oleraceus. Taxonomy (NCBI): domain Eukaryota; kingdom Viridiplantae; phylum Streptophyta; class Magnoliopsida; order Fabales; family Fabaceae; genus Lathyrus; species Lathyrus oleraceus. Next base: position 229,712,841 of record NC_066580.1, on the reverse strand, counting down.
GGCTAAGGATATTCAAAAGATTGCTTTTCGGATAAGGTATGGTCAATACGAGTACTCCGTGATGCCTTTTGGTGTGACTAATGCACCTGGTGTACTTATGGAGTATATGAATAGAATTTTTCATGATTATATGGATAAGTTTGTTGTTGTGTTGATCAATGATATATTGATTTATTCTAAGAGCGAAGAGGATCACGCCGAGCATTTGAAGGTTGTGTTATCGGTGTTGAAAGAGAGGAAGTTGTTTGCTAAACTCTCCAAATGTGAGTTTTGGTTGAGTGAAGTTTTCTTGGACATGTGATTTTGAGTGGTGGTATTTCTGTGGATCCTACGAAGATTGAAGTTGTATCTCAATGGGAAGCTCCTAAGTCTGTTGCTGAGATTCGAAGTTTCCTTGGTTTGGCTGGTTATTATAGGAAGTTCATTGAAGGATTTTCTAAGTTGTCGTTACCATTGACGCTGTTGACTAGGAAAGGTCAAGCTTTCATTTGGACTTCGCAGTGTGAAGCGAATTTTCAAGAGCTTAAGAGAAGATTGACTACGGCTCCTATTTTGATTTTACCGGATCCGTTAGAAACTTTCGTTGTGTATTGTGATGCTTCTTGGCTAGGTTTAGGAAGTGTTTTGATGCAAAAAGGGCAAGTGGTAGCTTATGCTTCAAGGCAACTTAAAGTTTGTGAGAGGAATTATCCGACGCATGATTTAGAGTTGGCCGCCGTTGTGTTTGTGTTGAAGCTTTGGAGACATTATTTGTTTGGATCGAGATTTGATGTGTTTAGTGATCACAAGAGTTTGAAGTACTTGTTCGATCAGAAAGAATTGAATATGAGGCAAAGGAGATGGTTGGAATTCTTGAAAGATTATGATTTTGGTTTGAATTATAATCCAGGAAAGGCGAATGTTGTAGCCGATGCATTGAGTAGGAAGTCATTGCACATGTCTATGTTGATGATTCGAGAGTTTGAATTGTTGGAGCAATTTAGAGATTTGAGTTTGGTTTGTGAAGCGACGTCTTCGTGTGTTAAGCTTGGTATGTTAAAGCTTACGTGTGGCATTCTTGACGAGATTAGAGAAGGTCAGAAGTCAGATTTGAAGTCGATGTTATGACATTGATTAATCAAGGCAAATGTGGTGACTTTCGGATTGATGAGAATGGTATCATGAGGTGTCGTGATCGAGTTTGTGTTCTGGATGTTGCGGATTTGAGAAAGAGGATTCTTGAGGAAGGGCATAGAAGTGGTCTGAGTGTTCATCCTAGTGCTACTAAAAGGTATCAAGACTTGAGGAAGATGTTTTGGTGGCAAGGTATGAAGAAGGATGTAGCGGAATTTGTGTATTCATGTTTGACTTGTCAAAAGTCAAAGCTTGAACATCAAAAGCCGTCTGGTTTGATGCAACCATTATCTATTCCCAAGTGGAAGTGGGGTAATATCTCTCTAGATTTTGTCTCGGGTTTGCCGAGAACATTGAGTAATTGTGGGGCGATTTAGGTCGTTGTCGACAGGTTGACGAAATGTGCTCATTTTATTCCGATGACGATGGATTATTCGATGGAGAGACTTGCTAAGTTGTACATCGTGAGGATTGTGTGTTTGCATGGTATTCCGTCGAGCATTGTTTCAGATAGAGATCTGAGGTTCACTTCGATATTTTGGGAAGGCTTGCAAAGTTCTTTGGGTACGAATTTGCGTTTGAGTTCGGCATATCATCCGCAAACTGATGGTCAAACGGAGAGGACTATTCAGTCACTTGAAGATCTTTTAAGGTCTTGTGTTTTGGAACAAGGAGGAAATTGGGATAGTTTCTTGCCTTTGATCGAGTTTACGTATAACAACAGTTTCCATTCGAGTATTGGAATGGCACCTTTTGAGGCTCTTTATGGTAGAAGGTGTAGGACTCCTTTGTGTTGGTACGAATCGAGAGAGAGTGATGTGGTTGGACCCGAGTTGATTCAAGAGACTACAGATAAGATTAAGATGATTCAAAAGAAGATGAAGGCTTCTCAGAGTCGTCAAAAGAGTTATCATGATAAGAGGAGGAAAGCTCTTGAGTTTGAGAAAGATGAGCATGTGTTTCTTCGAGTTACGCCAATAACGGGTGTTGGTAGAACTTTGAAGTCGCGTAAGTTGACGCCGCATTTCATTGGTCCTTATCAGATTTCCGAGAGAGTAGGTGAAGTGGCATATCGGATTGCATTGCCACCGTCACTTTCTAATCTTCACGATGTGTTCCATGTGTCTCAATTGAGGAGGTACATTGCGGATCCATCGCATGTTGTTCCATTAGATGATTTTCAAGTGACGGATAACTTGACGGTTGATACATCACCTATGCGAATTGAAGATCGAGAAGTGAAGAAGCTTCATGGTAAGGAGATTGCTTTGGTGAAAGTGATATGGGGCGGAGCCGCCAATGGCAATATTACTTGGGAACTCGAGGAAAAAATGAAGGAATCGTATCCGGAGTTGTTCGTTTGAGGTATTTTTCGAGGCCAAAAATCTTTTAAGTGGGGGAGAGTTGTAACAACCCAATTTTTAGTATTTATTTCTTATATTATTATTATTGTATTTTATTTTATCTATTTGGAGTGTTAATTAATTAATTGGTTGTTAGGTAGTATAATAATTGATTATATTAATTAACTTGGTGTGTATATTGTGTTAGTTTAATTTAATTGAACTAATTAGAGATATTTTAATATTAGGTCTTATTGGGCCTAATAATTAAATTAGAGGTATCATTCTTTAAGCCCAAATATAATACTAAAATAGTAAGAGGTGATGAGAGTGAGATGTAGGATTCATTTGGTCATTTGACGGCAACAGAGAAAGAAAAGAGGAAAAGTAAGGAGAAGAGGGGAAGAACAAGAGAGAAGTCCAGAAAATTGAAGAGCTAAGGGGGAGAATCCTTATTATTATGGGTTAGTATGATTGCGTCAATGGGTAGAAATATGTTTAGGTTGAAATCCCTAATTTTTATGATTTTGAAATTGTGAGATTTTGATGAGTAATCTTTGAATTGTGATGATTAATTTCGTTTGGAATGGATATATGGGTGAAATTGAGGGATAGGTGGAGAATCCAATTTCGATGTTTTATACTGTAGTAACGTTAAGAAAAATCCAGATTTTACACCGTGTTAACCGGTTACCCAAATGCATTAACCGGTTACATGCTGAAAAATCTCCCCAGAAACTGAATTCTGTTTTCAGTGTATCCGGATACCAAAATGTGGTAACCGGTTACTTAGTTCAAAATTTGCCCAAAATTGTATTCTGTTTTCAGAGTATCCCCGGATACCAAAATATGGTAACCGGTTACTTGCTGTGAAAAAGGGAAAATTGAGGATTTTAAATGTTGTAATCATTTTGAAATGAAATCTAATTGTGCGTATTTGATAATTAGTTTATACATGTAAATAGTGGATTTGTGATGAATGTGTATATGTACCATTGGTGGATAATTCATAGAGTTCAATTATGGTGAAATGTGGAATGTTAAGATGGTAGAGATGATCTTAATTGCATATGTTGTTGGTATTTGTACATTCATTCATGGCATGGTCGGCTTCATGGTGAAAGCAGTGAAACTGTGGGTTCACATAGACGTTGATCCTTAATTGGAAATAGGTGTAGCAGACGTTGATCCTTAATTGGAAATAGACGTAGTGGCTTGGATTCTAGATATTGAATCGGAAAGCGGTGAAACTGTGGGTTCACATAGACGTTGATCCTTAATTGGAAATAGGCGTAGCAGACGTTGATCCTAAATTGGAAATAGACGTAGTGGCTTTAATCTTGTCCGGATCGGAAGCGTGGCTTGGATTCTAGATATTGAATCGGAAAGCGGTGAAATGTTGGGTTCACATTGTGGTACCACATGCATAGAGTCACATGTCTTGCATTGAGTCACATTAGAGTTATGTGATAATTGAATGTATGCATTGATGTGATTGTGATGTGTGTATGAGATATGGTAATTGAATTTGGTGATGTTTGGATACATAACTTGGCAAAATATGTGATTATGTGATGAATTCCGTTAATTGTTGATTTAATCATTGTGCCTTATTATACTTCTTCATAATGATTTGAATTCTCACCCTTCTGTTTGAATGTTGCCTTTACGTGGGCATCATGCAGATATTCAAGAGTAGTATTGCTGAAGTAAGTGGACGGTAGCTCACTCGAGATTTAGCCGGAGAGTTTCCGTGTTTTGTTTTAGAGACTAGGTAGTGAGTCAATGCTCTGGTCATGTAACACGGGGAAGATTAGTAGTATTGAACTCATATCTTATTTGGATATGTATTATGTTATTACTTGTGAACATGTTTAGTTGCAATTGCTGTTTGAGAGCCATAGTGCCAAATATTCTGGATATGGTTTTATTTTATCTTGAGGAGATTATTGAGAGATGATCATGGTATGTGACATGAATCATTTTATGAAATACATGAGTATTCATTATTTTCCGCTGCGAACGCATATTCTTGAATATTCATGATAATTAAAATGTGTTATTTTAAATGACCAGGTGTATTGTATATTGATGATGAATGATGTTGGTTATTGAAAGCTTTTAGTTTTTGAAAACGTCGATGTGACGCCCTTTTGTTTATATGCGTGTTTATTCACTCTGAGTATATGTTAAGTATTTTGGGGTATAAAAAGGGGTGTTACATTAGTGGTATTAGAGCAGGTCGGTCCGTCCGGCCAGGTTGTTTAATTATGTTTGTTCCCTAGTATGCGACATGTGTGTGAGAACACTGTCGATGCTTGTTTTATTTTCCATTGGCAGGTTGGGAATGAAATAAGTGGGGGAGAAGCGTCTACTTATCTTGAGTATTCCAATTGTATCGAGCTTGGACATTATGTTGTTGCATGCAAGAGTGCAGTGTTGGCCAGTTAACCTGTTTGAGAATGTTATGCTTTTCCTGAACCTGAAGAGAGGTCGGATTCGAGGATGGTGTTGGTTAGAATTTAATCGGGTGTATATCTACTGTTTTGAGAAGACGGTTATTTTTCCTGAGGTTGGTGCTAAGGAAGATTGGTTTGTGTCTGCTAAGCAAGTTGATGAATCGGTGCAAGGTAGTGCCGAGTTGTTTATGTTGTTGGCAACTCTAGATATTCGTGAGAAGAGGACGATTGAAGAATTTCCAATAGTTTGTGAGTTTGCGGAGGTATTTCCTGAAGATATAAGTGATTTACCGCCGGAACGTGAGGTTGAGTTTTCGATTGATTTAGTTCCTGGAACTAGTCCTGTATTGATGGCTCCCTATAGGATGTCTGCTTCTGAGTTGAAAGAGTTGAAGAGTCAACTTGAAGACTTACTCGAGAAGAGGTTTATTCGTCCTAGTGTGTCGCCGTGGGGTGCACCTGGTCTGTTGGTCAAGAAGAAAGAAGGTTCTATGAGATTATGTGTTGATTATAGACAACTGAACAAAGTGACGATTCAGAACAAGTATCCACTTCCGAGGATTGACGATCTGATGGATCAGCTGGTTGGGGCGTGTGTGTTTAGTAAGATTGATTTGAGGTCTGGGTATCATCAGATTCGTGTAAAGGCTGAGGATATTCAAAAGATTGCTTTTCGAACAAGGTATGGTCATTACGAGTACTCCGTGATGCCTTTTGGTGTGACTAATGCACCTGGTGTACTTATGGAGTATATGAATAGAATTTTTCATGATTATATGGATAAGTTTGTTATTGTGTTCATCGATGATATATTGATTTATTCTAAGAGCGAAGAGGATCATGCCGAGCATTTGAAGGTTGTGTTATCGGTGTTGAAAGAGAGGAAGTTGTTTGCTAAACTCTCCAAATGTGAGTTTTGGTTGAGTGAAGTAAGTTTTCTTGGACATGTGATTACGAGTGGTGGTATTTCTGTGGATCCTACGAAGATTGAATTTGTATCTCAATGGGAAGCTCCTAAGTCTGTTGCTGAGATTCAAAGTTTCCTTGGTTTGGCTGGTTATTATAGGAAGTTCATTGAAGGATTTTCTAAGTTGTCGTTACCATTGACGCAGTTGACTAGGAAAGGTCAAGCTTTCATTTGGACTTCGCAGTGTGAAGTGAATTTTCAAGAGCTTAAGAGAAGATTGACTACGGCTCCTATTTTGATTTTACCGGATCCGTTAGAAACTTTAGTTGTGTATTGTGATGCTTCTTGGTTAGGTTTAGAAGGTGTTTTGATGCAAAAGGGAAGGTGGTAGCTTATGCTTCAAGGCAACTTAAAGTTCATGAGAGGAATTATCCGACGCATGATTTAGAGTTGGCCGCCGTTGTGTTTGTGTTGAAGCTTTGGAGAGATTATTTGTTTGGATCGAGATTTGATGTGTTTGGTGATCACAAGAGTTTGAAGTACTTGTTCGATCAGAAAGAATTGAATATGAGGCAAAGGAGATGGTTGGAATTTTTGAAAGATTATGATTTTGGTTTGAATTATCATCCGGGAAAGGCGAATGTTGTAGCCGATGCATTGAGTAGGAAGTCATTGCACATGTCTATGTTAATGATTCGAGAGTTTGAATTGTTGGAGCAATTTAGAGATTTGAGTTTGGTGTGTGAAGCGACGTCTTCATGTGTTAAGCTTGGTATGTCGAAGCTTACGTGTGGCATTCTTGGCGAGATTAGAGAAGGTCAGAAGTCAGATTTGAAATTAGTCGATGTTATGACATTGATTAATCAAGGCAAATGTGGTGACTTTCGGATTGATGAGAATGGTATCATGAGGTGTCGTGATTGAGTTTGTGTTCTGGATGTTGCAGATTTGAGAAAGAGGATTCTTGAGGAAGGGCATAGAAGTGGTTTGAGTATTCATCCTGGTGCTACTAAAAGGTATCAAGACTTGAGGAAGATGTTTTGGTGGCAAGGTATGAAGAAGGATGTAGCGGAATTTGTGTATTCATGTTTGACTTGTCAAAAGTCAAAGATTGAACATCAAAAGCCGTCTAGTTTTATGCAACCGTTATTTATTCCCGAGTGGAAGTGGGATAATATCTCTATGGATTTTGTTTCGGGTTTGCCGAGAACATTGAGTAATTGTGAGGCGATTTGGGTTGTTGTGGACAGGTTGATGAAATGTGCTCATTTTATTCCGATGAGGATGGATTATTCGATGGAGAGACTTGTTAAGTTGTACATCGAGAGGATTGTGTGTTTGCATGGTATTCCGTCGAGCATTGTTTCGGATAGAGATCTGAGGTTCACTTCGAGATTTTGGGAAGGCTTGCAAAGTGCTTTGGGTATGAAGTTGCGTTTGAGTTCGGCATATCATCCGCAAACTAATGGTCAAACGGAGAGGACTATTCAGTCACTTGAAGATCTTTTAAGGTCTTATGTTTTGGAACAAGGAGGAAATTAGGATAGTTTCTTGCCTTTGATCGAGTTTACGTATAACAACAGTTTCCATTCGAGTATTGGAAGGGCACCTTTTGAGGCTCTTTATGGTAGAAGGTGTAGGACTCCTTTGTGCTAGTACGAATTGGGAGAGAGTGTTGTGGTTGGACCCGAGTTGATTCAAGAGACTACAGATAAGATTAAGATGATCCAAGAGAAGATGAAGGCTTCTCAGAGTCGTCAAAAGAGTTATCATGATAAGAGGAGGAAAGCTCTTGAGTTTGAGAAAGATGAGCATGTGTTTCTTCGAGTTACGCCAATAACGGGTGTTGGTAGAGCTTTGAAGTCGCGTAAGTTGACGCCGCGTTTCATTGGTCCTTATCAGATTTCCGAGAGAGTAGGTGAAATGGCATATCGGATTGCATTGCCATCGTCACTTTCTAATCTTCATGACGTGTTCCATGTGTCTCAATTGAGGAGGTACATTGCGGATCCATCACATGTTGTTCCATTAGATGATGTTCAAGTGAGGGATAACTTGACGGTTGATACATCACCTATGCGAATTGAAGATCGAGAAGTGAAGAAGCTTCGTGGTAAGGAGATTGCTTTGGTGAAAGTGATATGGGGCGGAGCCGCCAATGGCAATATTACTTGGGAACTCGAGGAAAAAATGAAGGAATCGTATCCGGAGTTGTTCGTTTGAGGTATTTTTCTAGGCCGAAAATCTTTTAAGTGGGGGAGAGTTGTAACAACCCAATTTTTAGTATTTATTTCTTATATTATTATTATTATATTTTATTTTATTTATTTGGAGTGTTAATTAATTAATTGGTTGTTAGGTAGTATAATAATTGATTATATTAATTAACTTGGTGTGTATATTGTGTTAGTTTAATTTAATTGAACTAATTAGAGATATTTTAATATTAGGTCTTATTGGGCCTAATAATTAAATTAGAGGTATCATTCTTTAAGCCCAAATATAATACTAGAATAGTAAGAGGTGAGGAGAGTGAGAAGTAGGATTCATTTGGTCATTTGACGGCAACAGAGAAAGAAAAGAGGAAAAGTAAGGAGAAGAGGGGAAGAATAAGAGAGAAGTCCAGAAAATTGAAGAGGTAAGAGGGAGAATCCTTATTATTATGGGTTAGTATGATTGGGTTAATGGGTAGAAATATGTTTAGGTTGAAATCCCTAATTTTTATGATTTTGAAATTGTGAGATTTTGATGAGTAATCTTTGAATTGTGGTGATTAATTTCGTTTGGAATGGATATATGGGTGAAATTGAGGGATAGGTGGAGAATCCAATTTCGATGTTTTATACTGTAGTAACGTTAAGAAAAATCCAGATTTTACACCGTGTTAACCGGTTACCCAAATGCATTAACCGGTTACATGCTGAAAAATCTCCCCAGAAACTGAATTCTGTTTTCAGAGTATCCGGATACCAAAATGTGGTAACCGGTTACTTAGTTCAAAATCTGCCCAGAATTGTATTCTGTTTTCAGAGTATCCGGATACCAAAATATGGGAACCGGTTACTTGCTGTGAAAAAGGGAAAGTTGAGGATTTTAAATGCTGTAATCATTTTGAAATGAAATCTAATTGTGCGTATTTGATAATTAGTTTATACATGTGAATAGTGGATTTGTGATGAATATGTATATGTACCATTGATGGATAATTCATAGAGTTGAATTATGGTGATATGTGGAATGTTAAGATGGTAGAGATGATCTTAATTGCATATGTTGTTGGTATTTGTACATTCATTCATGGCATGGTCGGCTTCATGGTGAAAGCGGTGAAACTGTGGGTTCATATAGACGTTGATCCTTAATTGGAAAAAGGCGTAGCAGACGTTGATCCTTAATTGGAAATAGACGTAGTGGCTTGGATCCTAGATATTGAATCGGAAAGCGGTGAAACTGTGGGTTCACATAGACGTTGATCCTTAATTGGAAATAGGCGTAGCAGACGTTGATCCTAAATTGGAAATAGACGCAGTGGCTTTAATCTTGTCCGGATCAGAAGCGTGGCTTGGATTCTCGATATTGAATCGGAAAATGGTGAAATATTGGGTTCACATTGCGGTACCACATGCATAGAGTCACATGTCTTGCATTGAGTCACATTAGAGTTATGTGATAATTGAATGTATGCATTGATGTGATTGTGATGTGTGTATGAGATATGGTAATTAAATTTGGTGATGTTTGGATACATAACTTGGCAAAATATGTGATTATGTGATGAATTCCGTTAATTGTTGATTTAATCATTGTGCCTTATTATACTTCTTCATAATGATTTGAATTCTCACCCTTTTGTTTGAATGTTGCCTTTACATGGGCATCATACAGATATTCAAGAGTAGTATTGCTGAAGTAAGTGGACGGTAGCTCACTCGAGATTTAGCCGGAGAGTTTCCGTGTTTTGTTTTAGAGACTAGGTAGTGAGTCAATGCTCTGGTCATGTAACACGAGGAAGATTACTAGTATTGAACTCATATCTTATTTGGATATGTATTATGTTATTACTTGTGAACATGTTTAGTTGCAATTGTTGTTTGAGAGCCATAGTGCCAAATATTCTGGATATGGTTTTATTTTATCTTGAGGAGATTATTGAGAGATGATCATGGTATGGGACATGAATCATTTTATGAAATACATGAGTATTCATTATTTTCCGCTGCGAACGCATATTCTTGAATATTCATGATAATTAAAATGTGTTATTTTAAATGACCAGGTGTATTGTATATTGATGATGAATGATGTTGGTTTTTGAAAGCTTTTAGTTTTTGAAAACGTCGATGTGACGCCCTTTTGTTTATATGCGTGTTTATTCACTCTGATTATATGTTAAGTATTTTGGGGTATATGTAATACCCCAAAATTTACCCTTCATTTTTCCTGGAAGCATACGCTTTACACCTCATGCATGCATTCATTTTTAGGTCATTTAACATTAGATACATTGCATTTCATCATGTCAATCAGAATTAGATCCAAGAAACTTTATTTAAAAAAAAATAAAAAAAATTAAAAATTAAAAAATTTAAAAATAAATAAATAAATAAATAAATAAATAAATAAAACGAAAAATAAAAGAAACAAAAAATAAATAAAAAATAAATAAATAAATAAATAAAAATAATAATAAATAAATAAATAAATAAATAAAAGAAAAAATCTCTGACTTGGACCTCTCTCAAAAGCCCACTAAGCTACCAATATTAGGCTATAAATACTAGAGTTTCAGTGAAACAAATATGGATTCTATTCCTATTACCCTGAGGAAAAAGATAGTGAGAGAAGAGCTAACAGAGTTCAGAGCCGCCTCCAAACCCTGAAGGGAACTCAACTGCACAGAATCACCTCTGTCTCACATAAACCCTAAAGATTGTTTTGTAAACCTCACGGGTGCAACTCAATTTCAATCAAGCTCTCCAATTAGGTTTGCCCTATATCCATCATCTTTATGCCTTTAATTTGAATGCTCTAAATGTATGAGGTATTATGGGTGAATTTGATACCCTGTTGATGCATGTCTTTTTTGTGAATTTTAATGGCATGATTCATGTGGTTACATTTTGATTTGGGGGCAACCCTTGATTACCCTATTTTTTTGTCTCTATCCTGTTTGTTGAGTTTTTGTGAGGGCTCACATGACTTTTGCAGGGATAACTTGCGTGGTTTTCCACTTTATTTGTGGGATACCCCCTGGAGGTTTCATTCCGATTACCTGTACTGATTCACTTTCTTTGATGGTGTTTAGCTTGGAAGGATCCCTGGGTTTCCCATTCCTCTAACTGTTGTTACTTCGGATCTTTATCCGCGTGGTACTTTTACATTTTTCTCACATTTTACTGCTTTCCTAGCTGGAAGACCTCGATAGGAGGTAATGTTTTTATGTGTTTTTTTTACAGGTTCCTTCGTCAAGGACTGCCTTTTTGCATGAGTTCACCAAACCCTAACCCTTCATTGATTTTTCTTCTCCTAAACACACGTTTACTCCTTCTACTACAGGTGAGTAAGTCTCCAAAGGTCGAGCATCCGGTAGATTGCGTAGTAACGTCGTTCGTCCAAAACCCACTCCATAACCCCGTAGTTAGCCGAACTACGGCTTGCTCTGATTCTCATTCCAGATGAGATACGTAGGCATAAGACGCGATGTCTTAGCGAGCACACATCCCCCCAACCCATAGGTCAGCCGAGCTACGAAGGCTCTGATTCTCATATTCAGATGAGATACGTATGTAGTGGATGCGACATCCGCGCGAGTCATTTTCATTTAACCCTTTTTTTTGGTAAACAGCACAAGATAAACTCACACCCTTTAGACAAGAACTACAAAAGTGGATCCCGTAGAGTACTACGGATGCGTAGGGGTGCTAATACCTTCCCTTCGCATAACCGACTCCCGAACCCAAGATTTGGTTGTGAGACCCCGTCTTGTCCTTTCTGTTTTCAGGTTTACTTCGAGCGTTTCCTTTCCCTCCTTTGGGATGAATAACGCACGGTGGCGACTCTTCTGTCATTTTCTTTCGCCAGTTGTTTTTTTTCACACTGTATTTTTCAGGTTGCGACAGTATAAAAAGGGGTGTTACACGTACTTCCTTCGGATGCGTCGAATCTAGGGCTTAAAAGAAGTCTTCATCTGAGCCTTCTCAAGGACAAGCTGATCAACAATCTTCTTCCAAGCACTGGAAGGCTGAGGCATACTAGAGGATGATGGACCCTCTGGTTCTCTCTGTCTCTTTACTACCCGATCTTCAAGAAGTTCAATAAGCGCATCTTTGTCTTTCGACTCAAGCTGCAACTCCTCATGCTTTTGGCTTAAAGCATGGAACCGTTCTTCCCATATATCCTTCTCTTGCTTCATCTTGGCGAGTGCGTCTTTCAACTCCTCTACATCTTGGTTAGGGAGAGTTAGTGGCTCAGCCGTAACCAAAGACATAGGTCTCTGACAAGCATACGACATCTTCAATTCCATAGCTCTTTTCTTCACCCAAATAATGTAAGCTTCCAAAGCTACACAATTGCACGGACCAAGCTCGGATCTTCCTTTCCTATGCATGTTATGCCAAGCATGCACCATCTTCTAATTCAAATGTTGGGGATCTTTACCCTCTTGATAGAAAAGACCTTCTAACTGAGTGTTATTAGGATCTTTACCCTCTTGTAGTTAATTCCTCCCTGCGTAGCAATGAGAGGCACATTGGAGAATTCACCACAACTATCAATAATATCCAAGCTACTTAATGTAGATTCATACCAAACAATATCATCATTAGTTAGGGACATAAGTATTTGAGAGCACCATAGACATTACTTGTTCTCCATAAAAGCAGGCGTCTAAGGCAAGTTCCAAATAAACCACTTGTACAGAAGAGGAAGACAACACACAATAGTCCCACCACCTTTAGAATTCCTCAAATGCAAAGAGAAATACATATCACCCAACAGAGTAGGCACAAGATTTCCAATCAAGAAGATTCTAATGGCATTAACATAAACAAAACCATCAATGTTAGGGAACAAAGCTAAACCATAGATGAGCAACACAAAGATGGCTTCAAAAGCATCAACACTATTGGCTTGAGTAAAGGCAGTAGATTTCCCAATGAGGAACTCATAAGTCAACCCAAACATTCCTCCTTCCTTCACCCAATGAGCCTCAATCTCAGACTTCTTCAGATGAAGAGCTTCAGCTATAAGATGAGATATGGGAATCTCCTTCAATCCACTAAAAGGAACCTTGTTAGAAACAGGCATTCTTAAGAGATGGGCATACTCCTCTAACGTAGGCACAAACTGATAATCGGGAAAACTGAAGCAACGGTAGAGAGGATCATAAAACTGAACCAACACACTCAAGAGCCCTTCCACTACATCAGCAGACAACATAGATAGAAGCTTCCCATGACGATGCTTGAAGTCCAAGGGATCTAATACAAAAGATGATAGCTCCCTTAGCTCTTTCAAATCGGGAAATCTGAAACTGTACTTCTTAGTGTTCCTTCGTCCATAATCCATAGTCTGAAAATATTTGCAAATAAAACCTCAGTTCCTTGAAGTTACTTTTTGTGTGATGAATGTTATGATGCGCATGAATGCATGAATGCAACAATCACAAATAATGGATCACACACAAGGCAAACAAACAAAGGTCAAGGGATGAATCAAGTCATTGTCAAGATCAATCATCCATTTTGGTGGACTATGGTTTTCACCTTCTCAACACCCAAGTTCCATTGATATTGACAAGACTTGATTGGATCAACCAAGAATCAAAGGGTTTGTTGCGAGTCACGAGCATGGAGTCAGGTTAAGAACCATCCCAAAGGAGTGTACTAAGGATAAAAACCTGTAGATCATGTTCTAAAAAGTTCCCAAAGTCTTGATTTCATCTATCGGATATTATAGGTTTGGATGAATGACTCATCGACCCATAATATTCTCAAGTGAAACTCGTCTGAGTGTAGTATCGTGTAACAACAGTTATCAAGTCTACACTTGAACAGTCTTCGCACTAAGTCCTAAATAGGCCAAGTTTGGTTAAATGTTCTATGGTTCTCAGATTCTTGGACCCCAAATCAGAGAAAGTAATGTCTAACCACAAATAACTTGTGTGACATCAATAGCTCCAAAAGGGTCTCCACTTAGTAGATGGGTCTCAAGCCAACTTGTTAAGGACTACTTCACACAAGTTGAACATGACTATGCCATCTTCCTATATTAATTGCACTCAAGTTTGGGTTAGAACTTATCTCACCACTCAGAGATCACCAAGCACAATAGGCATATTATATCATACAAACAAATATACAAACATCATACATACAATTATATACACATAAAAAAGTAGGCTAAACCCACTGAGGACTACTCCCCAGCAGAGTCGCCACTTAATTTCTGTCGTGGTAAATTCATGACCATTAAGTTATGGATAAACTTAACGTTAATAAAACCAGAGTCGCCACCTCGTTTTTATTGTTTCCAAAGGAAAAGGGAAAAGTATGAACAAAACCCAAAGATAAGAAGTTTTCAAATCAAAACTAATAAAATGCCAGAGATTACATGTAAGAGGGTTGATTACACAGAGGGAAAGTGTTAGCACCCAAAGTGTCATAGGTACTCCTAGGGAGCCATTTTTTATGTGTGTATGTGTTTTGGTATAAAAGATGTTTGCAATATATAAAGTGTGGGGATGAGAAAAGAATTCATTAATTATATTTTTATGTTTGACAAGACCTTCGGACTTGTGCCTACGTACCAAATAAAAATGAGAGATCAAAACCTCGTAGTTCGTGGTATCAATTTCAAAGTGAGTGAATTGCTTTTAACAAAAATTTAAATTTAAGAGAGGCACAAAGGGGCCTAAAAGAGTTTGGATGAGTGTTAGTTCTTTTTGTCTTTTGAAATTTTAAGTCAATATGGTTAAGTTCATTTACAAGTTTGATTAAGAAAAGAGTGTAAAAAAGCAATGACATAAGGCAAAAGTTTCTAATTTGCAATAATGTCTAAGTTTAGAAATCACAAGCAAAGAAGATTTTGAAAAGGGGGAGAGATTTGAAATTTAAGAAATGTTAGGAGATGAAGAGACTAATCCTAAGCAAAAATTTAAAAGTTAAGAGTTGAAAAGATCTGACAAATGGGATGCAATCCAATAGACAAGAATGTCATATAGAAACCCATTTTTCCTTGGGACTTTAAATCAAGCAATATCAATAAGCAAGTAGCAAGATGAAGCGCAAGGCATCAAATAAAGATAGCCACATCCAAGCAAGCAACTTCATAGTCTTCTTCTTAATCTTCCCATGTATCGGATGACATACTCCTTG
Organism: Lathyrus oleraceus; assembly: GCF_024323335.1. Lineage (NCBI taxonomy): Eukaryota > Viridiplantae > Streptophyta > Magnoliopsida > Fabales > Fabaceae > Lathyrus > Lathyrus oleraceus. Next base: position 229,697,645 of record NC_066580.1, on the reverse strand, counting down.
AATGGCTTAGAATAAGGCATTAGACATAGGTTCAAAGTAGCATTTACATCAAGACCGTGTAGCAGATGAACTCAATTGGATCCCAATACTTGCATCAAATGAAAACTCAAATCACAATAGCTTGGTTTCAAAAATGTTGGCAATGGCCAAGTCCTTTTGCATAGGGAATGTTGCCTAATTCTAAGTCCAAAACTCAGATGAAATCCAACAGTCCACACAAACATTTTTTAGGGTTTTTCTGTTGTTTATAAGGTATTTTAAGGTCATAAGACCACAAACACAAACAAGATACACAAACAAATATATATAATCACAATATATGGCTCAAGTGAGCAAAGTGAAAATGGCATAAACATAAACAAGTTAAATGATATGGAAAATGGAAAATGAAATGGTAATTGACTTGAATTTAAATTGCATAAAGTAAATGACTTAAAATTAAAAGTAATTATTAATAAAATTTAGTCAAATGTTAGTTGATTAGATGTTAGTGAAGTTTTGCTTTTCCATTGATTAAGTCATTCTTTGGAGAACACTCAACCCTTTATTCACAACATGGATCCTTGAACCAAGACATCTTCCAAAGGAAGGAAAAAAGGCAAAGTTTACATATAATACCATGAAAGAGGGGAGACTTACAATCTCACTTACTAGAATGATATGCCTTTGGGTCACAATTTAGCGTTATGTTAAGCAATCGTAATTGGACTTATATAGAAGTCACAACTATCTGAGGTCGAGCAATAGAAATCTTGGTGTTAATGCATGTTATAGATATGGTATAATGAACCATACTCCTAAAACATACCACACACAAGAAGAAAATGATCAAAGGATGGACATAATCTCATCCATACTTGTTTTGGTTCATCTAAAATGAAGTTATTGATGAACCAATTAGCCTTAGGATATTGAGACTTCATTGGTCAACGAAAGGGATGGGATAGACTGGGATTGAAGATAAAGAGGGAGGGGAGATGAGACAAACACAAATTGGTCATGGGAGGAATTTTATCAAATTAAAATAATTCATTCATTTTGGGAGATGAAATGTACATTTCATCAATCCCCTAAATCCAATGATTTTAATCCAACAAAAGCCAAATTAACCTTGACCAAGGCCCAAAGACATAGTCAAACTTCACAAGTCAATAAAAATGGCTCAACATAATTTCTACACAATTAACCAATTAAAAATCAAATTAAAATGAATTTAAATTAAATTATGTTTGATCAAATACCTAAAACTTCTTCAAAACAGCAAATAAATGGCCATGAGATTTATCTAGGTCAAACAAGGTCAGAGGACCTTAGACAGAAAATTTCATAATTTTTGAAAAGTCAGAAGTATTTTTAAATAATTAAAAATATGCATAAAAACAATTAAATCATTAAAAATATCAAATTAATCCGAAAAATAATTTTAATTCAGAAAATGAAAGAGGAAATTTTTTGAAATTTTTTGGTGAAAGTCCCATATTTTTTGGATTAAAAATGAAATTAATATGAATTAATTAAAAATAAGGGATTAAATGAAATAATCAAAAAATCAAAAAAAAAAGAGCCATCTGATCTCCCTCATTAATTGAGGTGGCAAATCAGATGGTTAGAAACGCGGGTTCCACCAATGCTTCAGTCAACTATCCCACACGCGTGGTAATTAACTTGGATGGATGAGATTAGAAGCTATGGACCAAATCAGATGGTTGGAACCTTGCCAACACACCACTAGAGCCCTAGCTCCGATCATCTTCTCCGGTGAGGACCACCGGACTGGTCCAAGCTCAACTCAAAGGAAAATGAAAAGTGAATACACTAATTTGAAGGAAAAAGAGAAGGAGCACGAATCTGGCCTCAATTTTGTCCAATTCCAAGTATATAAAAAGATACAGGGATTTGAATTTTGCGGATCATGAATTGAGTTGCTTCGATTTGACCTCAAAGCAACTCAATCTTCTCTCCTACATTGATAGGACTTCAGACAACCAAAAATCAACAAGAATGGTGAAGAATTGAGGGAGAATCAAAGAGATGAAAATTCTGAAAATTCACCTTCAATGGAGCTTCAGATTGGCACGATCTTGCTTTCAATTATGCTTGGCCTTGCTTCAGATGCTCGTTGGAAGTGAAATGGGTCAAAGAAAGGGATGGACTCTTGGAATTTCAATCTCAAAACAGATGAAGAATTGAAACTCGATTTTTAAAGAAAATCCTCAAGTTTATCCTTCAATGGTGAGGGTTTGAGGTTGCAGGTTCAAAGCTTGGGCATGAGGTATTTAATTTTGAGCAATGAGGATCTTATTTATAAGCCAAGAGATTGATTTTTGCACACTTCCAAATTTGGCAAATTTTGAAATTCCCCTTTGCACAGTTGCATGGGCGTGTGCTAGGCCGATGCGATGATGTAATCTGATCCAGAATTGAATGTTAATCATGCTGAAACCATGTTGGAAGGCCATGCAAATGTGTATGAAAAATGAAAGTTGAAATTATCCAAATCGTCCTTTAACTTACACCCATGCTCAAGTCCCTCATACTTTGGTCAAATAAGGTGATCTTGGACTTTTCGGAAAGTTGATATCAAGGGGAATAACTTTCTTATTCAAAACTGTTTCATTTGAAGCATGGATCATGCTTAATTTTGAGGTGTAAGTTTGGGAAATCAAACATATTTGAATCTTATCTAAGTCCCAAGTCAAATGTTCACTTCTTCCACCTTGAATAACTTTATCTATGGACTTCGAATGAGAAATGTTTCTTCATCAAAGTTGTACCTCTTTCAAACCTCTTCAATTTGGTCATAATTTTGACCTCATTTGGATTTGGAATGAAGGATTTATGCATTTTAGAAGTTGAGCAAAATCACTTGTTCAATGGTATTGGCCCAAAATGACCTATATTGTTTCCTCTTGGCACATGCATTTGAAAGTTGAATTTGAACTTCATCAAAACATAAGAGTTGAAGTAGACATCTTGAATTTGATCATTAAATTTGAATGGATTTTATCTCATAAAAATTGAGCAAGTTATGGTCTTGGGAAGTTGACCTTCAAACTAGGGTTCAGACAAAATGACCTATAATCTTTCACCATAAAAAATGACTTTGCAAGTAGAAATAGCCCTAGACTTTAACATGAAATTTTTTTGGAATGTCATTTTGAGTAACGTGTCTCTTGGAATCATTTCCATATGACAAAAATTGTAGGAGATAGGGTCTAGGGAACCCCAGTTTTGACCAATTGACTTCCTCTGGTCAACCAACATGAACCATCTTGCTAGCTTGACGTTCTATTGACTTTTGGGACTCATGGAGGATCATATATACATAAGATGATGAAATATGAAGCATCCCTTTAAATATTTGATCAGTTGTTCAAGAAACTTGTTGAAGAAGTTACACAAGATACCTAGATGAATTAGGGTTTCTAAGGCAAGCAAACTCCAAACTCTTGATGATTTCTTGATCAAAATAACATGTGAAGATCATGGGGATTCATATATGACACTTAGAGTCAATGTGAACCATTTATTGATTGCACTCCTTGCATTGAGGTTCTTAAACCCTATATATGAGCTTGATAAAGCATGGGTAAGCATACACATTACCTACAAAAGCAACAAACTATACATTGACATATTTTTGGTATTTTGGTTAGTAAACAAATAAAAATGAAGTATTATACAATTAAATGTGCTTGGTGATCTCTCGCAATACAAACCCAATGGATGAGGGGTAAGGAGAATGTCAAGGTGTGATCCCGATGTCAATGCATATGATGAGATAATCATGAGGGATCTTAGGGTCAAAATTGGGGTCTCACAACAACTTCAATTCATTTGCCTCCACAATCATGCAATAGGTTGATGCCACCCATCGCTCTCTCTCAGGATCCTTCAATACGCTTAACCGAAACATCATTGAATTCACCGGCTTCTATGAAGAAAACAGACCTTCGCGTCAAAAATTTTGTTATAAAGGATGAAATGAACCGTCAAGAGGACGACGACTTTAGATGATTGATTCATTCAGTGCAGTTTCATTTCTCTATGTTTGCATGTTATTATATTACTTATTTATCTTAAAGTTTATGTTAAACAATTATGACAATGTTATTTACTTATTTTCTGAAATTCTGGTATCAGATATAAGATGTCGAAAGTAATGTCACGACACTAATATCTGGTAATACACAATGGATAAACAAAAACAGAATGGTAAAGCGAATAACACAAGCAATTGTTAACCCAGTTCGGTGCAACTCACCTACGTCTGGGGGCTACCAAGCCAGGAAGGAAATTCACTAAAATAGAATTAGTTCAAAGACACTCCGTACACTTCAACAAGTTACAGTCTTTCTCACCTAATCTCTACCCGTGCAATTTCTACCTAAGCACTCTTAGATATGAGAACCCACTCACTTCCCTTACAATCACACACCAGTAATTTTAAACAACAATCCCTTGAGAAAAGAAAATACTTTTCAATTACACACTCTTGATTTTACTTCACAGTTTCAATCAAGAAGACACACTCTTGATCTTTCTTCACAACTTTGATCAAGAAGACACACACTCTTGCTTAACAGCTTTAGAGTGACAAAATACAACCACAAATCAGTCCAATTCAGTCATCAATGGATGACTTGAATGACCTACAAGTCTTACGACTAAACAGACACAAACCCTAGCTCTCTCTCTATATTTCGCTCAGTCTTGGTTGTGTGTTCAAATAGGTTTTCTAAGTCCCTTTTTATAGAAGCATCCAGTTGGGCTTGGACATCTTGAACACCCTAAATCTATTTTCCAATCAAATCTTTTTATAACAGCTGTATAGATCACCTTGGAAAATAAGTAAATCTGGTTATAATCCATGATTGAATGCGCCAGCTAATCATATCTTCAATCATACAAAGATTTCCATTAATTGTGCAATCACAAAACACCAGACATTCATACTGAATGTTCTGTGTACAGGATGTCATGACATCGGGTATGACATTCTGGAAAAATCCTGCATAATCCAATAATTCCTTTTATAACTTCCAGCAGGTACAGCCATATCAGATGTCATAACCTTGTGTATGTCATCTGAAACAATCCTGCATGAACATGTCTTTCATTTAAGCTCCAGCAGGTACATCCAATATCAGAATCCATGGCATTGTATGTGGCATTCTGAAACAATCCTGCTTGCACATGATCTTGAACTCCAGCAGGTACATAGGATATCTTATGTTAAGACATCACATATGACATCTTGTGAACACTCTTTGTTTTACCAAAATTGCTGCCAACACTTAGAATCAACAAACTCCCCCTTTGGCAAATTTTGGCTAAAACATATATCTGTACTTTTTGTTCACAAGGTAAACTATCAGCAGTTAAACAACATAACAGTGGTTTAATCAGCAGCAGAAGCAAAACAATTACTAGTTATGGCTACTAGTAATACACACATGCACAAGGGTACTTCTCCTCCCCCTATGTCTGTGCAACAAACAACAGAATTACTAGTTATGGATGCAACTAGTAAGACACACAAATGCACAATGCACAATGGTACTTCTTCTCCCCCTAAATCTGTGCATTCATCAAGTAACAGCTACTGTAACTCCAGCACCTGTACCAGCCAGAATGTCATTCTGACATCTGCTTCAACATCAGCACCTGTGCACCATATCGGACATCCTCTTTGACATCTGTAAACATCTATAAACAGAACACCATTCTGTTTTAGCACTTGTGCACTTCTTTCAATAATAGATGTCCTTTTGTCCAGCCACATACAACTTCCACAACTCCATCTCCCAGCTCCACATACTTCTCCCCCTTTTTAGTCAAAATTGACCAAAGGTGACCAATTAGACAAAATAATTGTCTATTAGCCTAGCAGAGAATGTTAGATCAGATGTTATAACATTAAGCATGTTAAAACAAAATATTCAGGAAGTACACACCATCATTATACACAGCTGATAGCTGAGATAATGAACAAATCCAAGGAACTCTTTAAGAGCCCTAAATAATACATAACTGGCATCAATAAGGACTGCCACAAAATAAAAAAATCGTAGAAACATCAGTCTTTCAAACAGCAGACCAGCTTCCACCAAACTTTCCAGCACACCTACCAGTCTTCAATTTAGCCAGGAACCATTAATCAGAAGAAGAAGAATCATCTTCACCTTCACTTGTATCTTCACCTGCACCTTCAGAGTCTTCTAAGCCTCCAGAACTTCCATTGGATTGGGATTTTGATCTTGTATTTGAGTCCTTCCCAGCCTTCTCTACTTCTTCCTATTCTAGGCTACAGATAAGAACTTCTAAAGCTTCTTTTCTAGCTTTGGCCACCCTTATACCATTTTCCAATTCCTTGCAGGTTTCTTTTAGTTGATCAACCAAGCTCCCTTGAGATGTAGACTCCCTTTTGGCAGATGTCATGACATCATTGACATGACTTCCCTCAAACAGCTTATAATGAATGGACAAAGGGGATTTTCTCCTACTTGGAATTTCACTTGTACTCAGAATGCCTGGTTGTTGACTCAGGATAATGCCACAAATAAGGGAGGGGAAGGCAATGGGTAACTTCACATCATTTGTAGAAGCATGTCTAATGGTTTGATCAAATATGAACTTGCCAAAATCATAGTTAACCCTTGTTCCAATTGCATGAATGATTCTTCCAAGGTTAATGGAGGTAGTAGAGACATGATTAGTAGGAATCCAATTAGCTGAGCCAATCTTATGCAAGATGGCATATTTAACACTAAGCTTTCCAGCTGATAAGTGATTCCTACTAGGCCATTCCTTAACTTGGCCAGCTGTGATAACCCTACAGACCTCATTGTCTGTAGTCTCTAGGTCTACTCCTCCATCTGTTCCTCTTCCTAGGAACTTGTTGATGACACTTGGTGAGAATTTCACACATTTTCCCCTTACAAACACCTTGCAGAACTCCCTGCTGCTCTTTTCATGAATATCCTCAGGGATATTAAGAATAAACTCTTTTACCAACCCCTCATAGCATTGGGGTAGAGTTACCACAGTTTTCATGAGTCCAGCATTTTTGATCAACTCAATTACCTCCTTTACCTCTAGAGCTTCTTGTCCAAGCTCTCTTTCAATAGCTACTCTCCTCTGAATGACATATTTCCATTTTGCTGCCCCATCTTCCAAATGAAAGGAGATATTGTCTAGGTGCACAGCATCAGCCTTGCCAGGAGACTTCTGAACAGCCTGCCTTTTTGCAGGGGAGATGTCTGGGACATCGTCTTTGACATCTTCCGTAGAGTCAGAGCTATCTCTTTCTTTCCTTTTCCTAACCTCAACTTTGCACCAAGCTTTTGAGGGTCCTATACCCGCAGTCTTTTTCACTCTTCCTGTTCTCATTCTTGCCACACTTTTCCCTAGAGAGCATAGTGTCGCATTACGCGAAAAAACCGGCGGGAAAACAAGAACAACAGAGCCGCCACCGTGCGTTATTTATCCCAAAAGAGGGAAAGGAAACGCTCGAAGTAAACCTGGAAAAGACATGGTCTCGCGACCAAAGAGAGATGGGATCGGGATTCGGTTATGCGAAGGGAAGGTATTAGCACCCCTACGCATCCGTCGTACTCGACGGGATCCACGCACAAAAGGAAGGATAAAGGTTGCTAAAAGCTGCTCACAAACATCAAACATTGGCTGAAAGAGACACAGGAAACACAAAAGAAACTAACTCGGCAGGATATCGCATCCTGGGCCTACGTAGTCTATCAGGCATAGACATCAGAGTCGACGTAGTTCGGACTAGGGGAAAACGTGCTCGCTAGGATGTCGCATCCTATGCATACATATCTTCTCGGACTAAAGAAGAATCAGAGCACTCGTAGCTCGGCTTACGCACGCCAAACAAAACAACACAGGAAATCGACTGCCAATCGCTGGACTTACGTCAAACTCCACACAAACAGGCAAACCTGGAAACCGAATGCCAATCGCTGGACTTACATCAGACTCCGAACCAACAAACACACACACAGGAAACCAACTGCCAATCGCTGGACTTACATTGGACTCCAAGCACGCAACAAACAAACACAAAGGAAACCGACTGCCAATCGCTGGACTTACGTCGGACTCCAACTCACACAAAGGACAAAACAAAAAGGGCGCCCGGAGAGATCATCTCATCTCCTGCCTACGTACCTCATCTGGTATGAGGATCAGGGCGACGTGGTTCCCCTACGCAGGGACAAAGGACTAGCCTAACCAGATACAGAGGGAGACACAACTAGGGAGACTACGACTCGAGCCTAGATGTTATCATGCATATCATCCCTAAGTTAAGGTTGCTATCTAACTTGCACAGGGAGCAAGCTATCCTAGACATCACAGGCAAAGCAAACAATCACAAATAGCACACACTATATACACACAAAGTGGGCTTACACAAGGGTTAGGCTGTGAAACACAAACCATCTGGAATCAGGTGATGTTAGCTCTTAACCCTAACATTGAGAGTTAGGGTGAAGCAGATGAAATGGGAAGTGAAGATAAGACTTCACAGCTCTTATCCCTGACTGATACAACTGTACAAGGATCTTGGGTTACTATCCACAATGCATCAACACAAGGTGTGTGAGCAAAGGGATGACTCAATTGAATAGCAGGAGATGGATTGCACATCTCTTTTATCTACCAATTGCCTCTTAGAGGTCTTTTCCTGCTTGGCACAAAGATAAACAAACACAAGCATTGCCTCTTAAGGAGGACTTCAGACAGGTGCCTGACCAAATAACAGGCCAGGTCTTCCAGACTACATGTAGTCAGAGACATTATACCTCAAATTGGTTAAGCAACCAAGCAACAGCAAAAGCAAGTTCATAATGAACTATAGCAACTAATGTACCTGAAAACAATCTAACTCAGTCAATACACAACTCACAAAAGTCAAACAGGCAGACTAAAAGTCAACAGTTAACTGTAGAAACAGACAACAAGCATCATTGCACAATGCACAATCTCAACTCAAATGAGCTAAAAGCCACCTACAAAACAAATCAACATTAGTCAAGATAAACCACATAGTCAACTCAAACAATGTGCATTAATCTCCTCATATCCATATGCTTCTAAACCTGCAAACCAAGCTCAAACATGAGAAGCAAACCACTACGACAAGGCCTAGGGTCAAAGAGGGAGAAATAATTCAAAACAGAACATGGAAATTGACAATAAGCAAGCTCAATCAATTAGGAACAATGTCCAAAAGGTCTCACATTCATATCATACACCAATTTCATTTCATAAAGCACATAAGCCAAAGCATGCAATTTGGAACCACATTGAAGCAACAGCAAGAACAAATCCACATCAACTCAAAAATGATTCAATAAATCTCAATAAAAATCATAGCTATACAGAATTCATCACATGGTCATCATACCAAAAATCAAGTCATTTGGATAAGGGGAAGCATGTGAAATAAATTCTATAAGTCAAGGTATGCACAAACAAGCTCAAATAGGGCACAAAATGATACATCAACTTCACACAAGCATAAAACAGAATCCACACATGATAAATGACTGAAACCAAAGCCATAGCAAACTTCAAAGGGTCTAGAATCAATGTGCAAAATTTCAAGTTCATAGGATACAAAACCAGCATTTCACAAATCATCTAAGCTCATGACTCTCAAAAAGTCCAAACATGACTAATCAGAAAATAAAATCTCAAACAAATTGGAAATGCATTCAAAAATTCTACAAAAATTCATGATCAAACTTAACATCCAGAAGAATCATCACACAAAAAATCTCATCAATTGGCATGGAAAATAAATTCCTCAAGTTGAGCAAGCAATGGTGTGATACACATTGTCACACCTACCTTAATCATATCATATCTCAACATCCAGAAAGGCTAAAAATACAAACTCTATACCAAAATGTCCCTAAAGGTGTCTAGTTTAAGCACACAAAATTTCAAAGTCATTGGATTGAAATCCATCATTTCACAATTAAAATGGCAAGGCATGTCAAGAAAACACATGTATGATCATTCCCTAACCAAAATAAAAATCCAGGCGTGCACAATTTCTGTAAAAATCATCAAAAAAAAGTAGAGGTCGTGAGGAAAACAACAAAAAAAACCTCATCTCATTTGGACAATCCATCATGAAGTTATCAATTTTGGAATGGATGAAAAAATTAAAAACACATAAGCAAGCACACATGAACATGAAAGCATAAAGTGAAAAAATGCCAAAGGCCAAATGTGAAAATGCCTTGGTCCGGAATCGAAGTGAGTGTGTGTTTTTGAACTGAGCGCGTTTCATCATGAAACGCTTCGTTTCATTAAATCTACGTGGACATGGCGCGCGTTCAGAACCAATCAATTAGCCAAGTCACTGCCAGGTGTACCAATGCATGGTGATAAACAGACAATCACATGCAAACATGCGCGCTCATGGATCAAATTACGTTCTGGAAAAAAAAGCTAGGGTTCATGCAATGTTCTTCATCATTCATACACTCAAGAACAATTATTCACAGAAATTCACAAATGATACATCATTGCACTCGTCTTTGCACGTACATCAACAATCTCAACTCAATTTATCCTAATTCTCACTAACATGTCTGGATCGAGTAAAAGAAAATTCACACATCAATCTTATATTCAACATATCTCACTCAAATCTTGATGAAAATTAATGCCACAAAGCTCAGAATACTCATGGATTCAAGATCTACAACATGCATATCCTAATTGCATGAATTGTGAGATTCGAAATCTCACCTTCAAGAGATTGCAGAACTGAATTCGTGACTTTCAAGCCTTGAGAAGCAAAAACAGATGATCTTCAATGCTGGTATGATGATTTGGATGAATGTTGGATGCTCAGTCTTGCTTGATCTTGCTCAAATCTACAGTTGCCATTGATGATGCTAGCTTCAACAGTTCAAGAATCAGCTCAAAATCCTTGCAATCTTGCTCCAATCCAACTCAGTTATGGTTGTAGATGATGATTCAATCGTGGAAATAGTAAGGTTTGTGAAGAATTTTGATGAATCTTCAAGAAAGAGTTTGAGAGCACAATGAAGAAAAAGTTCAGATCTGGAAATTATGCGAAGTTAATCCAATTTTCTGTTATGATTTGCAATATATATGGTCTGTTAATCATGTTTGCTAATTAAGATTAAGCCAAGCCAAAGTAATTAAGTGAAATGGAAGTGTTATGCAAATTGGCAATTCACCTTATGTGCATGGAATGATTGCTACAGTACACGAGTTCATGTGTTAATTCACCTTGAAATATCATTTTTAGCCAAATGCACATGATGGAATGTATGGAAAATGCTTAATTTTCAAATGAGATTTTTCCCTCCAAATTTCAAATGAAATTCAAGTGAAAAATCCAATATTTTTATGATGAGAATTGATGAAATGTAATGCATGATTTGGATAGCTCATGTTAAAACAAGAATGTTACAAAAAATCCCACTCCATTTGGCCTTTTGGTCTGAAAGTTATCCCCTTTTGAACTTCAAATTTGCTTGACAATGATTGATCCATAGTTTCTCAACCACACATGAGAAATTCATGTTCTTGGACTTTTTGGAAAGGTGAGAGCAAGATCTTCAACTTTCATGTTGGACCAAATTTCATTTGAAGCATGCTTGAACATGTAAACTTGAGGAGAAGACCTTTCCATTTTTGGCAGTTTGAAATTATAGGTCACTTACTATTTTTGGAAACTTTTCATCTGACCTCAAATTCTTCATTGTTGATGTTTGAAATGTCAAATGAGACTTGTATGGACATGAATGGGGCCTCTCTAACCATCTCCCACCTTCAAATCCATGATTGAATTCACAGTTGACTTTGGTTGACTTTCTAGGGTTTCAGATGAATTGGACAATGACTGATGAGCTTTGAGCATCCAACCTTTGGCCAAACCACTTCAAAATGATCCCTAAGTCATATGAACTCAATGAACCAACCCCAGGGCTTTGCTTCAATAGGAAATGCACTTGCTTGCTTGCACAACTGGATCTCCTGACCAGTCTTGACTGATGAACTGATGACTTGGCAATGGCCATTGCAATGCTATGCAGTGGACAATGCTAATGTTAATGACCTAAACATGAAAATGTATGTACAAAATAGGAGGTGCAAATTTGAGGTGCTACAGCTGCCCCTATTAAATCAACTGGGAACCCGAACGGATGAGAGCGACGGCTGTCAGACTTTCACGGTAAACAGGGATTGAATACCCAGAACCGTAGAAAATTTGTACAATGCGGGGATCCACCAACGGAAACGTCCACTGGGATCTGATATTTATTGCTAGGGATTTGATTTTTCTTTTGAAGGTACAGTCACATCCAGACATCGACAGATGAATGGGGAAAGAAATCACAACTAGATGCCAACGGACAACTAGGAAAAACTCGACGTTTATCGAAACCAACAGAGAGGTGACCAGACATCAACGGATGAATGGGAAAGATAGACAACCATACGTCAACGGACGAAATGGGAAAAACTCATCGTTCATCAAAACCAACGGAGAGGTAACTCTACTAGGGACGACCAGGAAAAACCCGACGTTTATCGAAACCAACGGAGAGGTAACCAGACATCAACGGATGAATGGGAATACTCGACCAGACGTCGACGGACGAACGGGAGAAGCTCGTCGTTTATCGACACCAACAGAGAAAGGAGAAGCTCGACGTTTATCGACACCAACGGAGAAGGAGAAGACTCGACCAGACGTCAACGGACGAACGGGAGAAGCTCGACGTTTATCGACACCAACGGAGAAAGGTGACCAAACATCAACGGATGAATGGGAGAAGCTCGACGTTTATCGACACCAACGGAGAAAGAGAAGACTCGACCAGACGTCAACGGGCGACTCTACTGGGGAACTCTGACTGGGGATCGACCAGACATTAATGAATGACTGGGAAATAGGATATACAAGCAGACGTCAACGGACGAATGAGAAAAACTCAATGTTTATCGAGACCAACGGAGAGGTGACTCTTTGGGGAAAGTGAACACAACCAATCATCAACGGACGATTGGGAAAAACTCAACGTTTATCGAGACCAACGGAGAGGTAACTCTGAGGGGAATCAACAGCCATTAACAAATGATTTGTGGGGAACAAGCAACTATACGTCAACAGACGCATAGAAAGAACTTAGCGTTTATTGACACCAACGGAGAAAGGTGACTCTTCTTGGGGAAAATTCAACTAGACATTCGCGGACGACTAGAAAAAACTCAACGTTTATCGAAACCAACGGAGAGGTGACCTCTGGGGGGGGTATTACGAACATCGAAAGATGATGTTTACCGACATCAAAAGAAGACCAGACATTAACGAATGATTGGGTGACTCGATGTTTACCGACACCGAAAGATGGTGTTTACCGACACCAAAGAAATACGACCAGACACTGACCAGTATCACAAGATGACATCTACACATGTCGGGGCAAGGCTACACACTTGCAGGGGATCTCTCTGGGGAGAATCAAGCTTTCCTTCACACACGGGCGAGGAAATAAACCTCTTTGGGGAGATAACAAATCCTGAATGCTGTCAGGAGCAACTGTAGCAAACGTGTCGTACAGATGTTGAACAAAGATCCGGCTCTGCCGGGGATATGGTCTGATGGGTTTCAACACATGAATGCATATGTTAGAATTTTTCTATGGCGTAATGCTCCATATTGAATGGAAATGCTACGCATTTTTGAGGATGCAATGATTACTACATGTAAGATGCAAAATGACGAAAACTGGCGCTGGGGAACCAACTGATCAGATACTCTAACTCTGTGGGGAGACTCTGCTTGAGGAACACTCTGCGGGGAGAGCACCGACTTCTCACTCGTGCTGGAGAAATAATATTGTTGCTGGGGAAAGGATAGACTCCGCTGGGAACATCCTTCAAAGGACCCAATCCACTCGGGGACTCCGCTGGAGATGATCTTCACCGCACCGGATCCACTTGGGGAACTGCTGGGGAAAATTATCAACACCAACCCCTGCTCAGGAGATCTGCTAGGGAAAGCAACCCTGTCGGGGATAACACACCACCCACTCTGCTGAGGAAGAGCAAAATTCTGGTGGGGAAAGCAATATACCAGACCATGCTGGAGAAAGACATCCACAACCCTGCTAGGGATAAGCGCTCAAGACCGCGCTGGGATAACAGTACTTCAAACCCGACTGCTGGGAAATAACACCATTCCAACTGACACCTCCGCTGGGGATACAACATCCTTCCAACTCAGTGGGGATCTCAACTGGGGAAATATTCGCTGGGGAATAAACCCACTTCCAGGCCTGCTGGGGATGGGCAACTCTTAGATCTACTGGGGATAGAAGACACTATCCAAAGGCGTCTCTGCAGGGGAGAATAGCTCAGAAAGCTCTCATACTAGCTTGGGAAAAAATCTGCTGTGGAATCGTCCTCACAGATGACGACCTGCAAAACAGCACAACTGCCCCAGGGGATACATGGACAAGATACGCTCAAGTGTCCTCACCACTCAAAATGATTTTCAAATGTTTTACCTTTCAGCACGTTATTGCTTAGCCTTCATGTTTTTATATGCAATGTTTATCAAAAATTCGGACATTTTTGCAAACAAAACAGTAAAATAAAAACAAAAGAGCTATTTATCTGAATAACGACTTTTATTGATTGAAAATGTGCCTGAAAAGGCGAATACATTGGGAAGCAATTCCTAGAAAGAGGTAATTGCGCACAAAAGCAAAAATCTATCCTAATGGCAATGTGAACACGGCATCCACTATTTCCCAATTCTGTTATAACTCACAGATCATCAGCTTTCCTCCCAAATTCCTTGCTTTCTGAGAAGAATGACTGGACCGATCACATCTTTCGAGATGGCAGATAACGAAGCGCGATGTAATACAGATAACTCAGACTGTAGTCTTCGCTTTAATCCCTCTTTTGCCTGGATCGCCCTTTCGGGTTTTCAATCCACCGGGACACCCATTTTTGCCTAAGCCGCCCTTGCGGGTTTTCGACTTACCGGGTGTACAAATTCTTTTCATTTTATCCCTAATTTTTGCCCGAACCTTTTCTTTCTGTTTTTTAGTTCGCCGGGATGCCCTTTTTTGCCTGGACTCTTTATTCTTTTTGTCCAGCGGGTCAATTTATGCGAAGTATTTTTTGACTACATCTGAGTTAACAGGGGACGGAAAATATTCACCATCCATAGTTGTAAGCATCAAGGCTCCACCGGAGAAGACCTTCTTCACAACATATGGACCTTCATAATTAGGAGTCCACTTGCCCCTGTTATCTGTACCGGGAGGAAGGATCCTCTTCAAAACTAGATCACCAGTCTGATAGCTTCGAGGCCGCACTTTCTGATCAAAGGCTCGCTTCATCCTTCTCTGATACAACTGCCCATGGCACACAGCTGCTAGCCGTCTCTCTTCGATAAGGCTCAACTCATTGAACCTTGTTCGAATCCACTCGGCTTCGTCAAGCTTGACATCCAACAAAACCCTCAGAGAGGGAATCTCCACTTCTACTGGTAGGACAGCTTCCATACCATACACAAGGGAGTACGGGGTTGCCCCGGTTGACGTACGTACAGAGGTACGGTACCCATGCAAAGCGAAAGGCAGCATCTCATGCCAATCTTTGTACGTCACGACCATCTTCTGCACAATCTTCTTGATATTCTTGTTTGCCGCCTCTACAACACCATTCATCTTAGGTCTGTAAGGAGAAGAATTGTGATGTTCAATTTTGAAATCTTTGCAAAGCTCTCTCATCATCTTGTTATTGAGATTCGAACCATTGTCAATGATGATTCTCTCAAGAACCCCATAACGACAGATAATCTCCTTCTTGATAAATCGGGCAACCACTTGCTTGGTAACATTAGCATAGGAAGCTGCTTCCACCCACTTGGTGAAGTAGTCAATCGCAACCAGGATGAAGCGATGTCCATTAGAAGCAGTAGGCTCAATCTTCCCTATCATATCAATGCCCCACATGGCGAACGGCCAAGGCGAATTCATGACATTCAGAGGGCTTGGTCGTACATGCACCTTATCAGCATAGATTTGACACTTATGGCACTTCCGAGCGTACTTGAAACAATCGGATTCCATAGTCATCCAGTAATAACCGGCTCTCAACAATTTCTTGGACATTGCATGACCACCAGCATGGGTACCAAACGAACCTTCATGCACTTCTTGCATCAACATGTCTGCTTCGTGTCTATCCACGCATCTGAGCAGAACCATGTCGAAGTTCCTCTTGTACAACACGTCATCCTGATTCAAATAAAAGCTTCCAGCTAGCCTTCTCAGGGTTTTCTTGTCATTCTTTGACGCTCCTTCAGGATACTCCTAGCTCTTGAGGAAATTGTTGATGTCAAAGTACCACGGCTTCTCATCAACGACAGACTCGGCTGCAAACACATACGCAGGCCTCTCGAGTCGATTCAATGCAACATGTGGCACATGATTCCACCAATGGACTTTGATCATAGAAGACAAAGTAGCCAAGGCATCAGCCATCTGATTCTCGTCCCGGGGGACATGATACAACTTCACCTTCTTGAAGAATGTCAGTATTCTTCGGGTGTAATCTCGATACGGAATCAAATGCGGCTGGTTCGTATTCCAATCTCCATTGACCTGATTGATCACTAGAGCGGAATCTCCAAAAATGTCAAGAGTTTTGATCCTCAGATCAATGGCTTCTTCTATCCCCATGATACAAGCCTCATACTCAGCCTCATTGTTGGTGACGTCGAAAGTCAATCTGGCAGAAAAGGGTATATGGGCACCTTTCGGATTGATAAGCGCTGCACCAACACCGTTACCATTCACATTCACAGCCCCATCTAACATCAGTGTCCACTTGTCATCCGGATCCGGTCCTTCCTCGACAAGAGGTTCTTCACAATCTTTCATCTTAAGATACATGATGTCTTCATCAGGGAATTCAAACATCATCGGCTGATAATCTTCGATCGACTGTTCGGCGAGATAGTCTGACAGAATACTACCTTTGATGGCCTTCTGCGACGTGTACTGAATATCATACTCAGTTAAGATCATCTGCCAACGGGCAACACGTTCGGTGAGAGCCGGCTTCTCAAAGATGTACTTTACTGGATCCATCTTAGAAATCAACAAGGTAGTATGGTTCAACATATACTGTCTCAGTCGGCGAGCAGCCCAGGCCAAAGCACAACAAGTCTTCTCGAGCTGTGAATATTTGATTTCACAGTCGGTAAACTTTTTGCTAAGGTAGTATATGGCATGCTCTTTTCGACCAGACTCGTCATGCTGTCCCAATACACACCCCATCGAGTTCTCCGTCACTGACAGGTACATTATCAGCGGTCTCCCAGGAACTGGAGGGATTAGGATTGGAGGCTTTTGTAAATACTCTTTTATCTTGTCAAAAGCTTTCTGACAATCATCATTCCACCTGACCGCTTGATTTTTTCTTAGCAACTTGAATATAGGTTCACACGTGGCAGTTAGGTGAGATACAAACCTTGCAATGTAGTTCAATCTCCCTAAAAACCCACGAACCTGCTTTTCTGTTTTCGGTTCAGGCATTTCTTGAATAGCTTTGACTTTTGCTGGATCAACCTCAATCCCTTTCTCGCTGGCAATGAAACCTAACAGCTTCCCTGATCTCACCCCAAACGTACATTTGTTCGGATTCAGCCTTAGTTTGAACTTTCTCAGTCTGTCAAACAACTTCTGTAAATTGACCAGGTGCTCCTCTTTTGTCTGCGACTTCGCAATCATATCATCCACGTACACTTCAATCTCTTTGTGCATCATGTCATGAAAGAGAGTCGTCATAGCCCTCTGATAGGTAGCACCGGCATTCTTCAGCCCAAATGGCATCACCTTATAGCAGAACGTGCCCCAAGGTGTAATGAATGTCGTCTTTTCCATGTCCTCTGGCGCCATCTTGATCTGATTATACCCAGAGAAACCGTCCATGAAATAGAAAACCGAGGATTGAGCCGCATTATCAACCAATACATCAATGTGAGGTAATGGGAAATCATCTTTCGGACTCGCTCTGTTCAGATCCCGGTAATCGACACACATTCTGACTTTGCCGTCCTTCTTCGGCACAGGAACGATGTTGGCCACCCCACGGGGGATACGTCGTCACTGACAAAAAACCCGCATCGAACTGCTTCTGAACCTCTTCCTTGATTTTAACAGCCATATCAGGACTCGTTCTACGAAGCTTCTGCTTGACCGAAGGACAATCATCTCTGAGAGGTAGTTTATGCACCACGATATCGGTATCCAACCCAGGCATATCTTGATAAGACCAGGCGAATATCTCTACATACTCTCTCAGCATTTCAATCAACCTGCTCTTGACCTCTGTCTTCAAGGCAGCCCCGATCTTAATATCTCTTCTGGCGTCCTCAATACCAAGATTAAAAATCTCCAACTCCTCCTGATGAGGTTGGATGACCCTTTCCTCTTGCTTCAACAATCTGACCAATTCTTTAGGGAGTTCACAGTCTTCCTCAGTCTCCTCTTCAGCTTGGTAGATGGGATTATTGAAATCATACTGAGCCATAACAGAACTGTTTATAGTAGATGCCGTGAGATCACTTCTGCATGTTTAATGCTTTGTTTTAGAAAAAGAGTTCAATAAAGTCACAAAAACAAAAACATTGCCATTTTTATTTTTTTTGAAAAGTGAAAACAAAAATAGAAAGACAGGGATCACAAAATTGTTTGCAAAACGTCCTTTATTAATGATAATCATTGAAAAACATGATGTGGTCCTACAATGAACCACTACGTCTTGGGCAGAACGTAGGGTTTTGTGCAGAATGAAAAAAACAAAAGAAAATTACTCTGTTTGAAGAGTAACTTGGACCACATCTTCTGCCGTCCAATTGCTGATCACTTCCCCTGGCGCACACGGGCGAACCCAGTTGTCGAGATCATAATCACTATCACCATCTTCACTGCTGGCTGCAAAGACGTCATCGTGATTCATCAGCCCAGCGCTGGTAAAGGTACTCGGACCCGCTTGGACACCCTGCTCCGCTTGCAAAGGTTGATAGCCAATACCAAATTTATCCTCTTTGACAGGCAAATCCACCATCTTGCCCCAGCCTTCAACTCTACCAGAGTCAACAACCTCCTTGGCCTGCTTGTACGAAGCAATCGAAGCACTCGGCTTCCTCTAATCAGCAAACGCCACCCTCTCGAGAGCAACAGTCTCAAACGCCTGGCATAAGGTTTCGTGGATCTCGCCATCCACCTCTACATACTAGAACGAGGACAGGTGACTCACCAGAATATCCTCCTCACCGCACACGGTCACAATCTGACCGTTCCAGACATACTTAAGCTTTTGGTGGAGAGTTGACGAAACTGCCCCTGCTGCATGGATCCACGGACGCCCCAACAAACAACTGTACGCTGGCTGGATGTCCATAACATAGAAGATGATATCGAATACCTCCGGACCTATCTTCACCGGCAAGGTAACTTCACCAAACACGGAATGTTTGGATCCGTCAAATGCACAAACTATCAGGTCACTAGGAGTAAGCACAACCCCTTCAACATATATCTTCTTCAGAATTTGCTTGGGCAGCAGATTCAGCGACGAGCCAGTGTCTACCAGCACGTGAGACAATACAGCACCCTTGCATTCCATGGTAATATGCAAGGCCTTATTATGATTACGACCCTCAGGCGTCAAGTCTAAGTCTGTGAACCCCAAACCATGCCTGGTGCTCACGTTGGCAATCACCCCCTCCAGTTGGTTGACGGATATCTCTTGAGGTACATATGCCATATTCAGCATCTTTAGCAAGGCGTTGCGATGTGCCTCAGAGCACAACAACAAAGAGAGAATTGAAATCTTGGACGGAGTCTGATTAAGCTGATCTACAATCTTGTAGTCACTTTTCTTGATAATTTTCATGAACTCCTCCACGTCCTTCTCAAATGAACCCTCAGGCATCTCCTTCTGAGCAGGTTCTTCGTCAACCACAGCCTGTTTGCCCTTAGCCTTGGCGAGAGCCTCGGCATTGTTGTCTCTTAGAGGTTGTGGAGCAAACAGACGCCCACTTCGAGTAAAACCTCCTGGTCCACCAACGTTGTCCACAACGGGACTTGCAACCACAGGAGTTTTGACTGGTGCATTGATTGTCACGGGCGCTTGATTTATCGGTCTGGTCCGATTCTTAGCCCTTCTGTTGCTACGGTAGGCATTGTCATATCTCCACGGTACAGCCCGACTGTCAACAGCCCTTCTGACCGGAGCGACGATGGTTGTTGGATCACTGGCAGTTACTGGTGCGGAGATGGTAACAGGAGTACCACTTGTTGCAGGCGCACTAACCCTCTGACCACGTCCTTCAGACGGTTTAAAAAAGATAGTAACAGTTGACACTGTCCCACGATCCTTGATAGCCCGACTGAATTGCAAACAACCCTCATCCATCAAACCCTGGATACCGGCCCTTAACCGTTCACAACCATTCTCAGATTCAACACAGTCAATACAGCCCTGAGCACAACCCGGGTAGACACCTCCATTCAGCAAACGGCCCTTTACCACAAGCAAGGAGGTCTGAACATCGTCCACACTGACAATCATATCCTCAGCCTCAACCCCTTCGATATTATTCACCCGGTGAGCACCATGCGGCGGCATAGGGTTATTAACAACATTCGGTACAGGAGCAAAATTGATAGTCTTGGCATCAATCAGGTCCTGGACTTTATGATGAAAAGCCCTGTAGTTTTCTATATGGTGTCCCGG
This sequence comes from Lathyrus oleraceus, assembly GCF_024323335.1. Taxonomy (NCBI): domain Eukaryota; kingdom Viridiplantae; phylum Streptophyta; class Magnoliopsida; order Fabales; family Fabaceae; genus Lathyrus; species Lathyrus oleraceus. The sequence goes on along the minus strand of NC_066580.1, from coordinate 229,676,798 downwards.
TGCACCAGAGTGAAAGTCACAACGCACATTGGCATCATACCCAGGTGGTATTTTTGTCAACGGCGCCATGGTCCTCAATTCGACAAACCCTAATCTGAGCAACTCAGGCAGTAACTCAGCATAGGTCATTGGCAATGGGTCGAAACGTCTATCAGGCATCCTCTGCCTCGGCTGATACGGACGTTGCTGTTGTTGTTGTTGTGGCATTGGTTGTTGAGCTCTCTGTTGTTGCGGTTGTTGACGTTGTTGGGGTGCAGGAATGGTCACTGCAGCAACCTGACGGTACTGATTTCTGTTCTGCGTTCGGCGATGTTGCACAGCATTAGTCTCACCCTCTTTTGGCGAGGTGCCCCAGCAAAAGGTTTCTTGGACGACGAGGAACCCACATCCTGAATCTTACCAGCTTTGATCAGGCTTTCAGTCCTCTCTCCGCAGATAACCACATCAGAAAAACTACCGAATGGGCAGCTTCCCATCCGGTCCGTAAAAACACCTTGAAGAGTACCGATGAACATGTCAGTTAACTCCCTCTCTAGCATAGGGGGTTGTACTCTAGCAGCCAGCTCACGCCACCTCTGGGCGTACTCCTTGAAGCTCTCACCTGACTTTTGACATAGACTCTGCAGCTGAGTCCGGCTAGGCGCCATGTCCATGTTGTGCTTGTATTGCCTCAAGAAGGCCTCACCCAGATCCCTCCAACAGCGGATAGAATATTTCTTCAATTCCATGTACCAGTCCAAAGAAGCCCCAGATAGACTATCTTGGAAAAAGTACATCCACATCTTCTCATCATCGGTGTAAGCAGAGATTTTCCGATAATAAGCCTGCACGTGGGTGCGAGGGCAAGAAGTACCGTTATACTTGTCGAACGAGGGTGCTTTGAATTTGTAAGGAATCCTTAACCCCTCTACCAGCCCCATATTGGTCACGTCAAAACCCAGGGAATTCTGACATTCCATGGCTCTTATTTTCTCAGCAAGGGCGTCCACTTTACGATCTCTATCCTCAAATCTTCCAGCCACTTCATCATCTTCACTCAGCAGTGTGAACATGTCCTCTTGTCTATCAACAATAAGAGCTGGATGACGAACCGGAGCCCGGGTAGCTCTGGCATTGACAGTCTCTGCAGCAAGAGGTTGTCCGTTGATTCTTATCCCCCTCAACTCATCCCCGACGGCATAGTCATTGGCGGGAGCAGCAACATTAACGTTCTCATGAACAGGTGCACCAACAGCTGAAGCACGGTTGGACGTCTGAATCACAGTCTCTTGTCTATGAACCAGGGCTCGGAGTTCTTCCTGACCTTGCGCAACCCCTTGCATCATTGTCATAAACTGGGCCATGTTCGCCCTCATCTCAGCCAACTCCGTCTGAACTTGATCCATACTTCTCTGTTGATTGAGTCTGGTTGAATACCGGTGCGGTCTTCGATCAGCTATCCTGCCTGACACAGGAACCAGAGTGAGAAGTCGCGAGCAAGAACACCTGTTATGCAAAATGATATGTGTATGATGTGCGTGATGCGTATGCAAGTTAACTTTTTTAATGCATTATTATACATTTTTCTTCTCTTTTTTCGAAAATAAACATGCTATGATGCAAATGATGGAGCCATGACTGGTCGACTGAGTATCATATGGCACAGGATCGAAGCTTCGACTTGAACTCGGAACCACAAATCATCTGAAACCCAAAGTCATCTGAACCCAAGTCAACATCTGAGCTAGTACCCTCAGATTCAGCCCAGGGATCCGAAATAAACGGAACCCTCCGATCAATACCAGGATCAAACCTCCGGCGTCTCAAAATAAAGGTCCATAAATCCGCCATAACCATAATCACCAACACAGAATCACTCGCAGAAACTGTACTTGCAAGAATCAAACCCTCCCCTCACAGGTGAATTCTAACAAGGTCATCCTAAGGCGGACAATGGTCTTGACAATCGGGCAAAGATACTCAACGGGTTTTCCCTCTCGGGTGTGCCGTTGCAGCTCTCTTAAGATCGTCTCAACTAAAGATTCGGGAAAGAACGGTCACCGAAGTCAATAGCTCAGATGAGTTCATCCAACCTGAGTGGAATAACTCCAAACGGAAGGACTCTCTCAAATGAACCTCGTCCGGCTGTGGTGACACGTCGCAACAACATGTTGATACAGCAAGTGAGGAAACGCGAGACCACGCTAATCCTAGGTGTATACTCGGGCCTGGGTTTTAGCCCCACTCAGAACACCCACCCCAAACAGAGGAACCAACCTGTACAGGATCAGCACAATGATAGTATGATGCATGCAAACAGATATGCACATATATACAACATAATAATCATAAATGCAATAAATAGAGCAACACAAGCAACCTACCCTATCCTAGAGAGCGCTAGGAGAGACTCGCTTAGGGAAGATGGACCAGCAAGAGGTCAACTTCTCTCTTAGTCCCCAGCAGAGTCGCCAGCTGTCGTATTACGCGAAAAAACCGACGGGAAAACAAGAACAACAGAGCCGCCACCGTGCGTTATTTATCCCAAAAGAGGGAAAGGAAACGCTCGAAGTAAACCTGGAAAAGACATGGTCTCGCGACCAAAGAGAGATGGGATCGGGAGTTGGTTATGCGAAGGGAAGGTATTAGCACCCCTATGCATCCGTCGTACTCGACGGGATCCACGCACAAAAGGAAGGATAAAGGTTGCTAAAAGCTGCTCACAAACATCAAACATTGGCTGAAAGAGACACAGGAAACACAAAAGAAACTAACTCGGCAGGATATCGCATCCTGGGCCTACGTAGTCTATCAGGCATAGACATCAGACTCGACGTAGTTCGGACTAGGGGAAAACGTGCTCGCTAGGATGTCGCATCCTATGCATACGTATCTTCTCGGACTAAAGAAGAATCAGAGCACTCGTAGCTCGGCTTACGCACGCCAAACAAAACAACACAGGAAATCGACTGCCAATCGCTGGACTTACGTCAAACTCCACACAAACAGGCAAACCTTGAAACCGAATGCCAATCGCTGGACTTACATCAGACTCCGAACCAACAAACACACACACAGGAAACCAACTGCCAATCGCTGGACTTACATTGGACTCCAAGCACGCAACAAACAAACACAAAGGAAACCGACTGCCAATCGCTGGACTTACGTCGGACTCCAACTCACACAAAGGACAAAATAAAAAGGGCGCCCGGAGAGATCAGCTCATCTCCTGCCTACGTACCTCATCTGGTATGAGGATCAGGGCGACGTAGTTCCCCTACGCAGGGACAAAGGACTAGCCTAACCAGATACAGAGGGAGACACAACTAGGGAGACTACGACTCGAGCCTAGATGTTATCATGCATATCATCCCTAAGTTAAGGTTGCTATCTAACTTGCACAGGGAGCAAGCTATCCTAAACAGCACAGGCAAAGCAAACAATCACAAATAGCACACACTATATACACACAAAGTGGGCTCACACAAGGGTTAGGCTGTGAAACACAAACCATCTGGAATCGGGTGATGTTAGCTCTTAACCCTAACATTGAGAGTTAGGGTGAAGCAGATGAAATGGGAAGTGAAGATAAGACTTCACAGCTCTTATCCCTGGCCTGGGCGAGCTTCAGACAAATGAATGTGTGGGTTCAGAAAGTGGGAACCCTTCTACACTTATGACTGACACAACTGTACAAGGATCTTGGGTTAATATCCACAATGCATCAACACAAGGTGTGTGAGCAAAGGGATGACTCAACTGAATAGCAGGAGATGGATTGCACATCTCTTTTATCTGCCAATTGCCTCTTAGAGGTCTTTTCCTGCTTGGCACAAAGATAAACAAACACAAGCATTGCCTCTTAAGGAGGACTTCAGACAGGTGCCTGACCAAATAACAGGCCAGGTCTTCCAGACTACATGGAGTCAGAGACATTATACCTCAAATTGGTTAAGCAACCAAGCAACAGCAAAAGCAAGTTCACAATGAACTATAGCAACTAATGTACCTGAAAACAATCTAACTCAGTCAATACACAACTCACAAAAGTCAAACAGGCAGACTAAAAGTCAACAGTTAACTGTAAAAACAGACAACAAGCATCATTGCACAATGCATAATCTCAACTCAAATGAGCTAAAAGCCACCTACAAAACAAATCAACATTAGTCAATATAAACCACATAGTCAACTCAAACAATGTGCATTAATCTCCTCATATCCATATGCTTCTAAACCTGCAAACCAAGCTCAAACATGAGAAGCAAACCACTAGGACAAGGCCTAGGGTCAAAGAGGGAGAAATAATTCAAAACAGATCATGAAAATTGACAAGAAGCAAGCTCAATCAATTAGGAACAATGTCCAAAAGGTCTCACATTCATATCATACACCAATTTCATTTCATAAAGCACATAAGCCAAAGCATGCAATTTGGAACCACATTGAAGCAACAGCAAGAACAAATCCACATCAACTCAAAAATGATTCAATAAATCTCAATAAAAATCATAGCTATACAACATTCATCACATGGTCATCATACCAAAAATCAAGTCATTTGGATAAGGGGAAGCATGTCAAATAAATTCTATAAGGCAAGGTATGCACAAACAAGCTCAAATAGGGCACAAAATGATACATCAACTTCACACAAGCATAAAACAGAGTCCACACATGATAAATGACTCAAACCAAAGCCATAGCAAACTTCAAAGGGTCTAGAATCAATGTGCAAAATTTCAAGTTCATAGGATACACAACCAGCATGTCACAAATCACCTAAGCTCATGACTCTCAAAAAGTCCAAACATGACCAATCAGAAAAGAAAATCTCAAACAAATTGGAAATGCATTCAAAAATTCTACAAAATTTCATGATCAAACTTAACATCCAGAAGAATCATCACACAAAAAATCTCATCAATTGGCATGGAAAATAAATTCCTCCAGTTGAGCAAGCAATGGTGTGACACACATTGTCACACCTACCTTAATCATATCATATCTCAACATCCAGAAAGGCTAAAAATACAAACTCTATACCAAAATGTCCCTAAAGGTTTTCTACTTTAAGCACACAAAATTTCAAAGTCATTGGATTAAAATCCATCATTTCACAATAAAAATGGCAAGGCATATCAAGAAAACACATGTATGAACATTCCCTAACAAAAATAAAAATCCAGGCGTGCACAATTTCTGTAAAAATCATCAAAAAAAAAGTAGAGATCATGAGGAAAACAACAAAAAAAACCTCATCTCATTTGGACAATCCATCATGAAGTTATGAATTTTGGAATGGATGAAAAAATTAAAAACACATAAGCAAGCACACATGAACATGAAAGCATAAAGTGAAAAAATGCCAAAGGCCAAATGTGAAAATGCCTTGGTCCAGAATCGAAGTGAGTGTGTGTTTTTGAACTGAGCGCATTTCATCATGAAACGCTTCGTTTCATTAAATCTACGTGGACATGGCGCGCGTTCATAACCAATCAATTAGCCAAGTCACTGCCAGGTGTACCAATGCATGGTGATAAACAGAAAATCACATGCAAACATGCGCGCTCATGGATCAAATTACGTTCTGGAAAAAAAAGCTAGGGTTCATGCAATGTTCTTCATCATTCATACACTCAAGAACAATTGTTCACAGAAATTCACAAACGATACATCATTGCACTCGTCTTTGCACGTACATCAACAATCTCAACTCAATTTATCCTAATTCTCACTAACATGTCTGGATCGAGTAAAAGAAAATTCACACATCAATCTTATATTCAACATATCTCACTCAAATCTTGATGAAAATTAATGCCACAAAGCTCAGAATACTCATGGATTCAAGATCTACAACATGCATATCCTAATTGCATGAATTGTGAGATTCGAAATCTTACCTTCAAGAGATTGCAGAATTGAATTCGTGACTTTCAAGCCTTGAGAAGCAAAAACAGATGATCTTCAATGCTGGTATGATGATTTGGATGAATGTTGGATGCTCAGTCTTGCTTGATCTTGCTCAAATCTACAGTTGCCATTGATGATGCTAGCTTCAACAGTTCAAGAATCAGCTCAAAATCCTTGCAATCTTGCTCCAATCCAACTCAGTTATGGTTGTAGATGATGATTCAATCGTGGCAATAGTAAGGTTTGTGAAGAATTTTGATGAATCTTCAAGAAAGAGTTTGAGAGCACAATGAAGAAAAAGTTCAGATCTGGAAATTATGCCAAGTTAATCCAATTTTTTGTTATGATTTGCAATATATATGGTCTGTTAATCATGTTTGCTAATCAAGATTAAGCCAAGCCAAAGTAATTAAGTGAAATGCAAGTGTTATGCAAATTGGCAATTCACCTTATGTGCATGGAATGATTGCTACAGTACACGAGTTCATGTGTTAATTCACCTTGAAATATCATTTTTAGCCAAATGCACATGATGGAATGTATGGAAAATGCTTAATTTTCAAATGAGATTTTTCCCTCCAAATTTCAAATGAAATTCAAGTGAAAAATCCAATATTTTTGTGATGAGAATTGATGAAATGTAATGCATGATTTGGATAGCTCATGTTAAAACAAGAATGTTACAAAAAATCCCACTCCATTTGGCCTTTTGGTGTGAAAGTTATCCCCTTTTGAACTTCAAATTTGCTTGACAATGATTGATCCATAGTTTCTCAACCACACATGAGAAATTCATGTTCTTGGACTTTTTGGAAAGGTGAGAGAAAGATCTTCAACTTTCATGTTGGACCAAATTTCATTTGAAGCATGCTTGAACATGTAAACTTGAGGAGAAGACCTTTCTATTTTTGGCAGTTTGAAATTACAGGTCACTTACTATTTTTGGAAACTTTTCATCTGACCTCAAAATCTTCATTATTGATGTTTGAAATGTCAAATGAGACTTGTATGGACATGAATGAGGCCTCTCTAACCATCTCCCACCTTCAAATCCATGATTGAATGCACAGTTGACTTTGGTTGACTTTCCAGGGTTTCAGATGAATTGGACAATGACTGATGAGCTTTGAGCATCCAACCTTTGGCCAAACCACTTCAAAATGATCCCTAAGTCATATGAACTCAATGAACCAACCCTACGGCTTTGCTTCAATAGGAAATGCACTTGCTTGCTTGCACAACTGGATCTCCTGACCAGTCTTGACTGATGAACTGATGACTTGGCAATGGCCAATGCAATGCTATGCAGTGGACAATGCTAATGTTAATGACCTAAACATGAAAATGTATGTACAAAATAGGAGGTGCAAATTTGAGGTGCTACACATAGCCCTTCAGCAACACCTTTTTTTTCTGATTTAGATGAGTCATCATCTTTATCAGCATGAGGTTCCTCCTCAGGAGATGGGTCCCTTCTAGACAGAGGGGTAGAAACCCCTTTGACTTCATGCCCTTCTCTTAGAATCCTAGTGACTAGGTTCCTTATGGCACAATCAGCATAATGGATGTCTTTTGGAAGAGAGGAGTTACCAGAGGTATTACCTTGCTTATCACCAGCTTTGGAGGAGGGACCTGGGGTGTCGCCTGGTATCATCCAAAGAGGAGTGACGTCCATCACGACTTCATCTACAAACTCCATTGAGGGAGTTTTTCCATGGTGAGAAGATTCTGAATTAGATGATGATGAATGTTGAGACATGTTGTAGGACTTTTGAGAAAAGTTTATTTGCCCTAGCTGAGCTTCTCTGAGAAGATGAATGGAGAGGGAGATTGTTGTGTTTAGGTAGCGTGTGCTAAGGGAATAAATACTATTTTCAATTCCAGGGAATGATTTAGCATTAATGTGGCTCTTTCTTTTAAAAGGGAAGACACTATTTTTATTTATTTTTATTTTTCCACTTTAACTGCCATAATTTCTCAAGAGTACAAATCTCTAATTTCCCTCCCTCATATTCAATTTTAATTTTACCCAAATTCCTTGCTCCCTTGTCTGCTAGTTCCAGTCCATGCTTTAGACTTCTGAATTTGTCTTCCATAAATTTTCTAATGGGGTGATAATAGCAAGAACAATACTTTATCCATCTGTGTTGATTCTGATTTTTGGACCTAGTTTCGGCATTCAGGGTGTCATAATACAATGTCATGACATCGTGTGTGACATTGTATATAATCAGTAATAGTTTCATCCAACCCAGTTGAGCCCAACTGCTATCATCTTCTCTACCTTTCACAGTGTCATCCAAATCTTCTTCATATTGTCCTTGGCCTTTTTGCATCGAGATAAACATAGAGCCCCTTGTTGCTTAGTCCCAACAGTTCCATTCTGCCTATGACTGGTCATATGTCCACCTACTTGATCTAACCTCTCAGTTTTTTGAGCCATCATAACCTTTTCTCCTCTGATCTTCTGGTGTGACATCTTTGTGTGATATTTCCCCCAGCCTTGTTTTTCATCACTCTTGAGAGCATTTTACTCAACCAATACTTTAAGGGATAATCGAATTGAGAGCTCCATATGAAGCAATTGTCTTTGGTCCTGATTCCTCTCATAATTACTTCACTATTTATGTCAGAGATTAGACATTCAGTTTTGGTGAAGTTAACATTCAGATCTTGATCACATAGTTGGCTGATGCTTATTAGGTTTTCAGTTAATCCCTTAACTAGTAGAACCTTGTCAAGTTTAGGTACTCCAAGGCAATCAAGCTTACATGTTCCCTTGATTTCACCTTTTGCTCCATCTCCAAAGGTTACATGACTTTTGGTATGGTGATGCAGATCAATTAGCAGATCTTGGTTTCCAGTCATGTGTCTGGAACATCCACTATCAAAGTACCACTCTTCTTTGGCTGAGATTCTGAGGGGAATGTGAGCTATCAGACTTGTGACATTAGTTTAGGGACCTATTGCTTCTCGATGATAGGCATGTGCTGTTTGGGTCTGAATTGATAGTGATCCTGATGATGATGAGCAGGACTAGGATAGCCATACAGTTTATAGCAGAAAGGCTTCAGATGACCAAGTTTCCCACAGTAATGGCATCGCCATCTTTGGTGTTTCCCTTTCAACTGTTTTCTCCCCTGGTGTTGAGACATATGATGTGACATCACAGGTTTTTGATACACTTAAGTTTGGCTTGAGGTTTGAGATCAGTGTAACTGCTCTCAAGTTTAGAGTTGTTATACCCAATGCCAGATTTGTCTCCTGTTACTTGTCCAGTTTGAAGAATCTTGTCTAGGGAATCAGACCCATTGCTTAACATTCTTACATACTTGGTCATCTCTTCTAATTTAGTTTGAAGAATCTTTTCAATTTAGAGATGGTTATTGCATGGTCTGCCTTCTCACTTTCCAGCTGTGCTATCTTCTGATTTTCAGCTTGTGGATTTTCATCTAGCTTGGCATTCAGAACCACTGCTTCTGTTTGTAACTTGGAGATGGTTTCCAAGTATTCTGCCTTCTCATTCTCAAGTTGAGTTATTTCCTTCTTCTGGCTTTCAACCTGTTTGCACAACTCTACACTCTTAAGGCACAACTTTCTGTAGGTAGAGGCCAATTCTTCAAAGGTTTCTTCATCATCACTTGAGTCTTCATCAGATCCCCATCTTCCTGTCGTTGTTGTCACAAGATTTGCAGCCTCCTCTGTTTCGCTCTCATCAGACCAAGTGGCAGCAAGACTCATCTTCTATTTCTTGAGGTAGGTTCCACATTCAGTCCTGATGTGTCCATACCCATCACATTCATAGCACTGAACCTCTTTTCCTTCTTTGAGCTTCTCATATGATTTTGCTCTTCTTCCAGCATTATTGGATTTACTGATGTTCGATGAGATGTTCTTGACATTTGCCCTTGATCTTACATCCATCTTTTTCAACAGTTTATTGAACTGCCTTCCCAACATTGCTACTTCATTGACAAGATCTTCATCATCCTCCTGACTCTTATCCTCTTCTGTATTTGACATAAAGGCCATGCTCTTTGTTTTCCTTTCAAAACCATCATTTAATCCCAACTCAAAGGTTTGGAGGGAACCCATTAGCTCTTCTACCCTCATGTTGGAAATTTCTTGAGATTCTTCTATGGCAGTCACCTTCTTTGCAAATCTCTTAGGAAGTGACCTGAGTATTTTCCTTACCAGTTTTTCATCTGTCATCTTCTCTCCCAGGGCTCCTGAAGCATTAGCAATTTCAAGGATACTCATGTGAAAATCATGAATGTTTTCATCTTCTTTCATCCTTAAGTTTTCAAACTTGGAGGTGAGCAGCTGAAGTCTAGACATCTTTACCCTAGAGGTGCCTTCATGAGTGGTCTTGAGAATGTGCCAAGCCTCTTTGTCCATTTCATAGTTATTTACCAGCCTGAAAATATTCTTGTCTACCCCATTGAATATGGCATTCAAGGCTTTAGAGTTTCCAAGAGAAAGGTCATCCTCCTCCTTGGACCATTGTTCTTCAGGCTTCTTAGTGGTGGCTTCTCCTTCTTTAGTAATGACAGGATGTACCCAACCTGTTAACACAGCTTTCCAAGCCTTGTTATCAAGGGATTTCAGAAACGCTACCATTCGAGTTTTCCAATAGTCATAGTTAGAACCATCCAAAATTGGTGGCCTATGAACAAATCCTCCATCTCTCTCCATTGTACCAGAAAGTATTGCCCCTAGATCTCACCCAGAACCAGAGCAGGACGCCTGCTCTGATACCAATTGAAATTCTGGTATCAAATATAAGATGTTGAAGGTAATGTCAAGACACTAATATCTAGTAATACACAATGGATAAACAAAAACAGAATGCTAAAGCGAATAACACAATCAATTGTTAACCCAGTTCGGTGCAACTCACATACGTCTGGGGGCTACCAAGCCAGGAAGGAAATTCACTAAAATAGAATTAGTTCAAAGACTCTCCGTACACTTCAACAAGTTACAGTCTTTCTCACCTAATCTCTACCCGTGCAATTTCTACCTAAGCACTCTTAGATATGAGAACCCACTCACTTCCCTTACAATCACACACCAGTGATTTTAAACAACAATCCCTTGAGAAAAGAAAATACTTTTCAATTACACACTCTTGATTTTACTTCACAGTTTCAATCAAGAAGACACACTCTTGATCTTGCTTCACAACTTTGATCAAGAAGACACACACTCTTGCTTAACATCTTTAGAGTGACAAAATACAACCACAAATCATTCCAATTCAATCATCAATGGATGACTTGAATGACCTACAAGTCTTACGAATAAACAGACACAAACCCTAGCTCTCTCTCTATATTTCGCTCAGTCTTGGTTGTGTGTTCAAACAGGTTTTCTAAGTCCCTTTTTATAGAAGCATCCAGCTGGGCTTGGACATCTTGAAAACCCTAAATCTATTTTCCAATCAAATCTTTTTATAACAGCTGTATAGATCTCCTTGGAAAATAAGTAAATCTGGTTGTAATCCATGATTGAATGCGCCAGCTAATCATATCTTCAATCATACAAAGATTGCCATTAATTGTGTAATCACAAAACACCAGACATTCATATTGAATGTTCTGTGTACAGGATGTCTTGACATCGGGTCTGACATTCTGGAAAAATCTTGCATAATCCAATAATTCCTTTTATAACTTCCAGTAGGTACAACCATATCAGATGTCATGACCTTGTGTATGTCATCTGAAACAATCATGCATGAACATGTCTTTCATTTAAGCTCCAGCAGGTACATCCAATATCAGAAGCCATGGCATTGTATGTGGCATTCTGAAACAATCCTGCTTGCACATGATCTTGAACTCCAACAGGTACATAGGATATCTTATGTTAAGACATCACATATGACATCTTGTGAACACTCTTTGTTTTACCAAAATTGATGCCAACACTTAGAATCAACATTTTCTTCTGCTCCGTGCAATATTTATGCCTATAATTCTTACATTGACTTCATGTTATCTGCATGGTTGTTAATGTCTATCTTTTGCAAAGTAGTTGACTAAGTGCTTATGAATATATTTGTTTCCTGGTGAACGTATCATTGTTTCTTTTTGATGTTGTCAAAGGGGGAGAAGCAATGGAAACACAATAGTAGATTTATAACAACAAAATGTTTGAAGGAATGCATAAAATCAGGGGAGAGGATGACTATCAAAGTACGCGATTGTGCCATGGTTTGCCATCATAAAAAAGGGGGAGTATGTGAGGGAAAAGATTACTAGGCCTTATTTTAATGATGTCAAACCTTTCTAGTTGCTCATAACGTGTGCTTTGGACGGTGTCATCATATCATAAAACACATTCATCCTCCAACATGCTCAAAGTATAAGTGAAATGTCTCCATGCATATAGGAGCATCTCATTGACCTGAATAATGCACGTGATCTTCGTTAGTACCTTAGGTTCATAAAATAATTGTTTCAAATGATCAAAATATGTCTAAAAAATTATTTTTTGACAGTCTAAGAATTTTGAGTCGACTCACATCCTAGAGCGGTCGACTCATTCATACATATCCCAGTCTGTGAAACTCTCGGGTCTGAACAAGTCGAGTCAGAGGTCGACTCAATCCTAGGAAAACCAAATGAGTTGACTCATCCACATGATTGAGTTGAATCATTTCCTGATTCATTTAAACTATGATTACCATGGGGCTGAACAGGTCGAGTTATAGGTCTAGTCAACTCTGGAAAAAACCTTGTTTCAGTCGACTCATCCCTTGTTTGAGTCGACTTATCGCTTGCTTCACTTGAGTAGTTTTTATCTTGGGTCTGAACAGGTCGAGTGACCTGTGTGAACAGGTCGACTGGTCGATGTTGGCACTCAATTTTTTGTTGTGCTTTTTTGCAAAATTGTACTGTTATTTCTGTTACTTTGTCCATGCATCATATAAATATTCTAGAGTCTATTCTTCAACAAGTAACAAGAAAAGTGAAAGATATACACCAAAAGGCTCTTCACCTTCATTCTTCATTGCATTTCTCAACAACTACACATAATAATTTTTGTTGATCATTGTGCATTACTGTGGTGATAACGTCCAAATAGGATTGTGTAATCTTAGTTTGGGTAGAGGCTTTGAGTGGGTTTTTCTTGAATAAAACCAATGGGTTTTTGTACTCCAAGACTTAGGGGTTTTTGAACTAATCTGTGCTTCATAGATTCAGTTGAGTGAAAGGTTTGAAGCACGGTGGGTTCGTTCAAACAAATAATGGAAACCGGAGGATTATGAAAGAAGGTTATGTAGCACCTCAAATTTGCACCTCCCATTTTGTAAATTCATTTTCATATTAGGTCATTAGCATAACATTGTCCACTGCTTAGCATTGCATTGTCCATTTGCCCAAGTGCAAGTCATTAAGCCAAGACTGGTTAGGAGGATCAGTCAAGCAAGCAAGCAAGTGCATTTCCTATTGAAGCAAAGCCCTAAGGTTGGTTCAACATTTTCATGTGATCTAGGGATCCTTTTGAAGTGGTTTGGCCAAAGATTGGATGATCAAAGCTCAACAGTCAAGCTGAATTTCATCTGAAACCCTAGAAAGTCAACTGTGGTCAACTGTGCCTGAATTCATGGATTTGAAGGTGGGAGATGGTTTGAAAGGCCTCATTCATGTCCATACAAGTCTCATTTGACATTTCAAAGATCAAGATTGAAGAATTTGAGGTCAGATGGAAAGTTTCCAAAAATAGTAAGTGACCTGTAATTTCAAACTGCCAAAAATGGAAAGGTCTTCTCCTCAAAGTTACATCATCATACAAGCTTCAACTGAAATTTTGTCCAACATGAAAGTTGAAGATCTTGATCTCACCTTTCCACAAAGTCCAAGAACATCCATTTCTCATTTGTGGTTGGCAAGTTATGATCAAATCATTGTCAAGAAATTTTGAACTTCAAAGTGGGATAACTTTCACACCATTTGGCCAAATTGAGTGGGGTTTCTTGCTACAATCTCCATTTGACATGCTTTATCATAATCATTCATCACATTTCATCAAAAATCATCACATAAAAAGTCCATTTTTCAAGTGAACCAATTTGAATTTTGGTGGGAAAAAAGGTGAATTTGAAAAGTACACATAATTTTCACTCCAAACCAATTGCATTGGCATTGAAACAGAAATTGTGACTTGCTGCAAGGGATTTTGGCACTGTTCCATTGGCACATATGCATAAGGACATTTTTGCCAAATTGCATAACATGCTTAATTCACTAATCCATTTCCATTTTTGCTAATCATGTTTAACAAGCTGGATTAACAAGAAGTATAAAATCTTAATTGTAACAGAATTCTGCATTAACATTTCACAATTTCAGATCCAAACTCAAAATCTCTCAAATTCTCTCCAATTCTCTCAAACTTTTTTTCAACTTTTTCCATCGAATCTTGATTCCTCTTGCAGGTTCTTTGCTCCAATCATCAATTCATGCATAATTGAAGATCTGTTGAAGCAAATCTTGGAAGAATCCTTGAAGAATCGCATCTGTTGCAGCTTGCATATTCACATGGCATTTGGAGATTTCTTCGAATCTGAGCATTGTTGAGCTGAAGTACATCACTCATTCATCTTCTGCATCATCACTAAGCATCTGTTTCACCATTACAAGGCCAAGGAACCACGATTTCAACTCTGCACTTCAAACAAGGTTGGAATTCGAATTCTCTAATTGTTGAAATCATGATATGCTTCTTGTAGATTTTTGATTGTAGATCACACTGAACTTCGTAGAATTGAATTTCATTGAGAATCAAATGAGATATTGTGAATTGAAGTTTGATGTTCAAATCTTTTTTCGCTCGATCTGGATTTATTAGCATGAGTTAGGTTTAATTGGTTATGGATTGTTGTTGTGCTTGAGAAGACGAATCGAATGATGTATCGTTTGTTGATTTTGGGGAAAAATGTTCATGACCTGGATTTTCGATGAAGAACAGTTTGAACGCGCTCAAGAACTTTGCCCAGAACTAGCGTAGATCCATTTCCCGTGTGTTTTGCATGAATTCTGTGTTTGTTTCCCATGTGACCAATCCCGTTGCGCCAGGTGTATTAGTTAAACGCAGCGCTAAGGCTAAGCGCGCGCCAGTTTGAATTTGGAGGAGGTTCGATCCTCAGCTCCAGCGCCTTTCTTTTAGGCTTTGGCATTTTTCTCATTTCATGTTATCATGTTTCACCATGCTTGTTTCACTTTTTTTTAATTTTTCTTCTCAATAGAAAATTCATAACTCTCTCAATAATAATCCAATCAACATGAGATTTTTTCTTCCATGATCCTTGTAATGTCCTCTTTGTTTTGATGATTTTTAATAAATTTGTGCACGGTTGGAAAAAATAATTGCCTAGGGTTTGTTTTCATATGCCATTTGTTGCACCATGCTTACTATTTTGATCATGAAATGATGATGCTTAATTGGAAATTCTTGAGATTTTACCTGTGTGTTCTAGACTCATTCCTGGTCATTTTGGTATATGGTTTGTGATTTTTGCATTCCTGGATTGTGAGATATGACCTGGTCATTTGAGATGTGGCAATTTGTGTCACACCATTTTTTGTGCAACTTCATGATTTTTGTTACCATGCCATATGAACTCTAGATGACTTGAAATTTTGCATGTTGAATCTTCTGGATGTTAAGTGTGAATATGAATTTTTGTGGATTTTTTGAGTGCATTTCCAATTTGATTGAGATTTTCTCCCCTGTTTGACCAATTGTTGACTTTTTGTGAGTCATGATTTTATATGATTTGGGAAATTCTTGTGGTTTATTGGATGGACTTGAAATTTGGCATGTGTATTATAGACATCTTGAAGTTTGCCATGGCTTTGGTTTCATTCATCTATCATGTTTGGTTTCTGTTTTATGATTGCTTGAAGTGGATGTATGATTTGGTGCCTTGTATGAGCTTGTTTGAACATGCTTTGACTTATGGAATTTAATTGACTTGTTTCCCTTGGTCCAAATTGACATGTTATGAATGCTGTTTGATCATGAATTTTTTGGTGATTTATTGAAATGTTTGTGAGTTGATTTGAATTGAATCATTCTGTTTGGTTGTATGAGGTTCTAAATTGCATGTTTTGTACTCTTTGATTCATGAAATGATATTGATGAATGATATGAACATGAGACCACTTGGATTTGATTCTTATTTGATTGATCTTGATTTTTGATAATTTTCATGTTCTGTTTTGACCTTTTGCTCCCATTTTGACCCTAGGCCTTGTCCTAGTGGTTATGGATTAATGTTTGAGCTTTGTTTCAGGTCAAAGAGCACAATTGCTTATGCTTGATGATGTACACTCAATTGGAGTTGGTTTATTGATTGTTTATGACTAACTTTGAGTTTGTTTTGTAGGCATTGAGACTTGTACTTATGCCTTGTGACTTGCACCTTTGTGCATTGATGCTTGTTATCTGTTTGTGCTGTGGACTTGTAATTGTCTGTTTGTTTTTTGTCTGTCTGGTATACTGATTATGTTGGATTGATTTCAGGTACCTTAGTTGCTATCGTTCACTTGTGAACTTGTGTTTGCTTTGCTTGCTAGCTTGAGCATTGAGGTATAATGATCTCTTCTCCATGTAGTCTGGAAGACCTGGCCTGTTACTTGGCCAGGCACCTGTCTGAAGTCCTCCTTAAGAGGCAATGCTTGTGCTTGTTTATATTTGTTCCCAAGCAGGAAAAGACCTTTGATAAGGCAATTGGCAGACACAAGAGATGTGCAATCCATCTCCTGCTATTCTGTTGAGTCGTCCCTCTGCTCACACCACTGTGTTGATGCATTGTGGATATTAACCCAAGATCCTTGTACAGTTGTACAGTTGAGTCAGTGTCATAAGTGTAGAAGGGTTCCCACTTTCTGAACCCACACTTCATTGTCTAAAGCTCTCCCAGGCCAGGGATAAGAGCTGTGAAGTCTCATCTTCACTCACCTCTCATCTGCTTCACCCTAACTCTCAATGTTAGGGTTAAGAGCAAACACTACCCCAATACAGTTGGCTTGCTCTTGCAGCCTAACCTTTGTTTGAGCCCCACTTTGTGTGTATATAGTGTGTGCTATCTGTGATTGTTTGCTTTGCTATTGCCTGTGCTTAGGTTTAGCTTGCTCCCTGTGCAAGTTAGGTAGCAACCTTGACTTAGGGATGATTTGCATGATAACATCTAGGCTCGAGTTAGTCTCCCTAGTTGTGTCTCCCTCTGTTATCTGGTTAGGCTAGTCCTGTGTCCCCGCGTAGGGGAACTACGTCGCCCTGATCCTCATACCAGATGAGGTACGTAGGCAAGAGATGAGCTGATCTCTCCGGGCGCCCGTTTTGTTTTGTCTTTGCGTGTGTTAGGAGATGGATGTAAGCCCAGCGATTGGCATTCCGTATCCTCTTGTTGTGTGCTTGGAAGCTGATACAAGTCCATTGATTGGCATTCGGGTTCCAGTGTGGGTGTGTTTGGTTCGGAAGCTGATGTAAGTCCAGCGATTGGCATTCGGGTTCCATGTTTGCTCGTGTTTGTGAGGTTTTGTTTGGCGTGCGTGAGCCGAGCTACGAATGCTCTGATTCTTCTTAGTCCAAGAAGATACGTATGCATAGGATGCGACATCCTAGCGAGCATGTTTTTCCCCCAGTCCGAACTACATTGACTTTGATGTCTATGCTTGATAGACTAAGTAGGCCCAGGATGCGATATCCTGCCGAGTCAGTCTTGTTTATTTTCTTGTGTCTCTTTCAGCCAGTATTTGTTTGTTTGTGAGCAGTGTTTTAGCAACCATTTTCCTTCCTTTTGTGCGTGGATCCCGTCGAGTACGACAGATGCGTAGGGGTGCTAATACCTTTCCTTCGCATAACCGACTCCTGATCCCATTCTCTTTGGTCGCGAGACCATGTCTTCTCCAGGTTTACTTCGAGCGTTTCCTTTCCCTCTTTTGGGATAAATAACGCACGGTGGCGGCTCTGTTGTTTTCGTTTTCCCGCCGGTTTTTCGCGTAATGCGACAGGTTAGGGTTCAAGCGTCTTGCAATTGAAGTCATCCGAGCTAGAATTTTGAAGAACATGGAGTTCTTGTAATAAGGTAGCTACAACCGGAGGTTTCATGCAGATTCAATCGAAATCAGCCGAGCTAGAGTTTTGGAGAACGTGGAGTTCTTGCAATAAGGTAGCTGCAACCGGAGGTTTGTTCGGTACGCTTGAAGGACTTGGTTTAACTCGAATCAAGGGGAAAGAAGTGAATAGGATCTGCAACAACACTAGGGGTTGGTTGGTGGTGATCATTTTTTCTCTTGTATTAACTTTGCAAATTGATAATAAAAATCTCAATTCTAGTTTTAGAATTGGGGGAAGACGTCCCCTAAGCGAGGACGAAAGGGGAACTGCCTAAAAAAATCTAGTGTTGTTCTCTCTTTCTCTTAACTCTTTAAATTCTGCATTAATTACGTTTTGTGTGAAACTAATAGTAAAATCAATCTCGCTTAATTGTTATGCATAATAGCTGTTCAATAAATTGATGCAATCACTTTGATTGCAACTAAGTAAAATTCAGCACATTCAATTTGAGTGATATTGAGACTTGGTGTGGAGTGCACACCAAGTGTTTGATAAAATTAATCTCACACAAATCTATTTATATTTTAATTGTTCTCTTATTGTGTTAACTCATCATTATAGGTAACGATATCAAGGATTGTGGTAATTAATCGATTGATTTAGATAGTGGATAATTATCTCTATCGTATTCGGTTTCACGCGTATCTGATCTTTCCATTAACAAATCATTTAGACGATTGTGGTCTAGGGAGATTTCGCAATCTTTGAAAACTGATTTAAAAAGCGCATAAAATTGTGCTGCAATTAGCCATAATTAGATGATGCCTTAGGTGAGGCTATGTTAAAATTGCTGCTTCGCTTTAATCCATTTGTCGTCAATTTGTTTTTCTCTTTACCATGTTAAACACAATTACTTGTTAACTGATTGTTAGAACCTTGGTGTAGAATGACTTGTGGCAACTCCTTTTACACTTTCCTGCTATTAGGATCTCATTGCCTCATCATATTAATCTGGCATGTTTTGTAATTGACTGTTTGTAGGTCATGAAAGGAACAAACAATAGGTTGCTTACAAGTGATGAACCTTGATTACTAAGGTTTAACAACTACTTCAGTTTTGCTTGTCAAGTGAGCAATAAACTTGAATTGCTTGATGATACTAGGATCAAATTTCTTGTTATGAGTGACCTGTTGCCATGCCCTGTACATGTGAGTACAAAATGACTTTTGTGTATCATTTATGTTGGATATGGTGTGTGTATGCTAATCTTGTTGATGGCTATTCTTGGCACTGATGAACTATTGTTGTTTGGCATATATGCATTATCTTGGTAATTATTTTATAAATGTTCAGGATGCTATGTGGACCGTGTTGCTGCTAGAGAACAAGTTATTCCACATGATCTTCCATCCACTACATAGAAAAAGTGATGACTCCATTCTTGGTGAAAGTACTAAGGATGCAAGTCTACATCATCCTTGTCGCCACAATCTCAGTTGAAGTCTTAATGTTACTTGAACATGCATGATTTGTTGGAGACAGTCATTATACTAGCGGCTTTCCATGTGTTGACTCATGTGATTGTGCAAGGTGGTGGCACGAATTCTTGTGATCCTTAGCATTTTGCACTGGCCAAGTCTCTTAGGTCTAGCATTTGACTTACACTGCTTATTCAACTTGTATCTTGGTATCATGTAAAATGGTGTAACACATATTGTAGACTTTGATGTTAGTAAAGGTTTGTTAGAATGGTTAACTTGAGATGAAATTAAGATGTTTCATTGTTGAAGTAATTTTTGCAATGCTTATGAATTGTATGGATGTTTGGCTTTATGCTTGACAAAATGGATTGTAAATAAACTTTAATGAATGAATGCTATGTTTTAAAATTTTGGATTATGTAGAGATGCATTTGGTACACGTGAGTTGGTCATGAGAATATCAATGATATGCTAAGTTCAAATGGTGAATGGTTTTGAATTATTTAGGATGTAATGAAATATATCTTAACTTTTGTTCATGGTAAAGGTTAAAAAATGAATGTTAGATGGTATAAAGAGTTGGTTTAGACATGAAATGAATGACTTTATGGCACGAACTTTGCAGCATGGTTGTATTGACATTTCATTTGGTATGGCACTTGAATAATTAGAAATTGGTTGATTCAAGGCTTACGATGAAATTATGTCAAAGGAAAGGTCTTTTAGTTTGAAAATACAAATGAAAGTTGGATGTCGAATGGTAAATACAATGAATCATAGTTAAAGATGATAAAGTTTTAGAATGAATCATAGCCTTTGAAATTGATATGGCGTGAAAATGACTCATGGAAAATTGTTGACTTTGGTCAACTAGTTGACCAAAAAGTCAACTATAGGTCCCAAACAAGAGTTTTCTTGTATGGACTTGTGTTGGTTGGCATGAATCCTGATAAACATGGATAGACCCATAATGATGTCCTAAAAAAAGGTCTAAAAGATTTGATGGATCAAAAGCAAACCAAATTCCAAAGTTTCAATGTATTGATGCAAACATGAACCCCATAACCAATTGTAGCGGTAAATTTATGGCCATTAAGTTATGGATAAACTTAACGTTAATAAAACTGGAGTCGCCATCGCGCTTTTATTGTTTCCAAAGGAAAAGGGAAAAGTACGAACAAAAACCAAAGATAAGAAGTTTTCAAATCAAAACTAATAAAATGTTAGCGATTACAAGTAAGGGGGTTGGTTACACAAAGGGAAGGTGTTAACACCCAAAGTGTCCTAGGTACTCCTAGGGAGCCCTTTTTTTGTGTGTATGTGTTTTGGTATAAAATGATGTTTGTAACAAATAGAGTGTGGGGATGAGAAAAGAGTTCATTAATTATATTTTTTTGTGTTTGACAAGACCTTCATACTTGTGCCTACGTACCAACATAAAAATGAGGGATCAAAACCTCGTAGTTCGTGGTATCAATTTTAAAGTAAGTGGATTGATTTTAATCAAAAGTCAAATTTAGAAGAGGCACAAAGGGGCCCAAAAGTGTTTGAATGAGTGTTAGCTCTTTTTGTCTTTTGAAATTTTAAGTCAACATGGTTAAGTTCATTTACATGTTTGATTAAAAAAAATAGTGTAAAAATGCAATGGCATAAGGCCAAAGTTTCTAATTTGTAATAAAGTCTAATTTTGGAAATCACAAGCAAAGAAGATTTTGAAAGGGGGGAGAGATTTTAAATTTAAGAAATGCGAGGAGATGAAGAGACTAATCCTAAGCAAAAATTTAAAAGTTAAGAGTTGAAAAGATCTGACCAATGGGATGCAATCCAATAGACAAGAATGTCATATAGAAACCCATTTTTCCTTTGGACTTTAAATCAAGCAATATCAAATAAGCAAGTAGCAAAATGAAGCGCAAGGCATCAAATAAATAAAGCAACATCCAAGCTAGCAACTTCATAGTCTTCTTCTTAATCTTCCCATGTATCAGATGACATATTCCTTGAATGCCTCAGAATAAGACATTAGACATAGGTTCAAAGTAACATTTGCATCAAGACCATGTAGCAGATGAACTCAAGTGGATCCCAATACTTGTATCAAATGAAAGCTCAAATCACAATCACTTGGTTTCATAAATGTTGGCATTGGACAAGTCCTTTTGAATAGGGAATGTTGCCTAATTCTAAGTCCAAAGCTCAGATCAAATCCAACAGTCCACACAAACATTTTTCAGGGTTTTTTGTTGTTTATTAAGTATTTTAAGGTCCTAAGACCATAAACACAAATAAGATACTCAAAAAATATATACAATCACAATATATATCTCAAGTGAGCAAAGTGAAAATGGCATAAACATAAACAAGTTAAATGATATGTAAAATGGCAAATGAAATGGTAAATGACTTGAATTTAAATTGCATAAAGTAAATGACTTGAAATTAAAAGCAAGAATAATAAAAGTTAGTCAAGTGTTAGATGATTATATATTAGTGATTTTTGCTTTTTAATTGATTAAGGCATTCTTTGGAGAACACTCAACCCTCTATTCACAAGCATGGATCCTTGAACCAAGACATCTTCCAAAGGAATGAAAAAAGGCCAAGTTTCCATATAATACCATGACAGGGGGGAGACATACAATCTCACTTACTAGAATGTTATGCCTTTTGGGTCAAAATTTAGCGATATGTTAAGCAATCATAATTGGACTTATATAAAAGTCACAACTATCTGAGGTCGGACAATAGAAATTTTAGTGTTAATGCATGTTAGAGATATGGTATAATGAACCATACTCCTAAAACATACCACACACAAAAAGAAAATAATCAAAGGATGGACCTAATCTCATCCATACTTGTATTGGTTCATCTAACATGAAGTTATTGATCAACCAATTAGCCTTAGGATATTGAGACTTCATTGGTTAATGAAGTAAATGGGATAGAATGGGATTGAAGATGAAGAGGGAGAGGAGATGGGACAAACATAAATTGGTCATGGGAGGAATTTTATAAAATTAAAATCATTCATTCATTTTGGGAGATGAAATGTACACTTCATCAATCCCCAAAGTTCAATGATTTTAATCCAACAAAAGTCAAATCAACCTTGACCAAGGCCCAAACACATAGTCAAACTTCACAAGTCAATAAAAATGGCTCAACATCATTTCTACACAATTAATCAATTAAAAATCAAATTAAAATGCATTTAAATTAAATTATGTTTGATCAAAAACCTAAAACCTCTTCAAAACAACAAATAAATGGCCAAGAGATTTATCCTAGGTCAAACAAGGTCAAAGGACCTTACACAAAAAATTTCATTATTTTTGAATAGTCAGAAGTATTTTTAAACAATTAAAAATATGCACAAAAGCAATTAATTCATGAAAAATATTAAAGTTAATCCAAAAAAATGTTTAGAAAATGAAAGAGGAAAATATTTGAAAATATTTGGTGAAAGTCCCATATTTTTTGGATTAAAAATGAAATTGATATGAATTAATTAAAAGTAATGGATTAAATGAAATAATCAGAAATTCAAAAAAAGGAGAGCCATCTGATCTCCCTCATTAATTGAGGTGGAAGATCAGATGGTTAGAAATGCGCGTTCCACATGTTCTCCAGTCAATTGTCCCACGCACGTGGTAATCAGAAGCAAGGGACAGGATTAGAACATTCCAACTGGATCCTATGGCTGAGATGTAAGACAACACATCACCGGAGCTAGGGCTCCGGTCTTCATCTCCAGTGGACCTCATTGGACTGATCCACCAACAACCATCACCAAAATGAAAAACAAGGACATGGATTTAAAGAAAAAATGCTCAGGAGCCCGAATCTGGCCTCAATTTTGTTCAATTCCAAGTATATAAAAAGATACAGGGATTTGAATTTTGAGGATCATGAACTGAACTGCTTCGATTTGACCTCAAAGCAACTCAATCTTTTTTCCTACATTGATAGGACTTCAGACAACTAAAAATCATTAAAAATAGTGAAGAATTGAGGGAGAATAGAAGAGATGAAAATTCTGAAAATTCACCTTCAATGGAGCTTCAGATTGGAACGATCTTGCTTTCAATTATGCTTGGCCTTGCTTCAGATGCTTGATGGAAAGGAAATGGATCAAATAAAGGGATGGACTCTTGGAGTTTCAATCTCAAAACAGATGGAGAATTGAAACTCGGTTTTCAAAGAAAATCTTCAAGTTTATCCTTCAATGGTGAGGGTTTGAGGTTGCAGGTTCAAAGATTAGGCATGAGGTCCTTAATTCTGAGCAAAGAGGTTCTTATTTATAGTCCATGATATTGATGTGATCTGGTACATAATCGAATGTACACCATGCTGAAATCATGTTAGAAGTCCATGCAAAAGTGTGTGAAAAATGGAAGTTGAATTAATCCAAATGGTCCCTTAACTTACACCCATGCGTAAGGGCTTCATTAATTGGCCAAATAAGGTGATATTGAACTTTTTGGAAAGGTGAGATCAAGGGGAACAACTTTCTTGTTGAACATTTTTTCATTTTAAACTTAGATCATGATGAATTTTGAGGTGGAAGTTTGGGAAATCAAATATATTTGAAAATTTTCTAAGTCCCAAGTCAAATGTTCACTTCTTCAACCTTGAATAACTTTTTTTTTGGACTTTAAATGAGAAACTTTCCTTCATAAAAGTTGTAAATCTTTCAAACCTATTAAAATTGGTCACAAATTGGACCTCATTTGGATTTGGCATGAAGGAGTTATGCATTTTAGAAGTTGAGGAAAATCACTTGTTCAATGGTAGTGGCCCAAAATGACCTATAATGTTTCCTCTTGGCACATGCATTTTCAAGTTGAATTTGCACTTCCTCCAAACATCAAAGTTTAATTATACATATTTAATTTTATCATGAAATTTTAATGGCTTCCATCTCATAAAAAATGAGCATGTTATGGTCTTGGGAAGTCGACCTCCAAACTAGGGTTCAGAGAAAATTACCTATAATCTTTCACCATAAACAATTATTTTCCAAGCAAAACTAGCTCTTTAACTCAACATAAAAGTTGTTTGGAATGTCATTTTGAGTAAATTTTCTTTTAGAATCATTTTCATATGACAAAACTTGTAGGCGATCGGGTCTACGGAACCCGAGTTTTGACAAGTTGACTTTCTCTGGTCAACCACCATGAACCATCTTGCTAGCTTGATATTATCTGACTTTTGGGACTGATGGAGGATCATATATGAAAAATATGATGTAATGTGAAGTATACCTTGAAATATTTGATCAATTATTGAATAAACTTGTTGAAGAAGTCACACAAGATACCCAGATGAATTAGGGTTTCCAAGGCAAACATACTCCAAACTCTTGATAATTTCTTGATCAAAATAACATGTTAAGATCATGGGCATCCATATATGATGCTTAGAGCCAATGTGAATCAATTCTTGATTGTGCTCCTTGCATTGAGGGTTTTAAACTCTAGATATGAGCTTTATAGAGCATAGGTGAGCATACATACTACCTACAAAAGCAACAAACTATACATTAACATATTTTTGGTATTTTGGTTAGGAAACAAAGAAAAATGAAGTATGATACAATCAAATGTGCTTGGTGATCTCTCCCAATGCAAACCCAATGAATTAGGGCTAAGGAGGATGCCAAGGTGTGATCCCAACACTAATGCATATGATGAGATAACATGAGTGATCTTAGGGTCAAAATTGGGGTCTTACAGCTGCCCCTATTTAAGGACATTCTAGATGAGGAGGTGAAGGTTAAAATCTTCATATTTACTCAGTAGAATGGACATAAATAACAATATATAGAAATAAATTTTGGTCCCTAAAAGACCTCATGATGCATATTACATGAAATGTTAAAAATAATCCCTGTGGGAAAATATGGCCACAAAGAAAAAGAATCTGGAGAGACTGAAAGTCCGCAAGAGCGTGATGTATTTCCTAAGGAAAAGTCACTGGGAGACAGAGACTCTAAGGGATAAAAACGTTGTGCGTAGGCCAGGCTACGACTTTAAACTATTAGGGGACACGAGGGATTCCGTGAAAATAAATCAATGGAATGACTCAGACGGGGATAAAGGGGAAAATCTGTAGGGGAAACGGGTAAATCATGGCAAAACTAAAATACTCGGTACAAACAGGAAATGGCGATTTCACTGAAGAAATACGCACTCAGACTCAACTGGGGAAGAAATGAACTTCAACACAGGAGTGACAGAAGTATATTATCCATTACCGGTTACTGGGTAAGGAGATAACATAATTTGACATAGAGTACATCCGTTACCGGTTAGGGTAAACATATCAAGGATGACTCGCTGAGGGTAATAGAAGGTGTATTCATTACTAGTTATTAGGTAAGAATAACCAGCTGAGGAAAAGCCAAATAGGATTTACAGCTACCGGTTACTGGGCATAAGACCACAAAGAGAGAGAATATCAGTCACTAGTTAAGGTGAACATATCAAGGATAAAGTCAAAGGGGATAATATCCGTCATCATTTAAGATGAACATATCAAGGATAGACTGCCGGGAAAAAGTAGGAATTACATCTATCAGTTACTGGATAGAAAACCAGAAAAGAGAATATCCGTCATCGGTTAGGATGAACATATCAAGGATAGACTCCAAGGGGAGAAAGCAGGATTTTACGATTACCGGTTACTGGGAAGAAGACCGCAAAGAGAAGGAAACTTGTCATTGACTAGGATGAACATATCAAGGATTAACCCTCTGGGGAGTGAAATAGGGATTACAACTACCTTTTACTGGGTAGAATACCAAAACGAGAATATTCGTCATCGGTTAAGATGAACATATCAAGGATAGACTCAAAGAAAAAATATCCATCACCGATTAAGATGAACATATCAAGGATAGGCTTCCTGGGAAACGTGAAAACGAATCCGCTATGGAAAAATAAGAGGAAGTATATTACTATTACCGGGTATTGGGTAAGAGTAAAGAACTCGCAAACCGAGAAGGATGTTACCAGTTACTGGGTAACAGGCTCTCGGGGAATCAAGGTATCTATCTAGGCAAGATCTAGAAAGAAAAGGTCAATCAAAGACTCAACCCAATAAGGATATAACTCAGGGGAGTCGTTCCATCCAGATAACCAACCGGGGAGGAAGCTGAAATAATGATCGTCCACGAGGAAATAACTCAGTGGGGAATGAGAAAGGTTAAATTCTTTCTACTTAAACGGGTTGACACTCTACAATCGAAAGAGGACAAACACACCAAATCTGGGTGGGGGAGAGGATACCACCATTGCAGAGGATCAGAAAAAGAATGAATCACCAAAATGTAATAATAATGCAATAATGAAGTTTATGGATGTATATGTATATGTATATGTGATGATTATGCTGACAAAACAATCACAAGGATATAAATGTCAATGGTCTGAATCATCATTGCAACACTCGCCTGATCTCGACAGGATGGAGGCATCAATTGGAGAAAGAGATGCTAAGGATGAACATGAATCATCTATCTCAAAGGCTCGGCCCTGGTTGGGGAAAAAGGACGGATTTGCAGAGGACCAACACCATTGACTCTGCGGGGAGTTTTAGGTCAACACAATATCAAATGGGAGACAACCTTGTAGGGGACCGAAAATATTTCTCAAGAATTAGTGCTAACAGGGATCAGACACTAACTCTGATGACGACTCGAGTGGTCCAAGTTAAGTTGTTGTTCGGAAAAGATGATCAAACCAACTACTTGGGGAAGACCAACAATGCTTCACATTTTGGGACTTACCTGTTCTCAAACTGCTGTTGATGTTTCTTTAATGGAATCGATTGCTCTTAAAAAGTAATTGCTTTTATTATTTTAAGAAAAACATGATTTTGATTTTTAAATTCAATTTCAAAATGATCATCATAAAATTTAATTCTATTTAGCTAAATAAATAAGAGTAGAAATAATTGGATAAAAAGCTCAACTTCATTTAATAGAATGGTAGTTTGTAAATGACAAGACTCCATGGATCCTTACAAAAGTTGAAAAATGGTAATTTACATGGAAGAGGACTACATTGAATATAATGATCACTACTCCTTATACTAACTTTGATATCCATTGTGCTCTTGGCTTCGGTTGAAGATGAATCAGAACCAAATGACGTGCTCAAGAATGTCTTCAAGACTGAAGATCAACAAGATGCAGTTACTTGCCATAATCCCTAACTTTTTGCATAAATTTCCCCAAAGTGGGGTACTCAATTTATCAGGATAAATCTTTCTATTTTATGTCTCTAACTTTTTCCTGGATCGCCCTTTCGAGTTTTCAATGCACCGAGACGCCCACTTTTTCCTAAGTCGCCCTTTCGGGTTTTCAACTTAGCGAGTTGCTCTTTTCTTTTTAGGTGAAGTATTTCTTGATTGCATCGACATTCACAGGACGCGTGAACTCTTCACCATCCATAGTTGTAAGAATCAAAGCACCACCTGAAAAGGCTCTCTTAACAACATATGAGCCTTCATAATTAGGAGTCCATTTTCCCCTAGAATCCGGTTTGAAAGATAAGATTTTCTTGAGCACAAGGTCACCTTCTCTGAACGCACGAGGTCTGACCTTCTTATCAAATGCTTTCTTCATTCTTTGATGATATAACTGACCATGACACATGGTAGTTAACCTCTTCTCTTCAATCAAATTCAGCTGATCATACCTGGTCTGACA
Organism: Lathyrus oleraceus; assembly: GCF_024323335.1. Taxonomy (NCBI): domain Eukaryota; kingdom Viridiplantae; phylum Streptophyta; class Magnoliopsida; order Fabales; family Fabaceae; genus Lathyrus; species Lathyrus oleraceus. The sequence continues at coordinate 229,648,627 of NC_066580.1, read as the reverse complement.
CCATTCAACTTCTGTTAACTTGGCTTTCATCAGCACACACAGTGATGGGATCTCAACCTCTATCGAGAGCACAACTTCAATGCCATAAAGAAGTGAGAAAGGGGTTGCCCCTATTGAAGTGCGGATGGATGTATGGTACCCATGCAAAGCAAATGGGAGCATCTCATGCCAATATTTGCAGGTCACAAACATCTTATGAATGATCTTCTTGATGTTCTTATTCGCAGCTTCAACAACCCCATTCATCTTGGGTCTGTAGGGAGAAGAATTATGGTGTTCAATCTTGAAGTATTTTCAAAGAGCATCCACCATATTATTATTCAAGTTTGATACATGATCAGTAATGATCTTACTTGGCACACCATACCGACATATAATCTGATTCTTGATAAACCTTACAACAACTTGCTTGGTGACATTTGCATATGATACCGCTTCAACCCACTTTGTGAAGTAGTCAATAGCCACCAGAATGAAACAATGTCCATTCAAAGCTTTGGGCTCAATCATGCCAATCATATTAATTTCCCACGTGGAGAAGGGCCATGGGGAGGAAATGACATTCAATAGTGTCGGTGGAACATGAATCTTATCTTCATATATTTGACACTTATGGTACTTCTTCACAAACTTGCAACAGTCAGATTCCATTGTCAGCCAATAGTAACATGCTCTCAACATCTTCTTAGCCATAACATGTCCATTGGAATGAGTACCAAAGGAACCTTCATGGACTTCAGTCATGAATAAGTCTGCTTCGTGTCTATCCATGCATCGGAGAAGAACCATGTCGAATTTTCTCTTGTACAGCACATCATCATTCAGGTAGAAGTTGTCAGCTAATCTCCTTAAAGTCTTCTTATCTTTCAGAGAGGCCTCAGGCGGGTAAATCTGACTTTGGAGAAAACACTAGATATCCAAATACCACGGATTTTCATCTTTGATCTCTTCAACAACAAACACGTCAGCTGGCCTATCAAAACGCATCACAGTCAAATTGGGAAATTCATTCCAGAATTTCACCAGAATTATTGAAGCCAACGTTGCAAGAGCATCTTCCATCCGGTTTTCATCTCGAGGGATATGATGAAATTCCACTTTTGTAAAGAAAGTTGAAATCCTCCTCGCATAATCTCTATATGGTATCAAACCAGGATGAATCGTTTCCCATTCACCTTTGATTTGATTCACAACCAAAGTTGAATCTCCATAGACGTTCAAATACTTGATTCTGAGATCAATGGCATCTTCAAGCCCCATAATGCAAGCTTCATACTCAGCCATATTATTCGTACACTTGAAAGTCAATCTAGATGTAAACGGAAAATGAGTGCCTTGAGGAGTAATAATAACTGCCCCAATGCCATTACCATACTGATTAACAACTCCATCAAATACCATGCCCCAACAAGAACCAGGTTTTGGCCCTTCTTCAAGCAATTGTTCATCACAATCTTTCATTTTCAATTACAAGATCTCTTCATCTGGAAAATCATATTGCACTGACTGGTAATCTTCAATCGGTTGGTGAGCCAGATGGTCAGCCAAGACACTACCTTTAATTTCTTTTTGAGATCGGTATTCAATATCATACTCAGATAACCACATTTGTCAACGAGCAATCGTCCCAGTTAAAGCAGGCTTTTCAAAAATATACTTGATTGGATCCATTTTGGATATCAACTAAGTAGTATGATTTAACATATACTAACGCAGACGCTTAGCAGCCCAAGCCAATGCATAATAAGTTTTTTCCAGCATGGAATACTGAGTCTCACAGTCGGTGAATTTCTTATTGAGGTAGTAAATTGCATATTCTTTCTTTCTAGTTTCGTCTTGCTGACCAAGAACACAACACATACTCTCTTCAAGCACAGTTAAATACATGATCAACGGTCTTCCTTCAACAGGCGGAGACAGAATCGGAGGCTCAAGTAGATACTCCTTGATACTGTCAAAAGCTTTCTGGCAATCTTCGGTCCAATCATAAGACTGATCTTTCCGAAGAAGCTTGAATATAGGCGCACACGTGGCAGTCATGTGCAAAATGAATCTTGAGATATAATTCAAGCGGCCGAGACAACCTCTGACTTGCTTCTCAGTTTTGGGCGCATGCATCTCTTGTACTGCTCTGACCTTGGCAGGATCAACTTCAATACCCTTCTCGTTGACAATAAAGCCCAACAACTTACCAGAATGAACACCAAAAGTACATTTAATGGGATTCAAGCGGAGTTTGTACTTCCACAAACGATGGAATAGCTTCAACAAATGCTCAACATGTTCTTCTTCATCACTTGATTTGGCAATCATGTCATCAACATAGACCTCAATCTCTTTATGCATCATATCATGAAAAATAGTGGTCATTGCTCTCTGGTATGTTGTACCAGCATTCTTTAAATCGAAAGGCATCACTCTATAACAGAATGTTCCCCAAGGTGTAATGAATGTTGTCTTCTCCATATCTTCTGGTGCCATTTTGATCTGATTATAACCAGAAAATCCGTCCATAAACGAAAAGACTTTGAATTTAGATGTATTGTCTACCAACATATCAATGTGTGGCAGAGGAAAATCATCTTTTGGACTAGCTCTGTTTAAATCTCTATAATCGACACACATGCAGACTTTTCCATCCTTCTTTGGAACATGCACAATATTGTCCACCCACTACGAATATTCAGCGGTAACAAGGAAACCGCTATCGATTTGCTTTTGTACTTCTTCTTTGATCTTTACTGCCATTTCAGGGTGAGTCCTCATCAATTTATACTTGACTGACGGACATTCTGGCTTGAACGGAAATCTATGCTCCAGAATCTCAGAATCTAAACCAGACATGTCTTGATAGGAACAAGCAAACACATCTGAATACCCTCGAAGCATATCAATCAACCCCTTCTTAAGCTCTGGACACAGTTGAGACCCAATCTTGACTTCCTTCACATCATCTTCGAAACCCAAGTTGACTAACTCAATCTGCTCTTCGAATGACTGAATGGCTTTTTCCTCATGCTCAAGTAGACGAGATAATTCATCTGACGCTTCTTCATCACTTTCTTCCTCAGCCTCAAACACATGGAATTCAAAGTTTGGAGAAGGAGTAGGATCATTGTATTCAATGGGTTTAGAAACCAACCTGCATAATGATTTGATATTTTGATTTTAGAGAAGTGAATTGTGACCAAATATTATGCAGATGGACAATTATTTATTTATGTTTTTTGTGATTACCATTTTCAGAAAAGCAAAAAAAAATAAAAACATCATAGATGTGGATGAATAGAATTGCATTTTATTGATGATAAAATTTGAAAATGCCCAATAATGTTCACCTCTCCCTTAGGCATATGAGAAGGATTTTTCTCAAAATAATGAAAAAACAAATTACTTAGAGCGATGGACAATAACAGGAACATCAACAGCAACCCAATTGCTGCAAGCCTTTCCATGCGTCACAAAATTGGCGCAGTCTTGATATTCGTCACCCTCAATTACAACAGCTAAGTGTTGTTCATTACCATGGATGAACCCTCCACTACGGAAACTCGGTTGCATATCTTCAACTTTAACATGAGATGGCCCTTTCTGAAATTCCAATCCGGCTCGGTTCTTATTCTCGGCGACCTCTACCATACGGCCCCACTGATCTAAACTTCCATCTTCAATAATTTTCTGCGCATCTTTGAAAGAAAACATGGGTGTCCCAGTTTTCTTCACTTCAGCAATAGATAGAGCTTGGAACGGAGTTCCAACCTCCTCCTCAGCTTCCACATATGAAAAAGACGACAAATTGCTCACCAACAACGCTTTCTCTCCACCCACAATGACAAGCTTGCCATTCTTCACAAATTTCAATTTTTGGTGCAAAGTAGACGTCACAGCTCCAGCCTCATGGATCCATGGCCTTCCCAACAAGCAGCTATAGGCCGGGTGGATATCCATTACTTGAAAAGTAATCTGAAAGTCACTCGGTCGTATCTTAACTGGCAAGTCCACTTCACCAATGACGGTTTCGAGAGAACCATCAAATGCTTTAACAATCACGCCACTGTACCTCATAGAGGTGCCTTGGTAGGATAATCTGGACAATGTTGACTTTGGGAGTACATTCAAAGAAGAACTGGTATCAACCAACATATTTTACAATGCATCATCCTTATAGTTCATCGATATATGCAGTGCTAGATTGTGATTTCTTCCTTCCTCAGGAAGTACTTCATCACAAAAGCTCAAGTAGTTGCAGGAAGTGATGTTAGCCACAATGTGGTCAAATTGATCCAGAGTTACATCGTAATCTACATAGGCTTGCTCCAACACTCTTTGCAATGCTTCTTTGTGTGCTTCAGAATTCACGAGCAGAGACAATATTGAAATCTTTGAAGGAGTTTGGAGCTGCTGCTCCACCACATTAAATTCTCTTTTCTTAATCAATCTCAACACTTCATCGTCATCATTAGGCTTCAATTTGCAGGATTCACCAGACTGACACATTGGAGCACTAACTGGATTCACTTCAGGTACATCAACCTTCTTACCAACAGACACATCTTTTATCACTTATTTCGGAAAGACAGGTCCAAAAACATGACCGCTACGGGTCACCTTTGCAATATCGGCGATGTTCACAACATAATTGGTCGTAGGCAACGGAACCTCTTGACTTCTCTCCATCATTATGGCATTGTATTGATACGAAACAACTCTATCGGATGCATACGAGACGGAGCCCACTAACCGTATTACTAATGGTGATACCGATTTGTTGACGTTGTTATTGTTGCTGCTGTCAAATTGAATTACTACCCTCTAAGGGGTCTTCAACACTAGAACAATAACATTCGCAACATCTATATCCCTCGACCGTTGAATCTGGATTACATTCTCATCCATCAACTTCTGGATATCCCTTTTGACGATCAAACACCCACGGGGGTTTACACTGCAAATTGCACATCCATCATGGTCGTGCTCACAATCACTGATGGTACACAGGGTCCTATGCATCTCCACCAAGGACCAACGAATACGCCGTACATCAAATACTCAGAAACTTCCTGGACAACCATTTACCATATTAACAGAGGAATTACCATGAGCGGGCACTGGGTTAGCTTTCACATTCGGCGCACGGTCTTCAAAGGACACCATCCCACTCTTTACCAGTTTCTGGACCTCATACTTCAACGGGTAACAGTTTTCAATATCATGGCCGATAGCTCCTTGATGAAAGGCACAACGGAGTTCAGGCTTATACCACCATGGAAGTGGTTCTGGAACTTGCGGCGGATTTCTTGGTTGAAGTAGGTTCTTGATAACCAAAGACGGGTAAAGTTCTGCGTATGACATAGGAATAAGGTCAAAAGAGACCTTCTTCCTCTCGAAATTTTGTTGTTGTTGATTATTGCTACTGTTGTTGTAGTTGTTTGTTCTTTGTTGCGATTGTTGTTGACGTTGTTGTTGAACTGGCACTGATCGATTGTTTGAACTGTTTGAAAATACTAGAATAACTAATGAAACCTTATGATGATGCTGACACGGTTGCGGATATCTTTTGACATGAGGCTTCCCCTGCCTCCCTACTGATACTGCATTGGTTTCCCCTTCCTTCTTTCTGGCAAAACTGCTTCCATATTTCTGTCTTGATGACACCTCTTCTTTAGACAGACGTCTCTCACGGACTCCTTCCTCTAATCTCATCCCCATGTTTACCATCTCGGTAAAGTCACTGGGGGCACTAACAATCATCCGTTCGTAATAAAACGAACTCAGGGTCTTAAGGAAAATCTTGGTCATCTCCTTTTCTTCCAACGGAGGATTGATCTTAGCAGCAAGCTCTCTTCACCTCTTGGCATACTCTTTAAATGTCTCTTTATCTTTTGTGAGACATAGACCTCAGTTGGTCTCTATCAGGCGCCATGTCCACGTTGTACTTATACTGTTTCACAAAAGCTTCACCCCAAAACATTAAATGTGCATACACTTTCACTATCTAGCCCCATGTACCACCTCAAAGCGGCACCAGTTAGACTAGCTTGGAAGTAGTGAATCAATAACTGATCATTATTAGTTTGCGTTGACATTTTCCTGGAATACATGACAAGATGGATAAGGGGACAAGTATTTCCCTTATACTTTTCAAAGTCAGGGACTTTGAACTTCATCGGGATCTTGACGTTTGGCACTAAGAAAAGTTCAACAGCACTCTTACCGAACATGTCTTTTCCTCTCAATATCTTCAATTCCTTTCGCAGCTCAAGGAACTGATCCTTCATCTTATCCATCTTCTCATAAACATCAAGGCCCTCAGACGGCTCAGAAGGATAGATGGTGTCCTCAACACGAGGCAAGGTATGAACAACTAGAAGCGGCACATACATGATCAGGCTAGATGCCTACATATAAGCAAATGTGGGTGTAAACCCTTCAGGCATAAAGTTCAGTGGCATTTCCCACATGAATCCAGCAGGCATAGTTGGACCGGATTGAGTAGCAGTGTTGGTACTGGGTTAGAGTATCGGGATTTGTTATCGTCTCCACATGGATTATGTGATATTGCCGCCGTTCGACAGTTGTTAAGTTCTTAACTTATAGTAACAAGGGGGTTTTAGTTTTCGGTTACGGTAGCCTGCATAAAAAGTAAGACATTGCGGTAAAAGTTTTGGTTTTACGATTTGAGAAAGATTGTCAAAGTTAGAGTTCGACGATCCCTTTGCATGCATATGTTCGATCAAACAAACTTATAAACTCCATTAGATGATAAACACATTCACAAAGTCCTCCCAATGTGTTTATTTCTAACACACATTGTGGTTTTTCCCATTTTGATCCATTGTTGATCTCTCACACAATCTATCAAAATGACAACTTTTAGGTTTAACTTTTTTTAGTAAACAAACTCATTCATTACTATCTCTAGCTAAAGAACAAGGATGGATGAAAACCTAGGTCAAGAGTTGGAGAACACTTTTCAATCATAAACCAACACAAAGAGTTATCAATAAAACAAGGTTTTCACCATACATTCATCATCAAAGAGTTTACAAATGAAGATCAACCCATATACATACAAAGCTTATGATCATCTACATCTAACCTTGACAAAATGAAAGACTTAGCTACTCATTTTCATGGTAGCTTGAACAACAAGTTTCGGTTGAAGGTTGATCAACATCCGAGTCGAAGAATCGAGATTGGATGGGAATCCACCTTCTTTTTGTAAAATATTGTCAAGAGAAGAAGAAGAATGAGAAATGGGGTTTCTAGGGCACCAAAATCACCTCTAGCAAGAAAACAAGTAAAAAGATGATGATAAATATGTAAGTGTCCTTTCCAAAATATAGCCCATGCTACTTATAGTACTACTATCTGATCTGTCATGCTCGCTAGGCGAGCAGAATGGATCGCCTAGCGAGCCCCAAAATAAGTCACCAGAAGAGGCTGAGTCCAGAGGAGTCATCCCAGACAAGTTTGCACTGTTCACTTCTCTCATTTGCTCCAGCGAGTCCTGATGATTTTTCTACTGGAATTACTCGCTACCTGCTCGGTGGATGCTCGCCTAGCGAGTACTTAGCTACTTCCCTCGCCATAGCGAGTTTTGATGGTTTTGCTACTGGAATTGCTCGTTGCTTCCTCACTGGATGCTCGCCTAGCGAGTGTTGATCTTTTTTGGTTCTGTCCAAGTCTGGGTGTGTTCGCTGGAATCTCGCTGCGTGCTCGCCTAACGAGTACTTCGCTACCTCACTCGCCTAGCGAGCTTGCTTATGCTTGCTTTCTTTCTTGGTTCCTTTGCCATCTTTCTTGTGCCTTAGTTTCCTACTCTTTCATGCCTAATTCCTGCACAATAACACACAAATTAAAGGTACCAAGATCATTTCACATAGTATTGCAAATCAACAAAAGCAAGGGCGGTTTCGAACACTTTTTCGATAAAAAGGAGTGAAAGATGCCCACATTTGATAGCTCAAATAAGCACTCTTGGGCATCTAACAACTCTCCCTAGCTAGATTCTTGCTTGCCCTCAAGCAAAGTATGCCTCTTGAAGGACAAGAGGATTTGCTTAAAGAAAAAGATTTCTCCGAAATCGGATAAAATGGCTCAAATACAAAAGAATCAACCAGACACAAGTTCCCAATGGTTAGAATAACACAATACACAAGAACTAAAGCCTTATAGCAATGCGAAACATGTAACAATCCACAACAATGTTATCTTGAATGAATCACCCTATCTCTCCTCTTCGAATAAGGATTGAAGAAATTACGTGTTTGCAACCGCGGGGACAATTTCACTCTCCAATAAACAATGCAAAAGTCAATTCAATTCATACAATGTCTAACAATTATAAATGAAAATGCGGAAGCACGAAGATCACTAAGGTCTTTTCCGGTTGTAGCTTGGTCAGGTTTACAAACAAGGGTCATATCTAAGGCCATTGAAAACGAACTTGCTGACGCAAAAGAGACATTCACTGTACAAGCTATTCACACATCTCAACTTCGTTCCACTTGTTTCTCATTTGAAACCTTCACAACTCTTATTTCACAACTCAATTTTGTTTTTCACTATTTTTCTTCCAAGCAAGCATTCATTTTCATTTTCCCTTTTTTTTTTCTTTTTCTTTCCACATCGTATTCACCAAACAGATGTTTCTTTTTTCTTATTTTTTTCAATGCTTGCTCGGTTATTCAAGAGTTGTGGCACCTACCGATTCTCATTTTCATTCTCCCCAACTTCTTTTACTCACCCCAAGTGAATGCTCTTAACTTTTTATGGCAAAAGAACAATTATCAAAAATTTCAGGGTTTCAAGAAAAAATATTTTGACATCTCGCCTTATTTCAAGCTGAGAATCAACTGTTTAAGCTCAAAGGGGTTCACGAATACTCTCTGCTCACGGGTAAGTTATATTTGGAACTGGTTGTGCTCGAAAGAAAACAAGTGCCTTGATCATTTCTAATTGCTTCCACAAATTCACAATAATAAAAGACAAAGCATGAATCAACACAATTTATTAGAATCCAGCATTTTAGTGTACAATGGAGGTTTCCTCACAATTTGTGGTTCTAAGCCCTAGGTGAATCATTCATTCAATTATGTTGCAAAAAGAACAATATTCAATTACGAAAAGAGTAAAGTTCTTAATGCATTCTAAAATTCTAACCGGAGGTAACCATGTACCTTAGCATTATTCGCTTGTTTATTTTTATCATCGCCATCCAAGCTCGGATGCACCTTCATTGGATACTTCTTTGAGGAGCAACCAATCTAGAAGGTTTGACCCTTAACAACCAGAATTTTATTAAACAAAAGAAATTCAAACCAAACACAATAATTTAAAACATAAACATCAATCATCACTTCATAATGTTAAAATGTGCGTGGGGGACAAAACACCCCAAAAAGTACATAACCAAAATACTAAATATCTGAAAAATACAAGAAAATAAAACATAACATAAATAAAAAAACTTAGTCCTCATAGGACTCAGAACTCTCTTCACTACCGGCCTCAGAACCGGAACCATCATCATCATCACCATCAGCGTCACCAGAAGCATTAGCACCCGAAGCACCAGCACCCGCCCCCTCTCCGAAAACAGGCTTGTCCTCAGGCCAGCTAGCATGTTGCAGGAACTGCTCACGCGTCATCATAGGATTCTCTCCAGAAGGGTCACGTACCTACAACTTTAATAACTGCATAGAGTCATGTATATCAATCATGGCACGTTGAGTTGCCGCCATCCAATCCCAATTGTAGTTGCAGACAGCTTGCTGGAAAGGATCAAACCCCTGAGCAAAAGCACCAGGACCATCAAAAGCCCCGGTATCATCAGCAGTTGTACTACCTCGGAAGTTCTTCGGCTTACAATACTTGGCCACATATCGATCATCGATTGTGGACGGAATCCTTACCTGACTGCGGGAGGGTAGCTTCACCCTCGACTGTTGGCACAAAGCCATGATGAGACAAGGAAAATCAAGGGGGCAGTTAACTCGTGCCCCCGACTTCAGCCCGCTCTCAACCACTGACTTCATCTCAATCGCAATGATTCTCGCCACATCGATCTGTATATTAGTTAGAATACAGTGGACCAAGTGTGCCACTGGGATCGGCACGGTCGACGTGTGGGACTTGGGCTTAATGTTGGTAAGAACCAGCATCAAGATCAGCTGAGCCAAGGGAATCATATCCTCCCGATGGTACCTCACAGGAACCCCAGATGGGTTCACCTCAACTGACTTTCCCTCAAACAACAGGGCTGCAGAAATAGAATCAGTGTCCCTGTGGAGCCTCAGATCTCTGTGGTATGCATCCCTCTCATTAACTCCCAGATGGAGCGGTTCACCAAGCACTCGGTTAATAGCATCCCGATCAAAAGCGACCTGACGTCCTGACACTCTTGTAGTCCAAGTGAAAGGATGTCGTCATTTGGCAGCGCGTTCGCATAGAACTCGCGCACTATCTCAATATCATAGCTTTCGAGTGGAGAGATCAACCTGTCCCATTTCTTGCTATGTATCAACCCTGCAAATGTTCGATAATCGCCTTCGGGGTTGATCAAAAACCTCTTCTCAGGTAAGATCTTCCTTTTCTCCGACGCCACATAACGTGCGGCTTGCTTCGGCCCAACGAATTTGTCGGTGTCAAATTAAATTGGCACAATTCGAGAAGTGCTCCCGACCTTTCTCTTTTTTGAAGCACTTGACCTGGATGCCATCTGTAAAATCATAGAAAAGAAACAGCACACAACCACAAAACAGATTAGAGATCAAAACAGAAACACCAAATACTGTCATGGTCGCTACTGCTTCGCTTAGCGAGGACCCGGCGAAGCTTCGCTACGGGTTCGCTTAGCGAAGTGGCAGCGAATGCTTGCCACAGATTCACCTAGCGAGGATGCTAGCGAATGTTACGGGATTCTGAGTTCTCCACTGTTAACAATCCAATTTCAGAAAACCCAAAGTCTAATGATACCCAATCTCCCAAATTTCAGAAACAAAGTAATTTAACATGCTAGGAATCGTTCTAAACATACATGCAAACCTAAAAACCCAATCTCCCAAATTCAACCCTAATGACTCATTCTTAAGAATTCACGACATTAAAAGCACAAAGGAATAGAGACAGAACAAACCTGATTGAAGAGGTTGATTGATTTTGAAATGTAACGGTTAGGGTTTGCACAAGGATGATTCTCAAAGAGATTGTGTGAGATGGAAGTGAAAAGTGTGAGAGTGAGAGTGAGTTCAACCTTATATTCAGACTTAAAACAAATTAAAGAGTTTTGGGCCCAAATGAGTGGCCCTCTGAAATAGAATAAAGTTCTGTCACGCAACGTTCGCTACTGTCTTCGCCTAGCGAGAAGCTAGCGAATCAGCTCGCTACTGAGTTCGCCTAGCGAGCAGCTAGCGAACATGACAATATCTGGTTTTTTTTCAAAACAGCACTGCACAACACAATTTAGCAAGGTTCCACCAATTTGAACACCAATACCACACAACACAAAGCTGCAAATACTTACAATTTTGGGGTGCCTCCCAACAAGCGCTTGTTTAACGTCGAATAAGCTCGACGGTTCGAGATGCTCACAGAGGAGCATCCAAGCAGATTGCACAGCTCTCGCGATCCACAAGACCGCCAAGATAAACCTTCAAACGTTGGTCGTTAACCGTCCAACTTTCTTTCTTCTCCAAGTCCTCAATGACAACAGCTCCATACTCTTTGACTTCTTTGACACGAAATGGCCCGGACCATTTAGAATTCAATTTTCCGGGGAATAGCTTCAACCTAGAATTGAACAAAAGGACCAACTGTCCGGGCACAAATTCCTTCTTCCTAAGCTTTTTGTCATGATACTTTTTCACCTTTTCTTTGTACAACCAACTCGAGTGATATGCGGCATTGCGCATTTCTTCCAACTCAAGCAATTGCACTTTTCTTTTTTCACCGGCCAAATCCTTATCAAAGTTCAATAATTTCAGAGCCCACAAAGCTTTGTGCTCCAATTCGACCGGCAAATGGCAAGTTTTACCAAATACCAATTGAAAAGGAGTTAGCCCAATTGGAGCTTTAAAAGCGGTACGGTATGCCCATAAAGCTTCATCCAATTTTTGCGACCACTCTTTTTTAGAATTCGACACGGTTTTTTCAAGAATTCTCTTAATCTCACAATTAGAGACTTCGGCTTGACCGTTTGCTTGTGGGTGATACGAAGTCGCCACTCTATGTGATACACCGTAATGTTTCAAAACGCTTTCTAACGGTGCATTACAAAAGTGCAACCCTCCGTCACTAATCAACACACGGGGGGTTCCAAAACGGGAAAAGATGTTTTTCTTCAAAAAATTTATTACCATTTTAGCATCCGCCCGAGGTGAGGCAATCGCCTAAACCCACTTAGAAACATAGTCAACCGCCACAAGCATATATTCATTACCATATGAGGGTGGGAAAGGTCTAACAAAGTAGATACCCCAACAATCGAATACTTCAACCTCTTAGATGTTTTGGAGAGGCATCTCGTCTCTCTTACCAATCCCCCCACTTCTTTGGCAACTATCACAACTTTGCGCATGGGCATTTGCATCTTTGAAAATAGTAGGCCAATAAAATCCTAACTGAAGGACTTTAGTGGTCGTTCTTACCCCATTGTAGTGTCCACCGTAAGGCGAGTTGTGACAATGCCAAAGAATGCTTTGCGCTTCATCTCCAGTAACACACCTCCTCAAAAGGTTATCACCACCCAATTTAAACAAGTATGGGTCATCCCATACGTAGTACTTAGCATCTGAGAGAAATTTCCTTTTTTGGTTCGAAGTTATGTCGGGAAGCACCAAACCACTAGCCTTATGGTTCGCAAAGTCCACAAACCATGGCCTAACTTGAACTTTGAAAAGTTTTTCATCAGGAAACTCTTCCCGGATTTCCTTCTCGGAAGCGGTAACCTCCACATGAACTAAGCGAGATAAATGATCCGCCACCAAATTTTCCGATCCTTTCTTGTCTTTGATTTCAACATAAAATTCTTGCAACAAGAGGATCCAACGGATGAGCCTTTGCTTCGAGTCCGGTTTGGTGAGCAAATATTTAATCGCCGAGTGGTCGGTATACACTATGACCTTGGAACCAATAAGATAGGATGTAAAAAATTTAAGCGCATACACTATCACAAGTAATTCCTTTTCGGTGGTGGCATAGTTAACTTGAGCCTCATTACGAACTTTACTTGCGTAGTGTATCGCATGAAAATTTTTCTCTTTTCTTTGGCCTAATACCGCTCCGATTGCATAGTCGCTCGCATCACACATGAGCTCAAAATTTAAATTCCAATTTGGAGCGACTATAATTGGAGCGGTAACCAATTTTTCCTTTAAAATTTCAAAAGCTTGTAAACACTCATCAGTTAAAAGAAATACCTGATCCTTAACTAGCAAGTTACTCAAAGGCATAGCTACCTTTGAGAAGTCTTTGATAAAGCGCCGATAGAAACCGACGTGCCCCAGAAAGCTTTGGACTCCCTTCAAATTCACCTGAGGAGGCAACTTTTCAATCACTTAAACTTTAGCACGATCAACTTCAAGCCCTCTTGAAGAGACTTTATGGCCAAGCACTATCCCCTCGGTCACCATGAAGTGGCACTTCTCCCTATTAAGAACAAGATTTGTCTTCACACATCTTTCAAGAACCGTTTCCAAGTTGTCCAAGCATAGACCAAAGGAACCACCAAATACGGAGAAGTCGTCCATAAAGACTTCCATTGTTTTCTCGACAAGGTTGGCAAAAATAGCTTGCACACATATTTGGAAAGTCGTCGGTGCATTGCACAACCCAAAGGGCATTTTACGGTATGCGAAAATTCCAAACAGACATGTGAAAGCCGTCTTTTCATGATCGGCCGGGTCAACCGCAATTTGGTTATACCCGGAATAGCCATCTAAGAAATAATAGTATTGTTGCCCAGAAAGTCTTTCTAGCATTTGATCCATGAACGGGAGTGGAAAGTGATCTTTTCGAGTTGCGGTATTCAACCGCCTATAATCAATGCACATATGCCACCCCGTTGCCACTTTTGTCGGGAGCAACTCATCCTTTTCATTTCGAATCACGGTAATGCCACCTTTCTTCGGAACCACATGTACAGGACTAACCCATGGACTATCCGAAATCGGGTAAACCATTCCCGCATCCAACAACTTAACAACCTCCTTTCTAACAACTTCCTTCATAGTAGGATTTAAACGGGGTTGCGGTTGAGCTACCGGCTTAAAATCCTCTTCCATTAAGATCTTGTGCATGCAATAGGAAGGACTAATTCCTTTGAGATCAGAGAGAGTCCAACCCATGGCTTCTTGATTCTTTTTCAAAACATTGATCAAATGGGCTTCTTCATTCTTTGACAAAAGATTGCTTATGATAACCGGCCTTGCTTCGGTCTCGTCGAGGAATGCATACTTCAAATTAGAAGGTAACGTTTTCAATTCAATCGGCGGTTTTTCTTCATTAACCTCCTTCTTCAATACTTCCTCCTCAACTTCCCACGGATGTAACTCTTTTAGACTATCAAGTTCCCTTAGGCATTCTTCAAGAGCTTGCTCTTCTTCAATTGTGAAAACTTCAAAGGAGTCATCAAGAGCTAACTCCATAGGAGATATCTCATGAATATGTTTAGAAACTTCAAAAGTTGCCTCTTCGATCACATCAATGCGAAAGCTATCACGCCTATCCTTTGAATGCTTCATGGCTTCGAATAGATCAAAAGTAACTTCTTCATTTTGGACCCTTACTTTCATCAAACCGTCGTCAACGTCAATCATCATGCGTGCGGTTTTCATGAACGGTCGGCCAAGAATAAGCGGAGCATCATCATCCTCTTCCATATCAATCATAATGAAATCAACCGGGAAGAAGAATTTGTCAACTTTGACCAATACATCTTGGGCTAACCCATGAGGATGGGTAGTCGACTTATCGGCCAACTGCAAAGTCATCCGGATGGCCTTCATTTCAATGTTGCCAAGCCTCTTCGCAATAGACAATGGTATTAGATTAATGCTTGACCCCAAATCAATTAGCCCTTTTCTGACATAGAAATCACCAATTGTAATCGGCAAAGTAACTCGTCCCGGGTCAACCTCTTTTCTCAGAAGCGTCCGTTGAATGATTGCACTACAACTAGTATCTAGGACAATTGTCTCCGGTTCCGTGTACCTCCGCTTTTTAGTAAGTATGTCTTTCATGAATTTCGCATACTTAGGCATTTGCTCCAATGCTTTGACAAACGGAATGTTCACTTGAAGTTGTTTGAATATATCCATAAACCGGGCGTAATGCCGTTCATTCTCCCTCTTAGATGGAGCATGTGGATACGGAAGGTTTTGGATTGGAGTAGCGCCCACTACCTCCTTTCCTTTAGAAACTCTAGAATTCCTCTCTCTTTTCTTTTTTACTCCCTCCACCTTCACTTCATCACTCTTATTTTTTTCAACTTCCACACTTTCTTTATTTTCTACTTCACCATTTTTTTCATTCTTTTCAACTTCTTCCTCACTCGACTCCCCAACTTCAACATCAATGCTATCCTCTATTTTTTTCTCTTCATCTTTTTTCTCATCCTCTCTTTTTTCACTCTCATCTTTTTTTTTATTCTCACTAATCAACTCCCTTCCACTTCTCGTCGTTATCGCTTTACAATGCTCTTTTGGATTCGTTTGCGTGTTCGCCGAAAAAGATGGTCCGGGTTGTTGTTCCGCTAGTTGGTTAGCAAGTTGACCGACTTGAGTTTCGAGATTTTTGATTGCCGCATCGTTGCTCTTTTGATTAGCCATCGACAATTGCATAAATTGTGTCAATGTCTCTTCTAACTTTGAAGTCACGACCGGCGGTTGTTGAGGTTGGTAAGGATTTTGACGGCTAGAAGTACCACCACCATAACTTTGGTTATGGTGATAGTTAGCCCTTGGTTGGAACCCTTGATTCCCTTGAAAGTATTGTTGTTGATTTTGAGGATGTTTATACGGTTGTTGTTGTTTTTTCCTCGGTTGGTAGTCCCGTTGGTTCGCCATGTAATTCACCTCTTCGAACCCGGGAGGTGGACAAAACCCGGTGTCATGATCACCCTTGCAAAGCTCACAACAAGCTATTTGTTTAGCTTTTGAAGGTTCTCTCAACTCTTTTATTTGTTGAGTTAAGAGTTCAACTTGTTGTGAAATGAGTTTATTTTGGGCAAGAATAACATCGTTTGTCCCAAGTTCAAGCACTCCCGGTTTCTTCAAAGTGTTGCCTCTACTTTGACTTTGGAGGTCATTTAGAGCCATACGGTTAATGATATCAGTAGCTTCGTCGGCGCTTTTAGACAACAAAGAACCACCCGAGATAGCATCCAATAAAGTCTTGCAATTAGGTTGAAGGCCATTCTTGAAAATGTGGATTTACGTCAATTCGTCAAAACCATGCCCTTTGCACTTTCGAAGCATGGATTTAAATCTTTCCCATGCCTCATTCAATGATTCGTTGGCTCCTTGCGAAAACAAGGAGATAGCCGTTTGGGATTCCATGAACCGGTTGTGGGAGAAAAATCTTTCAATGAACTTCTCTTCCAACACGTTCCAATCCGTCATGATTGCAGGTGTTTGATCCAAGTACCAATCTTTGGCTTTGCCGAGCAAAGCATGAGGAAATAGTCTTTTGAACTCCGGATGCCAATGCTATCTCGTAAAATTTGGTGAGAAAAGCAAAGGGGTCTTCATGGTCCATTCCGGTGAATGGACTTCCGTATAGCAAGTTAAGAGTTCCCGTCTTCATCTCGGCTTGCCTTCCCTGGTGGTTGGAAAACTTAGCTGTATTCCTCGGACTGTTGACACATGGTGTGGAAGTGGGCGGTGGTGGTGGTGGATCCCTGATAGGTGTGAAAGGTGGTGGGTGTGTTGTAGAAGAACCTTCTCCTTGTTCTTGTCGTTGTCTAGCTTGTTGCCTCCTTCGTCTCGTTCTGCTATTCAGTCTCCTTGCGGTTCTTTCGATCTCGGGATCAAAAAGAAGTTGGTCCTCAGGAACCTGCCCTCGCATAAAACAAAAGTTGCACACTAAACCAAACAAATTAACAAGCACAAGTAAAAAATTTGGAAGTTAAAAATTCAGCAACTATTGCGATGCTCGC
This sequence comes from Lathyrus oleraceus, assembly GCF_024323335.1. Classification (NCBI taxonomy): domain Eukaryota; kingdom Viridiplantae; phylum Streptophyta; class Magnoliopsida; order Fabales; family Fabaceae; genus Lathyrus; species Lathyrus oleraceus. Next base: position 229,631,469 of record NC_066580.1, on the reverse strand, counting down.
AATATCAATTCACAATCCCCGGCAAGGGCGCCATTTTGTTGGTACAGGGTTAGAGTATCGGGATTTGTTATCGTCTCCACAGGGATTATGTGATATTGCCGCCGTTCGACAGTTGTTAAGTTCTTAACTTATAGTAACAAGGGGGTTTTAGTTTTCGGTTACGGTAGCTTGCATAAAAAGTAAGAAATTGCGGTAAAAGTTTTGGTTTTACGATTTGAGAAAGATTGTCAAAGTTAGAGTTCGACGATCACTTTGCATGCATATGTTCGATCAAATAAACTTATAAACTCCATTAGTTGATAAACACATTCACAAAGTCCTCCCAATGTGTTTATTTCTAACACACATTGTGGTTTTTCCCATTTTGATCCATTGTTGATCTCTCACACAATCTATCAAAATGACAACTTTTAGGTTTAACTTTTTTTAGTGAACAAACTCATTCATTACTATCTCTAGCTAAAGAACAAGGATGGATGAATACCTAGGTCAAGAGTTGGAAAACACCTTTCAATCATAAACCAACACAAAGAGTTATCAATAAAACAAGGTTTTCACTATACATTCATCATCAAAGAGTTTACAAATGAAGATCAACCCATATATATACAAAGCTTATGATCATCTACATCTAACCTTGACAAAATGAAAGACTTAGCTACTCATTTTCATGGTAGCTTGAATAACAAGCTTCGGTTGAAGGTTGATCAACATCCAAGTCGAAGAATCGAGATTGGATGGGAATCCACCTTCTTTTTGTAAAATATTGTAAAGAGATGACGAAGAATGAGAAATGGGGTTTCTAGGGCACCAAAATCACCTCTAGCAAGAAAACAAGTAAAAAGATGATGAAAAATATCTAAGTGTCCTTTTCAAAAAGTAGCCCATGCTACTTATAGTACTGGTATCTGATCTGTCATGCTCGCTAGGCGAGCAGAATGGTTCGCCTAGCGAGCCCCAAAATAAGTCACCAGAAGAGGCTGTGTCAAGAGGAGTCATCCCAGACAAGTTTGCATTGTTCGCTAGGCGAACAATCCTTCGCTAGGCGAAGCCTTCGCTTCTCTCATTTGCTCCAGCGAGTCTTGATGATTTTGCTACTGGAATTGCTCGCTACCTGCTCGCTAGATGCTCGCATAGCGAGTACTTAGCTACTTCCCTCGCCACAGCGAGTTTTGATGGTTTTTCTACTGGAATTGCTTGCTGCTTCCTCGCTGGATGCTCGCCTAGCGAGTGTTGATCTTTTTTGGTTATGTCCAAGTCTGGGAGTGTTCGCTGGAATCTCGCTGCGTGCTCGCCTAGCGAGTACTTCGCTGCATGCTCGCCTAGCAAGTACTTCGCTACCTCACTCGCCTAGCGAGCTTGCTTATGTTTGCTTTCTTTCTTGGTTCCTTTGCCATCTTTCTTGTGCCTTAGTTTCCTACTCTTTCATGCCTAATTCCTTCACAATAACACACAAATTAAAGGTACCAAGATCATTTCACATAGTATTGCAAATCAACAAAAGCAAGGGCGGTTTCGAACACTTTTTCAACAAAAAGGAGTGAAAGATGCCCATATTTGATAGCTCAAATAAGCACTCTTGGGCATCTAACAAGCAGAAACAAGGATAGTTGAGGTAACGACCTCTGAGATAATAGTCCTCTAAGGAGGAGGAGTAACGGGAGTTGGAGAAGACTGATTATGGGCAGCTAGAACAAACTCCATCATAGCAGTCAGGAGAGCAATCTCGTCTTTCAGTTCTCGGTTCTCTTGCTCTAAGTGCTCCATGATTCTCGGTTGATTGACGCGAGTGTTGTATCGGTGAGTCAGCTTGGTTGAAGCACAAAAGAATAACCGATAAGACATCTGGTGGAAGAAAAACTGTTACGCAAATGATGCATGAAATGCAATGTTTTGTTTATTTTTATTTTCAAGGAACTTACTATTTTATATTGCAAATACATAATAATAATTTGATTGACCATAAAAGTCTCTTTTATAATTTGGAAGGATTACATTAAGTACAGTTTCAGAAACCAGATTACAAATACAAGAGAAAAGGGAACTAATCACACTAAGGGTCCCTAGCAACAGTGTCAGATGATCTGGCTGCAGGTGCGTACTTCCTTCGGATGCGTCGGATCTCGGACTCAAAGGATGTCTTCATATGAGCCTTCTCAAGGACAAGTTGATCAACAATCTTCTTCCAAGCACTGGAAGTCTGAGGCATACTAGAGGAAGATGGACCATCTGGCTCTCTCTGTCTCTTCATTGCTCGGTCTTCAAGAAGTTCAATAAGCGTATCTTTGTCCTTAGACTCAAGCTACAACTCCTCATGCTTTCTGCTCAAGGCATGGAACCGCTCTTCCCACATATCCTTCTCTTGCTTCATCTTGGCGAGTGCGTCTTCCAACTCCTCTTCATCTTGGTTAGGGAGAGTTAATGGCTCAGCCACAACCATAGACATAGGTCTCTCACAAGCATAAGGCATCTTCAACTCTAACGCTCTCTTCTTCACCCAAGTAGTGTAAGCTTCCAAAGCTATACATTTGCACAGACCAAGCTCTGATCTTCCTTTCCTATGCACATTATGCCAAGCATGTACAAACTTCTGCTTCAAATGTTTGGGATCTTTACCCTCTTGATAGAAAAGACCTTCTAACTAAGTGTTATTAAGTTTGTCTCTCAAGGGGAACCCAAGTTGACGACGAGCCAAAGCAGGGTTGTAGTTGATTCCTCATTGTGTACCAATGAGAGGAACATTAGAGAATTCACCCAACTATCAATAATATCCAAGCTACTCAATGAAGAATCATACCAAACAATATCATCGTTAGTGAGAGACATAAGTCTCTAAGACCACCGTAGACATTGTTTGTTTTCCACAAAAGCATGCGTCTGAGGCAAGTGTGAAATAAACCACTTGTATAGAAGAGGAACACAACACACAATAATTCCACCACCTTTAGAATTTCTTAGATGCAAAGAGAAATACACATCACCCAACAGAGTAGGTACATGATTCCCAATCAAGAAGATTCTAATGGCATTAACATCCATAAAACCATCAATGTTAGGGAACAAAGCCAAACCATAGATGAGCAACACAAAGATGGCTTCAAAAGAATCAACACTACCGGCTTGAGCAAAGGCATTGGCTTTCCCAATAAGGAACTCAGAAGTCAACCCAAACATTCCTCCTTTCTTCACCCAATGAGCCTCAATCTCAGACTTCTTTAGATGAAGGGCTTAAGCTATAATATGAGATATGGGAATCTCCTCCAATCCACTAAAGGGTAACTTGTCAGAAACAGGTATTCCCAAGAGATCGGCATACTCCTCTAACGTAGGCATAAGCTGATAATCGGGAAAAGTGAAGCAATAGTAGAGAGGGTCATAGAACTGAACCAACACACTCAAGAGTCCTTCAACCATATCAGTAGATAACAGATAAAATCTTCTCATGACGTTGCTTGAAGTCCAAGGGATCTAATACAAAGGATGACTACTTCCTTAGCTCTTTCGAGTCAGGACATCTGAAACTGTACTTCTTAGTGTTCCTTCATCCATAATCCATGGTTTGAAAATATTTGCAAATAAAACCTCAGTTCCTTGAAGCTACTTTTCGTGTGATGAATGTCATGATGCGTATGAATGCATGAATGCAACAATCACAAATAAAGGATCACACACAAGGCAAACAAACAAAGGTCAAGGGATGAATCAAGTCATTGTCAAGATCAATCATCCATTTTGGTGGATTATGGTTTTCACCTTATCAACACCCAAGTTCCATTGATATTGACAAGACTTGATTGGATCAACCAAGAATCAAGGGTTTGTTGTAAGTCACGAGCATAACAAGCAGATTATATCATACAAACAAGTATATAAACATCAAATATACAAATATATACACATAAAAAAGTAGGCTAAACCCACTGAGGACTACTCCCCAGCAGAGTCGCCACTTAACTTCTATAGCGGTAAATTCATGACCATTAAGTTATGGATAAACTTAACATCAATAAAACCAAAGTCGCCATCGCGCTTTTATTGTTTCCAAAGGAAAAGGGAAAAGTACGAACAAAACCCAAAGATAAGAAGTTTTCAAATCAAAACTAATAAAATGCCAGAGATTACAGGTAAGGGGGTTGGTTACACAGAGGGAAGGTGTTAGCACCCAAAGTATCCTAAGTACTCCTAGGGAGCGCTTTTTTATATGTGTATGTGTTTTGGTATAAAATGATGTTTCCAACAAATAGAGTGTGGGGACGAGAAAAGAATTCATTAATTATATATTTTTGTGTTTGACAAGACCTTCAGACGTGTGCCTACGTACCAACATAAAAATGAGGGATCAAAACCTCGTAGTTTGTGGTATCAAATTCAAAGTGAGTGAATTGATTTTAATCAAAAGACAAATTTAAAAGAGGCACAAAGGACCCCAAAAGTGTTTGAATGAGTGTTAATTGTTTTTGTCTTTTGAAATTTTAAGTCAATATGGTTAAGTTCATTTACAAGTTTGATTAAAAAAAGAGTGTAAAAATGCAATGGCATAAGGCCAAAGTTTCTAATTTGCAATAAAGTCGAAGTTTAGAAATCACAAGCAAAGAAGATTTTGAAAGGGGGAAAAGATTTGAAATTTAAGAAATGGGAGGAGATGAAGAGACTAATCCTAAGCAAAAATTTAAAAGTTAAGAGTTGAAAAGATCTGACCAATGGGATGCAATCCAATAGAAAAGAATGTCATATAGAAACCCACTTTTACTTTGGACTTTAAATCAAGTAATATCAAATAAGCAAGTAGCAAAATGAAGTGCAAGGCATCAAATAAAAATAGCCACATCCAAGCTAGTAACTTCATAGTCTTCTTCTTAATCTTCCCATGTATCAGATGACATACTCCTTGAATGGCTCAGAATAAGGCATTAGACACAGGTTCAAAGTAACAATTGCATCAAGACCATGTAGCAGATGAACTCAAGTGGATTCCAATACTTTCATCAGATGAAAACTCAAATCACAATAGCTTGGTTTCAAAAATGTTGGGATTGGCCAAGTCCTTTTGCATAGGGAATGTTGCCTAATTCTAAGTCCAAAGCTCAGATCAAATCCAACATTCCACACAAATATTTTTTAGGGTTTCTTGTTGTTTATTAGGTATTTTAAGGTCCTAAGACCATAAACACAAACAAGATACACAAACAAATATATATACAATCACAATATATGGCTCAAGTGAGCAAAGTGAAAATGGCATAAACATAAACAAGTTAAATGATATGTAAAATGGTAAATGAAATGGTAAATGACTTGAATTCAAATTGCATCAAGTAAATGACCTAAAATTAAAAGCAATAATAATAAAATTTAGTCAAATGTTAGTTGATTAGATGTTAGTGCAGTTTTGCTTTTACATTGATTAAGTCATTCTTCGGAGAACACTCAACCCTCTATTCACAAGCATGGATCCTTGAACCAAGACATCTTCCAAAGGAAGGAAAAAAGGCCAAGTTTCCACACAATACCACGAAAAGGGGGAGTCTTACAATCTCGCTTACTAGAATGTTATGCCTTTGGGTCACAATTTAGCGCTATGTTAAGCAATCATAATTGGACTTATATAGAAGTCACAACTATCTGAGTCCGGACAATAGAAATCTTGGTGTTAATGCATGTTATACATATGGTATAATTAAACATACTCCTAAAACATACTATAAGACCCCAATTTTGACCCTAAGATCCCTCATGTTATACCATCATATGCATTGGCATTGGGATCACACCTTGGCATCCTCCTTCCCCCTCATTCATTGGATTTTCATTGGGAGAGATCACCAAGCACCATTTTATTGTATCATACTTTGTAGTTTATCATCTTTACTAACCAAAATACCAAAAAAAAATGTCTTTGAATTTGTCTAACTCTTTTGTAGGTAGGGCACATGATCACTTGTGATCTATCAAGTTCATATCTAGGGTTTAAGACTCTCAGTGCAAGGAATTCAAACAAGAATTGGTTTACTATGGCTCTAGGAATCATATATAGATCCCCATGAGCATCACATGTTATTTTGGTCAAAAATTCATCAAAAGTTTGGAATTTGTTTGCATTGGAAACACTAGTTCATCTGGGTATCTTGTGTAACTTCCTCATCAAGCTTCTTCAACAATTGATCAAATATTTCAAGGGATACTTCAAATTTCATCATCTTATACATATATGATCTCCCATGAGTACCAAAAGTCAAGATAATTGCGAGCTAGCTAGTTGGTTGATGGTGGTTGACTAGAGAAAGTCAACTAGCAAAAATTGGGTTCCCTAGACCCTATCTCCTATAATTTTTGTCATATGAAAATGTTTTCAAGAGAAACATTACTCTAAATGACATTAAAAATAACTTTCATGTGGAGGTCTAGATCTATTTTTGCATGGAAAGTCATTTTTTATGGTGAAAGATTATAGGTCATTTTGTCTAAACCTTAATTTGGAGGTCAACTTCCCAAGGTCATAACTTGCTCAATTTTTATAAGATGAAATACTTCCAAGTTGCACAATCAAATTCATGATGTATACTTCAACTTTGATGTTTGTAGGAAGAGCCAATTCAACTTTTATGAGCATGTGATATGAGGATACATTATAGGTCCTTTTGGACCAATACAATTGAACAAGTGATTTTCCTCAACTTCAAAAATGCATAACTCCTTCATATCAAATCCAAATGAGGTCAAATTTGTGACCATTTTTAAGTAATTTGAAAGATATACAACTTTGATGAAGAAAAGATTCTCATTTGAAGCTCACACAAAAAGTTAGCCAAAGTGGAATAAGTGAACATATGGCTTGACACTTAGAAAAAAATTTGATATGTTAAAATTTTTAAACTTCCACCTCAAAATTCACCATGATAAAAGCTTCAAATGAAAAAGTGTTCAACATGAAAGTTGTTCCTCTTGATCTAATCTCTCCAAAAAGTCAAATTTCATCCATTTTGGACAAGATTTGAATGGGTTGCCCCTGGCTTGAAAATTGCATCACCATTTGGTAAAAATCAAACTTCAAGCTTCCATATTCATTTGCCTTGCATTCCAAGTTGATTTCCGACTTGCTCACACTTAATTATGGATCAAATGGAATGATTTCATGGGCCTGTACACGCCCATGCACACATACATCACTCTTTTCCAATTTTGGAAACTCAATTGTAAGGTGCAAATATCTTGTGATTCAGTTATAAATAAAGGCCATTATGCTCAAAATTGAGGACTCCTGGGCGCCAGCTTTGATCCCAAACACCAAACCCTTCCATTTGAGAGGATAATCCTGAGAGTTTCCATTGGAAATTGAGTTTGAATCTCACTGTTTTGAGATCCAAAATCCTGGGATCCAAGACCTTTTGTGCAATCTAATCTACTTCTGCAAGCATCCTGAGCAAGATCAAGCATGAGCCAAAGCAAGAACAAGTGAATCCAGAAAATTTCATCTCTTTGATTCTCACTCAATTCTCCATAATTCTCTTGGATCCTTGGTTGTCAGAAGTTCTACCAATGTTGGCAACAAGATTGAGTTGCTTTGAGGTTAAATCGAAGCAACTCAGATCATGCACCTCAAATTTCAACTCCTTGTATCTCTCAATATACTTGGAGTTAGGATAAATTGAGGGCATATTTGTGCTCAGCCATTTTTACTTTAAAACCATGTCCTCCTTTTTTATTTTAGTGATGGTTATGATTGGACCTGTCCGGCGAGGCTCGCCTGAGAAGGAGATCGTAGATTTACTCCGATGGTGAGTTGGCAAGGTCCAGAGCCACATGATCTGTTTGATTTGTTTTAATCACGAGTGTTGTTTTGAATTACCAAGTTTGTGGCGCGCTGACTAGAATCCACAATGGATTGCGCGCTTGTGGCCACTTGATTTGCCACCTCAATTAGTGAGGGAGATCAAGTGGTCCACGTTTTTTCTAATTATTTGATTTTCATTTTATTTGTGTTATTTTCATTAATTCATATTAATTTTAATATTGATCCAAAAAATATGAGTTTCACCAAAAAATTTAAATAAATTCCTCTTTTATTTTATGAATTAAAATTATTTTTTAGATCATTATTAATATTTTTCACGATTTAATTAATTTTGTATATATTTTAATTGTTTAAAACTATTTTTAAGTTTCCAAAAATTAAGAAAAAATTTCTCCAAGGTCCTTTGACCTTGTTTGACCTATGATAAATCTCATGGCAATTCCTTCGGTGTTTTGATGAGGTTTTAGGAAATTAACCAACCATAATTTAATTTAATGCATATTTTAGTTGATTTTAATTGATTAAATTTCAAATAAATTGTGTTAAGCTTCTATTATTGACTTGTTGAGTTTGACTTGTGTTGTTAGGCCTTGGACAAGGTTGATTTGACTTTGTTAAGTTAAGATCATTGGATTTAGAGGATTGATGAAATGTACATTTCATCTCCCAAAATGAATGAATGATCTTAACTTGGTAAAAGTCCTCCTTTGACCAATTTGTGTTAATTCTATTCCCCCCTCCCCCCCCACCCCCCCGCTTCATCTTCTTCCCCTTCTTTATTCATGCATGTCATGGACCTATGATATCTCTATATCCTAAGGCTTGTTGATTGCAAAATCAACATGAGTATGGATGAGATTAGGTCCGCCACACTTTTGCATATTCTTTTTGTGTGTGGTATGTTTCATGAGCATAGTCCATTATACTATGTCTCTAACATGCATTAACATAAAAATTCTATTGCCCGACCTCAAATAGTTATGACTTCTACATATGTCTAATTACGATTGCTTAAAATAGCGCTAAATTTATGACACAAAAGGCATAGCATTCTAGTAAGTGATATTGCAAGTCTCCCCTCTTTCATGGTATTGTGTGGAAACTTTGCCTTTTTTCCTTTCTTTGGAAGATGTCATGGTTCAAGAATCCATGTTTGTGAATAGTGGGTTGAGTGTTCTCCAAAGAATGACTTAAATAATACAAAGCAAAAGCAAATAATAACTTCTAATCAACTAACAACTAACATTTAATTTCAAGCCATTTACTTTTATGTACTTTAATTTCAAGCTTTATTCATTTGCCGTTATTCATACCATTCAATTTGTTTACTTTAATGCCATTTTCACTTTACCCACTTGGGCCATAATTTGTGATATATTGTGTTTGTATATACTTGTTTGTTTTTGTGGTCTCTTGACCTTAATGAACATAATAAGAACAAAAACCATAAAAAACATTTTGTGTGGACCGTTGGATTTGATCTGAGAGAATGGACTTAAAATTAGGCAACACTCCCTATGCAAAAGGACTTGGCGAATGCCAACTTTCATGAAACCAAGTGCTTGTGAAGTGAACATTCATCTAATACAATGTTGAAGATCCATTTGAGTTCATCTACAACATGATCATATTGAAGTTGTTATTTTGAATCTGTGTCTAATGCCTACTTTTGGAAGTCATCTGATGCATGGGAAATTTTGAAGAAGATCATGGAGTTCTTAAGCTTGGATGTGGCTATCTTTATTTTATGCCTTTCTTTCATATTGCTATTTGTGTATTGATATTGCTTGATTCTAAAGTCATAGGGAAATTTGGGTTTCTACAGGACATTCTTGTCTATTGGATTGCAGCCCATTGGTCAGATCTTTTCAACTCTTAACTTTTAAATTTGTGCTTAGGATTAGTCTCTTCATCTCTCCCCCATTTCTTTAATTTCAAATATCTCCCTCCTTTAAAAAATCTTCTTTGCTTGTGTTTGTTTTCTAAACATAGACCATTTTGCAAATTAGAAACTTTGGCCTTATGCCATTGCATTTTTAAAACTCTTTTCTTAATCAAATTTGTAAATGAACTTAACTATACTTGACTTAAAATTTCAAAATAAAAAGCCAAAAGGAACTAACACTCATTCAAACCATTTTTAGGCCTCTTGTGCCTTTGTTAAACTTAAATTTTGTTAAAATAAATCCACTCACTTTGAGCCACGAACTACGAGGTTTTGATCCCTCATTTTTATGTTGGTACGTAGGCACAAGTCCGAAGGTCTTGTCAAACACAAAAATATAATTAATGAATTCTTTTCTCATCCCCGCACTCTATTTATTGCAAACATCATTTTATACAAAAACACATATGTACACAAGAAAGGGCTCCCTAGGAGTACCTAGGACACTTTGGATGCTAACACCTTCCCTCTGTGTAACCAACCCCCTTACCTGTAATCTCTGGCATTTTATTAGTTTTGATTTGAAAACATCTTATCTTTTGGTTATGTTGGTACTTTTCCCTTTTCCTTTGGAAATAATAAAAGCGCGGTGGCGACTCTGGTTTTATTGACGTCTAGCTTATCCATAGCTTGATGGTTATGAATTTACCACTACAGAAATTAAATGGCGACTCTGTTGGGGAGTAGTCTCCATTGGGTTTAGCCTACATTTTTGTGTGTATATAATTGTATATTTTGATGTATGCATATTTGTTTGTATGATATAATCTGCTTGTTGAGCTTGGTGATCTCTGAGTGGTGAGATAAGTTCTAACCCGAACTTGAGTGCAATTAAGATAGGAGGATGGTATAGTCATGTTCGACTTGTTTGGAGTAGTCCTTAACAAGTTGGCTTAAGACCCATCTACTCAGTGGAGATCTTGTTGGAGTTATGAATGTCACACAAGTCATTTGTGGTTAGGCATTACTTCCTCTGATTTGGGGTCCGATTATTAGCTTGTGCATACGTTAGAGGAGTATGCCCATCTCTTGGGAATACCTGTTTCTAGCAAAGTGCCATTTAATGGATTGGAGGAGATTCCCAAATCTCATATTATAGATAAAGCTCTTCACTTGAAGAAGTCTGAGATAGAGGCTCATTGGGTGAAGAAAGGAGGATTATTTGGGTTGACTTCTGACTTCCTCATCAAGGAAGCTACTACCTTTTCTCAAGCTGGTAGTGTGGATGTTGTTAAGGCCATCTTTGTGCAACTCATCTATGGTTTGGCTTTGTTCCCTAACATTGACGGTTTTGTCGATGTTAACGCCATTAGAATCTTCTTGATTGGGAATCATGTGCCTACTATGTTGGGTGATATGTATTTCTCTTTGCATCTAAGGAATTATAAAGGTGGTGGAGCGATTATGTGTTGTGTTCCTCTTCTGTACAAGTGGTTTATTTTGCACTTACCTCAGACGCCTGCTTTTTTAGAGAACAAACAATGTCTACAGTGGTCTCAGAGACTTATGTCTCTCACTAATGATGATATAGTTTGGTATGATTCTTCATTGGGTAGCTTGGAGATTATTGACTGTTGTGGTGAATTCTTTAATGTGCCTCTCATCGGTACACAAGGAGGAATCAACTACAACCCTGCTTTGGCTCGTCGTTAACTTGGGTTCCCCTTATAGACAAACCTAATAACACTTTGTTAGAAGGTCTTTTCTATCAAGAGGGTAAAGATCCCCAACATTTTAAGAAGAAGATGGCACATGCTTGGCATAATGTGCATAGGAAAGGAAGACCTGAGCTTGGTTCGTGCAATTGTGTAGCTTTGGAAGCTTACACTCTTTCGGTGAAGAAGAGAGCTTTGGAGTTGAAGATGCCTTATGCTTGTGAAAGACATGTGTCTATGGTTGTGGTTGAGCCATTAACTCTCCCTAACCAAGATGTAGAGGAGTTGGAAGACGCGCTCGCCAAGATGAAGCAAGAGAAGGACATGTGGGAAGAGCGTTTCCATGCTTTTAGCAGAAGGCATGAGGAGTTGCAGCTTGAGTCTAAAGACAAAGATGCACTTATTGAGCTTCTTGAAGATCGAGTAACAAAGAGATAGAGAGAACCAGAGGGTCCATCTTCCTCTAGTATGCCTCAGCCTTCCATCGCTTGGAAGATGATTGTTGATCAACTTGTCCTTGAGAAGGCTCGGATGAAGACTTTTTTCGAGTCCGAGATTCGACGCATTCGAAGGAAGTATGCGCCTACAGTTAGATCTTCTGATGTTGTTAATAGGGATCCTTAGCATGACTAGTTTCCTTTTCTCTTGTATTTTGTACTTTTGGTTTCTGAAATCGTACTCGGTGTAATCCTTCTAATTATATAAATAAAAGAGATTTTTATGGTCAATCAAATTGTTGCAATCATTATTATCACATATATTTGCAAATAATATATTAAGTTCCTTAGAAACTAAAAACAATCAAGTATTACATTTCATGCATCATTTGCATACAGGTTTCTCTTTCGCCAAATGTCTTATTGCTATTTCTTCTGTGCTTCAGCCAAGATGACTCATCGATACAATACTCGTGCCAATCTCTCAAGGATCATGGAACATCTAGAGCAAGAGAACAGGGATTTGAAGGATGAGATCTCCCGCTTGACTGCCATGATGGAGTCAGTGTTAGCCGCTCAGAGCCAATCTTCTCCAACACCTGCAACTCTTCCTCCTCGGAGGATTGTTATTTCAGAGGTTGCTACCTATACCATTCCTGCTACTACTGCTCACTTTGCGCCTGCCATGCCTGCCGGATTCCCGTGGGGAATGCCGCCCAACTTTGTGCCTGAAGGTTTCGCGCCTACATTTGATTCCATGCCGGCATCTAGCCCGATCATGTCTGTGCCACCGCCAGTTGTGCATACGCTACCCCTTGTTGAAGACACCATCTATCATTCTGAGCCGTCTGAGGGTCCGGATGTTTATGAGAAGATGGACGAAATGAAAGACCAATTCCTTGAGTTGCGAAAGGAGTTAAAAACTTTGAGGGGTAAAGATCTCTTTGGTAAGAGTGTTATGGAACTTTGCTTGGTTCCTTATGTCAAAATCCCGATGAAGTTTAAAGTCCCGGACTTTGAAAAGTATAAGGGGAATACTTGTTCGCTCAGTCATCTCGTCATGTATGCTAGAAAGGTGTTGACGCAAACTGATAATGATCAGTTATTGATTCATTACTTTCAAGACAGTCTGACTGGTTCCGCTTTGAGGTGGTACATGGGTTTGGATAGTGTGAGCATCTACAAGTTCAATGATTTGGGTAAAGCATTCGTAAAGCAGTACAAGTATAATGTGGACATGGCGTCGGATAGGGACTAGTTAAGGTCATTGTCTCAGAAGGATAAGGAGACGTTCAAGGAGTACACTCAACGATGAAGAGAACTTGCCGCTCAGATTACCCCTCCTTTGGAAGAAAAGGAGATGACCAAGATTTTTCTCAAAACCCTCAGCTCATTTTATTATGAGCAGATGATTGCCAGTGCCCCCAAAGATTTTACCGAAATGGTAAACATGGGGATGAGACTAGAGGAAGGTGTCCGAGAGGGACGGTTATCTAAGGAGGAAGCTTCGTTCAGCAAGAGGTATGGTAATAGTTTTTCTAAGAAGAAAGAGAATGAGACCAATGCAGTATCTATGGAGAGGCAGATGAGGCCTCATGTGAGAAGTAGTCAACCACCCCGTCAACATCATCATCAAGTATCATCTGTCATTCCAGTATTTTCGAACATCAACACAAATTCAACAACAATGTCAATAACCACCGCAACAACAAACAAATACCTACAACAACAACAACAATACCAATAATCATCAACAACAACAAAACTTTGAGAGGAAGAAGGTCTCTTTTGACCCGATTCCTATGACATATGCTGAATTGTATCCATCGCTAGTTCTCAAGAACCTTTTGCAACCAAGAAACCCACCTCAAATTCCTGAACCACTTCCATGGTGGTACAAACCGGAACTCCGCAGTGCCTTTCACCAAGGAGCTCCGGGTCATGATATTGAGAATTGTTACCCCCTGAAGTACGAAGTCCAAAAGCTGGTTAAAAGTGGAATGGTGTCCTTTGAGGACCATGCACCGAACGTCAAAGCTAACCCACTACCTACCCATGGAAATTCATTTGTTAATATGGTGGACGGTTGTCCTGGGGAATTCAAAGTATTTGATGTACGCTTCATTAGAAGGTCCTTGGTAAGGATGCACAAGGATATCACTTTGGTTAGCGATTGTGAGCATGACCATGATGGTTGTGCAATTTGCAATGTCAATTCTAGAGGTTGTATGATTGTGAAGAGAGACATCCAGAGGTTGATGGATGAAGGTTTGATTCAGATTCTCCAGTCCCGTCATTTAGTTGACGATGTGAATGTTATATTCCCTGTTTTCAAAACTCCAGAGAGAGTGGTGATCCAGTACAATAGCAGCAGTAATAACAGTGTCAGCAATAGATCGGTATCTCCGTTAGTTATACGGTTAGCGGGCCCCATACCGTATGCATTCGATAAGGCTGTCCCATATCAGTACAATGCTACCATGTTAGAGAATGGTTAAGAGGTTCCTTTGCCTACGACCAGTTCTGTTGTAAGTATAGCTGATGTTACTAAGGTGACCCGTAGTGGTCGTGTCTTTGGGTCGGTGTTCCCTAAGAACGTGGAGGATATATCTATTAATAAGAAGGTTGAGGTGCTTGTAGTAGATCCTGTTAGTGCTCCAAAGTGTCAGTCTGGTGAATCCAGCAGTTTGAAGCCTAACGATGATGATGAGGTACTCAGATTAATCAAGAGGAGCGAGTTTAATGTGGTGGAGCAGCTACTCCAAACTCCCTCCAAGATTTTAGTATTGTCTTTGCTAATGAATTCAGAAGCGCACAGAGAAGTACTGTAGAAGGTGTTAAAGCAAGCTTATGTGGAACACGATGTTACGTTGGATCAGTTTGATCATATTGTGGCTAATATCACTTCCTGCAATAACCTCATATTTTGTGATGAAGAACTCCCCGAGGAGGGTAGAAATCATAACCTGGCTCTACACATATCGAGGAATTGCAAAGAGGACGCTCTGTCAAATGTGTTGGTTGACACTGGTTCTTCATTGAACGTGCTTCCGAAGTCAACTCTGTCAAGGTTGTCATACCAAGGAGCTCCTATGAGGTATAGTGGCGTGATCGTCAAAGCATTTGATGGTTCTCACAAGACTGTGATCGGTGAAGTGGACCTTCCAGTGAAGATAGGTCAGAGTGATTTCCAGATTACTTTCCAAGTAATGGATATCCACCCGGCCTATAGCTGTTTGTTAGGGAGGCCATGGATACATGAGGCATGAGTTGTTACTTCAACGTTGCACCAGAAGCTGAAGTTTGTCAAGAATGGTAAACTTGTCATTGTTGGTGGGGAGAAGGCTTTGTTGGTAAGCCACCTGTCATCTTTCTCTTATGTAGAAGTTGAGGATGAGGTTGGAACTTTGTTCCAAGGCTTATCTATTGCTGAGGAAAAGAGAGTTGGGGCACCCATGTCCTCATTTAAAGATGCGTAAAGGATTGTTGAAAATGGTAAGTCTGACCAGTGGAGACAAATGGTAGAGGTCTCCGACAACAAGAGTAGATCCGGTTTGGGACTCCAACAAGGGTCATCTGTGACTAGGGTTGAAGATGTGCAACCCAGTTTCCGTAGCGGAGAGTTCACTCATGGTAATGAACAACACTTAGCTGCTGTGATCGAGGGTGATGAAGACGAAGACTACACCAATTTTGTGACGCATGGAAAAACATGCAATAATTAGACTGCTGTTGATGTTCCTATTATTGTGCATAGATCTAAGTAATTGCTTTTATTTGTTTTTGAAAATCCTTCTCTTATGCCTAAGGGAGAAGTGAACATTGTTTCGGCATTTTCAAATTTGATCATCCATAAAATATAATTCTATTCATCCACATCTATGATGTTTTTGTTTTTTACTTTTTGCTTTATTCTGAAAAAATGGTAATCACAAAAAACATAAATAAATAATAATATGTCCATCTGCATAATATTTGGTCACAATTCACTTCTCTAAAATCAAAATATCAAATCATTATGCAGGTTGGCTTCTAAACCCATTGAATACAATGATCCTTCTCCTTCTCCAAATTTTGAATTCCATGTGTTTGAGGCTGAGAAGGAAAGTGATGAAGAAGTATCTGATGAATTGTCTCGTCTACTTGAGCATGAGGAAAAATCCATTCATCCATTTGAAGAGAAGATTGAGCTAGTCAACATGGGTTCCGAGGATGATGTGAAGGAAGTCAAGATTGGGTCTCGACTATGTCCAGACGTTAAGAAGGGGTTTATTGATCTTCTTCGAGAATATTCAGATGTGTTTGCTTGGTCCTATCAAGACATTCCTGGTTTGGATTCAGAGATTGTGGAGCATAGATTTCCGTAGAAGCCAGAATGCCCGCCAGTCAAGCAGAAGTTGAGGAGAACTCATCCTGATATGGCAGTGAAGATCAAAGAAGAAGTGAAAAAGCATATTGATGTCGGTTTCCTTGTTACTGTAGAATATCCGCAGTGGGTGGTCAATATTGTGCCTATTCCGAAGAAGGATGGAAAAATCTGTATGTGCGTTGATTATAGAGATTTGAATAAAGCCAGTCTGAAAGATTACTTTCCTCTGCCACACATTGATATGTTGCTATACAATACAGCTAAGTTCAAAGTCTTTTCGTTTATGGACGGATATTCCGGTTATAATCAGATCAAGATGGCACCCGAAGATATGGAGAAGACCGTATTCATTACACCCTGGGGAACATTCTGTTATAGAGTGATGCCTTTCGGTCTAAAGAATGCTGGTGCAACTTACCAGAGAGTAATGACCATTCTTTTTCATGATATGATGCATAAAGAGATCGAAGTCTATGTTGATGATATGATTGTTAAATCTATTGACGAAGAGGAGCATGTCGAGCATTTGTTGAAGCTATTCCAGCGTTTAAGGAAGTACAAACTCCGCTTAAATCCCAATAAGTGTACATTTGGTGTTCATTATGGTAAGTTGTTGGGTTTTATTGTCAGCAAGAAAGGTATTGAAGTTGATCTTGCCAAGGTCAAAGCAATACAAGAGATGCCTGCGCCCAAAATTGAGAAGAAAGTCAGAGGTTTTCTCGGCCGCTTGAATTATATCTCAAGATTTATTTCACACATGACTGCCACATGTGCACCTATATTCAAGCTTCTTCGGAAAGATCAGTCTTTTTATTGGACCAAAGACTACCATAAAGCTTTTGATAGTATCAAAGAGTATCTGCTTGAGCCTCTGATTCTGTCTCCGTCTATTGAAGGAAGATCGTTGATCATGTATTTGACCGTGCTCGAAGAGAGTATGGGTTGTGTTCTTGGTCAGTAAGATGAGCTTGGAAAGAAAGAATATGCAATCTACTACCTCAGTAAGAAATCTACCGACTGTGAGACTCGGTATTCTATGCTTGAGAAGACTTGTTGCGCATTGGCTTGGGTTGCTAAGCGTGTGCGTCAATATATGTTGAATCATACCACTTGGTTGATATCCGAAATGGACCCAATCAAGTATATTTTTAAGAAGCCTTCTTTAACTGGGAGGATTTCCCATTGGAAGATGTTGTTATCAGAGTATGATATTGAATACCGATCTCAGGAAGCAATCAAAGGTAGTGTCTTGGCTGAACACTTGGCTCACCAACCAATTGAAGATTATCAGTCAGTACAGTATGATTTCCCTGACAAAGAGATCTTGTACTTGAAAATGAAAGATTGTGATGAACCATTGCTTGAATAAGGGCCAGAACCTGGTTCCCGTTGGGGCATGGTATTTGATGGAGCTGTTAATCAGTATGGTAATGGCATTGGGGCAGTGATTATTACTCCTCAAGGCACTCATTTTTCGTTTACAGCTAGATTGACTTTCAAATGTACAAATAATATGGATGAGTATGAAGCTTGCATTATGGGGCTCGAAGAGGCCATTGATCTCAAAATCAAGTATTTAGACGTCTATGGAGATTCAGCTTTGGTTGTGAACCAGATCAAAGGTGAATGGGAGACGAATCAACCCGGTTTGATACCATATAGAGACTATGCAAGAAGGATTTAAAATTTCTTTACAAAGGTTGAATTTCATCATATCCCTCGAGATGAAAACCAGATGGAAGACGCACTTGCAACATTGGCTTCAATGGTTATGGTGAAGGTTTGGAATGAAGTTCCCAATTTGACCGTGATGCGTCTTGATAGGCCAGCTCATGTGTTTGTTGTTGAAGAGATTAAGGATGAGAAGTTGTGGTACTTTGATATCAAATGTTTCCTTCAAAGTCAGATTTACCCGCCTGGGCATCTTTGAAAGATAAGAAAACTTTGAGGAGATTAGCCGGCAATTTCTACCATAATGGTGATGTGCATTATAAGAGGAACTTCGATATGGTTCTGCTCAGATGTGTGGATAGACACAAAGCAGACTTATTGATGACTGAAGTCCATGAAGGTTCCTTCGGTACTCATTCCAATGGACATGCGATGGCAAAGAAGATGTTGCGAGCAGGTTACTATTGGCTGACAATGGAATCTGACTGTTGCAAGCTTGTGAAGAAATGCCACAAGTGTCAAATCTATGCAGATAAGATTCATGTTCCTCCGAACCTATTGAACGTCATTTCCTCTCCATGGCCTTTCTCCATGTGGGGAATTGATATGATTGGCATGATTGAGCCCAAAGCATCGAATGGAAATCGTTTCATTTTGGTGGAAATTGACTACTTCACAAAGTGGGTTGAAGCGGCATCGTATGCAAATGTAACCAAGCAAGTTGTTGTAAGATTTATAAAAAATTAGATTATATGTCGTTATGGTGTGCCAAGTAAGATCATTATTGATAATGGATCGAACTTGAATAATAACATGGTGGAAGCTCTTTGCAAAGACTTCAAGATTGCACATCATAATTCTTCTCCCTATAGATCTAAGATGAATGGGGTTGTTGAAGTTGCAAACGAGAACATCAAGAAGATCATCCAGAAGATGGTTATGACATATAAGGATTGGCATGAGATGCTCCCATTTGCTTTGCATGGGTACCGTACAACCATTCGCACTTCAACAGGGGAAACCCCTTTCTCACTTGTTTATGGCATGGAAGTTGTGCTCCCCGTAGAGGTTGAGATCCCATCATTGAGTGTTTTGATGGAAGCCAAGTTGACTGAGGGTGAATGGTGTTAGACCAGGTATGATCAGCTGAATTTGATTGAAGAGAAGAGGTTAACGACCATGTGTCATGGTCAGTTATATCAGTAAAGGATGAAGAAGGCATTTGATAAGAAGGTCAGACTTCGTGTGTTCAGAGAAGGTGACCTTGTGCTCAATAAGATTCTATATCTCAAACCAGATTCTAGGGGAAAATGCACTCCTAATTATGAAGGTCCATATGTTGTTAAGAGAGCCTTTTCAGGTGGTGCATTGATTCTTACAACTATGGATGGTGAAGAGTTCACACGTCCTGTGAACGCAAATGCAGTCAAGAAATACTTCTCCTAAAACGAAAAGAACAACTCGTTAAGTTGAAAATCCGAATATGAGGCTTAGGCAAAAATGAGCGTCTTGGTGGATTGAAACCTGAAAGGGCGACCCACGCAAAAATTAGAGACATAAAAACAGAAAGAATTATCCCGATAAATTGAGTACCACACCTTGGGGCAATTTATGCAAAAATTAGGGATTATGGCAAGTAACTGCAGCTTGATGATCTTCAGTTTTTGAAGACTTTCTTGAGCACATTGTCGGATTCTGATCCCTAGTAGTAGTCAAGAGCATAATAGATATCAAGAGTTGGTAGAAGGATTAGTTATCATTGTATTCAATGTAACCCTTTTCCATGTAAATTACCATTTTTCAAACTTTTGAAAAGATCTATGGAGTCTTTGAAGGAGAATTGCCATCCAAGGCGCAGCGGAATTTAAAAATTTCTCCATTTAGTGATCCTTACAAATGGGCATGATCAGTGATAGAATCGTTACCTCTTGTGGCGATCACGAACATTGAACGATGACAACGTCTCTACTCAGTCCACACGAACGGATTCCTTCAATCGTAGTGCTAGCTGTTACGAATGAAGGCTTTGAGTGAGAGAGAGGGAAACAAAATTCCAATTAGAGTTACAATGCTTCTACCCAAGGGTTCTATTTATAGAACCACTTATGTGGGCTTCAAGCTAAAAAGCCCACTTAAGTGTATTTTGGCCCATATCTTATAATATGCCCAAAATCACTTAAGCGTGTGGTACCTTACCATTTTCGTATTCCATTTAAGTGCACCGTATCTTACGGTGTTCCTTAGTTACTCTATCTCTCATCAATCCGTCCTTTGTGTGTGACCCTGTAGGTTTTCGCGACGTTGGCAATTATACTAAATCACACATTTAACATAATAAACAGTGAGCGGTATCTAGCAACACATCACTGCTACCCAAGTCACGAAAATATCATGTGATCTGACAAATCCTTCTGTGATAATAATTATGTGTATAATTACCCCTTTTCCCTTATGTCTATATTGAACACAAGGCATAGATCGTGTCATCCTTGTCCAGTTCAATATTGGGCCCATAGACATCTATCCTGTTATGCAGGATGGGAAAATTACATCTAGATCACTCATGTCCCTCAGCATGCTTCGTGGAGTACCCATCAACTGTCTTTATGGTTATCCAGTTACGGACAATGTTTGATCAGCAATAAAGCACTCGACTCTACATCTAGGGTCCATAGTGGTTTCAGGTCGAAGAGTGGTATACACCATTATCACCATAAGAATAACTTATGACACTTTGCATAACATTCTATATAGTATTCTCATATCGGGTCAATCCAGTATAAATATTACTCTTAATATTCATACCTATGTTTAAGACTTGATAACTCTTTATCCATGATCCATGAGATGTGATCATCAGTCTACAAACATAATAGTCTTAATGCTTTAATCTTATCCCACTTCACAATAAAGCTCGACTACGGATACTTTAAGAATAGTGTCCTTATGTTTAATGTGATCTCATGATTAAGTCATACTTGATACATTAAACGGACTATCTATTCCAGGGACTTTATTAAACAAACATAATAAAGAAAAAGCCTTTTATTATTAATAAATAATTCGATACAAGTACCAAAAGTATTGGCCTTTAGGGCTTACACCAACAATCTCCCACTAGCACTAGAGCCAATCAGGCATACCCCTAATGCCCATTGATCTAGTATGGCCATCATGCTTCTGCTGCACAAGAGGCTTTGTCAGTGGGTCAGTAATATTGTCAAGTGTTGGTGCTCTATATATTTTTGCATCTCCTCTATCTATTCTCTCTCGAATGAGGTGATAACGCCTAAGTATGTGTTTGGATCGTTGGTGAGATCTAGGCTCCTTAGCTTGTGCAATAGCACCATTGTTATCACAATAGAGACCAATGGGATCCACAAAGCCAGGAACTATGCCAAGTTCACTAAGGAACTTTTGATCCAAACAACTTCCTTTGCTGCACTTGAGGCAGCAATATACTCGGCCTCGGTTGTAGAATCAACAACTGTATCTTGCTTTGAACTTTTCTAGCTCACAGCGTCACCATTTAAGCAAAACACATAACCATTGGAATCATTCATATTAAAGCGTCTCAGTACTTTGTCTATGTACTCTGACTTAGGCCAAGCAGTTTTGTGATCTATCTTATAGATTCTGATTCCTAATATATAGGCTGCTTCACCTAGGTCCTTCATAGAAAAGCATTTCCCCAACCAAGACTTTACTTGTTGCAGGGTAGGGATATCGTTTCCAATGAGTAATATGTCATCTACATATAATACCAGGAAAACGATCATGCTCCCACTAACCTTCTTGTAGACACAGGGCTCATGTTCGTACTTGATCCATGAGTAATACATCACCTTGATCAGTTATGAGATATCAATATCTCTCAGGTAGGTGACGTATCCTGCCTGACCTACGCTGGTCTTGTTCTACTTGAGCAGGTTGCTCTTACACAACTATTTGTGTTTCCTGCTCTAATTCCTTCATAGGTGTATCAATGCTTTGTGATTCTTGAATTTCTTCAAGCTCTACTTTCCTCCCACTGATTCCTTTGGAAATAAAATCCTTTTCTAGGAAAACTCCAGTTCGAGCGACAAACACTTCTCCCTCAGAAGGATTGTAGAAGTAATACCCTCTTGTTTCTTTAGGATACCCCACAAATAAGCATTTGTCAGATGTGGGCTCAAGCTTAGTTGAAATTTGTCGTTTCACATAAACTTCGCAACCCCAAATCTCCATGTAAGACATATGTGGTTTCTTACCACTCCATATCTCATATGGTGTCTTCTCAGCCTTTTTGGATGGAACACGGTTAAGTGTAGAAGCTGATGTCAATAGTGCATGTCCCCAAAAGGAGTTTGGAAGATCGACGTGACTCATCATGGATCGGACCATGTCCAATAGAGTTCGATTTCTTCTCTCAGATACATCATTCCATTGGGGTGTTCCAGAAGGAGTAAGTTGGGATAGGATCCCATACTCTTTCAGATGGTCATCAAACTCTAGGCTTAAATACTCACCACCTCGATCTGATCGAAGAGTTTTAATATTCTTACCTAGTTGGTTTTGTACTTCATTCTTGAATTCCTTGAACTTTTCAAAGGACTCTGATTTGTGTTTCATTAAATACACATAACCATATCTACTGAAATCATCAGTGAATGTGATGAAGTACTGAAAACCTCCTCTGGCTGGTATGTTCAGTGGTCCACATACATCAGTATGTATGAGGGCCTAAAGATCATTAGCTCTTTCACCTTTTCCTGTGAATGGAGACTTTGTCATCTTTCCAATTAAACAAGATCTGCATGTCTCATATGATTCATAATCAAAAGAGTCCAAGAGTCCATCTTTATGGAGTTTGGAATTGCGTTTCTCATTTATGTGGCCTAATCGACAATGCCAAAGGTAAGTTGGATTTAACTAATTGGGTTTCATCCTTTTAGTATTAATGTTATAAATAGGCATTTCAAGATCAAGGACATATAGTCCATTGTTCATTTGTGCAGTAGCATAGAATATATCATTCAAATAAATTGAGCAACAATTGTTCTTTATTATAAATGAAAAACCAAACTTGTCCAAACAAGAAACGGAAATAATATTCCTGCTAATTGCAGGTACATAATAACAGTTCTTTAACTGAATTATTAAACCACTAGGTAAAGTCAATCATTAGTTCCTACGGCTAAGGCAGCAACCTTTGCTCCATTTCCAACTCGTAGGTCGACTTCACCTTTTTCCAAATCTCTACTCCTTTTTAGTCCCTGCACATTTTTACAAATGTGAGAACCGCATCCAGTATCTAATACCCATGATGCAGAAGTAGATAAATTAATTTCAATAACAAAAATACCTGAAGTTGAAGTCTCTACTCCATTCTTCTTATCTTCCAGGTACTTTGGGCAGTTTCTCTTCCAGTGTCCGGTCTTACCGCAATGGAAGCAGGTGCCTTCTTTTGCTATGCCTCCACTAGGCTTCAAAGCAGCAACAGTGAGTTTGGGTTTGGCAACTTCCTTGCCTTTCCCTTTATCACCCTGCTTGGTGGGCCTCTTGTTCTGTCTATTTCCATTTCCAATCATCAGAATGGACTTCCCTTTCGACTTCAGATTTTGCTCAGCAGTTCTTAACATGGCTAGCAGTTCAGGAAGAGATTTGTCCATATCATTCATATTGAAATTTAGGACAAATTGACTGAATCCATCTGGCAACGATTGCAAGATTAAATCAGTCGCAAGTTCCTTTCCGAGGGGAAAACCTAATCTCTCAAGGTTTTCCACATACCCAATCATCTTGAGCACATGGGGACCTACAGGGGCTCCCTCAGCTAACTTGCCTTGAAAAAGGGCTTTTGAAACTTCAAACCTCTCATGTCTTGCTTGCTCTTGATAGAGTATTTTCAGGTGTTCGATCATATCGAACGCTGCCGTGTTCTCATGTTGCTTTTGCAATTCTGAGTTCATGGTAGCTAGCATGAGACAAGCAGTTTCATTGGCATCATCGACATGCTTCTTATAAGCATCTTTTTTGCCTTAGGTGCAGAACTAGGAGGTTCCTCTTCAGGAACAGGCTTCTCCAAGACATACAGCTTTTTATCATGTTTAAGGACAATCCTCAGGTTTCGGTGCCAATCCAGAAAATTTGTTCCAGTCAATTTTTCTTTGTCAAGGATTGATCGCAAGATGTTGTTAGAGGTGTTTGCTGTCATGATAATCTACATAAGGATTAATGAAAATATAAGTATCATTGACATATTTAATTAGGCCTTTAATTAAATATGCTCCCACTATTTTACTCAAAACAAATGACCCTCATCATTTGATTCGGAAAATCCCGTTGGAAGATTTTCTAGTGGGTCAAGATCCATATTTCACTTCGTTCTAAGTCCGCATAGGCGAATTACACAAAACTAGGTTATTTAGGTAGGAACTCCTTCCAATTGTATCTCATACAACTCTCGAAAATTTCAGTTGGGTGAATAACTCCTTATTCCAATCCATCATATGGATCATTCCCAACTCTTGCTTCTAAACATATATAATATTATTATAATTAAGTTTGACCCATCGTTTTAGCAGTTGGATATTACAATTATCCCATCGCACCTTACTAATACAGAACATGCACCTCGCGTAGGCGAAACCTACATTATCCGATACTAGTCTTGATGAGTGCTAAAACTTGGAAAGCAAAGATATATAATATTATCATAATTTGTTTAGTTAAGTTTGACCCATTGTTTTAACAATTGGATATTACAATTATCCCATCGCACCTTACTAATATAGAACATGCACCTCGCGTAGGCGAAACCTACATTATCCGATACTAGTCTTGATGAGTGTTAAAACTTGGAAAGCATAAACTTAATATTTAATTCGAGGGAATTTGCAATTATCCTGATCTCACCGGGTTATTTATCATATAAATCGTCTCTCACATGCATCAACATACATTCACATGCATCAACATACATACATACATAATGAAACAGTTATGGCCCCTAGTGCAATTGTTCTCCCAAGCCAATGAGAGCACCTAAGCTAACCTAATAACGATCTAAGCTTCTCCATGCAAGATCTTCAAGGTTGTCCTCCTTTGGAACTGACTTCTTTTCTTTCTTCATGTCATTACATTACATAAAAGAAACTCGTTTTACATATGAGGGAGTGAGATGAGAAAAGAAGTTACATTGAGAGATTAAAAGAGAGGCACGACATGCAGGTCGTATTTTAAAACCCAAAACAAAATAAAGGAAAACTAAGGCCATAACGGATCATCACAAGACAATAATAAACACATTATTATTATTATCAATTTTAATTCTTTTAATCAATTAAAACCAAATTAAATCTCGATGACTGATCACATTACGCAGAGTTAGCCGAACGGGTGAATTTTGCCCTGCGTTAACCGGTTAACCAAATGCGTTAACCGGTTAACACTATTTGAAATCTGTTCAAAAATTGTTTTCTGCCTTGCGTTAACCGGTTAACCAAATGCGTTAACCGGTTAACACTGTTTGAAAATCTCTTAGAAAACTGTATTCCTTCTTGCGTTAACCGGTTAACCAAATGCGTTAACCAGTTAACACTGTTTGAAAATCTCTTAAAAGGAAGTATTTTTTCTTGCGTTAACCGGTTAACCAAATGCGTTAACCGGTTAACACTGTTTGAAAAACAGTTAGAAAGCAGTATTCCGTTTCGCGTTAACTGGTTAACCATATGCGTTAACCGGTTAACACTATTCGAAAAAGTGTTTAGAAAGCACAACTCTTGTGCAGTCACAACCCCAATCGCACAACTCTCTGACAACACAACCCTTGTGTCGTCACTAACCCTGATGCACCAATTTCAGACCGTCAAACACATCTCAATTGTTGATTCAGTATGATTGATCAATACGTCATTGATTCACCATACTAATGTCGGATCAAGAAGCAAACGACCATTGATCGCTCAAAGGAAAACAACCATTGAGTGTTTGAATGAACAAAACAAGAACACTATATCATATATATCGTATTTTGCATCAGGATTACTTATATCATATATATAACTTGATCGATCTCAATTTAATCTTTGATTCATTGTGTCTTTAATTGTATTAATACAGAAAATAAACAGTTATCAGATTCATGGTTTCGTAAGTGGCTCTGATACCACTAAAGGAGAATTGCCATCCAAGGCGCAGCGGAATTTAAAAATTTCTCCATTTAGTGATCCTTACGAATGGGCATGATCAGTAATAGAATCGTTACCTCTTGTGGTGATCATGAACGTTGAACGATGACAACGTCTCTACTCAGTCCAAACGAACGGATTCCTTCAATCTAAGTGCTAGCTGCTACGAATGAAGACTTTGAGTGAGAGAGAGAGAGAGGGAAATGAAATTCCAATTAGAGTTACAATGCTTCTACCCAAGGGTTCTATTTATAGAACCACTTATGTGGGCTTCAAGCTAAAAAGCCCACTTAAGTGTATTTTGGCCCATATCTTATAATATGCCCAAAATCACTTAAGCGTGTGGTACCTTACCATATTTCGTATTCCATTTAAGTGCACCGTACCTTACGGTGTTCCTTAGTTACTCTATCTCTCATCAATCCGTCCTTTGTGTGTGACCCTGTAGGTTTTCGCGACGTTGGCAATTATACTAAATCACACATTTAACATAATAAACAGTGAGCGGTATCTAGCAACACATCACTGCTACCCAAGTCAGGAAAATGTCATGTGATCTGACAAATCCTTCTGTGATAATAATTATGTGTATAATTACCCCTTTGCCCTTATGTCTATATTGAACACAAGGCATAAACCGTGTCATCCTTGTCCAGTTCAATATTGGGCCCATAGACATCTATCCTGTTATGCAGGATGGGCAAATTCCATCTAGATCACTCATGTCCCTCAGCATGCTTCGTGGAGTACCCATCAACTGTTTTTATGGTTATCCAGTTACGGACAACGTTTGATCAGCAATAAAGCACTCGACTCTACATCTAGGGTCCATAGTGGTTTCAGGTCGAAGAGTGGTATACACCATTATCACCATGAGAATAACTTATGACACTTTGCATAACATTCTATATAGTATTCTCATAGCGGGTCAATCCAGTATAAATATTACTCTTAATATTCATACCTATGTTTAAGACTTGATAACTCTTTATCCATGATCCATGAGATGTGATCATCAGTCTACAAACATAATAGTCTTAATGCTTTAATCTTATCCCACTTCACAATAAAGCTCGACTACGGATACTTTAAGAATAGTGTCCTTATGTTTAATGTGATCTCATGATTAAGTCATACTTGATACATTAAACAGACTATCTATTCCAGGGACTTTATTAAACAAACATAATAAAGAAAAAGCCTTTTATTATTAATAAATAATTCGATACAAGTACCAAAAGTATTGGCCTCTAGGGCTTACACCAACAGTCTTGTCATTTACAGACTACCATTCCATTAAATAAAGTTGAGCTTTTATCCAATTATTTCTACTCTTGTTTAATTCAGCCAAATAGATTTAAATTTTATTATGATCATTTTTGAAATTAAAATTTTAAGCAAAATCATATTTTCTTAAACATATAAAAACATTAAAACAATTGATTTCATTGATTTCATTGAGAGGAATATCAACATTGGTTTGGAAGCGGTAAGCCCTAAGTGCGGAGCATTATTGGTTTTCCCTAAGCAGCCGGCGTAACTCCTCTTTCATCCCCAGCAACATGTCAGTATCCGTTATTTGTTGATTTTCCCAGCCAAGTTCATCGGCATCTCCGGCTGAGTTTGTGATTGGCCTCCCTCGGGTTGTAAGCATTTCATTATAACAGTTTGTTTGGTTTCAGAAGAACTTTGGTTCCCCACAATTCACCATCAGATTCATCCCCAGTCAGAGTTTCCTCCTGGTTTCTGAGCAGCTATTTGTGTTTATCCCCTGCAAGGTTGTCTCCCATTTAATATGGTGTTGACCTAAAATTCCCCGCGGAATTGATAGCAGTTTCCTCAACAGATCTCCTCATTTCTTCCCCAGATAGGGTTGAAGCTTCGAGGTGTTTGACCTTTTCTCCAACAGTTGTTTCCCTCTTTTGTGGATTGGCTAGGAATTGTACCGATGATTCAACCCAGCGACATTTTGTATCTTTTGTGATTGTTTTGTCAGCATAATCATCATATATACATATGCATGTACATATACACTCACATTATTAGATTTTTTGATTTTAATCCTCTATTATGGTGGTACTTTATCCCCATATAGGTCCGGTGTGTCTGTCCTCCTTCAATTGTAGAGTGTCAGCCCCCTAAGAAGAAATACTTTAACCTTTCTCCCTTCCCCACTGAGTTATTTCCTCGTGGATGATTGTTATTTCAGTTTCCTCCCCAGTTGAGTATCTGGATGGAACCACTCCCCTTGAGTTACATCCTCATTGGGTTGAGTCTTGATTGACCGTTTCTTTCTAGATCTTACCTAGATAAATGCTTTTGGTCTCCTAGGAGTTTATTACCCAGTAACTGGTAGTATTCTCCTCAGTTTGCAATTTGTTACTTCTTGCCCAATACCCGGAAAAGGTAAACCATTTTTTCCATCAGGATTCATTTTCATGTTTCCTAGAAAGTATATCCTTGATATGTTCATCCTAACCGATGACGGATATTTTCTTCCCCTTCTTTGAGTTTATCCTTGATATGGTCATCCTAACCGGTGACAGATATTCTCTTCTTGGTATTCTACCCAGTAAAAAGGTAGTTGTAATCCCTATTTTGTTTCCTAGAGAGTTAATCCTTGATATGTTCATCCTAATTGATGACGGGTATCCTCCTCAACATCCCCAGGAAAGTCTATCCTTGATATGTTCATCTTAACCGATGACGAATTTTCTTCCCTTTGAGTCTATCCTTGATATATTCACCCTAACCGGTGACGGATATTCTCTCCTTTTGGTCTTCTGCCCAGTAACCGGTAGTTATAAATCTGACTTTTTCCCTAGCAAGTCTATTCTTACCCAGTAATCGGTAATGAATACACCTCCCGGCGGCCCTTAGTGAGTCATCCTTGATATGTTTGCCCTAACCGGTAACAGATGTCCTCCTTGGCAGATTTTGTTATCCCCGTACCCAGTAACTGGTAGTGGATAATATATTTCTGCTCCTCCTGTGTTGAAGATATTTTCTTCCCTAGTCGAGTTTGAGTGTGTTTTTCCTTAGTGAAATCGTTGTTCCTGCTTGGTGCGAGTATTTCAATTTTGTTCTGATCTACCTGTTTCCTTTGCATACGTTCCTTTTTATTCCCCGACTGAGTCTTTCCATTGATTTTCTTTCATGGAATTCCTCCGGTCCCCCAGTTGTTTTAAGTCGTAGTCTGGCCTACGCACAACCCTTTTCCCCTAGAGTCTTTGTCTCTCTAGTGAGTTTTCCTTATGGAAATGCATTATACTCCTGTGGACTTTTGGTCTCTCTTGATTCTTTTCCTTTATGGCAACATTTCCCCACAAAGATTTATTTCACATTCATATCATATGCATCATGAGGTCTTTTAGGGACCAATTTTTTTTCTATATCTTGTTATTTAAGCCCATTCTACTGAGTCGATACGAAGATTTTAACCTTCATCTCCTCAGTTAGAATCTCCTTAAATAGGGGCAGTTGTAAGACCCCAATTTTGACCCTAAGATCCCTCATGATATACCATCATATGCATTGGCATTGGGATCACACCTTGGCATCCTCCTTCCCCCTCATTCATTAGGTTTGCATTGGGAGAGATCACCAAGCACCATTTTATTGTATCATACTTTGTATTTTATCATCTTTACTAACCAAAATACCAAAAAATATGTCCTTGCATTTGTTTAACTCTTTTGTAGGTAGGGCACATGATGACTTGTGATCTATCAAGTTCATATCTAGGGTTTAAGACCCTCAGTGCAAGGAGTTTAAACAATAAATGGTTTACTATGGCTCTTGGAATCATATATGGATCCCCATGAGTATCACATGTTATTTTGGTCAAAAATTCATCAAAAGTTTGGAATTGGTTTGTCTTGGAAACCCTAGTTCATCTGGGTATCTTGTGTAACTTCCTCATCAAGCTTCTTCAACAATTGATCAAAGATTTCAAGGGATAATTCAAATTTCATCATCTTATGCATATTTGATCTCCCATGAGTCCCAAAAGTCAAGAGAATTGCGAGCTAGCAAGTTGGTTGATGGTGGTTGACCAGAGAAAGTCAACTGGAAAAAACTGGGTTCCCTAGACCCTATCTCCTACAATTTTTGTCATATGAAAATGATTCCAAGAGAACAGTTACTCTAAATGACATTACAAACAACTTTCATGTTGAGGTCTAGATATAGTTTTGCTTGGAAAGTCATTTTTTATGGTGAAGGATTATATGTCATTTTGTCTAAACCCTAATTTGGAGGTCAAATTCCCAAGGTCTTAACTTGCTCAATTTTTATGATATGGAAGACTTCCAAGTTGCACAATAAAATTCAAGATGTCTAATTTAACTTTTATGTTTGGAGAAAGAGCCAATTCAACTTTTATGAGCATGTGATATGAGGATACATTATAGGTCATTTTGGAGCAATACCATTGAACAAGTGATTTTCCTCAACTTCAAAAATGCATAACTCCTTCATATCAAATCCAAATGAGGTCAAATATGTGATCATTTTGAAGGACTTTGAAATATCTACAACTTTGATGAAGGGAAGTTTCTCATTTTAATCTCACACAAAACGTTAGCCAAGGTAGAATAAGTGAACATGTGGCTTGACACTTATAAAAAAAATTGATATGTTAAAATTTTCAAACTTCCACCTCCAAATTCACCATTATACAAGCTTCAAATGAAAAAGTGTTCAACATGAAAGTTGTTCCTCTTGATCTAACCTTTCCAAAAAGTCCAAATTCATCCATTTTGGACAAGATTTGGATGTGCTGCCCATGGCTTGAACTTTGCATCATCATTTGGCAAAAATCAAACTTCACGCTTCCATATACATTTTCCTTGCATTCCAAGTTGATTTCAGACTTGCTCAAACTCAATTATGGATTAAATGGAATGATCTCATGGGCCTGTATACGCCTACGCACACATGCATCACTCATTCCCAATTTTGGAAACTCAATTGTAAGGTGCAAATATCATGTGATTCAGCTATAAATTATGGCCCATATCCTCAGAATTGAGGACTCCTGGGTGCCAGTTTTGATCCCAAACACCAAACCCTTTCATTTGAGAGGATAACCCTGAGAATTTCCTTTGGAATTTGAGTTTGAATCTCACTGTTTTGAGATTCAAAACCTCAGGGATCCAAGACCTTTTGTGCAGTCTAATCTACTTCTGCAAGCATCCTGAGCAAGATCAAGCACGAGCCAAAGCAAGAACAAGTGAATCCAGACCTATATTGAAGGTATTTTCTAGAAAATTTCATCTCTTCGATTCTCACTCAATTCTCCATAATTCTCTTGGATCCTTGGTTGTCTAAAGTCCTACCAATGTAGGCAACAAGATTGAGTTGCTTTGAAGTCAAATTGAAGCAACTCAGATCATGCAAGTCAAATTTCAACTCCTTGTATCTCTTAATATACTTGGAGTTATGATAAATTGAGGCCAGATTCGTGCTCATTGCCATTTTTACTTTAAAATCATGTCCTCTTTTTTTATTTTAGTGATGGTTATGATTGGACCAGTCTGGCGAGGCTCGCCTAAGAAGGAGACCAGAGATTTGCTTCGATGGTGAGTTGGTAAGGTCCAGAGCCACATCATCTGTTTGATTTGTTTTAATCACGAACGTTGGTTTGAATTACCAAGTTTGTGGCGCGCTAACTAGAGTCCATAACGGATTGTGTGCTTGTGGCCACTTGATCTACCACCTCAATTAATGAGGAAGATCAAGTGGTCCACGTTTTTTCTGATTATTTGATTTTAATTTTATTTGTGTTATTTTCATTCATTCATATTAATTTTAATATTGATCCAAAAAATATGAGAGTTTTACCAAAAAAATTTAAATAAATTCCTCTTTCATTTTCTGAATTAAAATTATTTTTTGGATCATTATTAATATTTTTCATGATTTAGTTGATTTTGTGAATATTTTTAATTGTTTAAAAATAGTTTTAAGTTTCCAAAAATTATGAAAATATTTCTCCAAGGTCCTTTGACCTTGTTTGACCTATGATAAATCTCATGGCTATTTCTTTGGTGTTTTGATGAGGTTTTAGGAAATTGACCAACCATAATTTAATTTAATGCATATTTTAGTTGATTTTAATTGATTAAATGCCAAATAAATTGTGCTGAGCTTCTATTATTGACTTGTTGAGTTTGACTTGTATTGTTGGGTCTTGGTCAAGGTTGATTTGACCTTGTTAAGTTAAGATCATTGGATTTAAGGGATTGATGAAATGTACATTTCATCTCCCAAAATGAATGAATGATCTTAATTTGGTAAAAGTCCTTCTTTGACCAATTTGTGTTGATTCCATCCCCCCCCCCCTTCTTCATCTTCTTCCCCTTCTTTATTCATTCATGTCATGGACCTATGATATCTCTATATCCTAAGACTAGTTGATTGCAAAATCAACATGAGTATGGATGAGATTAGGTCCACTACACTTTTGCATATTATTTTTGTGTGTGGTATGTTTCATGAGCATAGTCCATTATAATATGTCTCTAACATGCATTAACACCAAAATAGTATTGCCCGACCTCAAATAGTTGTGACTTCTACATAAGTCCAATTATGATTGCTTAACATAGCGCTAAATTTGTGACACAAAAGGTATAGCATTCTAGTAAGTGAGATTGTAAGTCTCCCCTCTTTCATGGTATTGTATGGAAACTTGGCATTTTTTCCTTCCTTTGGAAGATGTCTTGGTTCAAGAATCCATGCTTGTGAATAGTGGGTTGAGTGTTCTCCAAAGAATGACTTAAATAATACAAAGTAAAAGCAATACTAACTTCTAATCAACTAACAACTAACATTTAATTTCAAGCCATTTACTTTTATGTACTTTAATTTCAAGCTTTACTCATTTACCATTATTCATACCATTCAATTTGTTTACTTTAATGCCATTTTCACTTTGCCCACTTGGGCCATAATTTGTGATATATTGTGTTTGTATATACTTGTTTTTTTTTGTGGTCTCTTGACCTTAATGAACATAATAAGAACAAAAAACCTAACAAAAAATTTGTGTGAACTGTTGGATTTGATCTGAGAGAATGGACTTAGAATTAGACAACACTCCCTATGCAAAAGGACTTGGCCAATGCCAACTTTCATGAAACCAAGTGCTTGTGAAGTGAACATTCATCTGATACAATGTTGAAGATCCATTTGAGTTCATCTATAACATGATCATATTGAAGTTGTTATTTTGAATCTGTGTCTAATGCCTACTTTTGGAAGTCATTTGATGCATGGGAAATTTTAAAGAAGATCATGGAGTTGCTAAGCTTGGATGTGACTATCTTTATTTGATGCCTTGCTTTCATCTTGCTATTTGTGTATTGATATTGCTTGATTCTAAAGTCCAAGGGAAATTTGGGTTTCTATGAGACATTCTTGTCTATTGGATTGCAGCCCATTGGTCAGATCTTTTCAATTAAATTTGTGCTTAGGATTAGTCTCTTCATATCTCCATTTCTTTAATTTCAAATCTCTCCCTCCTTTCAAAAGTATTATTTGCTTGTGTTTGTTTTCTAAACTTAGACCATTTTGCAAATTAGAAACTTAGGCCTTATGCCATTGCATTTTTAAAACTCTTTTCTTAATCAAATTTGTAAATGAACTTAACTATACTTGACTTAAAATTTCAAAAAAAAAATCCAAAAGGAACTAACACTCATTTAAACCATTTTTAGGCCTCTTGTGCCTTTCTTAAACTTAAATTTTGTTAAAAGCAATCCACTCACTTTGAAATTGATACCACGAACTACGAGGTTTTGATCTCTCATTTTTATGTTGGTATGTAGGCACAAGTCTGAAGGTCTTGTCAAACACAAAAATATAATTAATGAATTCTTCTCTCATCCCCTCACTCTATTTATTGCAAACATCATTTTGTACAAAAACACATATGCACACAAGAAAGGGCTCCCTAGGAGTACCTAGGACACTTTGGGTGCTAACACCTTCCCTTTGTGTAACCAACCCCCTTACCTGTAATCTCTGGCATTTTATTAGTTTTGATTTTAAAACTTCTTACTTTTGGGTTTTGTTCGTACTTTTCCCTTTTCCTTTGGAAACAATAAAAGCGTGGTGGCGACTCTGGTTTTATTGACGTCTAGCTTATCCATATCTTGATGGTCATGAATTTACCGCTACACATACCACACACAAAAAGGTAATGATAAAAGGATGGACCTAATCTCATCCATACTTGTATTGGTTCATCTAACATGAAGTTATTGATGAACCAATTAGCCTTAGGATATTGAGACTTCATTAGTCAATGAAAGGGATGGGATAGAATGGGATTGAAGATGAAGAGGGAGGGGAGATGAGACAAACACAAATTGGTCATGGGAGGAATTTTATCAAATTAAAATCATTCATTCATTTTGGGAGATGAAATGTACATTTTATCAATCCCCTAAATCCAATGATTTTAATCCAAAAAAAGTCAAATCAACCTTGACCAAGGCCCAAACACATAGTCAAACTTCACAAGTCAATAAAAATGGCTCAACATCATTTCTACACAATTAATCAATTCAGAATCAAATTAAAATGCATTTAAATTAAATTATGTTTGATCAAAAACCTAAAACCTCTTCAAAACACCAAATAAATGGCCAAGAGATTCATCCTAGGTCAAACAAGGTCAAAGGACCTTAGACAAAAAAATTCATTATTTTTGAAAAGTCAGAAGTATTTTTAAACAATTAAAAATATGCACAAAAGCAATTAATTAATGAAAAATATCAAAAATAATTCAAAAAATGAAAGAGGAAAATATTTGAATTTTTTTGGTGAAAGTCCCCTATTTTTTGGATTAAAAGTGAAATTGATATGAATTAATTAAAAATAATGGATTAAATGAAATAATCAGAAATTCAAAAAAAGGAGAGCCATCTGATCTCCCTGATTAATTGAGGTGGTAGATCAGATGGTTGGAAACACGCATTCCACATGTTCTCCAGTCAATTATCCCACGCGAAGCAAGCGACGAGATTAGAACATTCCAACTGGATCCTATAGCTGAGATATGTGACAAACATCACCAGAGCTAGGGCTCCGGTCTTCTTCTCCAGTGGACCTCACCGGACTGGCCCACCATCAACCATCATCAAAATGAAAAACAAGGACATGAATTTTAATTAAAAAAATGCTCAGGAGCTCGAATCTGGCATCAATTTTGTCCAATTCCAACTATATAAATGAATTTTGAGGATCATGAACTGAGTTGCTTCAATTTGACCTCAAAGCAATTCAATCTTCTTGTCCACATTGATAGGACTTCAGACAACCAAAAATCAACAAAAATAGTGAAGAATTAAGGGAGAATCGAAGAGATGAAAATTTTGAAAATTCACCTTCAATGGAGCTTCAGATTGGCACAATCTTGCTCTCAATTATGTTTGGCCTTGCTTCAGATGCTTGATGGAAGGGAAATGGATCAAAGAAAGGGATGGACTCTTGGAGTTTCAATCTCAAAACAGATGGAGAATTGAAACTCGATTTTTAAAGAAAACCTTCAAGTTTATCCTTCAATGGTGAGGGTTTGAGGTTGCAGGTTCAAAGCTTGGGCATGAGGTCCTTAATTCTGAGCAACGAGTGTCTCATTTATAGGCCATGAGATTGATTTCCACACACCTCCAATTTTGGAAAATTTTGAAATTCTCCTTTGCAAGGATGCATGGGCGTGTGCTAGGCCCATGAGATGATGTGGTTTGATCCATAATTGAGTGTACAGCATGCTGAAATCATGTTAGAAGTCCATGCAAATGTGTTTGAAAAATGGAAGTTGAATTTATCTAAATGGTCCCTTAACTTACACCCATGCGCGAATCCTTCATTCTTTGGACAAATGAGATGATCTTGGGAGTTTTGGAAAGGTGAGATCAAGGGGAACAACTTTCATGTGAAACACTTCTTCATTTGAAGCTTGGATCATGATGAATTCTGAGGTGGAATTTGGGAAATCAAACATATTTGAAAATTTTCTAAGTCCCAAGTCAAATGTTCACTTCTTCCACCTTGAGTAACTTTTTTATGGACTTCAAATGAGACAAGTTCCTTCATAAAAGTTGTAGCTCTTTCAAACCTCTTCAATTTGGTCACAAATTTGACCTCATTTGGATTTGGCATGAAGGAGTTATGCATTTTAGAAGTTGAGGAAAATCACTTGTTCAATGGTAGTGGCCTGAAATGACCTATAATGTTTCCTCTTGGCACATGCATTTGGAAGTTTAATTTTCATTTCCTCCAAACAAAAAAGTTGAAGTAAACATATTGAATTTGATCATTCAATTAGAATGGATTCTATATCATAAAAAATGAGCAAGATATGGTCTTGGGAAGTTGACTTCCAAAATAGGGTTCAGACAAAATGAGCTATAATATTTCACCATAAAAAATGACTTTCCAAGAAAAACTAGCTCTTTATCTAAACATGAAAGTTGTTTGGAATGTCATGTTGAGTAACTTTTCTTTTGGAATCATTTTTATATGACAAATATTGTAGGAGATAGGGTCTAGGGAACCCCAGTTTTGACTAGTTGGCTTTCTCTGGTCAACCACCATGAACCATCTTGCTACCTTGATATTCTCTTGACTTTTGGGACTCATGTATATATATATATATATATATATATATATATATATATTATATATATATATATATATATATATTATATATATAAGATGATGTAATATTAAGTATCCCTTGAAATATTTGATCAATTGTTGAAGAAACTTCTTGAACGTTGATATGTTGCCCCTGCATAAGGGTTACCATGGCACGTTGATATGTTGCTCATGCATTCTTCAAGCCAAACGAAATTACTTTGTAGCAGTAGGTTCCCCAAGGTGTGATGAAATTTGTCTTCTCCATATCATCTGGCAACATCTTTATCTGATTATACTCAGAGAACCCATCCATGAAGTAAAAGACGGAAAACTGAGTTATATTATCTACCAAAACATCAATATGAGGAAAAGGGAAGTCATCCTTTGGGCTTGCTTTATTGAGGTCTCGGTAATCTACACACATTCTGACTTTTCCGTCCTTCTTCGGAACTGGAAAGATATTATCAATCCACTGTGGATACTTAGAAATAACTAAAAAGCCAGCGTCGAACTGCTTCTTAACCTCTTCTCTGATATTGAGTGCCATGAAGGGTCTGGTCCTTCCAAGCTTTTGCTTGACGGGAGGACATGCAGGTTTGAGTGGTAAGTGATGTTCAACGATGCTGGTGTCTAACCCTGGCATATCTTGGTATGACCAAGCGAAGACGTCAACATACTCGTGCAATAACTCGACCAACTCGGAGTGTACATGTTTGGAAAGAGATGCCCCAATTTTTACTTCTTTTTTATTAGTTTCAGAACCCAAATTAATGACATTCACTAGTTCTCTGTAGGGCTGAATCTCTTTTTCTTCGTGCTCAAAGAGTCGTGCTAGTTCAACGGGTAATTTACAATCTTCCTCATTGCCATCTTCAGCTTGGTTAATTGGAAGTCCAGACTTACAGTTGATTTTTTCCATGTTGTTAACAATAACTGAAAGAAAAGGGAACACAAGTTTTGCATGCAAAAAGTAATTTCTTTATTTAATCATATAATACTTTTAAACATGGAGGCCCTTAGAAGTTATCCTCTTGTCTCGGGAGAGAACAAGGGATTGAGAAAACAAAATGCATTACGTTTTCTTCGAATACACTATAGGAATCACGCTTCTTCAACACAACTGACATCAGAGTCTTCAACATCGACATCCCTCTTTATAGATTTTGCGGTCTCCTCTTCAATGACAACACTGACTGATGGGCCACCATAATTAGCCAGAGGGTTTGTTTTCACATTAGGGGTTTCTTATGAGAAAGACAAAACCTTCTAATTAATCAACTCTTGTATTTTGTTTTTGAGCGGCCAACAATCTTCAGTGTAGTGTCCTATATACCCGACATGGAAGGCGCACGAGGCATTAGGATTGTGTTTAGGATGATAGGGAGCAGAGGCTAGTGGGATTTCTCTTGGCACAAGGGCTCCCGCATGAATCAGATATAGTACCAATTCAGCATATGGTACCTATATCTTATCAATATGCAGACGCTTTCCATAGTTATTCATGTTATTCTGACCTTGGCCTTGACCCCTATTATCACGATTGTACTATTGATTCTGATTCTTTTGAGTCGGCGCTAGTTGTTGATGTTTGTTCTGCGATTGATATTGAAATGGAGGTTGTTGGCACTGAGCAACGGCAAAATAAGGATACGGATAATACGGCATGAAAGCCATTGGAAACTGATATTGGGGGTGGACACTTGTCGTCAGAACACACTTGTCGTCAGAACACACTTGTCTCCCCTTCTTTCTTTTTCGTGAAGCCCTCATGTGGCTTCTTATTCATAGTTTTCTGAGCGGTGGTATCTGTGATCTTCCCAGATTTCAGCCCATTCTCAAAACGTTCACCAATAGTTACCATATCTCCGAAGTTAGTGGAAGAACTACCAATCATTTTCTCAAAATACAGCCCATGAAGAGTACCCATGAATATATCGACGAGTTGATTGTCTGACAAAGTTGGTCTGACCCTAGAAGCCATCTCACGCCAACACTGAGCATACTCTTTAAAGGTCTGACTGGATTTTTGTGCATGATTCTGTAATTGCAACCTTGTCGGTGCCATATCGAGGTTGTACTTGTATTTCTTTAAGAATGCTTTAGATATATCTCTCTAGGATCTGATCTTAGTATGCTTTAAACCCATATACCAGTCTAGAGAAGCTCCTGACAGACTATCTTGGAAGCAGTGGATAAGCAGATCATCATTATCAATGTACGATGCCATCTTCCTGCTGTACATCGTAATGTGACTTCGAGGACAACTTAGCCCTTTATACTTCGGTAGGTCTGGCACCTTGAACTTATGTGGAAGCACCACATTTGGAACCAAACCAATATCCCATGCATCAATGCTAAAAGCTGAGAAACCTTTGATAGCCCTTATTATGTCGTCCAACAATTGGTAATCCGCCGGTCGGGCCAAACTAGCAGTAGGGATAACGACCTGAATGGCTGGTTGAGAAGTGTCTAGATGCATCGACTAAACAGGCACACTCTGAGGAGAAAACATCATTTGCGGCGGGCAGGAGAAACCGGGAGGCACTGTTTGAGAAGTGATATGCACTGTGTGAGGAAACTGTCCTCCAGCCTAAGCATTAGGGGCTTGAGGTGCCCCAATCTGCACATATTGAAATGCAGGATTGTTAGGTGCATAGGTCAAAATTGGCACAGAAGTTTCCCTAGGGTAAACAAATGGTGCAACTCGGAACTGGTTCAAGTTCGCAAGTTGAGCAGTATGGGAATAAACCTGGAAGTGGAGGCGCGGGCCTCGGTATTCATCTTTGTTGCTAGGAGTTTCAGCAGGAACCTGACCTTGGTTGTCCTCGGGGTTGGCAGCATCAACCGTATGAGGAGTTTGAATTATGGACACACCCCGTGGGAAGGCAGCATTCCTAACAGCAGTAGGGGTGGCAAGAGCTTGATGAGGGAGAAAGGCACCGCCATCGGCAAACTGGGCAGCAAAATTTTGAGGCATCCCCCAGGGATAGGCAGCAACAAGCTTATTCATAGCAGAAGGAACCAACTGAAGATTCCCAGTAGTTGGTGCTACACTCTTCACCAGAGTTTCGACGACAGCAGTAACACTGGTTACCCCAGCAG
Organism: Lathyrus oleraceus; assembly: GCF_024323335.1. Classification (NCBI taxonomy): domain Eukaryota; kingdom Viridiplantae; phylum Streptophyta; class Magnoliopsida; order Fabales; family Fabaceae; genus Lathyrus; species Lathyrus oleraceus. The sequence goes on along the minus strand of NC_066580.1, from coordinate 229,591,677 downwards.
TATGGGTGACATTGGCAGCAGTAGGGTTAACAGAGGTAGAAACCCTCTGATTCTGGAGAATATCCAAGATGGTCTCCATATTTCCCTGAAAAAGGTCCATTATTCCCTGAACTGGGGCGAGAGATTCCCTGACGGTAGCGTTATCATATTCGTAATCAGCCATTATCCTTGATTTATTTGCACGGGTATATTAGCGATGACGAGTCGTCGTATTTGTTGTGGAAAGATGGAGAGAGTAAGCATTTTGTTTTCTTGTTAGCAAAGTGTAATGAATGCATGAATGTATAGAGACATGTAACCAAAAAAGAAAAATAATTCTAGGGTGTCAGTGTGTCAGTGTGCATATATAGTCATATAGTGAGTAGGAATAAGACAGCAAAAGTATTTCAACAAAAATATCTTTTATTCATTTGAAGATCAACAATACAAATTATTACAACTTGAGATCTATTTAATGAACTACAAGAAGATCAACCTTGATCCTTTCAAAGACAACCCTACACACTGATACAAAATGGAAAATAACCCATGGGGTGTTGTGAGGGAACATGTCAGCATATGCCTTCTTCAGCAATCTGGGAAGGTCCTCGAGTGCATGGTCAACAAATTTGGCCGGGCGTGCCTATCTATCAGTCCAATACTGAGCATCCTCAATAAGGTTGCACAATAAGGAATGGTTAGGCCCACTTAGAATATCTTGCATAAACACCTCCTTCTGATCCAAGAGGACTTGTAGGTGACGGCTATGGATCTCCCACTGGGTAGCTTCATCTTTCAGTTGGTTCATATCTTCGAAAATCCGATGCGCTTAACCCTTCAGTTCTCGTATCTCCTCTATCATTTTAGAGAGCTCACTCTGGTGTTGCTAAATAGTTACTTCTAGCTTCTTGAAACGACTTCTCTCTTCCTTCAAATCCTTCTAGAACTTCTCTAATTAGTCTTGCATATTCTTGAGTTGGTTTTGGTAATCAATCTCCAATTTGCATGTGCAGTATTGGGCTTCAGCTGATTATTTCTTCTTGGTTCCAAGGGTATCAAAATTTCGCTTCAAGGTATCCCCCACCTTTCTTCTCTTATTCTGCTCAATCTGAATGTCGGTGTCCACTTTTTTGAACCGCTCTCTCTTCTAACTGAGGTTGGTTTTTAGAGCATCCTTTTTTGAGGTGACTTTTCCCAGACTGGACCGAAGGTCGGCGTTCTCTTTCTCCATCTTCCTGATAGTCTCTTTGAGATGATCCACTTCAGAAATGATAGAAATAGGTGGTTCAATAGTCTTGATACTCATGGAGGGTTCCCATGGGTATGGCAACTTGATCATCTTAGCTCTTGACTTCACCCAAGTAGAATATGGCATTGTTATGGTACACGTCTATTTTCCAAATTCTTTCTTCCTAATATGATGTATCTTACCCCAGGCTCTACGCATTTTCTTCATCAAGTCCGAATTCTCGACCTCTTCATCTAAAAGTAGTTCTTCCAATAGTCGGTCTTCAGGCTTTTTCTTTAGTGGATATCCTAACTGACGCAGTGAGAGAACACAATTATAGTTTATTACCCCCCTTTAGTACTGAAGAGAGGAACATTCAGAAACTCCCCACAGCCTAAGATAAGTTCTACCCCCATATAGTCATGGTTGTACCAAATGACGTCTTCAGCATCCAATGACATCAACCTTTGTGACCATTTCAATGCCCCCACGTTATCAATAAATGGTCCTCTCTTTGGCAAGTGATACATGATCCACTTTTGAAGTAGAGGAATGCAATAATTAATGGAAAGAGAAGAAAACACTAGCTAGTAGTGTAGGAACTGGATTCTGGGAGATGAAGATAGTGATGGAGGTCTTATCAATGAAACCTTTGACACTCGGGAATAACACCATACCATAGATGAGTAGTGCAAAGCTAGCATAGAAGGCGCCCCAACTTTCTTTGTTGGCAAACATAATGGATTTCTCAAACAAGAACTTAGACGGAAGTGAAGCCAGCGGAAATATACCCAAACGTATCGCATGCTCGAACATACAACAGAGTCGCCATTGAACTTTATTTATCCCCAAAGGGAAGGGAAAACATCAATAAAACCCGAGGGAAAGAGAAATGTTGGGTAAGGAAGTCGGTTATGCAAGGGGAAGGTATTAGCACCCCAAACATACATGGTACTCCATGGGAACCGTTTTTATTGTTCTCACTTGAATAGGTATGATATCTAAGATTACCTGCAAAAGAATGGGAAAAGGGAAAGAAATAGATAAAGTGCTCGGTGAGGATTAGGGCCCTCATGACTACGTATCCTCATAGTGCAATAAGGAATTCAGAGCTTCGTAGTTCATAGAACTAGAGGCGGGAGGTCAAAAGAAGTGTGATCAAGGTATGGTTTGAACCAAAGAATTGTGTTTTGAACTCCAACAAGGGTGAAAAGATGAACCCAAGAGTAAGGTGGCTATTACCAATACACGGGCTAGTAGGACCGCCACTATAAGGTAAAGCCGAAAAGATGAAGAAATAGGTGTTTGGCACAGTCCCAAACATCTCTTGGTTCACAAGGTGACGATGCAAGGAGCACAAAGAGGTAGTGTATTTGGCTCAAAGATACTTGGTATATCACATGGAGTGATTGAAGGTAGAATGTGAAAGTATCATGGAGATGAACGAAATGAAGTGACCGACGTCACAAAATTGAATATTTGGTGATAAGTGATTGAAGAAGTATTATTTGAAATCGAAAAGTGAAAGTGTATTGGAATCCATAAAAGAAATGGGATTTGTACCATAGAGGGAAATAACTTTAGCTGATACATGGACTAGTAGGACCGCCACTATAGGGTGTTTAGCCAAAAAAAGAGGAATTAAGTGTTTGAGGGTGTAGCCTAAACAATTCTAGGTAGAAATGAGGACTTTTTGCTATACGTCCTAAAAGGGTATGTATGGAATTCCAAAGAAAATGTATCTCGATGTCAAAGAAATAATATGTCACTGGATGAACGATTTATAATCGAAGGTAGGTAATGAATAGTGGAAGATATGACTGATGCCCTTAGGCGGAAGAAGGAATAATTAGAAGTATGCTCGCCAAGGATTCACATTCTCGTGCCTACGTATTCTCATTGTGCATTGAGAAAGTCAGAGAAATCGTAGTTCAGAACCACGAGAATAGAGAGAGACATACAGTGATGAATAGTATAATTTGTACCAACAGAATGGTATCAAAATATATTTGTCTAAGCGACAGGGGACTCACAAGACAAACCCAATTTCAGAGGTTAACTGCCATGAAACAAGGCGAGATATTTGTCTAATCGACGGGGGACTCACAAGGCAATCACCAATTCAAGGAATGATTGCAGTACTGTATAGTATAAGGAATAGTGTATCACTGGATGGGGAACAAATAGTTCGAGATCAAATAAGGATAGTATCTTGGATCCAAGAAGGAGATAGACTCTTAATCAAAGAGCAAGGTAGGCATTTACCAGTACGTGGGCTAGTAAGACCGCCACTATAGGGTAAAGCCAAAAAGAAAGACTGAATTAAGTGTTTGGGCATAGCCCCCAAACAACTCTTGGTTGAGGAGATGGACTATTGTTAAAACATCCCAAAAGGATAGACAAGGAGTCCAAGGAGAAATATGGTTGATCTCAAAAATATGGTATTGGTAGAATGAATGAAAAATGATTGATTGATAAATAGGGTAGCAATAGATAAGGTGGCTCGCGAAGAATCTGGATTCTCCTGCCTACGTATCCTTATAGTGTGATAAGGAAATCAGAGCTTTCGTAGTTCAGCCTACTAGGGTTGAAAGAAAAGGTGATTAAAGAGGCAAAAGAATATGATTGAATGGTTGAATAGAAAGAGTGGAATAGACTTGATAGTTACTTGATAAGAATCACACTACAATCTATGAGTAATGGTGGATACGATAAGCAACGAGCCAAACATCTCACACCCAAAGATATCCAGAATGGGTGTAGGAAAGCTCCAGTCTCATTCCTTCTTTACTACTTAAGGCTCGTGGCATGTAACTCTCGTCTTAACTTTCAAGTGGAGAGAGAAGAATCTTTCGTTGTTTCTTGTGTTGATGAAGATGTTATCAATCGTTCGGTTCAAATTGCACTAAAGTCTATGAATAGAGGTGAATGCAATGAGCGTTGGGTCATTCGTCCCATACCCAAAGGTATCCAGAATGGGGTTAGGAATTCTCCAGTCCCACTCCTTCTCTATTGCTTAAGGCTCGTGTCATACAACTCGATTCATGATTGACAAGTTTTTAATGTAGTCCTTTGCTTGTTGCATTACTTTGTGAAGAGAGAGAGACTTCTCAATCGTATGATTAGAATTACGCTAAAGTCTATTAATAGAGGTGAACACGATGAGCGTTGGGTCATTCGTCCTATACCCAAAGATACTCAGAATGGGGGTAGGAATTCTCCAGTCCCACTCCTTCTCTATTGCTTAAGGCTCATGCCACACAATTCCAACTTTGAATTAACAAGCTTTTTTAGTTTCCACCTTTGAATCACTTGTATAATCCGCTGCTTGGTATGACTGAGAACGCCTTGATTAAGAATCTTGACTTGAGGCTTTGAGCTCCACAGCTTAAAGGAAAAGTCTTATTAGGTGGCCAAGGGTCTTTTGGACACCATATTATACTGCGGGATTATACAAGTTCAAAGGATTTAATTGATCAAAATTGCCTTTGATCAATTTAAATCATGGGTTCGATTTGATTAGAAAACTAGGTTAAACCTAAACTAAAGGTGAGAAATTAAGTCATATTAATCTAAGGGTACATGCCATAGTTGATTACAAATTCTATGTTAGAAAAATCCTAAGGGAGCATGCTAATGTTAAGACTTTTGGGTTAAAATTCTATGTTAAATTCTATCCCTAAAGGAGCATGTGATTATATGGATAAAAATGTCCAAAATCACCCCTAAAGGGTAAAATGGTCTTTTGACAATTTTATGGTTATCGAATCTAGAATTATAACTATGAAAATTCTAGTTAAGCTCAATTAACTCCTAAACTATTCTATTGCTAAAATGCTATTAGGTTCTAAAATATTCCAATTTCTAAGAATGTTAATATTCCTAAGAAATTTCTATTCAAATCTAATCAAGAATTTTAACAAACCTAACAATATTTCTAATATTTTTGGAAATCCTAATTAACTCCTAATGATCTAATCAACCTAAATTCTACCAATCAAAATTAATCTAATTAACAAAACTAAATAACAAACAAAAACAAAGAAAAAAGAATGGGCATTTGCATAACAGGGGTGTAGGTCCGATTTGGGTGTGTGCTGGAAAAAGAGGGTAGAACTGCATCCAGGCGCATGGGCCTTGGTTAAAAGCCCAATGCCAAACATGCTTCTGGTTAGGGAGGTGTGTCGCAACCTCAAAAATACAGTGTGCGAAAAAACAACCGGCGAAAGAAAATGACAGAAGAGTCGCCACCGTGCGTTATTTATCCCCAAAGGAGGGAAAGGAAACGCTCGAAGTAAACCTGAAAAGAGGAAAGGAAAAGACAAGGTCTCGCAACCAAATCTTGGGTTCGGGAGTCGGTTATGCGAAGGGAAGGTATTAGCACCCCTACGCATCCGAAGTACTCTACGGGATCCACTTTTGTAGTTCTTGTCTAAAGGGTGTGAGTTTATCTTGTGCTGTTTACTAAAAAAAGGGGTTAAATAAAAATGACTCGCGCGGATGTCGCATCCACTGCATACGTATCTCATCTGAATATGAGAATCAGAGTCTTCGTAGCTCGGCTGACCTATGGGTTAGGGGGATGTGTGCTCGCTAAGACATCGCGTCTTATGCCTACGTATCTCATTTGGAATGAGAATCAGAACAAGCCGTAGTTCGGCTAACTACGGGGTTATGGATTGGGTTTTGGACGAACAACGTTACTATGCAATCTACCGGATGCTCGACCTTTAGAGACTTACTCACCTGTAGTAGAAGGAGTAAACGTGTGTTTAGGAGAAGAAAAATCAATGAAGGGTTAGGGTTTGGGATGCTCATCCAAAAAGGCAGTCCTTGACGAAGGAACCTGTAAAAAAAATAAACACACAAAAACATTGCGTCCTATCAAGGTCTTCCAGCTAGGAAAGCAGTAAAATGCGGGAAAAATGTAAAAGTACCACGCAGATAAAGATCCGAAGTAACAATAATTAGAGGAATGGGAAACCCAGGGATCCTTCCAAGCTAAACACCATCAAAGAAAGTCAGTCAGTACAGGTAATCGGAATGAAACCTCCAGGGGGTATCCCACAAATAAAGTGGAAAACCACGCAAGTTATCCCTGCAAAAGTCATGTGAGCCCTCACAAAAACTCAACAAACAGGTTAGAGACAAAAAAAGAGGGTAATCAAGGGTTGCCCCCAAATCAAAATGTAACCACATGAATCATGTCATTAAAATTCACAAAAAAGATATGCATCAAAAGGGTATCAAATTCACCCATAATACCTCAAACATTCAGAGTATTCAAATTCAAAGCTCAAAGGTAATGGGAATAAGGGCAAACCTGATTGGAGAGCTTGATTGAAATTGAGTTGCACCCGTGAGGTTTACAAAACAATCTTTAGGGTTTATGTGAGGCAGAGGTGATTCTGTGCAGTTGAGTTCCCTTCAGGGTTTAGAGGCTGCTCTGAACTCCGTTATCTCTTCTCTCACTATCTTTTCCAGTCAGGGTAATAGGAATAGAATTGCCTTTTGTTTCACTGAAACTCTGAATTTATAACCTGATTTTTGTGGACCTGTTGGCTCAAATGAGAGAGGTCCAAGTCCAAGATTTTTTCTTTTATTTATTTATTTTATTTATTTATTTATTATTATTATTTTATTTATTTATTAATTTTTCGTTTTTTTTTCTTTTTTCTTTTTTTTCCGTTTTTTTTTTTTAAATATTCCGATTGCCATGATGAAATTCAAATGCTAAATGACCTAAAAATGAATGCATGCATGAGGTGTAAAGCGTATGCTTCCAGGAAAATGAAGGGTAAATTTTGGGGTATTACAGTTGCCCCTATTCAATCAACTGGAGACCTGGAAAGAAGATAGCAGCGGCTTTCGTGCTTTCGAGGTATCAAGGGATTGAATACAATAAAAGCCCGAAAATTTGCACTGAAGTGAAGTGAAGTAACAATGTCTGTCAAAATCGGCAAAGAGGTGGTCTTGAAAGAAGAATCCGTCTGGTACGGTGAGAGTCAGTCTGAATACCGAAAAAGAATGTTAACCTGGATACCAAAATAAATGGTAACACAGAAATAACCATGGCCTGAATGCCGCTCATCATTCTGAATACTGGAAATGACTTTGATCTGAACATCGGGAGATATGAGATTATTAATATCGGTCTGAACACCGAGAGGCTGGCCTGAATGCCATAAGTTGTGTCGACCTGAACGTCGGAAACTTCTTCGATCTGAACATCGGAAAATTGGCCTGAATGCCACAAGTTGCATCGACCTGAATGTCGGAAACTTCTTCGATCTGAACATCGGAAAACTGGCCTGAACGCCACAAGTTGCATCGACTTGAACGTCGGAAACTTCTTCGATCTGAACATCGGAAAACTGGCCTGAACGCCACAAGTTGCATCGACCTGAACGTCGGAAACTTCTTCGATCTGAACATCGGAAAAATGGCCTGAACGCCACTTCGGTCTGAATACCGGAAACTTCATGCCTGTCAGTATCGGCAGAAATAGGGAACGATAATAGAGGCGGCGCATGGGCCAATGACACTTGCTAGGGATAACAAAGGTAAGTCATGAACAATCTTCATTCTGAGTATTGGAAACAACTTCTGGCTTATCACTTGGGATACCGAGAATGTCTTATGCTTACATGCGTATGTTTGAATTTTTCAATGGCATTATGCTCCATGAAAATGGAAATGCTACGCGATTTGGGAGGATGCAATGCAATATGATTCTACATGCAGGGATGCGAAATGCTGCGTAGAATGCCAAGCTGAGGCAAGGGGATCTGCTGGGGAAATGATCACCATCTTCTGGACCCTGACAAGGTTATTGGAGATGCACAGCGTAAAGAACTCTGTGGGGAAATGACCCGCCACACGGTGTTCTAGCAATGACGAAATACCGAGATTCTGACTGGGGAGAGAACGGCACTGAAAACCTGTTGTTGGGGAAAGCGATAGTGGTTCTGGCAACCACGATCTGCGAGAGATGACTCAGCAGGGGAAGCAAACACCGATACGGTACCGAGGTTCTGCTTCAAGGAAAGAAACCATGGATCTGGCATTGGGATTATCGATCTGGCCTCGAACTCTGAGGAGTAGCCGCTTCTGCTGGGAAGATACAGTCTAGCACTGTCAACTCCACTAGGGGTATATAGTCTGACACTGTCAACTCTACTGGGGAGTGTATAATCTGAAACCACCGCTTGGGGGGGAGGTACAGTGGTGAGAACCTGCTGGGGATTGAAGAATCCAACGTTCTGATCAGCTCTGCAGGGATAAGATACCGAATTCGTCTGTTGGTGGAAAACATTCACGATCATCTGCAGGGGATTTTAAGGAAGTGCCCCGAGGGTACCTGTTCTGAATAGACGATCCAAAGCACTTAAAATTTACAGCAATTTTAAATGTTTATTAAGCATGTACCAATAAAGCTCTTATGTGTCATGATGCAATGTTTATAAAAAAATCGGACGTCATTTTTGCAAACAAAACAGAAAAATGAAAATGAAAATAGAGATATACTGAATAACATGATTTTATTGATTGAGCGGCCTCTGAATAGGCATTTACATCATGAAGCAATCCCTGGAAAGAGGAAATCGCACAACAGATAAAAATAGACATTAATCTAATGGCAATGTGAAATGGATTTCTATTGGGTTCCAATTTTGCTATGACTTGCTCGTCTTCAAGATCCTCCAGATGATCAGCTTTCTGAAAGAGTGATTGGAATGTTTCCTATCCTTCAAAAGTTTCCAGTCATTGACACGAGATGAGATTCAGAACTACTCAGAACGCAGTCATTCGCTTAATCCCTAACTTTTGCCTGGATCGCCCTTTTCGGGTTTTCAATCCACCGGGATTCCCATTTATGCCTAAGTTGCCTTTTTAGGTTTTCAACTTACCGGGTGTACAATCTTTTCACTTTTAATCCCTAATTTTTGCCCGAACCTTTTCATTTTCTTGGTTCGTCGGGATGCCCATTTTTGCCTAGACTACTCTTTTTATTGTCCAGCGGGTCTATTTCATGCAAAGTATTTTTTTAACTGCGTCTGAGTTCACTGGGGAAGTGAAGTTTTCACCATCCATCGTTGCAAGCATTAAGGCCCCACCATCAAAAACCTTGGTGACAATATACGGTCCATCATAGTTAGGAGTCCATTTGCCCCTGTGATCTGTCTGAGGAGGAAGGATCCTTTTCAACACCAAATCTCCGACCTGGAAGCATCGAGGATGCACTTTCTGATCAAAGGCTCTCTTCATCCGACTTTGATACAACTGCCCATGACAAATGGCTGCCATTCGCTTCTCTTCGATAACACTCAACTCATTGAACCTTGTCCGAATCCATTCAGCTTCGTCTAACTTAACATCCTATAGGACTCTTAGAGAAGGAATCTCCACTTCAACAGGTAGGACTGCTTCCATACCATACACAAGGGAGTAAGGGGTGGCCCCGGTCGATGTACGTACTGAAGTACGGTACCCATGCAAGGCGAAGGGTAGCATCTCATGCCAATCTCTGTACGTAACGACCATCTTCTGCACAATCTTCTTTATGTTCTTATTTGCCTCTTCAATAGCACCGTTCATCTTAGGGCGGTAAGGGGAAGAATTGTGATGCTGAATGTTGAAGTTCTGGCACAACTCCTTCATCATTTTGTTGTTGAGATTAGAACCATTATCAGTAATGATTCTTTCGGGAATCCCATAGCGACAAATGATTTCTTTCTTGATGAATCGGGCAACCACATGTCTGGTGACCTTCGCAAATGACGCTGCTTCGAACCACTTGGTGAAATAGTCGATGGCAACAAGGATGAAGCGATGCCCATTGGAAGCGGTCGGCTCAATCTTTCCAATCATATCGATGCCCCACATAGCGAAAGGCCACGGCGAAGACATCACATTCAAAGGATTCAGCGGCACATGCACCTTATCAGCATAAATCTAGCATTTATGGAACTTCCGAGCATATTTGAAACAATCAGATTCTATGGTCATCCAGTAGTAACCTGCTCTCAACAATTTCTTAGCCATTGCATGTCCGCCGGCATGAGTACCGAAGGAGCCTTCATGAACTTCCTGCATTAACATGTCTGCTTCGTGTCTGTCCACGCATCTGAGCAAAACCATGTCGAAGTTCCTCTTATACAAAACATCGTCTTTGTTCAAGAAGAAACTGCCTGCCAATCTTCTCAAAGTCTTCCTATCATTGTTGGATGCCCCTGCAGGGTACTCTTAATTCTTCAGAAAGCACTTGATGTCGTGATACCAGGGCTTGTCATCAACTACCAGTTCAGCAGCAAACACATACGCGGCCCTATCAAGGCGCATCACGTCGATCTTGGGAGCATGGTTCCAACGGATCACCGTGATTATGGAGGATAGAGTAGCAAGAGCATTTGTCATCTGGTTCTCATCACGAGGTATATGGTACAGCTTTACTGTTGTGAAAAAAGTCAACAGTCTTCTCGTGTAATCTCTGTAGGGGACCAGAGTAGGTTGGAGAGTGTTCCAATCACCATTCACTTGATTGATTACCAGAGCTGAATCTCCGAAGATGTCCAAAGTCGTGATTCTCAAATCAATGGCTTGCTCAATACCCAAGATACAGGCTTCATACTCAGCTTCATTATTGGTGCACTCGAAAGTCAGACGAGCGGTGAAAGGCATGTGGGCACCTTTCGGAGTTGTAATGACAGCACCAATTCCATTTCCTTTGGCGTTGACGGTCCCATCAAACATTAAAGTCCACTTTTCTTCTGGATCAGGTCCCTCTTCAACAACTGGCTCTTCACAGTCTTTCATCTTGAGGAACATGATGTCTTCATCTGGAAAATCAAACATCATCGGCTCATAATCTTCAACCGGCTGTTGAGCAAGATAGTCTGACAGAATACTCCCCTTGATGGCTTTCTGGGAAGTATATTGGATGTCGTACAATGTCAGTACCATTTGCCAACGAGCAACTCTTCCGGTGAGAGCTGGCTTCTCAAATATATACTTGACTGGATCCATTTTGGAGATCAGTAAGGTTGTGTGAGACAGCATGTATTGTCTCAAATGCTTAGCAGCCCATGCAAGTGCACAACATGTTTTTTCAAGCATTGAGTATCTCGACTCGCAATTTGTGAATTTCTTACTCAGGTAGTAGATGGCATGCTCTTTTCTACCTGTCTCGTCGTGTTGACCGAGAACACAACCCATGGAATTGTCTAGTACTGTCAAATACATAATCAGCGGTCTCCCTGGGACCGGAGGCACAAGGATAGGAGGATTCTGCAAATGCTCTTTTATCTTCTCGAAAGCCCTTTGACAATCATCATTCCACCTGATATCCTGATCTTTTCTCAACAATTTGAATATTTGCTCACACGTGGCTGTTAGGTGAGAGATGAACCTTGAAATGTAGTTCAACCTCCCTAAGAAACCACAGACTTGTTTCTCTGTTCTTGGCTCAGGCATTTCGTGTATCGCTTTCACTTTGGTAGGATCCACCTCAATCCCTTTTCCGCTAACAACAAAACCCAGTAGTTTTCCAGATCTCACCCCAAAAGTACACTTGTTCGGATTAAGCCTCAACTTGAATTTCCTCAAACAGTTTCTGCAAATTCACCAAATGTTCTTCTTCTGTCTGAGATTTGGCAATCATATCATCATGGAACAGAGTCACCATCGCTCGCTGATATGTTGCTCCGACATTTTTCAGACCAAACGGCATCACCTTGTAGCAGAAGGTGCCCCATGGGGTTATGAATGTTGTCTTCTCCATGTCTTCTGGTGCTATCTTAATTTGATTATAGCCAGAAAAGCCATCCATGAAGGAGAATACCGAGAACTGAGCCGTGTTATCCACCAAAACATCAATGTGAGGTAAGGGGAAATCATCTTTAGGACTAGCCCTGTTCAGATCCCGGTAGTCAACACACATCCGTACCTTTCCATCCTTCTTAGGTACCAGAACGATATTTGCAACCCATGGCGGATAATTTGTGACTGCTAGAAACCCTGCATCCAACTGTTTTTGCACTTCTTCCTTTATCTTGACAGCCATCTCTGGTCTTGTTCTTCTGAGCTTCTGCTTGACCAGAGGACAACCTTCTTTGAGCGGCAAGCGATGTACCACGATGTCTGTGTCAAGCCCTGGCATGTCCTGATAAGACCAAGCGAAGATGTCAACATACTCTTGCAGCAATTCAATCAACCCCTTCTTCACATTGTCTTCCAAAGCAGCCCCTATCTTGATTTCTTTCTTGGCGTCCTCGGTGCCGAGATTAATCACCTCAACAGACTCTTGATGCGGTTGAATGACCCTTTCCTCTTGTTTTAATAACCTGGTAAGTTCTTCAGGGAGTTCACAGTCTTCATCACCCTCTTCTTCAGCTTGAAAGATTGGATTTTCAAAGTCGAAGCGAGCCATAGCAGAACCATTATCAATAGGATCCGGTGATGTGCATCTACATGAGTGATGGTATGTGCTTATGAGTGTGAAAAAAAAAGAAAAAAAGTGGAAACTAAACAAAACATTGCCATTTTTTTTTGAAAAACTGCAAAAATAGAAAGACAGGGAACGAAATATTTGAATGCAAAAAGACGTCCTTTATTTATGATAAAAAATGCAAGTGTCACATAGATGAGCCCTACAATGAGTCATTACGCCCTGGCGGAACGTAAGACTTGGATATGCATGAATAAACAAAGAAAATTACTCCTCCAGACAAGTGGCTTGGACAATCTCCTCAAAAGACCAATTGTTGAGAACTTCACCCGGGATCCTCGGACGCACCCAGTTATCGATGTCGCAATCACTATCCCCATCTTTATTGTTGACCGCAGAGACTAATTTGACTTCTCCTTCAACCATGTTAGCGTTGGCTCCACCATGCTGGGGCATGGGATTGTTGACGACATTAGGAGTTGGTGCAAAGTTAACGGCCTTTGAATCAATGAGGTCCTGAACTACGTGCTTAAAACCTTTGCAGTTCTCAATATTATGGCCAGGTGCCCCAGAGTGGAAGCTACACCTAGCGTTGGCGTCATCACCCACCGGAAGCCTACCAACGGGAGGAGCCAGAGTGCATAACTGCACAAGTTGTAGGTGTTGAAGACTAGAAAGCAACTGAGCGTACGACATTGGAAGAGTGTCGAAACGCCGGTCCATCGTCCTTGGCCTCGGTTGATAGGCGGGTCTGTTACCTGGTTGTTGTGGTTGGTACTGAGCTGGTTGACGCTGTGGTTGTTGTTGTTGTAGTGGTGCTGCAGCTGGAATGGTCACAGCCGCAACATACGGTTGTTGATGATAGTTCTGAAAGTTATTCCTCCGGTTATCCCTGTTCTGATAAGAAGATATGGCACTTGCATCCCCTTCTCTCCTCTTCTGTCCCTGAATGAACGGCTTCTTCACCCCTGATGAGGATCCACCTCCACTTTGGGTCTTGTATGTCCTCAGGTAATTCTCAACCCTCTCTCCGATAGAGACTACATCAGCAAAATTGGAGGCATTGCAACCCACCAGGCGCTCCAAATAAGGTCCTGGTAGAGTGTTCATGAACATGTTAGCCATTTCCTTCTCCAACATAGGAGGTTGAACACGGGAAGCTGTTTCTCTCCAGCGTTGAGCATATTCTCTGAAGCACTCATTGCTTTTAAGAGACAGATTTTGAAGTTGAGTTCTGTCCGGAGCCATGTCTGCATTATACTGATACTGCTTCACGAAAGCCTCAGCCAAATCCCTCCAGCAACGGATGTGGGCTCTGTCCAGCCTCATATACCATTCCAGGGATGCTCCAGCTAGGCTGTCCTGGAAAAAGTACATAAGCAACTGTCACACCTCAATTTTGGCCCTGAAATTTTTCCATCACTCATTTATTTTTCTTTTCTCCTCATGACCATTTCATTTGGTCATGAGTCTACCCACTGACTTGTTTGTTTAGACTTATCATCACCTGCTATTCCATAAATCTTTGGGCCTCACCATGTTGTCTCGAGATGGAGTGATTATTTTCCCTTGGTCAAGCAAGACATGGGACCCTTGATCATGTGATAAAATCAGTTATTGCTTTGGTGTAATAACCAGTCAAGCTGCACTGAGAAGCTTACACCCAAAAACATGTGATGGATCAAGTTGTGTAAAAGGGTGTGTGGCAATATGTTTTACACATCTTTGGATTTATTTGCTTTGGGTAAGAACAGAGTAAGAGGCTTCGTGACTGCATTTGGGAGATGATCAACTTAATGAAAAGGAACATAATGGAGTAAAGTCACTTGAGACTTTTGTTCAATTGGCTTTTATTTAGTTTAACTTTCAGATTCAATGTTGTTGTTACCAGCATTGTTGGTTCAAGATCGCTTTTGTGATATAGTCAGTAGAGCTCCCAATTTACATTATTTCAATGTCTATATTGAACCAATGGCAGCTGTTAAGGATCCTGATACTAGTTCTATAGTGCAAACACGGGATCTGGTGCCGGTGTTGGTACCTCTGGTTCGAGTTCCAGTCATGTTGGTCTGATAGCCGACGTAAATGTTAGAGTAGTGAGTACAGTTGGTCTCGACCGGACTTTGCCACATACTATGTAGGAAAAGAGGAGGCGCATAAAGACAACAAATTGAAAGTTGCAATCCAGGCGTTTGTTTTTACTTGAAAGATTACAAAGTAATCGAATCGTGTTTGATACAATTAGTGCTAACATGGAAGTCACCTGCTAGAATATCCCAGCTGGAAAATGAGCAAGAACTGAACCTAGTGCATGTCAAAGAAAATAATTGGCTCGTGAAGCATTTTCTTCTTGAACATTTACAACATCCATTATTCAGTTTTTCATTCAACTCAGTTTCTCATTCAACTCGTCTTGTGGAGTGTTTGAGTTTCTGTTGGATATGTAACTTAAGTGCTTTTTGTTCAATTACACAATACAATGTATACAAAATTCATAAATTCTTTGAAATGTAAATTCTTTTTCCGGATTCATTCACTTGTTCTTCACTATTAGCATGGAGAGAAGCTTCAATTTGATGATCTTAAGAATGTTCCCGCATTTTTCTTGTTGTGTCATGATTATCCTAGGATGTATGTTCCTGCCAACAACAGTGGAAAGCAAATCATAAGTTCGTCCCAAGCATACCGTATATACAAAGAAGTTGGCACTCGGGTTTTGTTACAAGAAGAAGGGGATTACCTTTTGTTTTAAGTGGTGGGTCGTTTGAATTTAGCCTTGAAGAACCTTTAGCTTTCGCAGTAGAAAGTCTTCGAAGCTTGCACTGCCGGCGATCTCTTGTGGACAACTGTTGAAGCATTGAGAATTGAGAAAGAATACCATGCTGTTGTTGTTAATTTTGCCGTCAAATGCGAGGCCGCCTAGTGATGTCAGTAATTTAACCGCTGCAGCTCCAACAACTCTAAGGGCTACATCAATATCCTGCAATCCTGCACCAGTTTCTTTGCACGGATGCACAATACGATGTTCATTATTACAAAATGACAGGTAATTATTTTCTGTTACCTGCTTCATGAAAGCTTTCATATCACAGGCAAGGCCTACCTCAACTTCCTGCAGAGTTGTACCAGTTTCTTTGCACGGTTGCATTTTCTCTATCGGCAGAACTTTCATCTCTTGCGCATCCGTCAAAATTTAAGGACTTTCTACAGGAAGTTTTCGCAGATTCTGGCATCATTTTTCCCGGCAAGTCTCCGGATATTTCAGTAGGAGTGAAAAACTTGTGTATCTTCTAGTAATAACATGGAACTGTTTGATGCATGCTTAACCGGAGTGTTTAAATCACAAGAAGTACAACATCAGTCCAAGCTTCTAGAAACAATTTTCTCTCTTACATCAAAACCACTTGCAAAACTAGCCACCAGGATCAGCGAGCTTCATGAAAACTTCAGTCAGAAACATGAAATGCATAGTTGGACAGAAAGATTTAGGCTTTGGCTAAAGGAACTGTCAGTTAATATTACTCAAATACACCTGCAAAAAAAATTAACGATTAACTCCAACAGCATTCAAAGGCACTCACTGTAATATGTGTTGAGAACAAATTTCATCGTATCCGGTTAAGATTAACTGCCTTAGATCATAGATATGATTTCGCTGCACCTGATTAAACAAATAACAAGACATCGAGAATTGCGTCTTCATTCCAACAAAAACGGCTTCACTTGCGCATCAAAGCTATGTTCGAACTCCATAATCGACAACAAGGTTCCACAAACCTGAAACACAAATTGATGAAACAGACTCGCGTTCAAATCTTCATTGGATCAAAATCCCATACTGAGCAATCCAAACTCGTGTGTGTAAAGAGCAGAATGACGTGGGAGACGAAGAACTTACCAAATTCAACGCACTAGAATCATAGCTTTGGTGCAGAAGGCTTGAGCTTGATGCAGAGAAGTTGCTCATGCTTTTACTAAATATTCACTGCAGTAAAAGATAAAACAATTAGCAAGGCTGTAGAAAATTCAGAAAATACCCGAAATGGAATGGAGACAAAATTCGAAGAAAAAGCGCAGGTTCAGATTATCGTTCCAAGAACAAGCATCAAACAGGACAATCCGAATTCTGAGCCCTGAAAGGAGTTCACAGAGATACTTCTTGGATCACCAAAGACTAAATTGAAACCCTAATCTGCAAGATATAAAAAGGGAAGGTGAGATTGAGGAAGGGAGGGGACGAAAAATTGGGAGGCGGACAAAACACCACAAAAACCCTAATCCCAAAATCAAAACAAACCGGTATTCGAAGAGGCGAAGGAAGAAGATTTAAGCATAACCTGAGCCGTCGTCGTTGCCGAAGGTAAGATTTTCACTTGATTCTCTCTTTGAAACTATGGATTCGCGCTCTCCTTGGGTAGTGTTGTGAGCGATTGTGAGGGATGGATGAACGATTGAGGGAGCGAAGGTGGAGGAGGGGCGTTTGAGTGAGCGATGATGAGTGAGGGACAACTGAGAGTGATGAGTGAAGTTTGAGAGAGACGCGGTTGAGAGGCGTAAGAGGGAGTTTGAAGACGATGAACTTTTCTGGGTTTTGTTACAGTACCTCTCACCTTTTTTCTTTTATTCATTCTCTTTTTATTTTTCAACAAAACCAACATTTAAAACTATAAAAGATTCTACCTTTAGTCTTCCTGTATTTTTAGTTAATAGTGTATATTAGTATATTATTTTGATATTCCTAATCCATTAGCCTCTAGAACCCAACAGCCAGGCGGCTGGGTTTAATTTCTTGGTAGTCCAACAGACTATTTTATCTTAGTTTTTATTTTTAATTCTAATTTTAATCCATTCTGGTTTACTTATCCGAATTAGCATTAAAATAGCAAATAATTGTGAATGGTCTAGTGGAGAGAGGGTGGTTCCATTGTCTTTAGTGGAGGGGGTTCGATACTTGGGATAGCAAGTCTTCATGTTTCTATTTGATATGCTTACTATTTTATTTAATTTTGTATATAACTTCTACTATTTATTTTATTTTAAATTTTTGTCAATTTAATTTAATCAATGTTTAGTTGTGTGTATCTTTAAATGTTTACCTTTTAGATTTAATTAATGGTTAAACTTCCGATACTATTTTATTCGATTAGTCAATTTTTGTGTGTTAACTAATTTAGTTAGGTTATTAGTACCCATATCCATACTTTTACACGTGTAAATAATCATACTCAAATTTCATTCGATTTCAAAATCAATTTCAACCTTCTTCGATTTCAAAATACATTCCAAAAATAAATGTGAATCATTTCAAGATCATTTCACAAATCAAACATAATATTCAAAACCTTTTCTAAAGCGTGAAGAAAAAGATTATCCTGGAGGGAATATCCAGTCATAATCCCGAATATTAGGCTCAAGCTGTAAGAGCTTGCAAGCCGTTAATAATCGTCTTCTCATTAACACTCTAATATTCAAATCGTTTTCTAAATAAAGCGTGAAGAAAAAGATTATCCTGGAGGGAATATCCAGTCATAATCACGAATATTAGGCTCAAGCTGTAAGAGCTTGCAAGCCGTTAATATTCGTCTTCTCTTTAACACTCTAATATTCAAATTATTTTCTAAATAAAGCGTGAAGAAAAATATTATCCTGGAGGGAATATCTAGTTATAATCTCGAATATTAGGCTCAAGCTGTAAGAGCTTGCAAGCCGTTAATATTCGTCTTCTCTCCAAAATATTTATAAATATTTAAGCCATGTTCTTAATAAAGTTGGAAGAAAAAGATTACCTGGATGGAATATCCAATCGTAATCCCGAATATTAGGCTCAAGCTGTAAGAGCTTGCAAGCCATAAATATCCGTCTTCCCTCCAAAGCATTCGTAAATATTCGAATCATTTTCTTAACAATATTGGAAAGAAACAGACTGCCTGGGTGGAATGTCCTTACGTAGTCCCGAGCGTTAGACTCAAGCCGTAAGAGCTTGCAAGTCATAAGTACTCGTCTTCCAAACTTTAAAATACTTAATTCCTACCCTAAATACTTTTTCAATAAAGATGGAAATGGAACATGGCATATACCGTGCACTCCTGAGGCTAGGATTCGAGATGTATATCTCGCTCATCCAAGTCCTCGCCATCACTCAAAATACATCCAACCAAATCAAACTCTTTTCTCGTCGCCGTGCGATTAATCAAAAACCTTTTTCATAAATGAAAGATATATTGTCTTAAGGTGATGCAAAACAATGTTTCGGCCACGATTGTTGAGTCGAGATAAGTGACGCTTTTCCGAATGTAGATTTATAAATCTGTTTGATGTGTGGTACGCGTCCACTCCTCAACTGTTTTTGGTAAAACAATGTTTTCGTCTATTAATACAGTATAGCTTTCGCTAAAATCGACCAACAAACAAACATTTTCCTACCTAGAACTACGTAAGCCTTGATTTCTCCTTTGAGATACGTAGGAGCAGGATTTGTAAATCTTGTCAGGCCCACTAATAAAAAACTTAGGTTTAGTCCTTCGTCAAAAATCCAAAAACATTCTCTTCTCATCCTTTCTCTCTTTCCCACCTAATAATTCGAAAAGCCTAATATTTTAACTAACACTAACGCACACAACTAACCTAATGGTTCCCGTTGAGTACAACGGACGTGAGGGGTGCTAATACCTTCCCTTTGCGTAATCGACTCCCGAACCCTGATATTGGTTGCGATGACCATATCTTATCCTTTCTTTTAAGGGTTTTATCGATATTTTCCCTTTCCCATTTTTGGGAATAAATAAAGTTCGGTGGCGACTCTATTCAATCCACCATTGCGAGCGTGCGATTGCGCTTCGCTTTAAAGTCGTATCCCCATTTTTTCGAGGTGCGACAGATGGCGACTTTGCTGGGGAGTATTTATCCCTAAGTGAGTCAAGCCTAGTTAGGACGTTTGTGTGCCTTTGTTTATTTACTTGTGTGGCTTTTGTGTATTTCTTTTGTTATCTTTATTGTCATATTGATATAATCTGTTGTATTGGTTCGATATGCTTTGGTACTTGGAGATACTCTGATTGCAAACCTTGTGGGAAAGACTTTTTACCCGAGTCTCGAGTAAAAACATAAGATAGGACGAGGTTGAGTAGTGCGGGTCCGCGAGATGTATTTCTCGTTGGGTCGGTACGAGAACCTTACTTAGAGTAGATTCTTGAGAGGATGTTGTCGCTCGGCAAGTAAGTTGTCGTAAGCTTCGATATTTTCTTTGGGATCCATGACTCTGAGAACCATTTGTAGAACCTTAGTTTTTTGCCCAACTAGGAAAGATGGTTGCGTAGTGTGGGTCTGCGAGATGTATTTCTCGTTGGATCGATGCGAGAACCTCACGTAGAGTAGATTCTTTAGATGGAGTTGATGTCCGGCAAGTAGGTTGTCGCAGTTAGCAAACAGTCTAATGGATCCATGACTCTAGGAACCTTGAAAAAAAAACCATAAATCATACCTGGTGAGAACCTTGTTCTATATAAAGCAATCAGACTTATCCATGCCTTAAGCCTATTGAACCTATACAAAAAAATGCATCACATTCATACATTGCATCAACATCATAAAAAGCAATCTCTTTAGTTGTCTCTTATTTATTTCAGGAATGGAGAACTTGAAAATGACAACTTCAATGAGACACACTTTCACGCTTAAGTACAAGGAACCTAAGTTGGACAGTCTGAAGGGTTTGATCTCTGATTTGTCTCTCAGCAAACGTGATGAGTTCGGAAAAAACTATGGGAAAATTTTGAGCCTTCTAAATAAGAAAGTTGACTACGGAATTATCGTCTCTCTGGCACAATATTATGATCCACCTCTGCGTTGTTTCACATTCGTTGATTTCCATCTAGCTCCTACTTTGGAAGAAGTTGAGAGAATCGTGGGTCTCAAATTGAAAGATTTTAATCCATTTCCAAAGCTCGAAGAAGATATGGGCCCAAAGAAGATAGCTTCAGCCCTAAGTATCAATGTCCCGACTGTTCAAGACAATTGGGTTGAAAAAGGGGGTTGCGAAGGTTTTGCCGCGAGGTTTTTGGAAGATTTAGCTCTAAAGTTCAAGAAAAGTGGAAATTGGAATGCATTATATGCTGTGTTGGCTTTATTGATCCATGGGATTGTGCTCTTCCCAAATGTTGAAAAATTTGTGGATCAAGTAGCCATAGAAGTCTTTCTCTCTGGCAATCCAGTACCATTTCTCTTAGTTGACATTTACTATGCCTTTCACACTCGACACGAAAAGAGGGGTGGAACTTTGTTGTGTTGCGCTCCTTTGCTTTACACTTGGTTCATGCAACACATACCCGAAGAAGGTCCTTTTGTGGCAAAAGAACTTAAGTCTCCTCAAAAATTAGCTTCTCTCACCGTAAGT
This sequence comes from Lathyrus oleraceus, assembly GCF_024323335.1. Taxonomy (NCBI): domain Eukaryota; kingdom Viridiplantae; phylum Streptophyta; class Magnoliopsida; order Fabales; family Fabaceae; genus Lathyrus; species Lathyrus oleraceus. The sequence continues at coordinate 229,570,632 of NC_066580.1, read as the reverse complement.
TCCATCAGATGGTATATCCGAGAGTGGGAAACCCCGGACATTATAGTCAGCTGTGCGGAATTTCCTAATGTACCTTTGTTGGGTACCAAGGGTTGCATCAACTATAACCCTATGTTATCTCGATTGCAACACGGTTACTCTATAGATGGTCCTCCTGACGCAAAGGACTTACAGCCATTTGTGCTCTCTGACATCCAAGCAAGCAATCCTGATGTAAGAGCAGTACGAAAGGCTTAGTTAAAGGTTGTAAGAAAGGGTAAAGAGTTTGGAAAAAGAAACATTCTCGCCAAAGAACCTTACACTCAATGGGTGAAAGAAAGAGTTGAGGAAATCCAGTTGCCATTTATCTTAAAGGTTCCAGCTTTTCCTAAAACTCCTGAGCCCAAGCCCATATTCCCTGAGGACATGGAGAAACTCACTACTAAGGTTAAGGAGCTCGAATTGGAGAATACTGAATTATGGATTCAGATGAACCGAGTTATCTTGGAAAATCAGAATTTGAAAGAGGAACGTAAGGGAAAAGCCCAAGAACTTGAGGATAGCAACAAGAGAGCCAGGCTATTAGAAGACCAAAAAGATGATCTTGATCATATCCTATTAGGTTCCACATCAGTGATCCGAACCAGGAAGGAAGAGGTCAAGAAAGCTGAGTATAGGATCTGTGAGTTAGGGAGAATGTTGGATAAATCTCTTATGGATAAAAAAGAAATTAAGCTCGACTTTGAGGCACAGATCCGTGACTTGAGGGACGCTCTGAAGAAATGCGAGGAAAAGTTGTCTCGCGAGATACTCCAAAAGGAAGAAGCTGAAAGAAACTGTCACCATCTCAGGTACCAGTTGGAAGAAGCTACCAGGAGGTTTGCAGTTTTGGAGAGCCAAGAAGGTGATGCAGCCTACTTACTCCTAAAAAATGATTGTGTGTACTGGAAGAGGTTGTATAGAGAGGCTAGAGCAACCTTAGATGAAGATCAAAAGGTCATCCAGAAACTCCAAGAACTCTATGTTGAATGGAATGGCAAGTTCCGCAACTTAGCTAGGTTTGTTAACCTCAACATGTTGGAACTCCCAGAAAAACTCCAGGAAGCGGATTGGTATATGTGTCCAGAAAACACGCCTCCGCAAGTTTTCAACTTCTTCAAGTTTATCAAGAAAATGATGAATGAGCTCACCACAGATTTGGCTACGATCATAAGAGCTGAGACAGAGCTTAAGTTTACTTGTACTTGAATTTGAATTGTTGGTGTTTAAATCTTTTTGTATTCGAATCATGTGTACTTGAAGTTAAATCCTTTTGTATTCGAATTTGATTTTAATTAGTGGAAGTTGTCATTTTTGGGTCTCAATTATTACATATTGTTCTTATGTTCTAACATTGCTGAAATAAATAATAAAGATAACTAAGAGCTTTGCACAAAATGCACCCATAACATGCACTCCTGTCATTCTTCAAACAAAAAACTCATTTTTATGTCTTCTTCAGTTGTTACACACTGAATCCTCGACACCACTACAACACCAAAGCCAGCGCTCGTCAAAGAATGGCGGACCAAGAACAAGAATTGGAGCGAGTGAGCTCAGAACTCGAAGACCTACGAGGAAACATGGGTCAAGTTATGGAGATACTACAGGTCATCAGGGCAAAGTTGGATGCCCAAACGACGGTCGTTTCAGAAATCGTCGGTCCCACAATTGAACCCCAACCTGCAAGGACAGTACCAACCACTTGGCCAGCCTATGGTTTACCTCCCGGTTTCACACCTCTAGTTGAAGGCGCCCCTGGTTTTGCACAATCCGCTCAGCAGACGGCTCCTCTACCGACCATCAATGAAAATCATCCAGTGGTCCACACGTTCACACCTCCTCTCGTTCGTGCACATGTGCAACCTTACTTTGAGGATCAACAACATGCTCCGGACTTTTCGGACGAAGATGATGAAAGGCAGGAAGACATAAGAGGGATGAAAGAGAATTTCCAGATTCTTGAAAAAAGGTTAAGGGCTATGGAAGGCGACCAAGTTTTTGGTGCTACTGCTAAGGAGATGTGCTTAGTGTCAGGTCTTGTGATTCCTGCAAAGTTCAAGACCCCAGATTTCGATAGGTATGAGGGCCACTCGTGTCCTAAAAGTCACCTTATTATGTACTATCGAAAAATGGTTGCGCATGTAGAGGATGACAAACTTATGATACATTGCTTCCAAGACAGCTTGAGGGGTGCTCCCTCTAAGTGGTACTTAAGCCTTGATCAATGTAGGATTCGTTGTTTCCAAGACTTATCTGATGCCTTCATCCAACATTATAAGTATAACATGGATATGGCCCCAGATAGGAGGCAATTGCTCAGCATGTCCCAGAAAGATAATGAGTCTTTTAAGGAATATGCACAACGATGGAGGGAAGTGGCCTCGCAAGTCGAACCACCTCTGGCTGAGGAGTTAGCAGATTGGTTCATGGATACAGTCAAACCTATGTTCTATGAAAGAATGGTGAGTAGTGTATCTGCAAGCTTCTCTGACCTGGTCGCCGTGGGCATAAAGGTCGAGCTAGGATTGAAGAATGGAAAGATGATGACTACCTCTGAAACATCTGGTAGTAATGCCAAAAAGTTTCCTGGAGGATTTCAAAGAAAGAAGGAGGGTGTTACAAATGCAGTGTCAACCAGTCAAAGGAGGAGTCATTCATGGAAGAAACAACACCAATTTGCTCAACAACAACCAACTTATCCAGTACAATATGTTCAACAACCATATGTGGCAGCTGTCACACCAAATTTCAACCAGTCACAAGCTCTTGTCTATCAACCTGCTCAACAAGCGTCAATATACCAGCAAGCGTCCGCGCCACCTGCTTATCAACAGCCAAGGGCACAGGCTCCTCGTCCACAAAATCCTCCAAATCAAAATAGGGTACAGAGAGGTAGACTTTCGTTTGCTTCAATCCCTATGACATACACTGAATTGTACCCATCGTTACTACATAAAGGGTTGGTGACTCCCAGACCTTTGGGTCCTCCACCAAATCCTTTACCTCCATGGTACAATCCAGATGCCCATTGTCCTTTCCATGGGGGTGCCCCTGGACATGATTTAGAAGGATGTTATGCTTTAAAGCATATTGTGCGAGACCTGGTTGAGAAGAAGATTCTTTCATTTCGAGACGTTGGACCCAATGTCAAAAGTAACCCTTTTCCAGCGCATGGTGATGTTAATGCCATCGAGGATGCTTCTAATGTGTGTATAATCAAAAACGTGGAAGATGTTAAAACTCCGTTGCTAGCGCTTCATGCAGGATTGGTGGGGGCTAGATTAATTGATACATGTCACGACAACTGTGAGGAATGTGTCGTTCATCCAAGAGGATGTAAAGTGGTACGAAATGACATTCAGAACTTGATGGATCAAGGTGTTTTACAAATTTGTGGTCCAACAACAAACGAGGAAGTTTCAGTCATTGAACCCGTTTTTAATATACCAGAACCGTTTAAGGTAACTTATCACAGAAGAGATGTTGTTCATCCATCACCCGTGGTAGTTTGCATGCCTACCCCAATTCCTTTTGAAAGCACCAAGGCGGTACCCTGGAAGTACGACATAACGGTGGTAGATGGGGTGGTAGATGGAAAGCCCGAAGCTGCTGAAAGTAAGAAAGGTTTGGAGAATGTTGACACCGACATCACTAACATCGCAGGGACAAGCAGGATGACCCGCAGTGGTCGGATTTATACTCCCAATATTAATGTGAACCCTCAAGAGCCAACAAGGGAAGCTGCAAATGTAAATCCTACCCCATAGCATGGAGGGGCACAGCCGGCTGTGCAAACAGATGAAGCAAGTGAGTTCCTAAGGATAATAAAGAAATCTGACTACAAGATAGTTGATCAGTTACATCAAACACCATCAAAAATATCTATCTTGTCTTTGCTTCTGAATTCCGAAGCTCATAGGGAGGCTCTACTAAAAGTGCTTGCTCAGGCTCATGTTACCCAAGATATAACGGTTGGCCAATTCGATGGAGTGGTCGCCAATATCACAGCCTACAACACTCTAAGTTTCAGCAATGAAGAGCTACCCAAAGAGGGGAAGAATCACAACCGCGCCTTGCATGTATCCATAAAGTGCCAAGAAAATGCTCTGGCCAGAGTTTTAGTTGACAGTGGATCATCCCTCAATGTTCTACCAAAGAGGGCACTCGCTAAATTGTCTTACCAAGGTTCGGAGTTGAAACCTAGTGCGCTTGTGGTGAAAGCATTTGATGGTTCATGAAGGACAGTAGTTGGAGAGGTAGAGTTACCAATACAGATCGGACCGCATGTATTCCCCATCAATTTCCAAGTCATGGACATAAATCCAGCTTATAGCTGCCTTTTGGGACGCCCATGGATACATGCTGTTGGGGCAGTAACTTCTACTCTGCATCAAAAGATGAAGTTCGTTGTCGATGACAAGCTCGTCATTATCTCAGGTGAAGAAGATTTTATCATCAGTCAACTCTCCTCTTTCCGTTATATTGAGGCTGATGAGGATGCCTTAGAAACCTCTTTTCAAGCCCTTGAAATATCCAATGCCACACTTGAAGAGGTTAAGGATCCTATTGATAAAACCAGTTTGTCGTTCGCTTCTTTGAAGAGTGCAAGATCAGCAGTTGAAAGTGGAGGCCCTGCAGGTTGGGGGCAAGTCGTCAACGTCAGCGAGAAAAATGACCGTTTTGGTTTGGGGTACAAGCCTTCTGCTAATGGAGGAGCCCTGGTCCCTGCAAAGGACCGTGTGCGGAGCATACAAGAAGTCTTCCTGAGCACAGGATTTATCCATGGAGATCAAGTTGGTGCAGTGGAAGATGACACCGAAGATGGAGAAACATCAAACCTAATATACCGGTGTGAAGCATCCCTGACAAATTGGGAAGCGGTTGAGATTCCAGAAGTTTTTTCCGTGTCAAAGTAATTGTGTTTTCCTTTGTGTTTTTGAAAATCCTTAGCTCTGCCCAAGGCTAATGGATCATTTATAGGGCCCCTTTTGAATTTCAAAAAAAAATCATTATGACAAATAAAGAGCATTTTGTTCAAATTCTTGTCGTTCATTTATTTTGTTTTTCTTTCCTTAAAAGGGCAATCATTTCAAAAACTACAAAAATATTTTTTATTTCTTTTGCATTTTATTTCCATTTTTCTAAAAAAAACCATCATTAAAAAACATGCAGAATAGTCAATAAACCAGTTGAATTCGATGACCCCGCTACTTCCTATAATTTTGAACTCCCCATCTACCAAGCGGAAGAGGAGAGTGAGGAAGATTGTGATTTCCCTGAAGAACTGGAAAGGATGCTCGAGCACGAGTCAAAAGCCCTTCAGCCACATCAAGAACCAGTGGAAACAATCAACCTTGGCACCGAGGAAGACAAGAAAGAGGTCAAAGTTGGGACTACACTTGAGGCAAGCATCAAAGAGAGATTGATCAAGTTGCTACATGAATATGTAGATGTATTTGCTTGGTCGTATCAGGATATGCCAGGTTTAGATACTGATATTGTGGTCCACAAGCTACCACTACAGCCAGATTGTCCGCCAGTGAAGCAGAAGCTCCGAAGAGCAAGACCCGACATGGCTCTAAAGATTTGTGACGAGGTGAAACGTCAATTTGATGCCGGTTTTCTAGCAGTTGCAAAGTACCCTCAATGGGTAGCCAACATTGTGCCAGTACCCAAAAAGGATGGCAAGGTCAGGATGTGTGTTGATTACAGGGATCTAAACAAAGCTAGTCCAAAGGACGATTACCCCCTGCCACATATTGACACTCTGGTAGACAACACTGCTAAGTTCGCAGTCTTCTCCTTTATGGACGGATTCTCGGGTTATAATAAAATTAAGATGGATCCAGAGGACATGGAAAAGACCACATTCATCACCCCTTGGGGAACATTTTGCTACAAGGTAATGCCATTCGGTCTCAAAAATGTTGGGGAAACTTACCAAAGAGCAATGGTCACTCTTTTCCATGACATGATGCACAAGGAAATTGAGGTTTATGTGGATGATATGATTGCAAAATCCCAAAGTGAAGAGGATCACATAGACCACTTGCAAAAGCTATTTGAGCGTCTTCGGAAATTTCGACTACGGCTGAATCCTGCTAAATGCACCTTCGGTGTCCGATCTGGAAAGTTGCTTGGTTTCATCGTCAGTCAACGAGGAATTGAGGTAGATCCAGACAAGGTTAGGGAAATACAAGAAATGCCTGCTGCGCGTACAGAGAAAGAAGTTAGAGGATTCCTGGGACGTTTGAACTACATCTCTAGGTTTATATCTCATATGACTGCTACGTGTGAATCTATATTCAAGTTGCTCAGAAAAGATCAAGCAGTTGAATGGAATTCTGACTGCCAAATGGCTTTTGAGAAGATCAGACAATACCTGGAAGAGCCCCCTATTCTAATTCCACCTGTTCAAGGGAAACCACTCTTTATGTACTTAACTGTGCTTGAAAAGTCAATGGGATGTGTGCTGGGACAACATGACGAAACCGGTCGAAAGGAGCATGCCATCTATTATCTAAGTAAGAGATTTACCGATTGTGAAACCCGATACTCACTCTTGGAGAAAACTTGTTGTGCTTTAGCATGGGTCGCTCGTCGTTTAAGACAATACATGATTTGCCACACTACTTTGTTGATCTCAAAAATGGATCCAATAAAGTACATCTTTGAAAAGCCTGCTTTGACTGGAAGACTCGCCCGTTGGCAGATGTTACTATCTGAGTATGACATCCAATATGTATCTCAGAAAGCCATTAAAGGAAGTGTGTTGTCTGATTACTTGGCAAACCAGCCCGTTGAAGATTACCAACCGTTGAAGTTTGACTTCCCTGATGAAGATATTATGGTAGTAAAAGATTGTGAAATCCCAGGACTTGATGAAGGACCTGAACCCGGATCTCGGTGGAAGCTCATGTTCGATGGTTCCTCCAATTACATGGGGCATGGCGTAGGAGTTGTTCTGTTAAATCCGAATGGTGGATACACTCCTTTCACAGCAAGATTGTGTTTTGATTGCACAAATAATATAGCAGAATATGAGGCGTGCATCCTAGGCATCGAAGCAGCCATTGATCTTCGAATCAAAATCCTCGAAGTATGTGGAGACTCAGCCTTGGTGATATACCAAGTCAAGGGCGAATGGGAAACCCGTGATACCAAGTTGATCCCATATCGTGCCTATGTCATGGAATTAATAAAATACTTTGACGAAATCACTTTCCGTCATATCCCGAGAACTGAGAATCAAATTGCTGATGCTTTGGCTATGTTGCCTTCAATGTACCAAGTTAGATTCCATAATGAAACACCTCTCATTCAGATCGAGCGAAAAGTTGAGCCTGCCTACTGTCAGTCAGTTGAAGAGGAAGCCGATGGTAAACCCTGGTTTCACGACATCAAATGCTTTTTGCAAAATCAAGAATATCCAACAGATGCAACAACCCTTGACAAGAAAACATTGAGGAAGTTAGCATCTAAATTCTTCTTAAGCAATGGTGTGTTGTACAAGAGAAATCACGACATGATTCTGCTCAGATGCGTGGATGGACGTGAAGCGGACCTGTTAATCAAGGAGATTCATGAAGGATCCTTTGGAACTCGTGCCAATGGGCATGCCATGGCCAAGAAGATTTTGAGAGCTGGTTATTACTGGTTGACCATGGAATCCGATTGCTTCAATTATGCTAGAAAATGTCATAAATGCCAAATCTATGCTGACAAGGTACATGTGCCTCCGACCCTGCTAAATGTTTTGACGTCACCTTGGCCTTTCTCAATGTGGGGCATCGACATGATTGGCACCATCGAGCCTAAAGCTTCCAATGGTCACCGCTTCATCCTGGTTGCCATTGATTACTTTACCAAATGGGTAGAAGTCGCCTCTTACGCTAATGTGACAAAACAAGTGGTTGCACGGTTCCTCAAGAAAGAGATTATTTGCCGTTATGGAATTCCAAGCCGGATCATCATAGATAATGGGACGAATCTGAACAATAAAACCATGAAAGAATTATGCGAGAGCTTCAAGGTTGAGCACCATAACTCTTCACCATATCATCCAAAGATGAATGGCGCCGTTGAAGCCGCTAATAAAAACATCAAGAAAATCCTGCAAAAAATGGTGAAAACCTATATGGATTGGCACGAAATGCTACCCTTTGCACTGCATGGATACCGGACTTCCGTCCGCACTTCAACAGGGGCAACCCCGTTCTCTTTGGTATATGGGATGGAAGCAGTTCTCCCAATTGAAGTAGAGATACCTTCAATGAGAATCCTGATGGAGACCAAGCTAGAAGAGGCTGAGTGGATTCAAAATAGATTTGATCAGTTAAACCTCATAGATGAGAAGCGAATGACTTCTTTGTGCCATGGACAATTATACCAGAAACGGCTTAAAAGGGCTTTTGACAAGAAAGTACGTATTCGGGAATTCAGAGAAGGAGACCTCGTGCTTAAGAAGATCTTGCCAATACACAAGGACTCACGTGGGAAGTGGACTCCCAATTATGAAGGCCCATATGTTGTGAAGAAAGCCTTCTCCGGAGGTGCCTTGATTCTCACAACTATGGATGATGAAGAGCTCTCATACCCCGTGAACTCTGATGCAGTTAAGAAATACTATGCCTAATAAAGACCCGCTAAACCGAAAACCTGAAAGGGCGACTTAGGCAAAAAAAAAAGGGTATCCCGGTGGACTGAAAACCCGAAAGGGCGGTCCAGGCAAAAGTTAGGGATGAATAAAAATGGTAGCTCGCTAAGTTGAAAACCTGAAAAGGCGACTTAGGCAAAAAGGAGCGTCCCGGTGGATGGAAAACCCGAAAGGGCGATCCAGGCAAAAGTTAGGGGCACAAGGCATAAACTGCATCAGTTGTTACTGATTAACACCGAAGAATTGGAGGTGGAAGATTAATCCAGTCACTCCCCTTAGGAGCAAGGTTTTGGGGGAATCATATCTATTAAGGATGTTAGTGGTCACTGAATTCAACGTAAACCTTTCCTTATTGCCATTTTCCAAAATTTGTAACACTCTATGGAGCTACGCCATTTGTGTGCTACCATTCTTGAATAAAATATAAGTTTTCCCAATCATTGTTAGTTGTGTTCATCTACGCTTTTCTTTGTTATGCAAAATGTCATTTATTTGTTAATAATGAAATTTTGAAACTTGAAAAAGAATTTGAAATTTAGTGAAAAAACAAAATTACTTTGATATATGTGAAAATCAAAGGAAAATCATTTGTTTCCCCGAAAGCCTCAAGGTTGCATAAATATTCCTGGATCACCAACAAAAATCCCCATGGAATATAACTCATTAATCCTCCAGAAGGATGGACCTTTGGTTATTTATAATTGTCAATCATGATAGATTCTCCTCTGGACACGCCTGTTAATTGTACGGGTATGAGTTATTGGGGTTGAGGAATCAGAATCTCTGTAAACAGTCCCTACAAACTCCCAGTCTGCCAAGTGTCAGCATTCCCATAATCATGATCATTCATATATCATGCATTCAAATCATGCATAGCCGAAATGTACTTCGTGCTCATTAAGCATTGACCTAGGTCTTATTGTTGATCCTTTGTCTTTTGACCTCTAATTCCAGTTTGTCTGTGGTATCCTTGAACCAACATCCGGTTTTCGTAGTCATTTTTCAAGTCCAATTGTTGTCGAACTTGATTCCATTATCAGGTCATATATGAATCTGTTGTTCAAGCCATTCAGGTCATATGTGAACCTGTTGTTGAACTTTATTCCATTATCAGGTCATATATGAACCTGTTGTTCAAGCCATTCAGGTCATATGTCCACCTGTTGTTGAACTTTATTCCATTCTCAGGTCATATATGAACCTGTTGTTCAATACTAATCAGGTCATATATGAACCTATTGTTGAGCTTTTATTCCACCATCAGGTCATATATGAACCTGTTGTTCAGTGCTATTCAGGTCATATATGAACCTGTTATTGAACTTTATTCCATTGTCAGGTCATATATGAACCTGTTTGTTCAGTGCTAGTCAGGTCATATATGAACCTGTTATTGAACTTTAATCCATTGTCAGGTCATATATGAACCTGTTGTTGAGCTTTAATCCATTGTCAGGTCATATATGAACCTATTGTTGAGCTTTATTCCAGTGTCACGTCATATATGAACCTGTTCTAAAGAGTCTTTCTCTATGAATGTTTCAGTGTTGTCAGGTCATATATGAACCTGTTGTTGTGTTTTATTCTAGTATTACCAGGTCATATGAACCTGTTGATACACTCTTCTTGAATTTTTCTGAGTTTGTTAGGTCATATCTGAACCTGCTGTCAGAACTTCTTGATATTCCCCAGCATTGTCAGGTCATATATGAACCTGTTGTTGTGTTTTATTCCAGTATTGCCAGGTCATATATGAACCTGTTGTAGCATTTTTTTCCCTTTATTCGGGTTTAGTAAGTCATATGTGAACTTACTACCGAAATCCCTTGTATTCTAAGTATCGTTTATCAAATTTCACTTTGAGTACTCCCCAATGTGTGTCTGATTCTCCAGCAGGAATGTTTTCCCCAACAAAGTTGTTTTTTACCATTTGTCTGTCTCCTTGTGGGTCATCAGCATTCCCCACAGATTGGTCTGTCTAGTGGCATCTCCTCTTAAGGGTTCACCATATCCCTAGCAGATAAAAATTAAAAAAGAAAAGAATCATGCATCCATGCATATCATATCATGTCATATCATATCATATCACATCATTTCATAAGGATTCAGGATCAAAATCCGGGTCTTCTGAGTATTTAACCATCTCCCACTATGATCATATGAAGAGTGTCCTGCTTCATATTCTCTAGTTGAAGACGCTTAAATAGGGGCAACTGTCACACCCCAATTTTGGCCCTGAAATTTTTCCATCACTCATTTATTTTTCTTTTCTCCTCATGACCATTTCATTTGGTCATGAGTCTACCCACTGACTTGTTTGTTTAGACTTATCATCACCTGCTATTCCATAAATCTTTGGGCCTCGCCATGTTGTCTCGAGATGGAGTGATTATTTTCCCTTGGTCAAGCAAGACATGGGACCCTTGATCATGTGATAAAATCAGTTATTGCTTTGGTGTAATAACCAGTAAAGCTGCACTGAGAAGCTTACACCCAGAAACATGTGATGGATCAAGTTGTGTAAAAGGGTGTGTGGCAATATGTTTTACACATCTTTGGATTTATTTGCTTTAGGTAAGAACAGAGTAAGAGGCTTCGTGACTGCATTTGGGAGATGATTAACTTAATGAAAAGGAACATAATGGAGTAAAGTCACTTGAGACTTTTGTTCAATTGGCTTTTATGTAGTTTAACTTTAAGATTCAATGTTGCTGTTACCAGCATTTTTGGTTCAAGATCGCTTTTGTGATATAGTCAGTAGAGCTCCCAATTTACATTACTTCAATGTCTATATTGAATCAATGGCAGGTGTTAAGGATCCTGATACTAGTTCTGTAGTGCAAACACGGGATCTGGTGCCGGTGTTGGTACCTCTGGTTCGAGTTCCAGTCATGTTGGTCTGATAGCCGGCGTAAATGTTGGAGTAGTGAGTACAGTTGGTCTCGACCGGACTTTGATACATACTATGTAGGAAAAGAGGAGGCGCATAAAGACAACAAATTGAAAGTTGCAATCCATGCGTTTGTTTTTACTTGAAAGATTACAAAGTAATCGAATCGTGTTTGATACAATTAGTGCTAACATGGAAGTCACCTGCTAGAATATCCCAGCTGGAAAATGAGCAGGAACCGAACCTAGTGCATGTCAAAGAAAATAATTGGCTCGTGAAGCATTTTCTTCTTGAACATTTACAACATCCATTATTCAGTTTTTCATTCAACTCAGTTTCTCATTCAACTCGTCTTATGGAGTGTTTGAGTTTCTGTTGGATATGTAACTTAAGTGCTTTTTGTTCAATTACACAATACAATGTATACAAAATTCATAAATTCTTTGAAATGTAAATTTTTTTTCCGGATTCATTCACTTGTTCTTCACTATTAGCATGGAGAGAAGCTTCAATTTGATGATCTTGAGAATGTTCCCGCATTTTTCTTGTTGTGTCATGATTATCCTAGGATGTATGTTCCTGCCAACAACAGTGGAAAGCAAATCATAAGTTCGTCCCAAGCATACTGTATATACAAAGAAGTTGGCACTCGGGTTTTGTTACAAGAAGAAGGGGATTACCTTTTGTTTTAAGTGGTGGGTCGTTTGAATTTAGCCTTGAAGAACCTTTAGCTTTCGCAGTAGAAAGTCTTCGAAGCTTGCACTGCCGGCGATCTCTTGTGGACAACTGTTGAAGCATTGAGAATTGAGAAAGAATACCATGCTGTTGTTGTTAATTTTGCCGTCAAATGCGAGGCCGCCTAGTGATGTCAGTAATTTAACCGCTGCAGCTCCAACAACTCTAAGGGCTACATCAATATCCTGCAATCATGCACCAGTTTCTTTGCACGGATGCACAATACGATGTTCATTATTACAAAATGATAGGTAATTATTTTCTGTTACCTGCTTCATGAAAGCTTTCATATCACAAGCAAGGCCTACCTCAACTTCCTGCAGAGTTGTACCAGTTTCTTTGCACGGATGCACGGTTGCATTTTCTCTGTCGGCAGAACTTTCATCTCTTGATCCTCTGTCAAAATTTAAGGACTTTCTACAGGAAGTTTTCGCAGATTCTGGCATCATTTTTCCCGGCAAGTCTCTGGATATTTCAGTAGGAGTGAAAAACTTGTGTATCTTCTGGTAATAACATGGAACTGTTTGATGCATGCTTAACCGGAGTGTTTAAATCACAAGAAGTACAACATCAGTCCAAGCTTCTAAAAACAATTTTCTCTCTTACATCAAAACCACTTGCAAAACTAGCCACCAGGATCAACGAGCTTCATGAAAACTTCAGTCAGAAACATGAGTGCATAGTTGGACAGAAAGATTTAGGCTTTGGCTAAAGGAACTGTCAGCTAATATTACTCAAATACACCTGCAAAAAAATTAATGATTAACTCCAACAGCATTCAAAGGCACTCACTGTAATATGTGTTGAGAACAAATTTCATCGTATCCGGTTAAGATTAACTGCCTTAGATCATAGACATGATTTTGCTGCACCTGATTAAACAAATAACAAGACATCGAGAATTGCGTCTTCATTCCAACAAAAACGGCTTCACTTGCGCATTAAAGCTATGTTCGAACTCCATAATCGACAACAAGGTTCCACAAACCTGAAACACAAATTGATGAAACAGACTCGCGTTCAAATCTTCATTGAATCAAAATCCCATACTGAGCAATCCAAACTCGTGTGTGTAAAGAGCAGAATGACGTGGGAGACGAAGAACTTACCAAATTCAACGCACTAGAATCATAGCTTTGGTGCAGAAGGCTTGAGCTTGATGCAGAGAAGTTGCTCATGCTTTTACTAAATATTCACTGCAGTAAAAGATAAAACAATTAGCAAGGCTGTAGAAAATTCAGAAAATACCCGAAATGGAATGGAGACAAAATTCGAAGAAAAAGCGCAGGTTCAGATTATCGTTCCAAGAACAAGCATCAAACAGGACAATCCGAATTCTGAGCCCTGAAAGGAGTTCGCAGAGATACTTCTTGGATCACCAAAGACTAAATTGAAACCTTAATCTGCAAGATATAAAAAGGGAAGGTGAGATTGAGGAAGGGAGGGGACGAAAAATTGGGAGGCGGACAAAACACCACAAAAACCCTAATCCCAAAATATAAAAAAAACTGGTATTTGAAGAGGCGAAGGAAGAAGATTTAAGCATCACCTGAGCCGTCGTCATTGCCGAAGGTAAGATTTTCACTTGATTCTCTCTTTGAAACCATGGATTCGCGCTCTCCTTGGGTAATGTTGTGAGCGATTGTGAGGGACGGATGAACGATTGAGGGAGCGAAGGTGGAGGAGGGGCGTTTGAGTGAGCGATGATGAGCGATTATGAGGGACAACTGAGAGTGATGGGTGAAGTTTGAGAGAGACGCGGTTGAGAGGCGTAAGAGGGAGTTTGAAGATGATGAACTTTTCTGGGTTTTGTTACAGTACCTCTCACCTTTTTTTCTTTTATTCATTCTCTTTTTATTTTTCAACAAAACCAACATTTAAAAATATAAAAGATTCTACCTTTAGTCTTCCTGTATTTTTAGTTAATAGTGTATATTAGTATATTATTTTGATATTCCCAATCCATTGGCCTCTAGAACCCAACAGCCAGGCGGCTGGGTTTAATTTCTTGGTAGTCCAACAGACTATTTTATCTTAGTTTTTATTTTTAATTCTAATTTTAATCCATTCTGGTTTACTTATCCGAATTAGCATTAAAATAGCAAATAATCATGAATAGTCTAGTGGAGAGAGGGTGGTTCCATTGTCTTTAGTGGAGGGGGTTCGATACTTGGGATAGCAAGTCTTCATGTTTCTATTTGATATGCTTACTATTTTATTTAATTTTGTATATAACCTCTACTATTTATTTTATTTTAAATTTTTGTCAATTTAATTTAATCAATGTTTAGTTGTGTGTATCTTTAAATGTTTACCTTTTAGATTTAATTAATGGTTGAACTTCCGATACTATTTTATTCGATTAGTCAATTTTTGTGTGTTAACTAATTTAGTTAGGTTATTAGTACCCATATCCATACTTTTACACGTGTGAATAATCATACTCAAATTTCATTCGATTTCAAAATCAATTTCAACCTTCTTCGATTTCAAAATACATTCCAAAAATAAATGTGAATCATTTCAAGATCATTTCACAAATCAAACATAATATTCAAAACCTTTTCTAAAGCGTGAAGAAAAAGATTATCCTGGAGGGAATATCCAGTCATAATCCTGAATATTAGGCTCAAGCTGTAAGAGCTTGCAAGCCGTTAATATTCGTCTTCTCTTTAACACTCTAATATTCAAATCGTTTTCTAAATAAAGCGTGAAGAAAAAGATTATCCTGGAGGGAATATCCAGTCATAATCCCGAATATTAGGCTCAAGCTGTAAGAGCTTGCAAGCCGTTAATATTCGTCTTCTCTTTAACACTCTAATATTCAAATCATTTTCTAAATAAAGCGTGAAGAAAAAGATTATCCTGGAGGGAATATCCAGTTATAATCTCGAATATTAGGCATAAGCTGTAAGAGCTTGCAAGCCGTTAATATTCGTCTTCTCTCCAAAATATTTATAAATATTTAAGCCATGTTCTTAATAAAGTTGGAAGAAAAAGATTACCTGGATGGAATATCCAGTCGTAATCCCGAATATTAGGCTCAAGCTGTAAGAGCTTGCAAGCCATAAATATTCGTCTTCCCTCCAAAACATTCGTAAATATTCGAATCATTTTCTTAACAATATTGGAAAGAAACAGACTGCCTGGGTGGAATGTCCATACGTAGTCCCGAGCGTTAGACTCAAGCCGTAAGAGCTTGCAAGTCATAAGTACTCGTCTTCCAAACTTTAAAATACTTAATTCCTACCCTAAATACTCTTTCAATAAAGATGGAAATGGAACATGGCGTATACCGTGCACTCCTGAGGCTAGGATTCGAGATGTATATCTCGCTCATCCAAGTCCTCGCCATCACTTAAAATACATCCAACCAAATCAAACTCTTTTCTCTCCGCCGTGCGATTAATCAAAAACCTTTTTCATAAATGAAAGATATATTGTCTTAAGGTGATGCAAAACAATGTTTCGGCCACGATTGTTGAGTCGAGATAAGTGACGCTTTTCCGAATGTAGATTTATAAATCTGTTTGATATGTGGTATGCGTCCACTCCTCATCTGTTTTGGGTAAAACAATGTTTTCGTCGATTAATACAGTATAGCTTTCGCTAAAATCGACCAACTAACAAACATTTTTCTACCCAGAACTACGTAAGCCTTGATTTCTCTTTTGAGATACGTAGGAGCAGGATTTATAAATCTTGTCAGGCCCACTAATAAAAAACTTAGGTTTAGTCCTTCGTCAAAAATCCAAAAACATTCTCTTCTCATCCTTTCTCTCTTTCCCACCTAATAATTCGAAAAGCCTAATATTTCAACTAACACTAACGCACACAACTAACCTAATGGTTCCCGTTGAATACAACGGACGTGAGGGGTGCTAATACCTTCCCCTTGCGTAATCGACTCCCGAACCCTGATATTGGTTGCGATGACCATATCTTATCCTTTCTTTTAGGGGTTTTATCGATATTTTCCCTTTCCCTTTTTAGGGAATAAATAAGGTTCAGTGGCGACTCTGTTCAATCCATCATTGCGAGCGTGCGATTGCGCTTCGCTTTAAAGTCGTATCCCCATTTTGTCGAGGTGCGACAGCAACTTTTCGTCATCGGAGTATGCAACCATTTTACAGAAATAGGCTTGCACATGGGTCTTCGGGCAAGAGTTGCCATTGTATTTCTCAAATATCGGGACCTTGAATTTCGGTGGCACTCTCACACCTGGGACCAGCCCCAAGTCAGCAACATCTACTCCCAGAGGATTCTGTCCTTCCATTGCCTTCAACCTCTCTTCCAATCTTCTAAACATGGGGTCCACACCATGACCCATACCAAAGTCTTCCTGCAGCAGGGGGAACTGATCGTCCTGATCATCATGAACGGGTTGTTGACCGGAGGTGACATGTAGGATTG
Organism: Lathyrus oleraceus; assembly: GCF_024323335.1. Classification (NCBI taxonomy): domain Eukaryota; kingdom Viridiplantae; phylum Streptophyta; class Magnoliopsida; order Fabales; family Fabaceae; genus Lathyrus; species Lathyrus oleraceus. The sequence goes on along the minus strand of NC_066580.1, from coordinate 229,553,917 downwards.
GGATAGGCCCTGGTCCATTGGGTCCATTAGCCTCTCTAGCTGGAGGATCAGTCACCGTCTCTGGTTGAGCAGGGGGATTCCTCTGTATCATCTGCCTGAGCTCTTGTTGTCCCTGAGCCACCCCTTAAACCACATCCATGAATTGATTCATGCGGATTTTCATCTCGGCGAACTCTGCCTGTAGGCTTTCCATTACTCTTTGTTGGTTTCTGCGAGTACCGTACCGGTGAATGCCTGGGTCAGCTATCCTGATTATGGAACACCAAATAAACTGAGAACACTGTGGCGGTACCTGTTATGCAAGACATGCTAATGAATATGTAAATGCAATGACATGTTTATCAATTCCAAAGGTATTCTACCCCCTTGATTCTAGTCGCTCAATAGATAAACGATGTAAAAAAAAAAACTAAGCCGTTGATGAGAACCAAGAAAATTCCTACTAGAATCAAGTAGAAGATATAAACCCCACAGAAATGGATAAACATGTGTGAATGATTATGAATGCAAAATGATGTGATGCAAAATGATGTGAATGCAGTGCAGTGGCATGGGAATCAGGATCGTTGTATCTGCTTGAACATCTGTCAGGTTGCACTGTCTGGAGAGAAATTAAGAGCACACCAAACAAAGGTCATGGGATGGATCATGTTATCCTTAATATCAACCACCCATTTTGGTGGATTATGGTTTACACCTTATCAACACCCAAGTTTCATTGATATTAAGGATACCTGATCGAATCAACCATGAATCAAGGGTTTGTTGCAAGTCACGAGCATGGAGTTTAGGTTAAGAACCACCCAAAAGGAGTGTACTAAGGTTTAAACCTGCCAAACATGTTCTACAGAAGGTTCCCATACTCATAATCCCATCTTTCGGATATTATCGGAGGAACGACTACTCGTATTCCAAAAATATTCTCAAGAGAGACTCTTATGAGTGTAGTATCGCGTAACAATCGTATCAAATCTTACACTTGAACGACTTTCGCACTACGTCCTACGAATAGGCCAAGATGGGTTTGGTAAACTAAGGTCCTCGGCTTCTAAGGTCTATATTGGAAAAAGTAATGTCTAACCACAACTTACTTGTGTGACATTATTGATCTCAACATGACCTCCACCAAGTGAATGGGCTTGCAAGTCAACTTGCTAAGGAATAACTCCACACAAGTCGACAAGACTATGCCATTCTCCTATCCTAAGTGCACTCGAGTTCGGGTATAGAACTCATCTCACAAAGATCACCAAGCAGCCATAGCCAGCCAACAGATACAGTAATGATATGTACACAATGCAATAAGGTAAAGCAGGTAAATAAATAATTGTACAAAAGCATGAACACCCAATAAACAAACAAACTACAAAATCTAGGAGGGACTCGCTTAGGGAAACCGGGTCCCCAGCAGAGTCGCCAACTGTCGCAACCTCAAAAATACAGTGTGCGAAAAAACAACCGGCGAAAGAAAATGACAGAAGAGTCGCCACCGTGCGTTATTTATCCCCAAAGGAGGGAAAGGAAACGCTAGAAGTAAACCTGAAAAGAGGAAAGGAAAAGACAAGGTCTCGCAACCAAATCTTGGGTTCGGGAGTCGGTTATGCGAAGGGAAGGTATTAGCACCCCTACGCATCCGTAGTACTCTACGGGATCCACTTTTGTAGTTCTTGTCTAAAGGGTGTGAGTTTATCTTGTGCTGTTTACTAAAAAAAAGGGATTAAATGAAAATGACTCGCGCGGATGTCGTATCCACTGCATACGTATCTCATCTGAATATGAGAATTAGAGTCTTCGTAGCTCGGCTGACCTATGGGTTAGGGGGATGTGTGCTCGCTAAGACATCACGTCTTATGCCTACGTATCTCATCTGGAATGAGAATCAGAGCAATCCGTAGTTCGGATAACTACGGGGTTATGGATTACGTTTTGGACGAATAACGTTACTACACAATCTACCGGATGATCGGCCTTTGGAGACTTACTCACCTGTAGTAGAAGGAGTAAACGTGTGTTTAGGAGAAGAAAAATCAATGAAGGGTTAGGGTTTGGGATGCTCATGCAAAAAGGCAGTCCTTGACGAAGGAACCTGTAAAAAAAAACACACAAAAACATTGCCTCCTATCGAGGTCTTCCAGCTAGGAAAGCAGTAAAATGCGTGAAAAATGTAAAAGTACCACGCGGATAAAGATCCGAAGTAACAGCAATTAGAGGAATGGGAAACCCAGGGATCCTTCCAAGCTAAACACTATCAAAGAAAGTGAGTCAGTACAGGTAATCGGAATGAAACCTCCAGGGGGTATGCCACAAATAAAGTGGAAAACCACGCAAGTTATCCCTGCAAAAGTCATGTGAGCCCTCACAAAAACTCAACAAACAGGTTAGAGACAAAAAATAGGGTAATCAAGGGTTGCCCCCAAATCAAAATGTAACCACATGAATCATGCCATTAAAATTCACAAAAAAGACATGCATCAAAAGGGTATCAAATTCACCCATAATACCTCAAACATTCAGAGTATTCAAATTCAAAGCTCAAAGGTAATGGGAATAAGGGCAAACCTGATTGGAGAGCTTGATTGAAATTGAGTTGCACCCGTGAGGTTTACAAAACAATCTTTAGGGTTTATGTGAGGCAGAGGTGATTCTGTGCAGTTGAGTTCCCTTCAGGGTTTGGAGGCTGCTCTGAACTCCGTTAGCTCTTCTCTCACTATCTTTTTCCAGTCAGGGTAATAGGAATATAATTGCCTTTTGTTTCACTGAAACTCTGAATTTATAACCTGATTTTTGTGGACCTGTGGGCTCAAATGAGAGAGGTCCAAGTCCAAGATTTTTTCTTTTATTTATTTATTTATTTATTTTATTTATTATTATTATTATTTATTTATTTATTTATTTTCGTTTTTTTTTAAATATTCCGATTGCCATGATAAAATGCAAATGCTAAATGACCTAAAAATAAATGCATTCATGAGGTGTAAAGCGTATGCTTCCAGGAAAATGAAGGGTAAATTTTGGGGTATTACAAGGTGTAGCGTGAAATAGGTGCGGGATAGGAATTTCACTTTGGGCTTGGATGAACCAAGACCAATTAGAATTAAGCCAAATGGATGAAATTTAACTTGGAAAAAGTCAGCAGAAATTTGAATATGCACGCGCGCTCCTCATGGCAACTCAGACCACCTGTGTCGAACCTCCAACAAGGGCTACCGCGCCAGAAATTGCTTCCGGCGGCGGTGGCTACCAGAAATGAAAAAAAAGGATCTACCTCCGACCTCGTCTTGACCTCCTGATCATGAATCCAACATCTAATTTCCCTAATTTCTGACCTAGATCCATAACCGAAACCAATTTCTCAAGAACCCTAAAAAATCAAATCTAAATTACACCTCCATGAACAAGATTCGAGGTTCCTCGTGATAGGGTTTTGCAACAGCGTGGTGTAAGGTTCAGCATAGCAACCAAAATGCAATGAAATGATGAAAGTGGACCTACCTCTGAAGCTGAGTCTTGCTCTGGCGAGTGTTGATCGGAGAAGATGAAGACGGAAAATCATGTGTTCAAACAAGTATAGTATTGCCTTTATCTTCTTCTGATTTGCTTGTTTTCCAATTATTCCTCTTCCAAAATTCTGTCACGTGATGAGGTTGCGCTCACTCTTCTTGAGCTTCAATGAAGCTTCAATGGAGTTTTAGAAATTAAGCTTTGAGTGTGAGAGGGAGAGGATTTAGAGTGAACTTAGGAGCTTGAGAGTGATGGTTGCAAAACAAGAAAAATTGAAATGATGATGATGATCATGGTTAAATAGGTGTTAGGCTTGGATTAGAGTAGGCTTGCAACTCAGGTTTGGAGTTAGTTAGGTGAGGTCTGGAGTTAGTTGGTTTGAACTCAGTGAGCTACTCACTGAGTTAGTTTGTTATGGCCGTGAAAGTTATCATGACAGTTGGTTGGTTAATTGAATGGGAAGTGTTCAAGTGGTTTCTTATGACTGGCCATTGCAGGTTAGGACTTAAATGGAATTAGGCTTTAATGTTGACTGATAACATTCTATCTACTTGGCTCAGGTGTGGATGACTTGCAGCTGTGGGTATATGACAGTACAAGTGTGATGCCATGACATGTTGAATCTTTTGGTGAGCCAAACACTACTATATATTTTGACTTATAGAGGTTAGTATCGCTATCTACTTGGAACTCACTACTAAACTTGTATTATGGGAACGGTCATGGTGCATTGGTGATGGCCAAAGGTTGATGTAAATAGGCTTGGTGTTTGGCCCTGTCTGCAGGTACTTCAACATGATATTGACAAAATATAGCCACATGCTCACTTGGCTCAAGGTTGGTTGTAGGGTATCAGCATTGCCATGTCCTATGTAGGTGTGAATCTTTGGCTTATTGTGCAACATGATTAACATTGCCCTGGCTCAAGTGAGATGTGATCACATGACTTGCATATATTTGTTGACTGCTCTTGCTTCAGGTTAGAAATTTATCCAACTGCAGGTAAGCAGGTTTGTGGCTTTTGCAAAGTCTCAAGACTGAGTCTACATTCTTGGTAGGACTATGATGCATTCTCATGATGCAGTTGCTCCTGGATAAGGTATGGTTGGATGTTATTTGGAAGTCATTCGTATGTTAAGTGTTTGCTACATGATGTGCCCTTGACCTGTCCAGGTTTGAGGGTTGCAGACATGGTAGCTTGTTCTTGCATGGTATTTGATTCTGCTTGGTATGTACTGATTCAAATGGCTTAGTGTAGGTTGCATTTTAGGACTTGCTTTGTTGTTTTGGCTTGTGGTTTGGTTCCTTAATGCAGAATGTAATGTGGTCGTGGTAGGTATGGTATGAGTTTGTATGCAGCAACTTGCATCATTGTGGTCTTGCAGTTGGTAGGTCTGCTTCATGTTACAGTGATATTTTTATGTTATGACATGGCTTTTGATGTAGCAGCAAGCACTTTGTGAACTTGCTTGAGCTAGCATTGCAGTGGATGCTTTGCAGATTTGTTGATAACCATTGTTGTTATGCTTTATAGCAAGTCTGGATTGGTTGCAAGGTTGTAGGCTCCATTGACTGTGTATGCTTCTGTGGTTGGTTTTGATGCAGGTTTCAGGAATTTAGCATGTTGCTATTATGGTCATATGATCGAAGGGCCTGCATCATGAATTGGATAAGTAGTTGTGTACTAATGCAAATGGTGAGAAAACCACTGCTAACATTCTCCAATGAAGGTTAATGAATGAGAATATCAATCCATTTCCATACTATTGGTCTTGAAATGAAGTCAGTTTATTGCAGGTTCAATTTGCCATTGTTGGAACTGCAGCAGGCTAGCTACGAGTGTTGCTTTTATGATGATTGGCCATTGTTTATTTGGACTGATATGTATCTTATGGACTTGATATGGTAAGCTTTGGTTTGGTCCTTTTTTCCTGTTTTTCCTGTTTGTACCAATGTGTGTATTGCTAGCTTCCAAACTAGTTTTGCATCATATATTTGCGGTAACCTGGCCTTGTGAATGCAGGACTGCTCATGTAATGCACATGGTTTTGCATATGGACCAAATTGCTTGAAAATGAAGAAATGAGACAAAAGCATATCCAACCTACCTTTTAGATGATGAATCAAGGCCAAGTGGGTTAGGTTAGATTTTAGGTGGTAAAAAAAAGGATGAGTTGACTTTGTCAAAGTTGACCAAAAAGTCAATTGTTGACCAAAGTCAACACTTGGTCAAAGTTGTTAAAATTTACACTTTTTTCATGTAATGATCAATGTGGTGGATCACAATGGATTATGATGGATTGAATTTGATTTGAAATTAGTTTGAAATGGATTTAAATGGGTTTTCAAATTGGTTTTGTTTTTGTATATGGATGCTTGATTTTGAGATGTAATGAACATAACTTGACTTGTAAATGGGATGAATATATTAAAATGGTTGATGAACAAGGCTAAGGCTTGAATGACACGCCATTCATGAATCATTAGACATAACCTCAAATTGGATTGTGGTAATAGGTTTTAGTTGTTTGGACAGACAAAGCCATGAATGTACCAACAATCCATGTATAAACAACAAGGTAATGAGCCTGAGATTGATTAGATTCAAGACCAATGACCAGATGAAAACAAACCAACATGGACCAAGTACTTGAAGTGATCAAGTGGAAAGACAAGGATGGATCCAAGCATGGAAGTTTTGGGACCAAAGGCTTGGGCCAAGACAAAAGGTTATGTGGGACAAGGATCAAGATGGTACCAATCAATCAATGAGTGAGAGGTGAATTGAGTTAGGGTTTTGGATGTCCCCAAATGGAAAGTCAAGCCATAAAGTCCATCAAGACCATTCCCCTCTTTATTAGGGTTTCCATGAGGCCTACCCCTCAAGTCAGTCCTTTGAACCAAACCATATGCTCCAACTACAAGTCTTCCAATGTGTGAGCCTTCATTAGGCTTTTGATGGCCAAGACAAGGCCTATTGAAACTCCAAAGGAACCCATTATCATACGTTCAAGAGCTAAGGTTTTGAAGACCCCTGAGGATTGCTTAGGTGGTCTCTTGTTGAATCCATACCTATATCATCAAGAAATCAGGGTTTCACATCCCTTATGCTTTGATGAAAGTCCAAATCACACTTTTCAAGTTATTATACATGCAAACCCTAGCTCCACCATCCAAGGATTTTAAATCTAGGGTGAACCCCTAATGGAATGAATGATGCTTATGTATGAGTTATCAATGTATGCAACCGATCCCCAAGTCAAGTGGTTGGGTGGAAATATGAAGAAATTGGGGGGGGGGGGGGAATTTGGGGTACAACAGTTGGCCCTATTTAATCTTCTTAAACCTGAATACAAGAATTGCGGAAACTTTTTCAGGTATTCGAGGTGGAAGAGGATTAAATACCGATGTATACGAAAATTTGCTTAAACGGGTGATCTCACCGTTGATGTAGGTTTTTATATTTGTGGGGAAGTCATGGCAGAGTGCATGATATGCGTGTTACATGATGTATGCTTTATTTTCGTGATGTATGCATATTAGCTGGATTTTCTTTATGGGGTATAGGTCTTTGTTATGGTGGAAACTTTGACTCATCATTGATTGTCGAAAGGTTAATATTGTGGGGTCCAAGTGGTAACATTGCTGTCAAGGATTCACCTATCTGATGGAGAATATCGGAGCATAAAAAACCAAACAGGGCAGTCAATTGGATGTCACGGGTGTTTAAGCAAAACACTTTCGGGCTACTAGTCATTTTTAAGTTTATTGGGATTTTACAGTAATGCATAATGTTTTCCTTTAGTGTAGCTTTTATTATTCTCCAAAATTTTAAGGCATTATATGGATAAAAGAAATTAGTTATTTGCATACAAAACACAAAAGAAGAAAAATATTTGATGGAATGAACTGAATTTTATTGATGAAACTATACATATAGTGCGTACAAAGATGCAGACACCCTTGATGAAGGTGTTGCAAAAATTGAAAAAAAAATGAAATGGCAATGGGAAACAATCTTTGTATATATCTTTCATTGATTACAACATTGGCCTTAGTCTACTATAGAATCTGAATTTCACGACCTCGCTTCGACTGACAATGATTGGATTGATCCTTGACCATCTGATATCTAGCTTGTAGCGTAATGGGCTCGAGGATCATATTCAATGCCTTTATCCCTAACTGTTGCCTGGACATTTTTTTATTCTTTTCGTCCATCGGAATGCTCCTTTTTGCCTAAGTCGCCCCTTCAGACTGTTTGGAACTGTTGCGGTACTCACGAAGAAGAACTTTCTTATCAAAAGCTCATTTGAGATGTCTTTGGTACAACTGACCATGACAGACGACCGTCAAACATTTTTCTTCTATTAGATTCAGATGGTCATACCGTGATTGAACCCATTCAGATTCATCGAGGTCATCCTCCATGATGACTTTGAGTGAAGGGATCTCGAATTCAATTGGTAGGACAACCTCTATCCCATATACCAATAAGTATGGAGTTTCCCTGGTGGATGTGCGGACCGAGGTTCTATAACCGTGCAAAGAAAAGGGCAACATCTCGTTCCAGTCCTTGTATGTTTTGACCATTTTCTGGATGATTCTTTTGATGTTCTTGTTAGCTACTTCTACGGTGTCGTTCATCTTGGGCCGGTATGGTGAAGATTTGTGGTGCTCGATCTTAAATTCTTCGCACAACTCCTTCGTCATATTGTTGTTGAGATTGCTGGAGTTATCAGTGATGATTTTTCTAGATATCCCATAGCGGTAGATCATCTCTTTCTTGATAAACCGGGTAACCACTTGTCGAGTGATGTTGGCATACGAAGCAGCTTCGACCCATTTTGTGAAGTAGTTGAGCATACTCTTTAAAGGTTTCATTGGATCTCTGCGCTTAATTTTGTAACTGAAGCATCATCAGAGCCATGTCAATATTATACTTCTACTGTTTCAAAATTGCCTCAGATAGGTCCCTCCATGACCAGATCTTAGTACGTTCCAAACCCATGTACCAATCTAGAGAAGCTCTAGACACATTGTCCTGGAAGCAATGGATCAGCAGGTCGTCATTGTCGATGTACGACACCATCTTCCTGCAGTACATGGTGATATGACTACGAGGACAACTTAGGCCTTTGTATTTCGGGAGGTCTGACACCTTGAACTTCTGTGGAAGCACCACATTCGGAACTAGGAAAAGATCTCGAGCATCGATACCAAAGGCTGAGAAACCCTCAATAACCCTTATTTTGTCATCTAGCAGCTGATAATTTGCCCGCCTGGCCGGATCAACAGCGAGAAGAGCGACCTAACTGGCTGGTCAAGAGGTCTCTGGAGCTATTGCTTGAACATGCATATTCTGTGGAGAGAACAACATTTATGGTGGGTAGGAGAAACCAGGAGGCATTGTCTGAGTGGCGTGCGCCATGTGAGGATATTGTCCTTCAGCCTGAGAATTGAGAGCCTGAGGTGCCCCTGTCTACACATATTAGAGTGCAGGATTGGTGGGAGCATAGGTCAGCATGGGCACAAAAGTTTCCCCAGGATAACTGAACGGAGCAACTTGATTGGTGCCCGCAGGTTGAGCCACTTGAGTAGGAACCTGAAAGTGGAGGCGCGGGCCTCGATATTCACCTTCAATGTCAGGAGTTTCATGGGGAACTTGACCTTGGTTGTCCCCATGGTTGGCAGCATCAACCGGAGGAGTCTCAATAGTAGGTACACCCCAAGGGAAAACAGTGTTTCCAGCAGCCGCAGGGGCGGTGAGAGTCGGATGAGGGAAGAAAGCACCCTCATTGGCAAAATGGGTAGCAAAATTTTGGGGAATTCCCCAAGGGTAGGCGGAAGCAAGCCTATTCATGTCAGTAGGGACCAATTGGCGGTTCCCATTACTTGGTACTACAGTCTCCACCAGAGTTTCAACGGTAGCACCAACAATAGTAGCAGGATTGGTCACCCCATCAGCACGGGTAACGTTGTCATCAACAGGGTTAGCAGAGACAGAAGACCTCTGGGTCTAGAGGAGTTCCAAGATGGCCTCCATGTTCCCTTGGAAGAGTTTCATTCTGCCCTGGACTTGGGCGAGAGATTCACGGACATCAGCATTGTCAGCTTCAAAATCAGCCATGATCTTGGATTTGTTTGCTCTGGTGAAATAGTGATGACGAGTCGTTGCTTTTGCTGCGGAAAGATGGAGGTGGTAAGCATTTTGTTTTCTGGAAGCCTATGACAGATAAATGCGTGGATGCATGCATGTATGCAAAAAATTTGATATGTGCATATTTATTTATGTTATATTCATTTTTGTAAAGGAAGAAATTTCCAAGGAATCCTTGAGTTTGTTTATCAACATACATAAATACAAAGCATAAAGAGAGATAGTTTGTGAAGTCAACAGCCAAGAAACTCTTTTATTCATATATCAAGAAAGTGGAATACAAGTACATCTCAATAGGTTGCCCACTAGGCTACAAGAGTCTCAACACCAACCCTATCAGATATCAACCTAGAAACAAGAAGGAAATACCGATCAATCCCAAATGGCACTATTCAGAAACATCTCAACAATAGCTTCTTATAACAAATCTGAGAAATTTAGGTGGCTTGTTCAGTGAACGGGGTCAGGCGTGCACTCCTTTCTCCCAATACCACACTTCCTTTGGGGACGTCAGGTGGTAGATCATGATCAAGTTCATCTAAAATGCTTCTCACAAATGCTTCCTTCTGGTTGAGGATTTCTTCAAGATATCCATTGTGTTGCAGACGATCATTCTCTTGTTCTAGTAGGTTGGTGCCTTCCAGGTTCTTGCACGATTGCTCTTTTAGCTCACGGATCTCCTTAATTCTCTAGTTTAGTCCATACTGATTCTGGCGAAGAGTGGCCTCTAACTGCTTGGTGCGGCTTTGCTCATCCTTCAGCCCTTTCTTGCAAGCTTCTAGTTGGTCTCGGAGCCTCTTGGTTTGTTCTCGTAGTTTAGCTCTGCTTGGCAAGCCTGGTATTGAGTCGCGGATAGTTGTTTCTTCTTTACTCTCAAACTAGCATAAGTTCCCTTGAGTGTATCGCCCACCTTTATTCTTTTGAATACTTCGGTTTGCACTTCGTCATCTACTTGACGCACCCTGTCTCTTTTCTGGTTCAAGTTGAACTTTAAAGTTTCTTTCTCTAAGGAGATCTTACCAAGTCTAGATTTGAGATCGACGCTCTCTTTCTCTATGGATTTGATAAATCTTTTCAGATCATTGAACTCAGAAGTTTAATGGATTACTGGTTCAGGAGGCTTGATGCTCATGGATGGTTCAGACGAAAATGGAAACAAAATCTCATTGACCTTGTCTTTTACACATTTGGTGTAAGCTTCCTTGGAAATGCAATTCTTCTTACCCATTTCTTCTCTCTCTTGAGGATAAATTGCTCCCCATGCCTTGATGATCTTCTTGACTAATTATGGACCTTCAACCCCTTCATACAAGCCAAAACCTTATACACCTTTGAGATCAGGCTTGTCTACCATGGGGTATCCCAACCATCGTAATTCCAATCTTAGATTACAATTGATTCCTCCTTTCGTACCAAGAAGAGGTACATTAGGAAAATCACGACAGTTGAGGATGAGTTTGACGTTGTCGTAGATTCGAGAATACAAGGAGATGTCTTCAACATTCAAGGACATGATCCACTGAGACTATTTCAAATTGTCTTTGTTTTCAATGAAAGGACCTTTGCTGGGTAGATGCGAAATGAACCATCTCTACAGCAAAGGGGTACAACAAACGTTGGTTCCTTTCTTCTTCTGGGTTCTCACATGGATGAAGTAGTAAGTATCAGCAAGAAGAGTGGGAACAAGGTTCTGAGTTAGAAAGATGTGAATAGCATGATCCCATAGATTAGTAGAGCTAGAATGGCGTTGAAGGTCATCCAACTCCCAACTTCGGCGAATGCAAGAGGTGAATCCATAAATTCCACCCTTAGGTTTCAAGTTCTGCTCCACTTCCTTCTTCCCTCACTACGCCAAATAAGGGAAAAGAGGGCGCTTATTTTGGCCTATAACAGCGCTTTTAAGCGCCCTCTAATCTGGCGCTGGCATAGGTAAAGACAGCGCTTTGTTTTCCTGGAGAAAGCGCTGTCTAAAGGGCCACATTATAGTGCGCTTTATGAAAAAAGCGCCCTCTGGAGTGGTCCATAAAGGGACACCTTAGAGGGCGCTTTCTGGAAAAAGCGCCCTCTAAAGTTGTCAATGTAAAGTGTTTAGAGGGCGCTTTCTGGAAAAAGCGCCCTCTAAAGTTGTCAATGTAAAGTGTTCAAAGGGCGCTTATTTTTTTAAAATAACTAACACTTTAGAGGGCGCTTTCTGCAGAAAGCGCCCTCTAAAGTTCTCAATGTAAAGTGTTTAGAGGGCGCTTTCTGGACAAAGCGCCCTCTAAAGTTCTCAATGTAAAGTGTTTAGAGGGCGCTTCCTACAGAAAGCGCCCTCTAAAGTGTTAGTTATTTAAAAAAAAATTGTTTGAAAAACAGTGGATATTTAATTGGTAACCTGTTCGCATGCTGCAAAAGTGTAAAATTCATATTGATTTCATCCTTTAATCCAATGTTATACACCATTAATCCATTGATATATACAACATGAATCCATTTATATACAACATTAATCCTCCATATATACAACATTAATATATGATTCTTTGATCAACAATATACAACAACATATTCATGATTTAGTAAAAGTACAACAACAATATACAACATATATACAACAACAGCATACAACAACAACATTCCATACATATATGTACAACAATATACAACCTAGCTATATGATTCTTTGATCAACAATGAATTGACACAATTCATCCTTCATTTCATCCAAATGAGCTCTTGAGTAAGATTTGTATTCCTCAAAGTACTACAATTAAGAGAATAAAACATATTCATGATTTAGTAACAAATTAGATGAGTTATCCGATAATATTAAAATAAACCCTAAGTTATTATTCCATACCATTTTTGGGATGTCTATACGATTCAACGCAATGATATCTCTCATAAATCTCAATACAAAAAATCCGCAATCGACCGAATTATTTTGCTGAGGACACTACACAAAAAAACAAACAATATATATATAGTTAATTTCTTACAAACACTATTATAAGCAAAAAAACAAACACTATTATAAGAAAAAATAAGATACTTAATATATACCTGAACTCTGACCCAGGTAATGTCCTTCCTAATGCGGTAATTCTTTTTCGATCTAAATTTTATTATTGCCCTAACAAAATAAAAACGTATATTGAGATCAATCTGACAGACATAATTAAATATAGAAATACACACGAATATTTAGGGGAATTTCACTTACGTGTCAACCGTCTTCTTCAAACCCGGATATTTACTCCAATCACCCGATAACGAATCGAGATAATACACTATTAGTCTCGAAAGATCCATAGCAACCAACACCCAGTGACCACTGTAAAATAAAACAAAAATTTAGATGAATGAAAATTTTCTACGTAAAAGATATACATAGATTAGAATGAAATTATTAGAAAGAAAATCTAACCCGTTGCCAGAATTAAACGGTAAAAAATACAAACTGTGTGTAGTATTATCGCCGGCTGCCATGAATCTATCGACTAGATCATTCTTTACGGATGTTGGATTTTTCGATATTAACGTTGCGTTGACACGGGAAGCAGCAATAAAATTGAAACGGTTACACAATTCAGTTCCCCGCATCAATTTGTCATACATATACCTTAAATAGAAACATAATAAATATTAGACTACTCATTGAAATGTGTAAATAAATTGTTCAACTAAGTAAATTATAGATTGATCGGAGTACCATATGTATGTATGAATGATAGCGATGCCCAATTCGTCGTGCTCAAAAAGTTGTTGCATGTCCTCCTTTCCAATTATTTCGAAATGAGCTTTTCCGAAAACACCTTCATCAAAATCTATACTACGAATGGACCCGTCCATAATATCGGACTCTTCCACCATTTTCTCAAGACGCATCATAATTTGAGATTTTGTCCCGGCCGTCGTTGGAATATCCTTCGTTGGAATATCCTTCGTTGGAATATCCTTACCATCGCTTTTCAACTTTCGACCGGGAACCTAAAAATTCATATAAAATAAATCATTACTTTTTGTGATGCAAAAGAATCGTTGTGTATATAATTCAATGGGTATATATATTTGTACCTCTTTTTGAGATGCAACCGACTCGATGCGTCTTGAAATCCCTTTACCAGCTTTAGGGGTGGGTCTTGTAGGAGTCTAACATTACCATGTAATAAGGATTGATTAAATATCATAATTGTAGCTGAATTGAAATGTGAATACTAAATATTCATAATCATTTAGAACATATATACCTCGGCATCAGGGAAAATTAGATCTGACGGCCAACCAACAAAGGATTCGACTGCATCTCGCATCAACGTTGTCTCTGAAACAACGTCGGGTAATGGTAGACGGGCGTCCGTATCTAATACGAGGTCAACCGAAACTTTCATAAATCCCACCGGGAGGGGATTATGGTGAAGTAATTCACCCGAAGTATTGTGCACTTTTCCCTTGCCAACCATGCGATAAGTTGGTGACGATAGATACAGCTGACAAGGTGAAATGCCCTAAACCAATAATAAATGTTATTGTTAACTTGTATATGTGTCAAGTAAAAAAGTGTTATTTTAATTTCATAATAACATATATAATTACCTCGGGAAATTTCGGTTGATGATTGATACTAGCTCGGTCACTAGTATCTTTTGCCTCGGAAGCGCACCTTTCCTCTCTATACCTTGCATTCTCGTTTTGCAGTTGGAGTACTTGTGCCCTTAACTCCGCCAAGGTCTCCATCACCTCTTTGTTGGTAGGATTTTTTGTTTTTGTTTTTTTATAAAATGACGACGGAGTCACACCAAAACCCTTACCCCTCACACGACCGGAATACTCAGGAACATTTAGTACTCGACTAAGTACGCTCCTGCAATCCTGGACCTCGGTTGAAGGTACGGTTTGGGATAAAGTCTCCTGAAATATTATTAGAGGAGATTAAAAATGAATTATATGTCTAACAAAATTTTCGATATAATTAAAGAAATAATGTTACATATACTTACACATTCGTCATAAACATTTTGGACCGCTTCAACGACAGCCCCATCCTTCCCAACCCGAGCAGCCTTCCATAATACGTGCTCCGGAAGAGATGTTGCGTCACTTTTCTCCTCGGCTAGCTACACATTGAATTAGATTATAAGATCATCAATTATAACATATTGTGACAATGTATAAGCTCATAGCATTTGAATATACTCACAATTCTTTGTTGTAACCGTGCATAACCCGTACGCCCTTTTTTGTACGGATACGCGGGTTTTGATGCCCTTTTCCTATTTATGTCGCTTACTTCCTGGAGAAAAAAGTTTAAGGCATATTAGAACCAAGTAACTTAACAATTGTATAATACCATAATTAATAAACATTACATGGAATTTTTCGTTTCTTCGTTTGGCGACAAAGTTATCCCATTCATCGGCTGAAATAATCTCGGCATACTTCATTGGCCGTTCTCCTTCAACAAATTTTCCTTCCTCGTCCTTGAGAAATTTGTTGCACAAAAAGGATCGAAATCCTCGGAGTCTTTTTCCGGCCAATTGAATACAATATTTTTGCCGGCTTTCATCGATGTGAAAGGATCTCTAAAAAACATACAAATGGAGTGTGTTATTATAAAGTAATATTATAACAATATATGGTTAACAAATAGTCAACAAAAAAAACATATAACAATATATGGTAAGTACCTGTATCTCCGACCATATTTTTTCCTTGCCAACCTTCAAGTCCGGACTTCTCCAATTATCACATGTAATCGGAATATGTTGGCGAACAAGGAAACCAATGTAACTTGCCAACATTGAACCGTTAGGCTCAATTAGTTGGTCTTCAGCACTCCAATGTACTTCAAATTTTACACCCTTGTCTCTTGCACGAATGATTGACTTCATAACAGTCAATCCTCGTTTGATTTCTTTTTCAACATTATTACGTGATTCATTCGCGGCATGGGTATCGTCTTGGTTAGCCATTTTATCTGTAATATAGAAATGATTCAATAAGACCCAAGTAAGACAATGATTCAATACATGAACACATTTACTGCATGCACAAACTTACTGCATACACATTTACTCACACACACCTACTGCATGCAAAAGACCAATGCAAACTTATGGTGTTTGGAACATGA
The DNA here is from genome assembly GCF_024323335.1 of Lathyrus oleraceus. Taxonomy (NCBI): domain Eukaryota; kingdom Viridiplantae; phylum Streptophyta; class Magnoliopsida; order Fabales; family Fabaceae; genus Lathyrus; species Lathyrus oleraceus. The sequence goes on along the minus strand of NC_066580.1, from coordinate 229,538,144 downwards.
ACAAACTTGCATCCATAATCATCAAACTTCCAAGCACAAGCTCAAACACACTTCAAATATATCAGTTTTCAATCAGAAATAAAAAACTCAGTTTGCCCTAAACAACATTAATCAACATAATGCACAAAATGAAAAACTAAGTTTAGAAAATGCCCTAATCAAACACATGAAGAAAGTGAACGGTAACGATGGAGAAGAGAAATACCTTAAAGGTGACGGTAACGATGGAGAAGAAAGTGAACAGTGACGGTGGAAGAGGTTAACGCAGTGAACGTGAACGTGAGGGAGGGAGGGAGAACGAACGGCGACGATGACGGTGAGGGAGGGAGAACGAACGGAGGACGAGAGTAATCGCAGTAGAGAGTAATCGCAGTTGAGAGAAAACCCAGTTACGTAAACGAAATAGCTTATAGAGAGGGAAAATAAAGAGACATGCAGTATATGTTATAATTTTAATGTTTACTAAAGGGGACCTTAGAGGGCGCTTTTTTAAAAAAAGCGCCCTCTAAAGGGGGCCTAAGAGGGCGCTTCTGAAAGCGCTCTCTAAGGCTTTCCAAAAGCGTCTTCTAAACTGGAAATGTACATGGACTCAGAGAGCGCTTTTTCAAAAGCGCCCTCTAAGGGTAACCTTAGAGGGCGCTTTCACAAAAGCGCCCTCTATTGTTGTCCCTCCATTTTTTTTTGGCTTCACTTTAGAGGGCGCTTTGTTACAAAAGCGCCCTCTAAAGGGGGCCTAAGAGGGCGCTTCTAAAAGCGCTCTCTAAGGCTTTCCAAAAGCGCCTTATAAACTGGAAATGTACATGGACATAGAGAGCGCTTTTTTAGAAGCGCCCTCTAAGGTTACCCTTAGAGGGCGCTTTCAATAAAGCGTCCTCTATTGGTGTCCCTCCATTTCCTCATTATTTTTTCGCTTCACTTTAGAGTGCGCTTTGTTACAAAAGCGCCCTCTAAAGTGCGTTGTCTATTCCAATAGTATGCTCCTTATTTTTTCTCTTCACTTTAGAGTGCGCTTTTGTAATAAAGCGCCCTCTAAGGGGCGCTGTCTATTCCAGTTTTTGGCGTAGTGCCTATGTGGAGGGATTCAGCAAGGACATGGTATTTAGGGAGTTCCTTAGTGTAAACATAAGGCACTTGGTTCTTGATCCTAATACCTAGAATATGTGAATACTCTTCCAATGTGGGTGCCAACTGGTAATCTTGGAATGTAAAGCATCTCAACGGAGGGTCGTTGAGTTGCACCAGAGTGTGCACAGTAGTGGTATTGACTTCAGTGTTCAGGATTCCCAAAAGGTTTCCATAAGACGTCTTGAAATCATCTTTGTTTCCAAGAACTAGGTGTGCCCCCAATCCTCTCAAAACAATCAGCTGAGGCTCCATGAACTTGTAACTGTGAATGCTTCTCCTCTTGGAATTCATGATTTGTATCGAATGCTTAATCAACAAACTGGGCACTTGGATTCCTGGAAAATAAATGCATATGAAAGTTTTTTGTCATGATGAATGATAATGTAATGATGGAATGATATAAGTCAACAAATTTAAAACTCTGATACATTCTGAATAATCTGTATATGCCATTTATTGTAGGTTTAAAAGTTCGACGCAACATGAGTATCAAGGTAGGTAGAGTCTATGGCTTCCTGCAATAAAAACCCATATCCCCCTCACAGGTATGGACTATGCTCCAAGGTGGTCCCTAGAAGGTCTCCCAAAGTCATCGACTCGAAATGGAAATACCCTGCCGTAGTGAATACTCATAGGATAAAAGTACTTCCAAATGAATCTAGTCTGGGTGTGGTTCTCGTGACAACCCAACACGCGAAACGCAGGCGTACACGACTATCCACAAGTCTATCCTATGTGTATACTAAGCTCGGTTATAGAGCTTTCCTCTCATGTAGTCTATCCCAACCCAACAACAACATAACAGATAATATCCATAACAATATATAGAACAATAAAGTAAATGCGATAAATAAAGCGAGTAAATCTACAGAAGCAAGCATCTAAGCTAACGGAGAAGCGACCAAAACTAGGCTCGACTCCTTTTAGCGACTAGGAAGTACTCCAAGTAATGAAGTGTCCCCAGCAGAGTCGCCAGCTAAAGCTAGCGAAAATATACCCGAACATATTGCACGCTCGAACATACAACAAAGTCGCCATCGAACTTTATTTATCCCCAAAGGTAAGGGAAAACATCGATAAAACTCGGGGGAAAGAGATATGTTGGGTAAGGAAGTCGGTTATGCAAGGGGAAGGTATTAGCACCCCAAACAGCCATGGTACTCCATGGGAACCGTTTTGATTGTTCTCGCTTGAATAGGTGAGATATCTAAGATTACTCACAAAAGAATGGGAAAATGGAAAGAAATAGATAAAATGCTCGGTGAGGATTAGGGCCCTCATGCCTATGTATCCTTGAAGCGCCGCGAAAAATACAGAGTCGCCACCGGATTTTATTTATTCCAAAGGAAAGGGAAAATATCGATAAAACCCCAAATGATAGAAACGGTCTCCCAACCAAGAGCAGATTCGGAAGTCAGATATGTAAGGGGAAGGTATTATCACCCCTCACATCCATGGTACTCCATGGGAACCACTTGCTCGTATCAAATGCGTATGGATGTTTATTTATCTGTAAGTTGCTTGCTATCGAGAGTGAGATGAGAGAATAAGATAAGGAGAGAAAATAAGTTTTAAGTTAGTGTGCTCACCAAGGATTTGGGCCCTCGTGCCTACGTATCCCCATACGTGCAATAGGGAAGTCAGAGCTTCGTAGTTCGGCTCAAAAATAAAGTATTTATTTGGTTGTTTTTACTGAATACTATTGATGTTCGTGCGTTACTGTTCACTTGCTTGTATATTTTGTCATGGGAGCAGAAAGTATTTGCTTGTTTGCGGTAAAGTGGATACGCTTGGTTCACACTCTGGCAGTTAAACATTACTTGCTCGCATATGGAGGCTTAAGCTTCGTTCACGGTAGAACGAAAGTAACACGTCCTTATTGAAAGGGTTTGAAGAGAAATCCCTAAGGAAAAAGATGATTTGATTTGTTGGGGTTGATTTTACGCATGGAGACAAGCATCAGACCCTTGACTAGATACAGTCAACAGTTCAATAACTTGGGAGTTGAGAGGGTAATATTGTCCTAACCACTCTTTTTCACCAAAAAAAAAGATTTGAATTGTGAAAAGAGTTTGACAAGTCTAATCATTGGTACTTAGAGGGAGACACGCCTCTGACCCTTGACTAAGTACAGTCAACAATCAGGGTACTTGGGAATCGAGAGGACAATGGAGTCCTAGATACTCTTTTTCTCCCTCATAGAACTTATATCTAACTTGTTTGAATCATTAGATTTTTTAAGGGGGAAAGTCAAGTGTCGGGTCCTCAGGCTAGGTACGGCCGACAACCCAATTACTTGAATGTTATGTGCAAACACGCACACCCCATTTGGCATTCCAATTTGTTATGAAAATGGTTTTGAAAAAGGTACTTGACATTGGTTCAAGCATTTGAATTTTTCATGAAAATAGTGTGTGAAGAATGGAGCTGAGAGATAGAATAAGGTTGAGAAGAGAATTGTGAAGAGATGTGAATATTGAATCTTGGAGTGGATGGGGAATGCTTGACGTTGGATCAAGCCTTCACGTTGCAATGGTGTGAGTTTTATTCGGAAAACAACTTGACGTTGAATCAAGTACCTTTTGTTTCTTTTGAAATGTTTTGTTTATCGTTTTGTATTTTATCTTGGTTATTAACATGCATAGTAAACTAGCTAGAAAGCAATAAATATAAGCTATTACATGACTAGGGGATGGGGGAACATTTAACCCACAATGGGGGGATCTACACAATACAATATAAGGGAATGAAAAGAGAAATACAATTTACAACTCATATGTCATGCCTAAACCATACAAGTGGCATGGCACTTCAAACAATACAAGCCAATGGGTAAAAGTAAAAGGAACTTGGATGGTGTTGGGATCTCTTATTCACATGTCACCACAAAACGATAATGGTTAGTACGCATTAATAAAATGGAATTGAGATGCTAATCCAAGTGGATGAGATAGTGTGATGAAATGATGGCGTGATATGATGATCATGATGAACAAACATATATCAAGCAAAAATGAAATAGGATTTTCAATTTAATCATTAACCACAACCAAAATGTAACCCAAAAATCAAAGTGAGGTTAATCATGTACATGGAAGTTAACATGGCAAATCAAACGAAATTCTAAACATAGCATGGTTAATGACATAAAAATTAATTCTGGAAAATTAAAAGATTAGTCTAATATATGCAAATGATTAAACCTAACTTCTAACTAATTTTTCTAATCCTTAATTAAACATGAATTAAACTATTTACCACTAAAATTATGTGAATCCTAAGTGTAAAAAAAAAGCAGGAATTAACATCTATTCCATACAAAAACTACATCATGATTAATAACAAAAACAGAATTAAAATTGGAATTCATTAAATCAATTATGAGATTATCATGATTAAGATGAACAATGTTAGGCCAGGGGTATGAAAACAAATCAGGAAGGACTATCGCTTGGCCCAAGGCCCAATCAGCATACAAACAAATCAGCATGAATTCAGCATAATAATGAAGAAAAAAGAGAATTGTTATCAGCATGCATATTAACACTACGTGACAGTGAGTGATATGGAGTGAACACTCCTTGTACCAATCCAACAATCTAAGCATTAAGGCAAAACTGAGCCACCGCCGGAGCTTTGGCACCACCGTGCGGGAGGCGTCGGAGTTGGTCGGAATCAAGAAAAAGTATCAATTTCTTGCTCCTCTCAAACTTTTCTATCCTAATCCCTCATCTATCCTAGTTACAGCTCAACAACTTTTGGAAATTAAGCAATTAACGTCAAGAATCCGAAATTGAACAGAAATGACGATTAAGGAAAATCGAACAGCCAAACATTGGGGTTTTCAATTCCCCACTACACAAGCTACACTGTGATATCGACGGTTCGACAAAGGTAAAGATTCACCGACTTGCAAGACGGAGGATTGTCTTGGAACTTGTTGAAATTCGGAAGTGGTGAAGATGAAGAGAAGAAAAACGGAAGTATGATACGTTGAACCTTGAATCTTCCGCTTCTACTGTGAACTTCTATTCTTCAAGAATCAACTCAGAAAAAAATCTGAATCGGATCTGTCGTACCCCAAATTTTAACCCCCTTCATATGTTTTCTAGTGTCATTTTATTTCAAATAAATGAAATAGCGTATTGGATAGGAGAGCATGTGTAAGGAGAATGATCATACGGTCTCGGGTTTGAGTCATGGCTTTCATTTTTAGCATATTTTCATTTTAAACCTTTTTACAAAAAATAATAATAACAATAATAAATAAATGGCATTTAAAAAAATTCTTATTTAAATTAAAATTTTAGATAAATAATATTTTTATGCATTTATAAAGAAAAAAGAGAAAACAAAAATATGGTATCATTTGTAAAAGGATAAAAAATGGAAATTAAGTTCTCCTATGCATATTACTATTTGCATTCTATTTTATTTAAAATGAACCTAATAGCCCATTTGGTAGAAGAGGCCCTCTAAAAAATGCAAAGGAGAGAGTTCATGAGTTCAAGTCCTATCTTTCTTGCTTTTTCTCTTTTATTTGCCAAAAAGAAAATCAAAAGTTATTTTTTTTATGTAATTTGCTATAAAATAAAAAAATTTAAATTTAAAAAAATGATTTTAATTTTAATTTTCGTTTTCAATTTTATAAAATTTTAAAATAATGCTCTTTTACTAAAAACTTATAAAATAACAAGAAATCAAAACAATTATTTCCCTTCAATTTTAATAAATAAAAAAACTATCATATATTTAATACAAAATTAATCACATCATTTTATTTCCCTTTTCTACTTATTGTATAATAATTTGTCTTAACTCTAATTTAAGGATAGATCCAATTTTTATTATAAAAGACACCTCTCACACAGACATAGAGAGTGGTACATATTTTCTTCACACATCTTAACCTCGTCCGTGTACACCCTTCACTTATCTCCCACCTATACTTCTAATCTCAAAACAAAATCACCATTCAAGTCACTGTTCAAACACCCATTCATACCAAAATTCCATGCTCTCAAAATCAATCACAAATACATCTTTTTTGTTCATATTTTTACACAATTTTCATGGCATAACCTGTCAAATCAATACCACCATGTAATATAATTCATTGACCACCAACTTAGACCATATTTCAATGACACCAAATACAATAATTCATAATCATGAATCAAACATGTTCACTACACAAACCGAAACCAATCCTCCATTTCAAAACCTTCACATATCAAACAACTTTCAATACCTCTCAAAAGTCATTCAACTAAAGCCACAAATTCAACATCATTCACAACTCCAAACTCACAAAATCGAAAGTCAAACCATCACTAATTAAAAACTTCAACCGTTCACAACTCACATACAAAATTAAACAGGTCATTGACAACACTAAACTTTCGTACAGATCATTGAATCACATCAACTTGATTCACTAAAACAGAAAGTCATAAGTAACACAACATAAAAAAAATATTTGATTAGGAACTTTGGTCAAACACCTCATGAGCAATATGAAAATTTCTCCATTTTGAAAGCATTTGATAGTTGCACTATCACCGAAACATCAATAACTTAGCAAAACCAAAACAAAGGCGGAATTGGTAAAAGAAAGGATCGAAACGGAAGCTACCGGAAAGTCACGACGCTGCTGCTAACCATGCTGGCACCACCACCGCACACACATAACTTCATAGATGCCAGAACATATACTTTGCATCACGTTGTTGTTGTATAGCCGACACCGCCTACCTACAAGAAATCAAAACAATTATTTCCCTTCAATTTTAATAAATAAAAAAACTATCATATATTTAATACAAAATTAATCACATCATTTTATTTCCCTTTTCTACTTATTGTATAATAATTTGTCTTAACTCTAATTTAAGGATAGATCCAATTTTTATTATAAAAGACACCTCTCACACAGACATAGAGAGGGGTACATATTTTCTTCACACATCTTAACCTCGTCCGTGTACACCCTTCACTTATCTCCCACATATACTTCTAATCTCAAAACAAAATCACCATTCAAGTCACTGTTCAAACACCCATTCATACCAAAATTCCATGCTCACAAAATCAATCACCAATACATCTTTTTGTTCATATTTTTACACAATTTTCATGGCATAACCTGTCAAATCAATACCACTATGTAATATAATTCATTGACCACCAACTTAGACCATATTTCAATGACACCAAATACAATAATTCATAATCATGAATCAAACATGTTCACTACACAAACCGAAACCAATCCTCCATTTCAAAACCTTCACATATCAAACAACTTTCAATACCTCTCAAAAGTCATTCAACTAAAGCCACAAATTCAACATCATTCACAACTCCAAACTCACAAAATCGAAAGTCAAACCATCACTAATTAAAAACTTCAACCGTTCACAACTCACATACAAAATTAAACAGGTCATTGACAACACTAAACTTTCGTACAGATCATTGAATCACATCAACTTGATTCACTAAAACAGAAAGTCATAAGTAACACAACATAAAAAAAATATTTGATTAGGAACTTTGGTCAAACACCTCATGAGCAATATGAAAATTTCTCCATTTTGAAAGCATTTGATAGTTGCACTATCACCGAAACATCAATAACTTAGCAAAACCAAAACAAAGGCGGAATTGGTAAAAGAAAGGATCGAAACGGAAGCTACCGGAAAGTCACGACGCTACTGCTAACCATGCTGGCACCACCACCGCACACACATAACTTCGTAGATGCCAGAACATATACTTTGCATCACGTTGTTGTTGTATAGCCGACACCGCCTACCTACAAGAAATCAAAACAATTATTTCCCTTCAATTTTAATAAATGAAAAAACTATCATATATTTAATACAAAATTAATCACATCATTTTATTTCCCTTTTCTACTTATTGTATAATAATTTGTCTTAACTCTAATTTAAGGATAGATCCAATTTTTATTATAAAAGACACCTCTCACACAGACATAGAGAGGGGTACATATTTTCTTCACACATCTTAACCTCGTCCGTGTACACCCTTCACTTATCTCCCACATATACTTCTAATCTCAAAACAAAATCACCATTCAAGTCACTGTTCAAACACCCATTCATACCAAAATTCCATGCTCACAAAATCAATCACCAATACATCTTTTTGTTCATATTTTTACACAATTTTCATGGCATAACCTGTCAAATCAATACCACCATGTAATATAATTCATTGACCACCAACTTAGACCATATTTCAATGACACCAAATACAATAATTCATAATCATGAATCAAACATGTTCACTACACAAACCGAAACCAATCCTCCATTTCAAAACCTTCACATATCAAACAACTTTCAATACCTCTCAAAAGTCATTCAACTAAAGCCACAAATTCAACATCATTCACAACTCCAAACTCACAAAATCGAAAGTCAAACCATCACTAATTAAAAACTTCAACCGTTCACAACTCACATACAAAATTAAACAGGTCATTGACAACACTAAACTTTCGTACAGATCATTGAATCACATCAACTTGATTCACTAAAACAGAAAGTCATAAGTAACACAACATAAAAAAAAATATTTGATTAGGAACTTTGGTCAAACACCTCATGAGCAATATGAAAAATTCTCCATTTTGAAAGCATTTGATAGTTGCACTATCACCGAAACATCAATAACTTAGCAAAACCAAAACAAAGGAGGAATTGGTAAAAGAAAGGATCGAAACGGAAGCTACCGGAAAGTCACGACGCTGCTGCTAACCATGCTGGCACCACCACCGCACACACATAACTTCGTAGATGCCAGAACATATACTTTGCATCACGTTGTTGTTGTATAGCCGACACCGCCTACCTACAAGAAATCAAAACAATTATTTCCCTTCAATTTTAATAAATAAAAAACTATCATATATTTAATACAAAATTAATCACATCATTTTATTTCCCTTTTCTACTTATTGTATAATAATTTGTCTTAACTCTAATTTAAGGATAGATCCAATTTTTATTATAAAAGACACCTCTCACACAGACATAGAGAGGGGTACATATTTTCTTCACACATCTTAACCTCGTCCGTGTACACCCTTCACTTATCTCCCACATATACTTCTAATCTCAAAACAAAATCACCATTCAAGTCACTGTTCAAACACCCATTCATACCAAAATTCCATGCTCACAAAATCAATCACCAATACATCTTTTTGTTCATATTTTTACACAATTTTCATGGCATAACCTGTCAAATCAATACCACATGTAATATAATTCATTGACCACCAACTTAGACCATATTTCAATGACACCAAATACAATAATTCATAATCATGAATCAAACATGTTCACTACACAAACCGAAACCAATCCTCCATTTCAAAACCTTCACATATCAAACAACTTTCAATACCTCTCAAAAGTCATTCAACTAAAGCCACAAATTCAACATCATTCACAACTCCAAACTCACAAAATCGAAAGTCAAACCATCACTAATTAAAAACTTCAACCGTTCACAACTCACATACAAAATTAAACAGGTCATTGACAACACTAAACTTTCGTACAGATCATTGAATCACATCAACTTGATTCACTAAAACAGAAAGTCATAAGTAACACAACATAAAAAAAAATATTTGATTAGGAACTTTGGTCAAACACCTCATGAGCAATATGAAAATTTCTCCATTTTGAAAGCATTTGATAGTTGCACTATCACCGAAACATCAATAACTTAGCAAAACCAAAACAAAGGCGGAATTGGTAAAAGAAAGGATCGAAACGGAAGCTACCGGAAAGTCACGACGCTACTGCTAACCATGCTGGCACCACCACCGCACACACATAACTTCGTAGATGCCAGAACATATACTTTGCATCACGTTGTTGTTGTATAGCCGACACCGCCTACCTACAAGAAATCAAAACAATTATTTCCCTTCAATTTTAATAAATAAAAAAACTATCATATATTTAATACAAAATTAATCACATCATTTTATTTCCCTTTTCTACTTATTGTATAATAATTTGTCTTAACTCTAATTTAAGGATAGATCCAATTTTTATTATAAAAGACACCTCTCACACAGACATAGAGAGGGGTACATATTTTCTTCACACATCTTAACCTCGTCCGTGTACACCCTTCACTTATCTCCCACATATACTTCTAATCTCAAAACAAAATCACCATTCAAGTCACTGTTCAAACACCCATTCATACCAAAATTCCATGCTCACAAAATCAATCACCAATACATCTTTTTGTTCATTTTTACACAATTTTCATGGCATAACCTGTCAAATCAATACCACCATGTAATATAATTCATTGACCACCAACTTAGACCATATTTCAATGACACCAAATACAATAATTCATAATCATGAATCAAACATGTTCACTACACAAACCGAAACCAATCCTCCATTTCAAAACCTTCACATATCAAACAACTTTCAATACCTCTCAAAAGTCATTCAACTAAAGCCACAAATTCAACATCATTCACAACTCCAAACTCACAAAATCGAAAGTCAAACCATCACTAATTAAAAACTTCAACCGTTCACAACTCACATACAAAATTAAACAGGTCATTGACAACACTAAACTTTCGTACAGATCATTGAATCACATCAACTTGATTCACTAAAACAGAAAGTCATAAGTAACACAACATAAAAAAAATATTTGATTAGGAACTTTGGTCAAACACCTCATGAGCAATATGAAAAATTCTCCATTTTGAAAGCATTTGATAGTTGCACTATCACCGAAACATCAATAACTTAGCAAAACCAAAACAAAGGCGGAATTGGTAAAAGAAAGGATCGAAACGGAAGCTACCGGAAAGTCACGACGCTGCTGCTAACCATGCTGGCACCACCACCGCACACACATAACTTCGTAGATGCCAGAACATATACTTTGCATCACGTTGTTGTTGTATAGCCGACACCGCCTACCTACAAGAAATCAAAACAATTATTTCCCTTCAATTTTAATAAATAAAAAAACTATCATATATTTAATACAAAATTAATCACATCATTTTATTTTCCTTTTCTACTTATTGTATAATAATTTGTCTTAACTCTAATTTAAGGATAGATCCAATTTTTATTATAAAAGACACCTCTCACACAGACATAGAGAGGGGTACATATTTTCTTCACACATCTTAACCTCGTCCGTGTACACCCTTCACTTATCTCCCACATATACTTCTAATCTCAAAACAAAATCACCATTCAAGTCACTGTTCAAACACCCATTCATACCAAAATTCCATGCTCACAAAATCAATCACCAATACATCTTTTTGTTCATATTTTTACACAATTTTCATGGCATAACCTGTCAAATCAATACCACCATGTAATATAATTCATTGACCACCAACTTAGACCATATTTCAATGACACCAAATACAATAATTCATAATCATGAATCAAACATGTTCACTACACAAACCGAAACCAATCCTCCATTTCAAAACCTTCACATATCAAACAACTTTCAATACCTCTCAAAAGTCATTCAACTAAAGCCACAAATTCAACATCATTCACAACTCCAAACTCACAAAATCGAAAGTCAAACCATCACTAATTAAAAACTTCAACCGTTCACAACTCACATACAAAATTAAACAGGTCATTGACAACACTAAACTTTCGTACAGATCATTGAATCACATCAACTTGATTCACTAAAACAGAAAGTCATAAGTAACACAACATAAAAAAAAATATTTGATTAGGAACTTTGGTCAAACACCTCATGAGCAATATGAAAATTTCTCCATTTTGAAAGCATTTGATAGTTGCACTATCACCGAAACATCAATAACTTAGCAAAACCAAAACAAAGGCGGAATTGGTAAAAGAAAGGATCGAAACGGAAGCTACCGGAAAGTCACGACGCTGCTGCTAACCATGCTGGCACCACCACCGCACACACATAACTTCGTAGATGCCAGAACATATACTTTGCATCACGTTGTTGTTGTATAGCCGACACCGCCTACCTACAAGAAATCAAAACAATTATTTCCCTTCAATTTTAATAAATAAAAAAACTATCATATATTTAATACAAAATTAATCACATCATTTTATTTCCCTTTTCTACTTATTGTATAATAATTTGTCTTAACTCTAATTTAAGGATAGATCCAATTTTTATTATAAAAGACACCTCTCACACAGACATAGAGAGGGGTACATATTTTCTTCACACATCTTAACCTCGTCCGTGTACACCCTTCACTTATCTCCCACATATACTTCTAATCTCAAAACAAAATCACCATTCAAGTCACTGTTCAAACACCCATTCATACCAAAATTCCATGCTCTCAAAATCAATCACCAATACATCTTTTTGTTCATATTTTTACACAATTTTCATGGCATAACCTGTCAAATCAATACCACCATGTAATATAATTCATTGACCACCAACTTAGACCATATTTCAATGACACCAAATACAATAATTCATAATCATGAATCAAACATGTTCACTACACAAACCGAAACCAATCCTCCATTTCAAAACCTTCACATATCAAACAACTTTCAATACCTCTCAAAAGTCATTCAACTAAAGCCACAAATTCAACATCATTCACAACTCCAAACTCACAAAATCGAAAGTCAAACCATCACTAATTAAAAACTTCAACCGTTCACAACTCACATACAAAATTAAACAGGTCATTGACAACACTAAACTTTCGTACAGATCATTGAATCACATCAACTTGATTCACTAAAACAGAAAGTCATAAGTAACACAACATAAAAAAAAAAATTTGATTAGGAACTTTGGTCAAACACCTCATGAGCAATATGAAAATTTCTCCATTTTGAAAGCATTTGATAGTTGCACTATCACCGAAACATCAATAACTTAGCAAAACCAAAACAAAGGCGGAATTGGTAAAAGAAAGGATCGAAACGGAAGCTACCGGAAAGTCACGACGCTGCTGCTAACCATGCTGGCACCACCACCGCACACACATAACTTCGTAGATGCCAGAACATATACTTTGCATCACGTTGTTGTTGTATAGCCGACACCGCCTACCTACAAGAAATCAAAACAATTATTTCCCTTCAATTTTAATAAATAAAAAAACTATCATATATTTAATACAAAATTAATCACATCATTTTATTTCCTTTTCTACTTATTGTATAATAATTTGTCTTAACTCTAATTTAAGGATAGATCCAATTTTTATTATAAAAGACACCTCTCACACAGACATAGAGAGGGGTACATATTTTCTTCACACATCTTAACCTCGTCCGTGTACACCCTTCACTTATCTCCCACATATACTTCTAATCTCAAAACAAAATCACCATTCAAGTCACTGTTCAAACACCCATTCATACCAAAATTCCATGCTCACAAAATCAATCACCAATACATCTTTTTTTCATATTTTTACACAATTTTCATGGCATAACCTGTCAAATCAATACCACCATGTAATATAATTCATTGACCACCAACTTAGACCATATTTCAATGACACCAAATACAATAATTCATAATCATGAATCAAACATGTTCACTACACAAACCGAAACCAATCCTCCATTTCAAAACCTTCACATATCAAACAACTTTCAATACCTCTCAAAAGTCATTCAACTAAAGCCACAAATTCAACATCATTCACAACTCCAAACTCACAAAATCGAAAGTCAAACCATCACTAATTAAAAACTTCAACCGTTCACAACTCACATACAAAATTAAACAGGTCATTGACAACACTAAACTTTCGTACAGATCATTGAATCACATCAACTTGATTCACTAAAACAGAAAGTCATAAGTAACACAACATAAAAAAAAATATTGATTAGGAACTTTGGTCAAACACCTCATGAGCAATATGAAAATTTCTCCATTTTGAAAGCATTTGATAGTTGCACTATCACCGAAACATCAATAACTTAGCAAAACCAAAACAAAGGCGGAATTGGTAAAAGAAAGGATCGAAACGGAAGCTACCGGAAAGTCACGACGCTGCTGCTAACCATGCTGGCACCACCACCGCACACACATAACTTCGTAGATGCCAGAACATATACTTTGCATCACGTTGTTGTTGTATAGCCGACACCGCCTACCTACAAGAAATCAAAACAATTATTTCCCTTCAATTTTAATAAATAAAAAAACTATCATATATTTAATACAAAATTAATCACATCATTTTATTTCCCTTTCTACTTATTGTATAATAATTTGTCTTAACTCTAATTTAAGGATAGATCCAATTTTTATTATAAAAGACACCTCTCACACAGACATAGAGAGGGGTACATATTTTCTTCACACATCTTAACCTCGTCCGTGTACACCCTTCACTTATCTCCCACATATACTTCTAATCTCAAAACAAAATCACCATTCAAGTCACTGTTCAAACACCCATTCATACCAAAATTCCATGCTCTCAAAATCAATCACCAATACATCTTTTTGTTCATATTTTTACACAATTTTCATGGCATAACCTGTCAAATCAATACCACCATGTAATATAATTCATTGACCACCAACTTAGACCATATTTCAATGACACCAAATACAATAATTCATAATCATGAATCAAACATGTTCACTACACAAACCGAAACCAATCCTCCATTTCAAAACCTTCACATATCAAACAACTTTCAATACCTCTCAAAAGTCATTCAACTAAAGCCACAAATTCAACATCATTCACAACTCCAAACTCACAAAATCGAAAGTCAAACCATCACTAATTAAAAACTTCAACCGTTCACAACTCACATACAAAATTAAACAGGTCATTGACAACACTAAACTTTCGTACAGATCATTGAATCACATCAACTTGATTCACTAAAACAGAAAGTCATAAGTAACACAACATAAAAAAAAATATTTGATTAGGAACTTTGGTCAAACACCTCATGAGCAATATGAAAATTTCTCCATTTTGAAAGCATTTGATAGTTGCACTATCACCGAAACATCAATAACTTAGCAAAACCAAAACAAAGGCGGAATTGGTAAAAGAAAGGATCGAAACGGAAGCTACCGGAAAGTCACGACGCTGCTGCTAACCATGCTGGCACCACCACCGCACACACATAACTTCGTAGATGCCAGAACATATACTTTGCATCACGTTGTTGTTGTATAGCCGACACCGCCTACCTACAAGAAATCAAAACAATTATTTCCCTTCAATTTTAATAAATAAAAAAACTATCATATATTTAATACAAAATTAATCACATCATTTTATTTCCCTTTTCTACTTATTGTATAATAATTTGTCTTAACTCTAATTTAAGGATAGATCCAATTTTTATTATAAAAGACACCTCTCACACAGACATAGAGAGGGGTACATATTTTCTTCACACATCTTAACCTCGTCCGTGTACACCCTTCACTTATCTCCCACATATACTTCTAATCTCAAAACAAAATCACCATTCAAGTCACTGTTCAAACACCCATTCATACCAAAATTCCATGCTCACAAAATCAATCACCAATACATCTTTTTGTTCATATTTTTACACAATTTTCATGGCATAACCTGTCAAATCAATACCACCATGTAATATAATTCATTGACCACCAACTTAGACCATATTTCAATGACACCAAATACAATAATTCATAATCATGAATCAAACATGTTCACTACACAAACCGAAACCAATCCTCCATTTCAAAACCTTCACATATCAAACAACTTTCAATACCTCTCAAAAGTCATTCAACTAAAGCCACAAATTCAACATCATTCACAACTCCAAACTCACAAAATCGAAAGTCAAACCATCACTAATTAAAAACTTCAACCGTTCACAACTCACATACAAAATTAAACAGGTCATTGACAACACTAAACTTTCGTACAGATCATTGAATCACATCAACTTGATTCACTAAAACAGAAAGTCATAAGTAACACAACATAAAAAAAAATATTTGATTAGGAACTTTGGTCAAACACCTCATGAGCAATATGAAAATTTCTCCATTTTGAAAGCATTTGATAGTTGCACTATCACCGAAACATCAATAACTTAGCAAAACCAAAACAAAGGCGGAATTGGTAAAAGAAAGGATCGAAACGGAAGCTACCGGAAAGTCACGACGCTGCTGCTAACCATGCTGGCACCACCACCGCACACACATAACTTCGTAGATGCCAGAACATATACTTTGCATCACGTTGTTGTTGTATAGCCGACACCGCCTACCTACAAGAAATCAAAACAATTATTTCCCTTCAATTTTAATAAATAAAAAAACTATCATATATTTAATACAAAATTAATCACATCATTTTATTTCCCTTTTCTACTTATTGTATAATAATTTGTCTTAACTCTAATTTAAGGATAGATCCAATTTTATTATAAAAGACACCTCTCACACAGACATAGAGAGGGGTACATATTTTCTTCACACATCTTAACCTCGTCCGTGTACACCCTTCACTTATCTCCCACATATACTTCTAATCTCAAAACAAAATCACCATTCAAGTCACTGTTCAAACACCCATTCATACCAAAATTCCATGCTCTCAAAATCAATCACCAATACATCTTTTTGTTCATATTTTTACACAATTTTCATGGCATAACCTGTCAAATCAATACCACCATGTAATATAATTCATTGACCACCAACTTAGACCATATTTCAATGACACCAAATACAATAATTCATAATCATGAATCAAACATGTTCACTACACAAACCGAAACCAATCCTCCATTTCAAAACCTTCACATATCAAACAACTTTCAATACCTCTCAAAAGTCATTCAACTAAAGCCACAAATTCAACATCATTCACAACTCCAAACTCACAAAATCGAAAGTCAAACCATCACTAATTAAAAACTTCAACCGTTCACAACTCACATACAAAATTAAACAGGTCATTGACAACACTAAACTTTCGTACAGATCATTGAATCACATCAACTTGATTCACTAAAACAGAAAGTCATAAGTAACACAACATAAAAAAAAATATTTGATTAGGAACTTTGGTCAAACACCTCATGAGCAATATGAAAATTTCTCCATTTTGAAAGCATTTGATAGTTGCACTATCACCGAAACATCAATAACTTAGCAAAACCAAAACAAAGGCGGAATTGGTAAAAGAAAGGATCGAAACGGAAGCTACCGGAAAGTCACGACGCTGCTGCTAACCATGCTGGCACCACCACCGCACACACATAACTTCGTAGATGCCAGAACATATACTTTGCATCACGTTGTTGTTGTATAGCCGACACCGCCTACCTACAAGAAATCAAAACAATTATTTCCCTTCAATTTTAATAAATAAAAAAACTATCATATATTTAATACAAAATTAATCACATCATTTTATTTCCCTTTTCTACTTATTGTATAATAATTTGTCTTAACTCTAATTTAAGGATAGATCCAATTTTTATTATAAAAGACACCTCTCACACAGACATAGAGAGGGGTACATATTTTCTTCACACATCTTAACCTCGTCCGTGTACACCCTTCACTTATCTCCCACATATACTTCTAATCTCAAAACAAAATCACCATTCAAGTCACTGTTCAAACACCCATTCATACCAAAATTCCATGCTCAAAATCAATCACCAATACATCTTTTTGTTCATATTTTTACACAATTTTCATGGCATAACCTGTCAAATCAATACCACCATGTAATATAATTCATTGACCACCAACTTAGACCATATTTCAATGACACCAAATACAATAATTCATAATCATGAATCAAACATGTTCACTACACAAACCGAAACCAATCCTCCATTTCAAAACCTTCACATATCAAACAACTTTCAATACCTCTCAAAAGTCATTCAACTAAAGCCACAAATTCAACATCATTCACAACTCCAAACTCACAAAATCGAAAGTCAAACCATCACTAATTAAAAACTTCAACCGTTCACAACTCACATACAAAATTAAACAGGTCATTGACAACACTAAACTTTCGTACAGATCATTGAATCACATCAACTTGATTCACTAAAACAGAAAGTCATAAGTAACACAACATAAAAAAAAAATATTTGATTAGGAACTTTGGTCAAACACCTCATGAGCAATATGAAAATTTCTCCATTTTGAAAGCATTTGATAGTTGCACTATCACCGAAACATCAATAACTTAGCAAAACCAAAACAAAGGCGGAATTGGTAAAAGAAAGGATCGAAACGGAAGCTACCGGAAAGTCACGACGCTGCTGCTAACCATGCTGGCACCACCACCGCACACACATAACTTCGTAGATGCCAGAACATATACTTTGCATCACGTTGTTGTTGTATAGCCGACACCGCCTACCTACAAGAAATCAAAACAATTATTTCCCTTCAATTTTAATAAATAAAAAAACTATCATATATTTAATACAAAATTAATCACATCATTTTATTTCCCTTTTCTACTTATTGTATAATAATTTGTCTTAACTCTAATTTAAGGATAGATCCAATTTTATTATAAAAGACACCTCTCACACAGACATAGAGAGGGGTACATATTTTCTTCACACATCTTAACCTCGTCCGTGTACACCCTTCACTTATCTCCCACATATACTTCTAATCTCAAAACAAAATCACCATTCAAGTCACTGTTCAAACACCCATTCATACCAAAATTCCATGCTCACAAAATCAATCACCAATACATCTTTTTGTTCATATTTTTACACAATTTTCATGGCATAACCTGTCAAATCAATACCACCATGTAATATAATTCATTGACCACCAACTTAGACCATATTTCAATGACACCAAATACAATAATTCATAATCATGAATCAAACATGTTCACTACACAAACCGAAACCAATCCTCCATTTCAAAACCTTCACATATCAAACAACTTTCAATACCTCTCAAAAGTCATTCAACTAAAGCCACAAATTCAACATCATTCACAACTCCAAACTCACAAAATCGAAAGTCAAACCATCACTAATTAAAAACTTCAACCGTTCACAACTCACATACAAAATTAAACAGGTCATTGACAACACTAAACTTTCGTACAGATCATTGAATCACATCAACTTGATTCACTAAAACAGAAAGTCATAAGTAACACAACATAAAAAAAAAATATTTGATTAGGAACTTTGGTCAAACACCTCATGAGCAATATGAAAATTTCTCCATTTTGAAAGCATTTGATAGTTGCACTATCACCGAAACATCAATAACTTAGCAAAACCAAAACAAAGGCGGAATTGGTAAAAGAAAGGATCGAAACGGAAGCTACCGGAAAGTCACGACGCTGCTGCTAACCATGCTGGCACCACCACCGCACACACATAACTTCGTAGATGCCAGAACATATACTTTGCATCACGTTGTTGTTGTATAGCCGACACCGCCTACCTACAAGAAATCAAAACAATTATTTCCCTTCAATTTAATAAATATAAAAAACTATCATATATTTAATACAAAATTAATCACATCATTTTATTTCCCTTTTCTACTTATTGTATAATAATTTGTCTTAACTCTAATTTAAGGATAGATCCAATTTTTATTATAAAAGACACCTCTCACACCGACATAGAGAGGGGTATATTTTCTTCACACATCTTAACCTCGTCCGTGTACACCCTTCACTTATCTCCCACATATACTTCTAATCTCAAAACAAAATCACCATTCAAGTCACTGTTCAAACACCCATTCATACCAAAATTCCATGCTCTCAAAATCAATCACCAATACATCTTTTTGTTCATATTTTTACACAATTTTCATGGCATAACCTGTCAAATCAATACCACCATGTAATATAATTCATTGACCACCAACTTAGACCATATTTCAATGACACCAAATACAATAATTCATAATCATGAATCAAACATGTTCACTACACAAACCGAAACCAATCCTCCATTTCAAAACCTTCACATATCAAACAACTTTCAATACCTCTCAAAAGTCATTCAACTAAAGCCACAAATTCAACATCATTCACAACTCCAAACTCACAAAATCGAAAGTCAAACCATCACTAATTAAAAACTTCAACCGTTCACAACTCACATACAAAATTAAACAGGTCATTGACAACACTAAACTTTCGTACAGATCATTGAATCACATCAACTTGATTCACTAAAACAGAAAGTCATAAGTAACACAACATAAAAAAAAAATATTTGATTAGGAACTTTGGTCAAACACCTCATGAGCAATATGAAAATTTCTCCATTTTGAAAGCATTTGATAGTTGCACTATCACCGAAACATCAATAACTTAGCAAAACCAAAACAAAGGCGGAATTGGTAAAAGAAAGGATCGAAACGGAAGCTACCGGAAAGTCACGACGCTGCTGCTAACCATGCTGGCACCACCACCGCACACACATAACTTCGTAGATGCCAGAACATATACTTTGCATCACGTTGTTGTTGTATAGCCGACACCGCATACCTACAAGAAATCAAAACAATTATTTCCCTTCAATTTTAATAAATAAAAAAACTATCATATATTTAATACAAAATTAATCACATCATTTTATTTCCCTTTTCTACTTATTGTATAATAATTTGTCTTAACTCTAATTTAAGGATAGATCCAATTTTTATTATAAAAGACACCTCTCACACCGACATAGAGAGGGGTACATATTTTCTTCACACATCTTAACCTCGTCCGTGTACACCCTTCACTTATCTCCCACATATACTTCTAATCTCAAAACAAAATCACCATTCAAGTCACTGTTCAAACACCCATTCATACCAAAATTCCATGCTCTCAAAATCAATCACCAATACATCTTTTTGTTCATATTTTTACACAATTTTCATGGCATAACCTGTCAAATCAATACCACCATGTAATATAATTCATTGACCACCAACTTAGACCATATTTCAATGACACCAAATACAATAATTCATAATCATGAATCAAACATGTTCACTACACAAACCGAAACCAATCCTCCATTTCAAAACCTTCACATATCAAACAACTTTCAATACCTCTCAAAAGTCATTCAACTAAAGCCACAAATTCAACATCATTCACAACTCCAAACTCACAAAATCGAAAGTCAAACCATCACTAATTAAAAACTTCAACCGTTCACAACTCACATACAAAATTAAACAGGTCATTGACAACACTAAACTTTCGTACAGATCATTGAATCACATCAACTTGATTCACTAAAACAGAAAGTCATAAGTAACACAACATAAAAAAAAATATTTGATTAGGAACTTTGGTCAAACACCTCATGAGCAATATGAAAATTTCTCCATTTTGAAAGCATTTGATAGTTGCACTATCACCGAAACATCAATAACTTAGCAAAACCAAAACAAAGGCGGAATTGGTAAAAGAAGGATCGAAACGGAAGCTACCGGAAAGTCACGACGCTGCTGCTAACCATGCTGGCACCACCACCGCACACACATAACTTCGTAGATGCCAGAACATATACTTTGCATCACGTTGTTGTTGTATAGCCGACACCGCCTACCTACAAGAAATCAAAACAATTATTTCCCTTCAATTTTAATAAATAAAAAACTATCATATATTTAATACAAATTAATCACATCATTTTATTTCCCTTTTCTACTTATTGTATAATAATTTGTCTTAACTCTAATTTAAGGATAGATCCAATTTTTATTATAAAAGACACCTCTCACACAGACATAGAGAGGGGTACATATTTTCTTCACACATCTTAACCTCGTCCGTGTACACCCTTCACTTATCTCCCACATATACTTCTAATCTCAAAACAAAATCACCATTCAAGTCACTGTTCAAACACCCATTCATACCAAAATTCCATGCTCACAAAATCAATCACCAATACATCTTTTTGTTCATATTTTTACACAATTTTCATGGCATAACCTGTCAAATCAATACCACCATGTAATATAATTCATTGACCACCAACTTAGACCATATTTCAATGACACCAAATACAATAATTCATAATCATGAATCAAACATGTTCACTACACAAACCGAAACCAATCCTCCATTTCAAAACCTTCACATATCAAACAACTTTCAATACCTCTCAAAAGTCATTCAACTAAAGCCACAAATTCAACATCATTCACAACTCCAAACTCACAAAATCGAAAGTCAAACCATCACTAATTAAAAACTTCAACCGCTCACAACTCACATACAAAATTAAACAGGTCATTGACAACACTAAACTTTCGTACAGATCATTGAATCACATCAACTTGATTCACTAAAACAGAAAGTCATAAGTAACACAACATAAAAAAAAATATTTGATTAGGAACTTTGGTCAAACACCTCATGAGCAATATGAAAATTTCTCCATTTTGAAAGCATTTGATAGTTGCACTATCACCGAAACATCAATAACTTAGCAAAACCAAAACAAAGGCGGAATTGGTAAAAGAAAGGATCGAAACGGAAGCTACCGGAAAGTCACGACGCTGCTGCTAACCATGCTGGCACCACCACCGCACACACATAACTTCGTAGATGCCAGAACATATACTTTGCATCACGTTGTTGTTGTATAGCCGACACCGCCTACCTACAAGAAATCAAAACAATTATTTCCCTTCAATTTTAATAAATAAAAAAACTATCATATATTTAATACAAAATTAATCACATCATTTTATTTCCCTTTTCTACTTATTGTATAATAATTTGTCTTAACTCTAATTTAAGGATAGATCCAATTTTATTATAAAAGACACCTCTCACACAGACATAGAGAGGGGTACATATTTTCTTCACACATCTTAACCTCGTCCGTGTACACCCTTCACTTATCTCCCACATATACTTCTAATCTCAAAACAAAATCACCATTCAAGTCACTGTTCAAACACCCATTCATACCAAAATTCCATGCTCTCAAAATCAATCACCAATACATCTTTTTGTTCATATTTTTACACAATTTTCATGGCATAACCTGTCAAATCAATACCACCATGTAATATAATTCATTGACCACCAACTTAGACCATATTTCAATGACACCAAATACAATAATTCATAATCATGAATCAAACATGTTCACTACACAAACCGAAACCAATCCTCCATTTCAAAACCTTCACATATCAAACAACTTTCAATACCTCTCAAAAGTCATTCAACTAAAGCCACAAATTCAACATCATTCACAACTCCAAACTCACAAAATCGAAAGTCAAACCATCACTAATTAAAAACTTCAACCGTTCACAACTCACATACAAAATTAAACAGGTCATTGACAACACTAAACTTTCGTACAGATCATTGAATCACATCAACTTGATTCACTAAAACAGAAAGTCATAAGTAACACAACATAAAAAAAAATATTTGATTAGGAACTTTGGTCAAACACCTCATGAGCAATATGAAAATTTCTCCATTTTGAAAGCATTTGATAGTTGCACTATCACCGAAACATCAATAACTTAGCAAAACCAAAACAAAGGCGGAATTGGTAAAAGAAGGGATCGAAACGGAAGCTACCGGAAAGTCACGACGCTGCTGCTAACCATGCTGGCACCACCACCGCACACACATAACTTCGTAGATGCCAGAACATATACTTTGCATCACGTTGTTGTTGTATAGCCGACACCGCCTACCTACAAGAAATCAAAACAATTATTTCCCTTCAATTTTAATAAATAAAAAAACTATCATATATTTAATACAAAATTAATCACATCATTTTATTTCCCTTTTCTACTTATTGTATAATAATTTGTCTTAACTCTAATTTAAGGATAGATCCATTTTTATTATAAAAGACACCTCTCACACAGACATAGAGAGGGGTACATATTTTCTTCACACATCTTAACCTCGTCCGTGTACACCCTTCACTTATCTCCCACATATACTTCTAATCTCAAAACAAAATCACCATTCAAGTCACTTTTCAAACACCCATTCATACCAAAATTCCATGCTCACAAAATCAATCACCAATACATCTTTTTGTTCATATTTTTACACAATTTTCATGGCATAACCTGTCAAATCAATACCACCATGTAATATAATTCATTGACCACCAACTTAGACCATATTTCAATGACACCAAATACAATAATTCATAATCATGAATCAAACATGTTCACTACACAAACCGAAACCAATCCTCCATTTCAAAACCTTCACATATCAAACAACTTTCAATACCTCTCAAAAGTCATTCAACTAAAGCCACAAATTCAACATCATTCACAACTCCAAACTCACAAAATCGAAAGTCAAACCATCACTAATTAAAAACTTCAACCGTTCACAACTCACATACAAAATTAAACAGGTCATTGACAACACTAAACTTTCGTACAGATCATTGAATCACATCAACTTGATTCACTAAAACAGAAAGTCATAAGTAACACAACATAAAAAAAATATTTGATTAGGAACTTTGGTCAAACACCTCATGAGCAATATGAAAATTTCTCCATTTTGAAAGCATTTGATAGTTGCACTATCACCGAAACATCAATAACTTAGCAAAACCAAAACAAAGGCGGAATTGGTAAAAGAAGGGATCGAAACGGAAGCTACCGGAAAGTCACGACGCTGCTGCTAACCATGCTGGCACCACCACCGCACACACATAACTTCGTAGATGCCAGAACATATACTTTGCATCACGTTGTTGTTGTATAGCCGACACCGCCTACCTACAAGAAATCAAAACAATTATTTCCCTTCAATTTTAATAAATAAAAAAACTATCATATATTTAATACAAAATTATCACATCATTTTATTTCCCTTTTCTACTTATTGTATAATAATTTGTCTTAACTCTAATTTAAGGATAGATCCAATTTTTATTATAAAAGACACCTCTCACACAGACATAGAGAGGGGTACATATTTTCTTCACACATCTTAACCTCGTCCGTGTACACCCTTCACTTATCTCCCACATATACTTCTAATCTCAAAACAAAATCACCATTCAAGTCACTGTTCAAACACCCATTCATACCAAAATTCCATGCTCACAAAATCAATCACCAATACATCTTTTTGTTCATATTTTTACACAATTTTCATGGCATAACCTGTCAAATCAATACCACCATGTAATATAATTCATTGACCACCAACTTAGACCATATTTCAATGACACCAAATACAATAATTCATAATCATGAATCAAACATGTTCACTACACAAACCGAAACCAATCCTCCATTTCAAAACCTTCACATATCAAACAACTTTCAATACCTCTCAAAAGTCATTCAACTAAAGCCACAAATTCAACATCATTCACAACTCCAAACTCACAAAATCGAAAGTCAAACCATCACTAATTAAAAACTTCAACCGTTCACAACTCACATACAAAATTAAACAGGTCATTGACAACACTAAACTTTCGTACAGATCATTGAATCACATCAACTTGATTCACTAAAACAGAAAGTCATAAGTAACACAACATAAAAAAAAATATTTGATTAGGAACTTTGGTCAAACACCTCATGAGCAATATGAAAATTTCTCGATTTTGAAAGCATTTGATAGTTGCACTATCACCGAAACATCAATAACTTAGCAAAACCAAAACAAAGGCGGAATTGGTAAAAGAAAGGATCGAAACGGAAGCTACCGGAAAGTCACGACGCTGCTGCTAACCATGCTGGCACCACCACCGCACACACATAACTTCGTAGATGCCAGAACATATACTTTGCATCACGTTGTTGTTGTATAGCCGACACCGCCTACCTACTCCGATCTGGTATGAACCAATTCTTTCTCTTTGATTTTCTTGAATCGCAAATTTTTGTTGTTGAAAATAGATGTTGTGACTGTTTTCTTTTTTAGGTTATTGTTGAAACATGAGAGAGATAATGAACCAAATTAGTGTTAGACTTTCAATATGGTCTAGTGTTGTTTTGAGAAACATAGGCTTTCGATAGACTTTATTGAAACATACAATGCAGAGTTTCAATATATTGTACAAATTAATGTAATGTTATTTTTTTCTTAAAAAAAGCTTTTGGTTTTATCCTTAGAATTAAAAAATGAAAAAAAATAGGGTTTAGTTAGAACTTAAAGGGAAGAGGTCCTCACATGAATTTTTATTATTTATTTATTTATTTATTTATTTATTTATTTATTTATTTATTTATTTATTTATTTATTTATTTATTTTATTTATTTATTTATTTTTATCATTTAAAATTAATAACTTTTATTTAGGATTAATTTTCTTCTATTTGAGGTTAGGCTTATTAACTCTTTGTTTTTGTATTTTTTCACCCTTGATTTGTTTTTTTTTAGTTAATTATTTTAATTAATTTTAATGTTGATCATTAATATATAAGCTTTATGATTAACAATTTAATTTTTAATTTTATTTAATTATCTCATTTTGGATTTTTTTATAGTTTAATTTAATTATGATTAATTGGGATTAATTTGGTTAATTAATTATAATATTCATATTTAACTAAAAACCATCACTAACTAAAAACTTCACGTTCACAACTCACATACAAAATTCAACAGCCCATTGACAACACTAAACTTTCGTACAGATCATTGAATCACATCAACTTGATTCACTAAAACAGAAAGTCATAAGTAACACAACATAAAAAAAAATATTTGATTAGGAACTTTGGTCAAACACCTCATGAGCAATATGAAAATTTCTCCATTTTGAAAGCATTTGATAGTTGCACTATCACCGAAACATCAATAACTTAGCAAAACCAAAACAAAGGCGGAATTGGTAAAAGAAAGGATCGAAACGGAAGCTACCGGAAAGTCACGACGCTGCTGCTAACCATGCTGGCACCACCACTGCACACACATAACTTCGTAGATGCCAGAACATATACTTTGCATCACGTTGTTGTTGTATAGCCGACACCGCCTACCTACAAGAAATCAAAACAATTATTTCCCTTCAATTTTAATAAATAAAAAAACTATCATATATTTAATACAAAATTAATCACATCATTTTATTCCCTTTTCTACTTATTGTATAATAATTTGTCTTAACTCTAATTTAAGGATAGATCCAATTTTTATTATAAAAGACACCTCTCACACAGACATAGAGAGGGGTACATATTTTCTTCACACATCTTAACCTCGTCCGTGTACACCCTTCACTTATCTCCCACATATACTTCTAATCTCAAAACAAAATCACCATTCAAGTCACTGTTCAAACACCCATTCATACCAAAATTCCATGCTCACAAAATCAATCACCAATACATCTTTTTGTTCATATTTTTACACAATTTTCATGGCATAACCTGTCAAATCAATACCACCATGTAATATAATTCATTGACCACCAACTTTGACCATATTTCAATGACACCAAATACAATAATTCATAATCATGAATCAAACATATTCACTACACAAACCGAAACCAATCCTCCATTTCAAAACCTTCACATATCAAACAACTTTCAATACCTCTCAAAAGTCATTCAACTAAAGCCACAAATTCAACATCATTCACAACTCCAAACTCACAAAATCGAAAGTCAAACCATCACTAATTAAAAACTTCAACCGTTCACAACTCACATACAAAATTAAACAGGTCATTGACAACACTAAACTTTCGTACAGATCATTGAATCACATCAACTTGATTCACTAAAACAGAAAGTCATAAGTAACACAACATAAAAAAAAATATTTGATTAGGAACTTTGATCAAACACCTCATGAGCAATATGAAAATTTCTCCATTTTGAAAGCATTTGATAGTTGCACTATCACCGAAACATCAATAACTTAGCAAAACCAAAACAAAGGCGGAATTGATAAAAGAAAGGATCGAAACGGAAGCTACCGGAAAGTCACGACGCTGCTGCTAACCATGCTGGCACCACCACCGCACACACATAACTTCGTAGATGCCAGAACATATACTTTGCATCACGTTGTTGTTGTATAGCCGACACCGCCTACCTACAAGAAATCAAAACAATTATTTCCCTTCAATTTTAATAAATAAAAAAACTATCATATACTTAATACAAAATTAATCACATCATTTTATTTCCCTTTTCTACTTATTGTATAATAATTTGTCTTAACTCTAATTTAAGGATAGATCCAATTTTTATTATAAAAGACACCTTTCACACAGACATAAAGAGGGGTACATATTTTCTTCACACATCTTAACCTCGTCCGTGTACACCCTTCACTTATCTCCCACATATACTTCTAATCTCAAAACAAAATCACCATTCAAGTCACTGTTCAAACACCCATTCATACCAAAATTCCATGCTCACAAAATCAATCACCAATACATCTTTTTGTTCATATTTTTACACAATTTTCATGGCATAACCTGTCAAATCAATACCACCATGTAATATAATTCATTGACCACCAACTTAGACCATATTTCAATGACACCAAATACAATAATTCATAATCATGAATCAAACATGTTCACTACACAAACCGAAACCAATCCTCCATTTCAAAACCTTCACATATCAAACAACTTTCAATACCTCTCAAAAGTCATTCAACTAAAGCCACAAATTCAACATCATTCACAACTCCAAACTCACAAAATCGAAAGTCAAACCATCACTAATTAAAAACTTCAACCGTTCACAACTCACATACAAAATTAAACAGGTCATTGACAACACTAAACTTTCGTACAGATCATTGAATCACATCAACTTGATTCACTAAAACAGAAAGTCATAAGTAACACAACATAAAAAAAATATTTGATTAGGAACTTTGGTCAAACACCTCATGAGCAATATGAAAATTTCTCCATTTTGAAAGCATTTGATAGTTGCACTATCACCGAAACATCAATAACTTAGCAAAACCAAAACAAAGGCGGAATTGGTAAAAGAAAGGATCGAAACGGAAGCTACCGGAAAGTCACGACGCTGCTGCTAACCATGCTGGCACCACCACCGCACACACATAACTTCGTAGATGCCAGAACATATACTTTGCATCACGTTGTTGTTGTATAGCCGACACCGCCTACCTACAAGAAATCAAAACAATTATTTCCCTTCAATTTAATAAATAAAAAAACTATCATATATTTAATACAAAAGTAATCACATCATTTTATTTCCCTTTTCTACTTATTGTATAATAATTTGTCTTAACTCTAATTTAAGGATAGATCCAATTTTATTATAAAAGACACCTCTCACACAGACATAAGAGGGGTACATATTTTCTTCACACATCTTAACCTCGTCCGTGTACACCCTTCACTTATCTCCCACATATACTTCTAATCTCAAAACAAAATCACCATTCAAGTCACTGTTCAAACACCCATTCATACCAAAATTCCATGCTCACAAAATCAATCACCAATACATCTTTTTGTTCATATTTTTACACAATTTTCATGGCATAACCTGTCAAATCAATACCACCATGTAATATAATTCATTGACCACCAACTTAGACCATATTTCAATGACACCAAATACAATAATTCATAATCATGAATCAAACATGTTCACTACACAAACCGAAACCAATCCTCCATTTCAAAACCTTCACATATCAAACAACTTTCAATACCTCTCAAAAGTCATTCAACTAAAGCCACAAATTCAACATCATTCACAACTCCAAACTCACAAAATCGAAAGTCAAACCATCACTAATTAAAAACTTCAACCGTTCACAACTCACATACAAAATTAAACAGGTCATTGACAACACTAAACTTTCGTACAGATCATTGAATCACATCAACTTGATTCACTAAAACAGAAAGTCATAAGTAACACAACATAAAAAAAAATATTTGATTAGGAACTTTGGTCAAACACCTCATGAGCAATATGAAAATTTCTCCATTTTGAAAGCATTTGATAGTTGCACTATCACCGAAACATCAATAACTTAGCAAAACCAAAACAAAGGCGGAATTGGTAAAAGAAAGGATCGAAACGGAAGCTACCGGAAAGTCACGACGCTGCTGCTAACCATGCTGGCACCACCACCGCACACACATAACTTCGTAGATGCCAGAACATATACTTTGCATCACGTTGTTGTTGTATAGCCGACACCGCCTACCTACAAGAAATCAAAACAATTATTTCCCTTCAATTTTAATAAATAAAAAAACTATCATATATTTAATACAAAAGTAATCACATCATTTTATTTCCCTTTTCTACTTATTGTATAATAATTTGTCTTAACTCTAATTTAAGGATAGATCCAATTTTTATTATAAAAGACACCTCTCACACAGACATAGAGAGGGGTACATATTTTCTTCACACATCTTAACCTCGTCCGTGTACACCCTTCACTTATCTCCCACATATACTTCTAATCTCAAAACAAAATCACCATTCAAGTCACTGTTCAAACACCCATTCATACCAAAATTCCATGCTCACAAAATCAATCACCAATACATCTTTTTGTTCATATTTTTACACAATTTTCATGGCATAACCTGTCAAATCAATACCACCATGTAATATAATTCATTGACCACCAACTTAGACCATATTTCAATGACACCAAATACAATAATTCATAATCATGAATCAAACATGTTCACTACACAAACCGAAACCAATCCTCCATTTCAAAACCTTCACATATCAAACAACTTTCAATACCTCTCAAAAGTCATTCAACTAAAGCCACAAATTCAACATCATTCACAACTCCAAACTCACAAAATCGAAAGTCAAACCATCACTAATTAAAAACTTCAACCGCTCACAACTCACATACAAAATTAAACAGGTCATTGACAACACTAAACTTTCGTACAGATCATTGAATCACATCAACTTGATTCACTAAAACAGAAAGTCATAAGTAACACAACATAAAAAAAAAAATATTTGATTAGGAACTTTGGTCAAACACCTCATGAGCAATATGAAAATTTCTCCATTTTGAAAGCATTTGATAGTTGCACTATCACCGAAACATCAATAACTTAGCAAAACCAAAACAAAGGCGGAATTGGTAAAAGAAAGGATCGAAACGGAAGCTACCGGAAAGTCACGACGCTGCTGCTAACCATGCTGGCACCACCACCGCACACACATAACTTCGTAGATGCCAGAACATATACTTTGCATCACGTTGTTGTTGTATAGCCGACACCGCATACCTACAAGAAATCAAAACAATTATTTCCCTTCAATTTTAATAAATAAAAAAACTATCATATATTTAATACAAAATTAATCACATCATTTTATTTGCCTTTTCTACTTATTGTATAATAATTTGTCTTAACTCTAATTTAAGGATAGATCCAATTTTATTATAAAAGACACCTCTCACACGACATAGAGAGGGGTACATATTTTCTTCACACATCTTAACCTCGTCCGTGTACACCCTTCACTTATCTCCCACATATACTTCTAATCTCAAAACAAAATCACCATTCAAGTCACTGTTCAAACACCCATTCATACCAAAATTCCATGCTCTCAAAATCAATCACCAATACATCTTTTTGTTCATATTTTTACACAATTTTCATGGCATAACCTGTCAAATCAATACCACCATGTAATATAATTCATTGACCACCAACTTAGACCATATTTCAATGACACCAAATACAATAATTCATAATCATGAATCAAACATGTTCACTACACAAACCGAAACCAATCCTCCATTTCAAAACCTTCACATATCAAACAACTTTCAATACCTCTCAAAAGTCATTCAACTAAAGCCACAAATTCAACATCATTCACAACTCCAAACTCACAAAATCGAAAGTCAAACCATCACTAATTAAAAACTTCAACCGTTCACAACTCACATACAAAATTAAACAGGTCATTGACAACACTAAACTTTCGTACAGATCATTGAATCACATCAACTTGATTCACTAAAACAGAAAGTCATAAGTAACACAACATAAAAAAAAATATTTGATTAGGAACTTTGGTCAAACACCTCATGAGCAATATGAAAATTTCTCCATTTTGAAAGCATTTGATAGTTGCACTATCACCGAAACATCAATAACTTAGCAAAACCAAAACAAAGGCGGAATTGGTAAAAGAAAGGATCGAAACGGAAGCTACCGGAAAGTCACGACGCTGCTGCTAACCATGCTGGCACCACCACCGCACACACATAACTTCGTAGATGCCAGAACATATACTTTGCATCACGTTGTTGTTGTATAGCCGACACCGCCTACCTACAAGAAATCAAAACAATTATTTCCCTTCAATTTTAATAAATAAAAAAACTATCATATATTTAATACAAAATTAATCACATCATTTTATTTCCCTTTTCTACTTATTGTATAATAATTTGTCTTAACTCTAATTTAAGGATAGATCCAATTTTATTATAAAAGACACCTCTCACACAGACATAGAGAGGGGTACATATTTTCTTCACACATCTTAACCTCGTCCGTGTACACCCTTCACTTATCTCCCACATATACTTCTAATCTCAAAACAAAATCACCATTCAAGTCACTGTTCAAACACCCATTCATACCAAAATTCCATGCTCACAAAATCAATCACCAATACATCTTTTTGTTCATATTTTTACACAATTTTCATGGCATAACCTGTCAAATCAATACCACCATGTAATATAATTCATTGACCACCAACTTAGACCATATTTCAATGATACCAAATACAATAATTCATAATCATGAATCAAACATGTTCACTACACAAACCGAAACCAATCCTCCATTTCAAAACCTTCACATATCAAACAACTTTCAATACCTCTCAAAAGTCATTCAACTAAAGCCACAAATTCAACATCATTCACAACTCCAAACTCACAAAATCGAAAGTCAAACCATCACTAATTAAAAACTTCAACCGTTCACAACTCACATACAAAATTAAACAGGTCATTGACAACACTAAACTTTCGTACAGATCATTGAATCACATCAACTTGATTCACTAAAACAGAAAGTCATAAGTAACACAACATAAAAAAAAATTTTGATTAGGAACTTTGGTCAAACACCTCATGAGCAATATGAAAATTTCTCCATTTTGAAAGCATTTGATAGTTGCACTATCACCGAAACATCAATAACTTAGCAAAACCAAAACAAAGGCGGAATTGGTAAAAGAAAGGATCGAAACGGAAGCTACCGGAAAGTCACGACGCTGCTGCTAACCATGCTGGCACCACCACCGCACACACATAACT
The DNA here is from genome assembly GCF_024323335.1 of Lathyrus oleraceus. Classification (NCBI taxonomy): domain Eukaryota; kingdom Viridiplantae; phylum Streptophyta; class Magnoliopsida; order Fabales; family Fabaceae; genus Lathyrus; species Lathyrus oleraceus. Next base: position 229,504,657 of record NC_066580.1, on the reverse strand, counting down.
TCGTAGATGCCAGAACATATACTTTGCATCACGTTGTTGTTGTATAGCCGACACCGCCTACCTACTCCGATCTGGTATGAACCAATTCTTTCTCTTTGATTTTCTTGAATCGCAAATTTTTGTTGTTGAAAATAGATGTTGTGACTGTTTTCTTTTTTAGGTTATTATTGAAACATGAGAGAGATAATGAACCAAATTAGTGTTAGACTTTCAAAATGGTCTAGTGTTGTTTTGAGAAACATAGGCTTTCGATAGACTTTATTGAAACATACAATGCAGAGTTTCAATATATTGTACAAATTAATGTAATGTTATTTTTTTCTTAAAAAAAAGCTTTTGGTTTTATCCTTAGAATTAAAAAATGAAAAAAAAATAGGGTTTAGTTAGAACTTAAAAGGGAAGAGGTTCCTCACATGAATTTTTATTATTTATTTATTTATTTATTTATTTATTTATTTATTTATTTATTTATTTATTTATTTATTTTTATCATTTAAAATTAATAACTTTTATTTAGGATTAATTTTCTTCTATTTGAGGTTAGGCTTATTAACTCTTTGTTTTTGTATTTTTTTCACCCTTGATTTGTTTTTTTTTAGTTAATTATTTTTAATTAATTATTAATGTTGATCATTAATATATAAGCTTTATGATTAACAATTAGTAATTTTTAATTTTTATTTAATTATCTCATTTTGGATTTTTTTATAGTTTAATTTAATTATGATTAATTGGGATTAATTTGGTTAATTAATTATAATATTCATATTTAACTAAAAACCATCACTAACTAAAAACTTCACGTTCACAACTCACATACAAAATTCAACAGCCCATTGACAACACTAAACTTTCGTACAGATCATTGAATCACATCAACTTGATTCACTAAAACAGAAAGTCATAACTAACACAACATTAAAAAAGGAAGAAGAAATAATTTGATTGGGAACTTTGGTCAAACACCTTGCGAGCAATATGAAAATTTCTCCATTTTGAAAGTATTTGATAGCTGCACTATCACCGAAACATCAACAACTTAGCAAAACCAAAACAAAGGCGGAAATGGTAAAAGAAAGGATCAAAACGGAAGCCGCCGGAAAGTCACGACGCTGCTGCTAACCATGCTGCCACCACCACCGCACACACATAACTTCGTAGTTGCCGGAACATATACTTTGCATCACGTTGTTATTGTATAGCTGACACCGTCTACCTACTCCGATCTGGTATGAACTAATTCTTTCTCTTTGATTTTCTTGAATTGCAAATTTTTGTTGTTGAAAATAGATGTTGTGACTGTTTTCTTTTTTAGGTTATTGTTGAAACATGAGAGAGAGAATGAACCAAATTAGTGTTAGACTTTCAATATGGTCTAGTGTTGTTTTGAGAAACATAGGCTTTCAATAAATTTTATTGAAACATACAATGCATGCAGAGTTTCAATATATTGTACAAATTAATGTAATGTTATTTTTTTTTCTTAAAAAAAGGCTTTTGGTTTTATCCTTAGAATTTAAAAATGAAAAGAAAAATTAGAGTTTTGTTAGAACTTAAAAGGGAGGCGGTTCTTCACATGGATTTTTATTATGTAACTATTTATTTATTTATTTATTTTTATCATTTAAAATTAATAACTTTTATTTAGGATTAATTTTCTTCTATTTGAGGTTAGGCTTATTAACTCTTTGTTTTTGTATTTTTTTTCACCCTTGATTTTTTTATTTTTTAGTTAATTATTTTTAACTAATTATTAATGTTGATCATTAATGTATAAGCTTTATGATTAATAATTAGGAATTTTTAATTTTTATTTAGTTATCTCGTTTTGGGCTTTTTTATAGTTTAATTTAATCATGGTTTAATTGGGATTAATTTGGTTAATTAATTATAATATTCATATTTAACTAATAAAGGATTTAAATTTGGGGTTAATTAAATCCAGAAACATGAGATAGAATTAGGGATAATTTCTAGGGTTTTAAGGGATAAAAAATGGGATAAAATTGGGATAGGGGATATATCTTATTACATTTTATTTAATTTTCTTAATTAAATTAAATTACATTTTCAAATCAAATGGGACAAAACATGGGATAAAAATCTAGGATTTTCAGAGGATAAAACATGGGATAAAAATATGGGATAAAACATAGGATAAAAATCTAGGATTTTCACGGGATACAAATCGGGGTATGGAATATATTATCTAAGGGATACATTATTATTTATTTTCTTAAATAAATTAAGTATTATATTTTTTTTGTAATTAATAATCGGGATAATCATGGGATAAATCTCTAAGGAAATTTTAGGATTTAAGGGATAAATAATTAGGATAAGGGTTATAATATTTGGGTTTATATAATTAACCTTTTAATATTTTCATTAAATGAATATTTAATTTATTTTCTTAAATAAATTAATAATTATATTTTTGCAAATAATTAATTGGGATAAAATCAATCTAAACTCACATCAAACTATAAGTCATCTGCCCTAGTGCATTAAGGCATTTTTCCAAAATCAATTACTTCTCCGTCCCCGATGCTTGAGAACTTTCAAGGGATAAAAACAACTAATCAACCAACATTTTTAAGACGAACTATGGGACTCTGATCCTTCAATAAATTTGAGGCTACGTAGTATAGAGTTGTAAGACTCTAGCGAGTATAATAATCAAAAAACAATTTTTAGGGCTTCCCTTATTACAATAATAAAATATTTTTGTAAATAAATAAATAATTAAATAATTAATAAGTATCAAAGCAAAACATTCCTTAGAAACACATTAACCCTAGAATTAAAGTAGGACCCCATTGAGTACAATGGAGGTAACACATTCCTCTTACTTAATCGACTCCAGAACCTAGTATCTCACTCTTAGTTTATAGGATTTATCATTATTTCCTTATTCCTTAGGAACGAATAAAGAATGGTGGTGACTCTGTCATTTTTCCAGTCGGGACAACTGACGACTCTACTGGGGAGTTCTTATACTTTCCCTAAAAAAAGTTCGTCCTAACCTTTTGTTTTAGGGTTGTATGTTCTTTATTTTCTTGTTTATTTTTTGCCTACTTATTTATTTACTCTTTTTATTTTTTATATATTTTATTGTATATTTCAATATTATATTATTATTCACATATCATATGGATGAGATTGTTACATGTGTGAAGCTAAAACCCAGGCTTGAGGAAAAAGTAATAAGCTTAAGTAAGGGATCGTCTTGTCTCGGCCACCGGGGTTCTCATCCCGTAGGGTCTTTAATGACGATTCCGCCCAGAATAGATCAATTCAAAAGGATTGTCATGAGAAGGCTAGCACTTCTTCATGATAAAACTTTGAGTTCGGTCCATGACTCTGGGGACCTCTTCTAGAACCCTTTTAACTTAGGGTGACCTTATGTTATCAACCCGCAAAGGTCGTTACTAAGGTCATGCCTAGATGAGACTTATCCCGAAGGATTACCGTAGGAAGGCTTGCTCCTTCTCATGGTAATACAAGGGTATAATCCGTGACTCTAGGGCTATCATCCTAAAATCCTAGAGCTTACCCTATGAGGGGACTGGGTAGTCTAAACTTAGAGCTAACCTATCATAAGTGTCATACGGTGAACTGACTTTGTGTGTTTTTGCTTTGGAAAGCAAATGTTGCGGATAGCAAGAGTCGCCACCGACTTTTCTTTTATCCAATAAGGAAAGGCGGAAAAGAACAGGAAAGACCTTGATTAAATTTTGGGTTCGGGAGGTACATTATACAAAGGGAAGGTGTTAGCACCCTTTGTATCCATGGTTATCCATGGGCTATTAATTGCTTAATCACTTATGTTTTTCTTGTCTGAAAAAGTGTGTGAGAGCTGTTTAGAAAATGTTTTGAAAAAAAAGAGTTTAACTTTGTAATGATTCTTGTACGAATGTATACAAAGTATTTACCTCGTTTAATTTTGAAAGCTGTTTAGAAAATGTTTTGAAAAAAAAGAGTTTAACTTTGTAATGATTCTTGTACGAATGTATACAAAGTATTTACCTCGTTTAATTTTGAAAGTTGTTTAGAAAAATATAACTTGGTAATGATTCTAGTATGAATGTATACCAAGTGGTGATTTTCTAATAGATAACTATCATCCAGCATTTTCATACATTTGTATATCCTTTCCGCTTTCACGCTTATCCAACTATCATCCAGCTAGTAGACTTCTTGATACTCACGAATAAACTCGAAGGACATCTCAAGAAGCTACAAAGGGACTCAAGAAGGGCAAGTACCCTTGAAGAGATAAGGTAAATGTTGGTGTAAGCCCTAGAGACCAATACTTTTGGTACTTGTATCGAATTATTTATTAATAATAAAAGGCATTTTCTTTATTATGGTTGATTAATAAAGTCCCTGGAATAGATAGTCCGTTTAATGTATTAAGTATGACTTAATCATGAGAACACATTAAACATAAGGACATTGTTCTTAAAGTATCCGTAGTCGAGCTTTAATGTGAAGTGGGATAACATTAAAGCATTAAGACTATTATGTTTGTAGACTGATGATCACATCTCATGGATCATGGATAAAGAGTTATCAAGTCTTAAACATAGGTATGAATATTAGGAGTAATATTTATACCAGATTGACCCGCTATGAGAATACTATATAGAAAGTTATGCAAAGTGTCATAAGTTATTCTCATGGTGATAATAGTGTATACCACTCTTCGACCTGAAACCACTATGGATCCTAGACATAGAGTCGAGTGCTTTATTGCTGATCCAACATTGTCCGTAACTGGATAACTATAAAGACAGTTGATGGGTACTCCACGAAGCATGCTGAGGGACATGAGTGTCCTAGATGGAATTTGCCAATCCTGCGTAACAGGATAAATGTCTATGGGCCCAATATTGAACTGGACAAGGGTGACACGGTCTATACCTTGTGTTCAATATAGACATAAGGGCAAAGGGGTAATTATACACATAATTATTATCACAGGAGGTTTTGTCAGATCACATGACATTTTCGTGACTTGGGTAGCAGTGATGTGTTGCTAGATACCGCTCACTGTTTATTATGTTAAATGCGTGATTTAATATAATTGCCAACGCCGCGAAAACCTATAGGGTCACACACAAAGGACGGATTGATGAGAGATAGAATAATTAAGGAACATCGTAAGGTACGGTGTACTTAAGTAGAATACGAAATATGGTAAGGTACCAAGTACTTAAGTGATTTTGGCATATTATGAGATATGGGCCAAAATGCACTTAAGTGGGCTTTTTGGCTTGAAGCCCACACAAGTGGTGATCGGTCGTCGAAATTTAATTTGATTAATTAAAGGAATTAATAATAATAATAAAATGTTTATTATTGTCTTGTGGTGATCGGTTATGGCCTTAGTTTTCCTTTGTTTTTGTTTTGGATTTTAAAATACGACCTGCGTGTCGTGCCTCTCTCTTAATCTCCCAAATGTAACTTCTTTTCTCATCTCACTCCCTCGTATGTAAAACGAGTTTCTTTCATGTAATGTAATGATATGAAGAAAGCAAAGAAGTCAGTGCCAAAGGAGGACAACCTTGAAGATCTTGCTTGGAGAAGCTTAGATCGTTGTAGGTTAGCTTAGGTTCTCTCATTGGCTTGGGAGAACAATTGCGCTAGGGGCCATAAATATTTCATTATGTATGTATGTATGTTGATGCATGTGAATGTATGTTGATGCACGTGAGAGACGGTTTATATGATAAACAAGCCGGTGAGATCAGAAAAACTGCAATTCCCTCAAATTAAATATTAAGTTTATGCTTTCCAAGTTTTAACACTCATCAATACTAGTAATGGATAATGTAGGTTTCGCCTACGCGAGGTGCATGATCTATATATTAGTAAGGTGCGATGGGATAATTGTAATATCCAACTGTTAAAACAATGGGTCAAACTTAACTAAACAAATTATGAGAATATTATATATGTTTGCTTTCCAAGTTTTAGCACTCATCAAGACTGATATCGAATAATGTAGGTTTCGCCTACGCGAGGTGCATGTTTTCTATTAGTTAAGGTGCGATGGGATAATTGTAATATCCAACGGCTAAAACGATGAGTTAAACTTGATTATAATTTTCTTATATATGTTTAGAAGCAAGAGTTGGGAATAATCCATATGATGGATTGGAATAAGGAGTTATTCACCCAATTGAAATTTTCGAGAGTTGTATGAGATACAATTGGAAGGAGTTCCTACCTAAATAACCTAGTTTTGTGTAATCCGCCTACGCGGACTTAGAACGAAGTGAAATATGGATCTCGATGTAACAGCCCAATTTTAGGAATTAATTATTATATTATTTAGTATATTATATTTTAATTTAATTATTTGGAGTGTTAAGTAATTAAGCGGTTGTGAGGTAGTATAATAATGGATTAGTTAATTTAATTAGTGTGATAATTAATTATTTAGTGATATGAGATATAATTAAATAATTATTAATTAACCTAGTGTGCATAGTGAGTGGTTAATTATTTGAATTTAAATAGAGGTATTTAAATATTAGGTATTATTGGACCTAGTGATTAAATTAGATGATTTAAGCCCAACTAGAATACCATTATAAATAGTAAGAGTGAAGGGAGTGAGAATCATAATTCACTTGAGCACTGAAGGCAATAGAGAAAGAGGAGAGGGAACGTAAAGAGGAGTTAAGGTTTCCATCAGAGTTACAAGGTAAAGGGGGAAATCCTTACTATTATGGGTTAGTATGATTGGGTCAATGGGTAGGAACATGTTGTAGGTTGAAATCCTTAATTGGCATGAATTGGAACTATTAGGTTTTGATAAATACCCTTGAATTGTGACGATTAAATTATGTTAAAACTGTGAATGAATCTATATTTGGATGAGTCGTAATTTTCTGAACGTGTAGCTTTTTACGGAATCGAAATCGGAGGTCCGGAAGTCCTCCAACGGCGAAAAATGCGGGTAATTCTGCATTATGTTCGTTGTTAGCGCAGGAACAACTTTCTGTTTTCCATTAACCGGTTAACCCAAATGCGTTAACAGGTTAACACTGTTGAAATACTGTTAGAATTGCATTCTGTCTTGCGTTAACAGGTTAACCCAGGGCGTTAACCGGTTAAAACTGTTGAAAAACTGTTAAATTTGTATTCTGTCTTGCGTTAACAGGTTAACCCAGGGCGTTAACCGGTTAACACTGTTGAAATACTGTCAAATTTGTATTCTGTCTTGCGTTAACAGGTTAACCAAATGTGTTAACAGGTTAACACTGTTTGAAACGTGAAAAATTGATATTTAAAGATTGTGTACGTTTTGGAATGGAATTATGTGTACATATTTGATGATTGGCCTATATTGGTGAATAATATATTGCATGAATGTGTATGTATGCCATTATTGAATTGTGAAAGGTTTATGATTATCAATGTGTATATGTACCAATTGTGAGTTATGGTGATATGTGGGATGTTAAGACGGTATAGGAGGTCTTAATTGCATATGTGTTGGTATGTGTGCATTCATTCATAGCATGGTCAAGCGGTGATCCTTTATTGGAAACAGACGTAGCAGACGTTGATTCTTGATTGGAATCAGGCGTAGTATTAAGCGGTGATCCTTAATTGGAAACAGACGTAGCAGACGTTAATCCTTGATTGGGATTAGGCGTAGTATTAAGCGGCGATCCTTCATTGGAAACAGACGTAGGCTTTGGTCTTGTCCGGATCTGAAGCGTGGCTTGGATTCTAGATATTGAATCGGAAAGCGGTGAAACTTTGAGTTCACATTGCGGTACCACATGCATAGAGTCACATTGTCTTGCATTGAGTCGTCTATAGTTATGTGATCATTGAATGCATGTATTGTTGTGAGTGTGATGTACATTGAAATATGTGGAATAATTGTCTGTTAATATTATTGACGTGATTATACTAAGTGTGATGAATTCTTAAATTGTGTTTTAATTCATTGTGCCTTATTATGCTATTTCATAATGATTTGGAATTCTCACAATTTCTGTTTGAATGTTACCTTTACATGGGTATCGTGCAGATACTACAGAGTAGTATTGCTGGAGTAGGTGGACGGTAGCTCGCTCAAGATTAGCTGAAGAGTTTCCGTATTTAGTTTGAATTGGTAATGAGTCAATGCTCTGGTCATGTAACACTGGGTAGATTAGCGATGTTGAACTCATATCTTATTTTGATATGCTTTATGTCATTAATTGTTTTATTTTATTTGATCATGGTATGGGACATGGATCATCTTATGAAATGCATGAGTATTCCTTATTTTCCGCTGCGAACGCATATGTTTGAATATTCATGATGATTGGAATGTGTTACTTTAATTGGCCAGGTTTATTGTTGGTTTTTGAAAAGTTTTAAGTTTCGAAAACGTCGATGTGACGCCCTTTTCTTATATGCGTGTTTATTTACTCTGATTATATACTAAATAATTTGGGGTAGAAATAGGGGTGTTACATTAGTGGTATCAGAGCATGGTCGACCAGTTGGTCAATAGTAGTAGGTTTTCCGTGGTATTTGATTTGTGTATCTGACACGATCGATACTGTTTGTTTGATGTTTCGAGTTGTTCAGGACAATGGTTGCAGGCAGGAATGACGATGCCATTGCTGAGGCGCTGAGGATGCTGGCGGAATCCATGGGTCAGATCCATCAAGCGAATGTTCATCAAGCGAATATCCATCAAGTGAATGCGAATGCCGGTAACCAAAAGGGAGATGATGATGAGTTCCGTGCTTTGGGGAGATTCCAGCGGAACAATCCTCCTATCTTTGAGGGTGAGCATGCACCTGAGAAAGCTCAAGCTTGGCTGAAAGCAATTGAGAAGATCTTCAGAGTCATGAACTGTACGGATGCTCAGAAAGTGCAGTTTGGTACCCATATGCTTGAGAAGGAAGCTGAAGATTGCTGGAATAACACTCTTCAGAGGTTCGAAGAAGACAACATTGAAGTTACTTGGACTCTTTTCCGTGTTACCTTCTTGGAGAACTATTTTCCAGAAGATTGTCGTGGGAAGAAAGAGGTGGAGTTCCTTGAATTGAAGCAAGGAAATGGTACCGTTGCTGATTATGCTGCTAGATTTCAGGAGCTTATCAAGTATTGTCCTCATTACAATACTGCTAATGCTGAGAGATCTAAATGTTTGAAGTTTGTGAATGGCTTGAGACATAATATCAAGAAGGCCATTGGTTACCAACAGATTACTCGTTTTACGGAGTTGGTTAACAAGAGTCGGATTTATGATGAGGATAGTAGGGAGAGTGCTTCTGTCTACAAGAGTTTGAAGGAGAAAGACCAGGATCGGGGGAAACCGTATGATGACAAGAGGAAACAATCCGGTGTTGGCAAGAAGCCAACTGGGGGAGAATCTTCTACTCCACTTACGTGTTTCAACTGTGGCGTTGAAGGTCATCGTGTTGTTGATTGTAGTAAGGATGTTGTGAAGTGTTTCAATTGTGGCAGGATTGGTCACAGAGCAAACCAGTGTAGAGTTGGTTCGAACGTAACTTGTTTCAATTGTGGAGAGAAAGGTCACATTAGTACCAGATGTGATAAGTCGAAGAAGGAGCAAGTGAAGGGAAAGGTGTTTGCATTGGCTGGTGCGGAGACCACTACTGATGATGGACAAATCCAAGGTATGTGATGTATTAAGAGTACACCTTGATTGCCATTAGTGATACCAGTGCATGGAAATATTACTTGGAAACTCGAGGATAAGATGAGGGAATCGTATCCGGAGTGGTTCGTTTGAGGAATTTTCGAGGACGAAAATCTTTTAAGTGGGGGAGAGTTGTAACAGCCCAATTTTAGGAATTAATTATTATATTATTTAGTATATTATATTTTAATTTAATTATTTGGAGTGTTAAGTAATTAAGCGGTTGTGAGGTAGTATATAATGGATTAATTAATTTAATTAGTGTGATAATTAATTATTTAGTGATATGAGATATAATTAAATAATTATTAATTAACCTAGTGTGCATAGTGAGTGGTTAATTATTTGAATTTAAATAGAGGTATTTAAATATTAGGTGTTATTGGACCTAGTGATTAAATTAGATGATTTAAGCCCAACTAGAATACCATTATAAATAGTAAGAGTGAAGGGAGTGAGAATCATAATTCACTTGAGCACTGAAGGCAATAGAGAAAGAGGAGAGGGAACGTAAAGAGGAGTTAAGGTTTCCATCAGAGTTACAAGGTAAGGGGGGAAATCCTTACTATTATGGGTTAGTATGATTGGGTCAATGGGTAGGAACATGTTTTAGGTTGAAATCCTTAATTGGCATGAATTGGAATTATTAGGTTTTGATAAATACCCTTGAATTGTGACGATTAAATTATGTTAAAACTGTGAATGAATCTATATTTGGATGAGTCGTAATTTTCTGAACGTGTAGCTTTTTACGGAATCGAAATCGGAGGTCCGGAAGTCCTCCAACAGCGAAAAATGCGGGTAATTCTGCATTCTGTTCGTTGTTAGCGCAGGAACAGCTTTCTGTTTTGCATTAACCGGTTAACCCAGGGCGTTAACCGGTTAACACTCTTATGATAATTAAAAAAAATTGTATTCTGTCTTGCGTTAACAGGTTAACCAAATGCGTTAACAGGTTAACACTGTTATGATAATTAAAAAAAATAATTTCTGTCTTGCGTTAACAGGTTAACCAAATGCGTTAACAGGTTAACACTGTTGAAATACTGTTAGAATTGCATTCTGTCTTGCGTTAACAGGTTAACCCAGGGCGTTAACCGGTTAAAACTGTTGAAAAACTGTTAAATTTGTATTTTGTCTTGCGTTAACAGGTTAACCCAGGGCGTTAACCGGTTAACACTAGTGAAATACTGTCAAATTTGTATTCTGTCTTGCGTTAACAGGTTAACCAAATGTGTTAACAGGTTAACACTGTTTGAAACGTGAAAAATTGATATTTAAAGATGTTGTACGTTTTGGAATGGAATTATGTGTACATATTTGATGATTGGCCTATATTGGTGAATAATATATTGCATGAATGTGTATGTATGTCATTATTGAATTGTGAAAGGTTTATGATTATCAATGTGTATATGTACCAATTGTGAGTTATGGTGATATGTGGGATGTTAAGACGGTATAGGAGGTCTTAATTGCATATGTGTTGGTATGTGTGCATTCATTCATAGCATGGTCAAGCGGTGATCCTTTATTGGAAACAGACGTAGCAGACGTTGATTCTTGATTGGAATCAGGCATAGTATTAAGCGGTGATCCTTAATTGGAAACAGACGTAGCAGACGTTAATCCTTGATTGGGATTAGACGTAGTATTAAGCGGTGATCCTTCATTGGAAACAGACGTAGGCTTTGGTCTTGTCCGGATCTGAAGCGTGGCTTGGATTCTAGATATTGAATCGGAAAGCGGTGAAACTTTGAGTTCACATTGCGGTACCACATGCATAGAGTCACGTTGTCTTGCATTGAGTCGTCTATAGTTATGTGATCATTGAATGCATGTATTGTTGTGAGTGTGATGTACATTGAAATATGTGGAATAATTGTCTGTTAATATTATTGACGTGATTATACTAAGTGTGATGAATTCTTAAATTGTGTTTTAATTCATCGTGCCTTATTATGGTATTTCATAATGATTTGGAATTCTCACCCTTTCTGTTTGAATGTTACCTTTACATGGGTATCGTGCAGATACTACAGAGTAGTATTGCTGGAGTAGGTGGACGGTAGCTCGCTCAAGATTAGCTGAAGAGTTTCCGTATTTAGTTTGAATTGGTAATGAGTCAATGCTCTGGTCATGTAACACTGGGTAGATTAGCGATGTTGAACTCGTATCTTATTTTGATATGCTTTATGTCATTAATTGTTTTATTTTATTTGATCATGGTATGGGACATGGATCATCTTATGAAATGCATGAGTATTCCTTATTTTCCGCTGCGAACGCATATGTTTGAATATTCATGATGATTGGAATGTGTTACTTTAATTGGCCAGGTGTATTGTTGGTTTTTGAAAAGTTTTAAGTTTCGAAAACATCGATGTGACGCCCTTTTCTTATATGCGTGTTTATTTACTCTGATTATATGCTAAATAATTTGGGGTAGAAAAAGGGGTGTTACATTAGTGGTATCAGAGCATGGTCGACCAGTTGGTCAATAGTAGTAGGTTTTCCGTGGTATTTGATTTGTGTATCTGACACGATCGATACTGTTTGTTTGATGTTTCGGGTTGTTCAGGACAATGGTTGCAGGCAGGAATGACGATGCCATTGTTGAGGCGCTGAGGATGCTGGCGAAATCCATGGGTCAGATCCATCAAGCGAATATCCATCAAGTGAATGCGAATGCCGGTAACCAAAAGGGAGATGATGATGAGTTCCGTGCTTTGGGGAGATTCCAGCGGAACAATCCTCCTATCTTTGAGGGTGAGCATGCACCTGAGAAAGCTCAAGCTTGGCTAAAAGCAATTGAGAAGATCTTCAGAGTCATGAACTGTACGGATGCTCAGAAAGTGCAGTTTGGTACCCATATGCTTGAGAAGGAAGCTGAAGATTGCTGGAATAACACTCTTCAGAGGTTCGAAGAAGACAACATTGAAGTTACTTGGACTCTTTTCCGTGATACCTTCTTGGAGAACTATTTTCCAGAAGATTGTCGTGGGAAGAAAGAGGTGGAGTTCCTTGAATTGAAGCAAGGAAATGGTACCGTTGCTGATTATGCTGCTAGATTTCAGGAGCTTATCAAGTATTGTCCTCATTACAATACTGCTAATGCTGAGAGATCTAAATGTTTGAAGTTTGTGAATGGCTTGAGACATAATATCAAGAAGGCCATTGGTTACCAACAGATTACTCATTTTACGGAGTTGGTTAACAAGAGTCGGATTTATGATGAGGATAGTAGGGAGAGTGCTTCTGTCTACAAGAGTTTGAAGGAGAAAGACCAGGATCGGGGGAAACCGTATGATGACAAGAGGAAACAATCCGGTGTTGGCAAGAAGCCAAGTGGGGGAGAATCTTCTACTCCACTTACGTGTTTCAACTGTGGCGTTGAAGGTCATCGTGCTGTTGATTGTAGTAAGGATGTTGTGAAGTGTTTCAATTGTGGCAGGATTGGTCACAGAGCAAACCAGTGTAGAGTTGGTTCGAACGTAACTTGTTTCAATTATGGAGAGAAAGGTCACATTAGTACCAGATGTGATAAGCCGAAGAAGGAGCAAGTGAAGGCAAAGGTGTTTGCATTGGCTGGTGCGGAGACCACTACTGATGATGGACAAATCCAAGGTATGTGATGTATTAAGAGTACACCTTGATTGCCATTAGTGATACCGGTGCATGGAAATATTACTTGGAAACTCGAGGATAAGATGAGGGAATCGTATCCGGAGTGGTTCGTTTGAGGAATTTTCGAGGACGAAAATCTTTTAAGTGGGGGAGAGTTGTAACAGCCCAATTTTAGGAATTAATTATTATATTATTTAGTATATTATATTTTAATTTAATTATTTGGAGTGTTAAGTAATTAAGCGGTTGTGAGGTAGTATAATAATGGATTAATTAATTTAATTAGTGTGATAATTAATTATTTAGTGATATGAGATATAATCAAATAATTATTAATTAACCTAGTGTGCATAGTGAGTGGTTAATTATTTGAATTTAAATAGAGGTATTTAAATATTAGGTATTATTGGACCTAGTGATTAAATTAGATGATTTAAGCCCAACTAGAATACCATTATAAATAGTAAGAGTGAAGGGAGTGAGAATCATAATTCACTTGAGCACTGAAGGCAATAGAGAAAGAGGAGAGGGAACGTAAAGAGGAGTTAAGGTTTCCATCAGAGTTACAAGGTAAGGGGGGAAATGCTTACTATTATGGGTTAGTATGATTGGGTCAATGGGTAGGAACATGTTTTAGGTTGAAATCCTTAATTGGCATGAATTGGAATTATTAGGTTTTGATAAATACCCTTGAATTGTGACGATTAAATTATGTTAAAACTGTGAATGAATCTATATTTGGATGAGTCGTAATTTTCTGAACGTGTATCTTTTTACGGAATCGAAATCGGAGGTCCGGAAGTCCTCCAACGGCGAAAAATGCGGGTAATTCTGCATTCTGTTCGTTGTTAGCGCAGGAACAGCTTTCTGTTTTGCGTTAACCGGTTAACCCAGGGCGTTAACCGGTTAACACTGTTATGATAATTAAAAAAAATTGTATTCTGTCTTGCGTTAACAGGTTAACCAAATGCGTTAACAGGTTAACACTGTTATGATAATTAAAAAAAATAATTTTTGTCTTGCGTTAACAGGTTAACCAAATGCGTTAACAGGTTAACACTGTTGAAATACTGTTAGAATTGCATTCTGTCTTGCGTTAACAGGTTAACCCAGGGCGTTAACCGGTTAACACTGTTGAAAAACTGTTAAATTTGTATTCTGTCTTGCGTTAACAGGTTAACCCAGGGCGTTAACCGGTTAACACTGTTGAAATACTGTCAAATTTGTATTCTGTCTTGCGTTAACAGGTTAACCAAATGTGTTAACAGGTTAACACTGTTTGAAACGTGAAAAATTGATATTTAAAGATTGTGTACGTTTTGGAATGGAATTATGTGTACATATTTGATGATTGGCCTATATTGGTGAATAATATATTGCATGAATGTGTATGTATGCCATTATTGAATTGTGAAAGGTTTATGATTATGAATGTGTATATGTACCAATTCTGAGCTATGGTGATATGTGGGATGTTAAGACGGTATAGGAGGTCTTAATTGCATATGTGTTGGTATGTGTGCATTCATTCATATTATGGTCAAGCGGTGATCCTTTATTGGAAACAGACGTAGCAGACGTTGATTCTTGATTGGAATCAGGCGTAGTATTAAGCGGTGATCCTTAATTGGAAATAGACGTAGCAGACGTTAATCCTTGATTGGGATTAGGCGTAGTATTAAGCGGTGATCCTTCATTGGAAACAGACGTAGGCTTTGGTCTTGTCCGGATCTGAAGCGTGGCTTGGATTCTAGATATTGAATCGGAAAGCGGTGAAACTTTGAGTTCACATTGCGGTACCACATGCATAGAGTCACATTGTCTTGCATTGAGTCGTCTATAGTTATGTGATCATTGAATGCATGTATTGTTGTGAGTGTGATGTACATTGAAATATGTGGAATAATTGTCTGTTAATATTATTGACGTGAGTATACTAAGTGTGATGAATTCTTAAATTGTGTTTTAATTCATTGTGCCTTATTATGCTATTTCATAATGATTTGGAATTCTCACCCTTTCTGTTTGAATGTTACCTTTACATGGGTATCGTGCAGATACTACAGAGTAGTATTGCTGGAGTAGGTGGACGGTAGCTCGCTCAAGATTAGCTGAAGAGTTTCCGTATTTAGTTTGAATTGGTAATGAGTCTATGCTCTGGTCATGTAACACTGGGTAGATTAGCGATGTTGAACTCGTATCTTATTTTGATATGCTTTATGTCATTAATTGTTTTATTTTATTTGATCATGGTATGGGACATGGATCATCTTATGAAATGCATGAGTATTCCTTATTTTTCGCTGCGAACGCATATGTTTGAATATTCATGATGATTGGAATGTGTTACTTTAATTTGCCAGGTGTATTGTTGGTTTTTGAAAAGTTTTAAGTTTCGAAAACGTCGATGTGACGCCCTTTTCTTATATGCGTGTTTATTTACTCTGATTATATGCTAAATAATTTGGGGTAGAAAAAGGGGTGTTACACTCGACCCACTAGAAAATCTTCCAACGGGATTTTCCGAATCAGATGATGAGGGTCATTTGTTTTGAGTAAAATAGTGGGAGCGTATTTAATTAAAGGCCTAATTGAATATGTCAATGATACATATATTTTCATTAATCCTTATGTAGATTACCATGACATCAAACACCTCTAACAACATCCTGCGATCAATCCTTGATAAGGAAAAATTGTCTGGGACAAATTTTCTGGATTGGCACCGAAACCTGAGGATTGTCCTCAAACATGATAAAAAGTTGTATACCTTGGAGACACCTGTTCCTGAAGAGGAACCTCCTAGTTCTGCACCTAAGGCAGAAAGAGATGCTTATAAGAAGCATGTCGATGATGCCAATGAAACTGCTTGTCTCATGCTGGCTACCATGAACTCAGAATTGCAAAAGCAACATGAGAACATGTAAGCGTTTGATATGATCGAACACCTGAAGTTGCTCTATCAAGAGCAAGCAAGGCATGAGAGGTTTGAAGTTTCAAAAGCCCTTTTTCAAAGCAAGTTAGCTGAGGGAGCCCCTGTAGGTCCCCATGTACCCAAGATGATTGGGTATGTGGAAAACCTTGAGAGATTGGGTTTTCCCCTCGAAAAGGAACTTGCAACTAATTTGATCTTGCAATCCTTGCCAGATAGTTTCAGTCAATTTGTCCTAAATTTCAATATGATTGATATGGACAAATCTCTTCCTGAACTGCTCGCCATGTTAAGAACTGCCGAGCAGAATCTGAAGTCAAAAGGGAAGTCCATTCTGATGATCGGAAATGGAAAGAGACAGAACAAAAGGCCCACTAAGCAGAATGATAAGGGGAAGGGCAAGGAAGTTGCCAATCCCAGACCCACTGCTTTGAAGCCTAGTGGAGGCATAGCAAAAGAAGGCACCTGCTTCCATTGCGGTAAGACCGAACACTGGAAGAGGAACTGCCCAAAGTACCTGGAAGATAAGAAGAATGGAGTAGAGACTTCAACTTCAGGTATTTTTGTTATTAATCTATCTACTTCTGCATCATGGGTATTAGATACTGGATGCAGTTCTCACATTTGTACGAATGTGCAGGAACTAAAAAGGAGTAGAGATTTGGCAAAAGGTAAAGTCGACCTACGAGTTGGCTGTGGAGCAAAGGTTGCTGCTTTAGCCGTAGGAACTTTTGTATTGACTTTACCTAGTGGTTTAATAATTCAGTTAGAGAACTGTTATTATGTACCTACAATTAGAAGGAATATTACTTCCATTGCTTGTTTGGACAAGTTTGGTTTTTCATTTATAATAAAGAACAATTGTTGCTCAATTTATTTGAATGATATATTCTATGCTACTGCACAAATGAACAATGGACTATATGTCCTTGATCTTGAAATGTCTATTAATAACATTAATACAAAAGGGTGAAACCTAACGAGTTAAAACCAACTAGGTAAGAATATTAAAACTCTTCGATCAGATCGAAGTGGTGAGTATTTAATCCTAGAGTTTGATGACCATCTGAAAGAGTGTGGGATCCTATCCCAACTTACTCCTCCTGGAACATCCCAATGGAAGGGTGTATCTGAGAGAAGAAATCGAACCCTGTTGGACATGGTTCGATCCATGATGAGTCACACCAATCTTCCAAACTCCTTTTGAGGACATACACCATTGACATCAGCTTACACACTTATCCGTGTTCCATCCAAAAGGTTGAAAAGACACCATATGAGATATGGAGTGGTAAGATACCACATATGTCTTACATGAAGATTTGGGGTTGCGAAGTTTATGTGAAACGACAAATTTCAACTAAGCTTGAGCCCAAATCTGACAAATGCTTATTTGTGGGGTATCCTAAAGAAACAAGAGGATATTATTTCTACAATCCTTCTGAGGGCAAAGTGTTTGTCGCTCGAACTTGAGTTTTCCTAGAAAGGGATTTTATTTCCAAAGGAATCAATGGGAGGAAAGTAGAACTTGAAGAAATTCAAGAATTACAAAGTATCGATACACCTATGGAGGAATTAGAGCAGGAAACACAAGTAGTTATGTAAGAGCAACCTGCTCAAATAGAACAAGACCAGCGTAGGTCAGGAAGGATACGTCACCTACCTGAGATATATGGATATCTGATCAAGGTGATGTATTACTCATGGATCAAGATGAGCCTATGACCTACTCATGGAATCTTCGTTCTGATGAAACAGTAAAACTGTATGGATTCATCAAGAACGAAGATGAGACCTGTGTCTACAAGAAGGTTAGTGGGAGCATGATCGTATTCCTGGTATTATATGTAGATGACATATTACTCATTGGAATCGATATCCCTACCCTGCAACAAGTAAAGTCTTGGTTGGGGAGATGCTTTTCTATGAAGGACCTAGGTGAAGCAGCCTATATATTAGGAATCAGAATCTATAGAGATAGATCATAAAACTGCTTAGCCTAAGTCAGAATACATACATAGACAAAGTGCTGAGACGCTTTAATATGAATGATTCCAATCTGGTTATGTGTTTTGCTTAAATGGTGGCACTGTGAGCTTGAAAAGTTCAACGCAAGATGCAGTTGCTGATTCTACAACCGAGGCCGAGCATATTGCTGCCTTAAGTGCAGCAAAGGAAGCTGTTTGGATCAATAAACTTGGCATAGTCCCTAGCATTGTGGATCCCATTGGTCTCTATTATGATAACGATGGTGTTATCGCACAAGCTAAGGAGCCTAGATCTCACCAACGATCCAAACACATACTTAGGCGTTGTGCGAAAATATGTAAAGTACCTACACTTGACAATATAGTTGACCCACTGACAAAGCCTCTTGCGCAGCAGAAGCATGATGGCCATACTAGATCAATGGGCATACGGGGTATGCCTGATTGGCTCTAGTGCTAGTGGGAGATTGTTGGTGTAAGCCCTAGAGGCCAATACTTTTGGTACTTGTATCGAATTATTTATTAATAATAAAAGGCATTTTCTTTATTATGGTTGATTAATAAAGTCCCTGGAATAGATAGTCCGTTTAATGTATTAAGTATGACTTAATCATGAGAACACATTAAACATAAGGACACTGTTCTTAAAGTATCCGTAGTCGAGCTTTAATGTGAAGTGGGATAACATTAAAGCATTAAGACTATTATGTTTGTAGACTGATGATCACATCTCATGGATCATGGATAAAGAGTTATCAAGTCTTAAACATAGGTATGAATATTAGGAGTAATATTTATACCGGATTGACCCGCTATGAGAATACTATATAGAAAGTTATGCAAAGTGTCATAAGTTATTCTCATGGTGATAATAGTGTATACCACTCTTCGACCTGAAACCACTATGGATCCTAGATGTAGAGTCGAGTGCTTTATTGCTGATCCAACATTGTCCGTAACTGGATAACCATAAAGACAGTTAATGGGTACTCCACGAAGCATGCTGAGGGACATGAGTGTCCTAGATGGAATTTGCCAATCCTACGTAACAGGATAAATGTCTATGGGCCCAATATTGAACTAGACAAGGGTGACACGGTCTATACCTTGTGTTCAATATAGACATAAGGGCAAAGGGGTAATTATACACATAATTATTATCACAGGAGGTTTTGTCAGATCACATGACATTTTTGTGACTTGGGTAGCAGTGATGTGTTGCTAGATACCGCTCACTGTTTATTATGTTAAATGCGTGATTTAATATAATTGCCAACGCCGCGAAAACCTATAGGGTCACACACAAAGGACAGATTGATGAGAGATAAAATAATTAAGGAACATCGTAAGGTACGGTGTACTTAAGTAGAATACGAAATATGGTAAGGTACCAAGTACTTAAGTGATTTTGGCATATTATGAGATATGGGCCAAAATGCACTTAAGTGGGCTTTTTGGCTTGAAGCCCACACAAGTGGTTCTATAAATAGAACCCCTTGGGTAGAAGCATTGTAACTCACTGAGACAGAAAACACAACTGAAGAGTTGGAATTTCGTATCTCTCTCTCACTCAAAGCCTTCATTCATAACAGCTAGCACTGCGATTGAAGGAATCCGTTCGTGTGGACTGAGTAGAGACGTTGTCATCGTTCAACGTTCGTGATCGCCCTGTTGATCTGTATCAAAGGTTTTGATCATTATCAGAGATCTGCACCAAAGGTTTAAATCGCCACAAGAGGTAACGATTCTATCACTGATCATGCCCATTCGTAAGGATCACTAAATGGAGAAATTTTTAAATTCCGCTGCGCCTTGGATGGCAATTCTCCTTCAGTAACCCTTTATCATGCCAGCCACGACATATCCAATGATTTAAATACAACAACCTTGGATGATGACCTCCATAACAAGGTCTGCAACAGTATCTACTTCAGCAACAACCTCATGCACTTCATCAATCACAACAAATGAAGCTTGGAAGGAAACTGGATCCTACACCAATGTATCATGACTCACTCAGAAGTTCCATAGTAAAGCTATAATCCCTTGGCCCTTCTCCTCATCCATATCCTCCCAGTTATGAAGAGAATGTCCGATGTGAATACAAAGTCCAATACCGGATCAACGACAAGTTGTTGACTCTTGAAAAAGGAGTCCCATTGGTGAACAATCACCCTTTATCTTTATAAGTGGAATAACATAAAAAAAGCATCCCATAAAGACAGTGGATCAACAATGAAGCTCATCCCTGGGATCAATAGGGTTTATCAGTTCCAGTTGTAATTTCTTTTTTGCTAAGTGTATTTTGTATTAAAAGTTGTACTCTTTGGGAAATAATTTTAAGAAAATGAGAATGCAAGTTTTTGAAATCAATCCATTCGTTTACACTCTCTTTCTTACGCCATCATGAAAATCAAAATAAAAATCAATCAAACCTTTTATTCTCACTTCTCACCTATTAACAAACTTATGAGGAGAATGATGTACTAAACAATCGAATTTGTTGATGTATGCTTTAATAGTAAGACTTGGATGACGATGTAAGGCATTGTTTCATTTCCCTAAACATTGGAGAAATAAGGAGATAATCCATAGTCAACCCCCTCGAGCCTGAAGTCGGTGTTCTTTTTATAAAAAAAACCTTAATCTTAACCAGGGGCAGGGTAGTTTTTCAAGGATGCATTCTGATCTTAAGAGAATTATTCCATCTAATCACAAGGATAATAAGTTCAAGCACATCTTATTCCTCGCATATATTATCTAACATTGAGGAAGTTGAGAAAGTGTAAAGCTTACAATAGCTAACATGGCAGCCACAACTTTTTAAATCAAAAGCAAAATCACAAGAGTTGTTTGAAAAAAAGCCCGCTAAGTAAAAAAAAGGGAAACAACCAGAATTTTTTTTACTTAGGCAAAAGTTAGGGCATTATTTTTTTTTAAAAGTCTGCTAAGTCAAAAACTAAAAAGGATTTGACTTAGGCAAAAGTTAGGGCATCCCAATGGACCACAAATTCAAAAAAATCGATCCATGCAAAAAATAGGGATTAAAAAGCAAAAAAAAAAACAACGAAAACAAGCTTGTAAGTGAAAGTAAGTGACTGCCACCTCAAGAATCTCATCAGTGGTTGAATCATTACATATACCTCCATCATTATCTATCAAAATTCTCTTGCAGACTAAATGCATTTGTTGAGTTAATTGAATTTAGGAATGGAGAACATGAAGGAGAAGGGGTGGGATAAAATTAAAATTTGAGCCTTATATATTTTGTTTCACAAACCGTGAACCAGACCACGTTATAACATTTAAAAGTCCTTATTGAAGTTAGGTTCACTATGAAAGCATTCTCGGCAAAATCATTGTTAAACTGACTCTGAATGTTTGTTACTAACCATCTTGTTCTATCACATCTTCATTTGTGCCAACCTCATGGCCATATATCATTTATATACACCATATCCATTTTCCATAACAATTTTCAATTTCAAAAACATGCATGAGCATGATGTTAGAATTACTTTTCAAAAAAACATTTTTCTCAGAAATCAATACTTAGCACCAAGTAAGTATCAACCATGGTCTGATCAGGGGCATACCACTTCGAGGCATTCCTGACTAGGGGAAAGTCACCTAAGGATCCTTCCAATTAGGGGTAAATCCTTATGATCCTAGGGGCACATCATCTGAATATCCTACTGATTAGAGGCGAAACATTTCAATATTTGATGCACCTATGTCAAATGAAATTCATGACCCTCATGATCAGAGGCATACCTTTCAAGACTCTCATACTAGGGCATACCAACTCAAGAGCATAGTGAGGCCAATCACTCCAAAAAGTCATATAATCCGAGTCATACTTTTCAAAGAGTCAAATACTAGGGCAATTCATATCAGGGTCATATCACAACATTGTGGGATCCAAGTTCCTTCTCAGGACACTCCTCCAGACCCTAATAATCAGGGGCAGACTTTTCAAGATTTAAATACTGGGCAGTTCACATCAAAGTCATACCATAGCATGGTAGGGATCCAAGTTTTCTTTTCATGTAACTCTTCCAAGAAGGCCTACAAATAGGGGTAATACCCTTGAAGGCTCAATAATTATGGGGAAGACTGCCATAAGGCTTGATAAAAAAAGACTGCTTCAAAAGAATAACTCATATGGGGCATATCATTCTTAGGGTCGATTAGTCAAGGACGAATCTCTCATAGGCTAATACTACGGTAGGACGTCTCAAGTGCATGGTATGGTTAAACCACTTTAAATTCATATTGACGCGAATTTCTTCAAAGACCCAACAGACTTGGGCAACTATATGATACTTTATGGACATGACCTCTTAATACTTTCAATAAGCATACAATCTCTTCCATACATCAACAATCGTTAAGTCTAAAACGAGTATCGGGAAGCCATGCTAGCATAACACCCTACCACCTTTTGATAAAACAACCTTGTTACACAAGCAACCTCTCTAAGTCTTAACCATTCCATTTCCTACTATAGGGGTGTTAGTTAAAAGCATTCAAATAATTATATAAATCATTGTCATGCATTAATCATGTCGCTACGCTTTAGCGTCAAACCATGCATATCATCTCATTCGTATAACACATTCCCATATCATGAATCTAACATCTACGCAAGCCCAATCTTACTTGGCACCACATAAAATCCTAATCTTACTTGGCACCTATATCCAAAAATACCAACCTCATTTGACATTCACCCTAAAAGCCCAACTTTGATTGGCATCTCACAAAAGCCCAACCTTGCTTAGCACTCAATACCTACAAATGGCCCAATCTTCAGCGGTGCAACCCAAGACTAATACATTGCATGCATCAATCATCGCATTAATACATCATATCACGCATAGCATATCCGTAAATGTGGAGCATTATGCTATACAAACTCTAAACATGCATGCATAACATAGATACCTAGCATAGGTTGAGACTCAGGACTCATCATAAGAGTCTGGAGCCATCCCCAGCTAAATCAGTCCCCAACTTTTTTTCTCACTGTATATCCCAGTGAGTCGGTCTTAAGGATAATTCCCCAGCAAGTATCCTTGGAACACATTCCCCAAGCAGAAAATACTTAGCATCACTCTCCCCGATATGCCCTAATGGCATACAATTCTTTCACCAGATCCTTGCAACGATTTCTTAGGACTTTCCTCGACACTCGTCTTACGTGACACTAGTCTTACGTGACACTAGTCTTCCCCAATAGAGATATTGATTTATTTTATCAGTCTCGTTTTTTACTCATGTCTTCTTAGAAAACTCCCCAACAAAAGTTCTATTACCATTGTCACTTTAGTTCTTACACCACTGTTCACTTCGGTTCTTACACCGTTGTCATTCAGTCACTTCGATTCTTACACCATCGTCATTTTTTCACTTCGGTTCTTACACCATTTTTCATCTTGTTTTATGGTTCTTATACCGTTGTTATTTCCTTCATATGTTTCGGGCCTTACATCAATTTTCTTGCCAATAATGAGTTATCGGTTCTTATACCGGTGATGAGCAAAGTCCAATCCCCAACTATACCTGTATAATTCCCCATGTAGGTGTAACACCTCAAAATTTGCCCTCCTCTCTTGGGACTAGCATATCATATTGCATATCATTTTTAGGTCATTAGGCATTGCATATTGCATATCATGTGGTTACATTGTGCAAGCCATCCCCAGGTCTTGGTCAGAAGATGAGGAAGTCAAAGTGCAAGATAGGGTTTTATTGGACTGGTCATTAATCATCTGAGGATGTGGAGTTCAAATTAGGGTTTCATGATTCTCAAAGGAGATTGGTCTTCATCTTGATTACAATGATTCATCATCATCATCATGGTTTGATATCATCAAGTTTTGAAGCATATTCCTTGAGATTAGGGTTTTGACCACTGGTCAACCCTAATCAGTTGCATTGGGCCAATCAGGGCATGATCAGGAGATGAGGTCTATGATGTATATGAGGATCATAATGTGATTGTATGGAGCTTATTGAGGCTAGGGTTTCACCCTTGAGCCATTTCATCAGAAGATTGGGGCTCAATTGGATCAATGCATTGCCAGATTCATCTATCAGTTGAAAAAGTCAACTGTGGTCAACTGTGCATGATTTAATGGATTTGGAGGAGGAAATGAGTTGGATACACTTCAATCATGTTGGAACAAGTGTTATTTGACATGTCAAAGCTCAAGAATGGAGAAAATCAAGTCAGAACAAAAACTGCCAAAAATAGAAAGTGACTTGTAATGGAAGTTTCCAAAAATGGAAAGTTTTTGACCTCAAAATTACATGTCCAAGGAAGCTTCAAATGAAAATTTGTTCAACATGAAAGTTGTAGATCTTGTTCTCACCTTTCCAAAAAGTCCAAGAACTTGAAAATCCCATGTATGGTTGGCAAGTTATGGTCCATTCAATTTCAAAAATGACCCATAATCAGAGGGGCATAACTTCCACATGGAGTGTCCAAATTGAGTGATCTTTTTATGCACAAACTCCATTTGACATGTACTTTCATGGTGCATAATTGGATTTCTTCAAAAATGGTCAATGCAAAAAGTCAAATTTCAAGTGTACAGTTAAAAATCCAGGGGCAAAATGGTCCAACTTGAGAAATAATGGGAATTTTTGGATGGGGATTTTTGCAACACCTCACAAATGCTATTTGGAAATGGTTGGAATCATCATGACATGCCAAGGCCTCATGGTTTGAGAATTAGCTTTTGGAATGAACTTGAAAATGCATAACATAGCCATGACATAGTGAAATTCTAAAATACATATCCAATCAACATGAAACAAGTGGCAACAGCTCATGACAGATGTTTAGGACATGTGTGAGCTGGCAATGAGCTGTCATTGGCTTGTGTGTGAAAGTACCATTTTGCCCTTGGTTTGAAAATGACATGTATGCTAATCACATTGCATTATGTTAATTAAGGTGATTAAGGCTTGGTTAATTGGAGGTATAAGTTCTTAATCCTAACAAACTTGTAACAGAATTCACAATTTCACAAATCACAATCTCTTTTTCCCTCCAAATTCACCAAAACCTCTCAAGAACACAAAAGCCAAAATCCTTCAATCTCTTCCAATTCTTGATCATTTTGCAAATTTCTTTTTGATTTGATCTCCATTCATCTTGTGCTTCAACTGTTTTTGGAAATCAACATCAAGAGAAGCCTCAATCGTAACTGTCCTATGTGATGCATCAATGGTGAATTGAAGAATTCGTGTACTAGGAGCCACTTCAATTGAACCTAAGCACTCCATTCAGTTCATACATCATTATTCTCAATCTGTTTTGGTAATACAAGCGCGAAGAACATCGAATCCAGCACTGCCATCTCCAGGTATTTGATTTTTCGAACTTCACGATTTTACCAATGCTTATATGCGTTTTGAAGAGTGTTGAATGTAGAGTTCAATGATGCCTTTGGTTTGTAGAATGGATGAACGTAGGATGAGTTATATTGATTCAAAGTAATGATGCCAAACCCTAAGTTGTTCGATTCGTGAAATTTAGGAACATTTAGACAAAATCGTTTGCATATTCGGACTCCACGTGATTAGATCTTCCCAACGCCTATTCGTTTGTGAATTTTGGTGGAGTTTTGAGGTTTGAGTGTTCTTGAGCGAATCTGGAAAAACGCGTTGAAGGAGAAGAAATTCTGGGCGCAAAATGATGTTTGATCCGTTTTTTCGTTTGGATTTTCAAATTTGGTGTTTACCGCGCCTGGGAATGTTTATTTACCAAACTGCCATTCGTTCATTTAATTAAATAATAATAATTCAATAATTATTTTAAAAATCATACAAACATTAAAAAATTCATAGAAAATTAATGGAAAGTCAAAAAAATATGAGGATTTTTTCTATAGCTCCCATTTTGTCTCTAGAATTTAGTGAGTATGATTTTGCAAGTTGTGCATGGTGAATTGTTGACTTTGCTTAGGGATGTTTGACTTGTATGCATTTTTGACATGTTCTACCATTTTTAATGTGAAATACTCATACCTTAAAAGAAATGTCTGAAATTTTTTGTGGTGATTGTAGACATGTTAATGGTGATTTGCATATAAAGTTTGTGAATTTTGGATACCTGTGGAGTGAGATATGATTTTTTGAACTTAGGTGTGACAATTTGTGTCACACCTAACTAGGGCAACTTCATGAAATTATTTGCCTAGCCTATGATTGTTTGATTGAATTGAAATTTTGCATGATTGATTATGGATATGTTGGGATGCTATGTGAATTTTTATGGATTTTTATTTGGCATTTTCAATTTGATTGATATTTTTCATCTCTGTTGGTCAATTATGCAAGTTCATGTGGCACATGTTTGTAAATTTAATGTGAAATGCTCATATGGTTTTGGATAAACATGAAATTTGGTATGATGGTTGTAGACACATTGTAGGACATCCCTGTTTTGGTCCCATTCATTTCTTAATTGTTTTCAATGACTTATGATTTTTTGAAGTGAATGCATGTGTTGATGCTATGGTTTGGCTCATATAATTGTGTCTGTTTTTCTTGATTTTCATTGACATAGTTCCTTTTGTCCAATTGAGCTGAAAATTGACATGCTGTACCTTGAATATGTCCGGTTTAGGTGTAAATTATTTGAGGATTTTTGGAATTGTTTTGATATGGATTTGGTTGAAGTCATTCTGTTTGGATGTTTGGTGTTATGTTTGACCTAGTTTGACTTGTTTTGGTCATGAAATGAATATGGTAAATGGTATAAGCATGGGACCAATTGCATTTGCTTTTGTTTGGCATTAGTTTGATTTTGGTTGAAGATTGCTTGCTGTTTAGATTTTTTTCTCACTTTTGGACCCTAGGCTTGGCCTAGTGGTCTTGTTTCTCACATTTGCTTGATTTTTCAGGATGAAATGCATAATACATGAGGAGATTGAACCAAGTGGATTAAATTGACATTGTTTGATGTTGAGAACTAACATGAATTTGTTTTGTAGGTTGTGAAGCTTGAGCTTGAGCTCATAGCTTGCCTTGTTGTGTGTTATTTGTATAGTCTGACTGGTTAACATTTGCTGTTTATGATTGTCTGTCTGAGCACTGATGATACTTGATTGTTTTCAGGTACATTTAGTCGCTTCTAGTTCTTTTAAGAACTTGCTTGCTAGCTGCTGCTTGGTTGTGTAGACCACTTGAGGTAGGTCCTCTTGACTTCATGTAGTCTGGGAGACCCGGCCTGTTACTTGGCCGGGCAAATGTCTGAAGTCCTCCTTAAGAGGCAATGATTGTGGTTGTTTACTTTTTGTGCCCAAGCAGGTAAAGACCTCTATGAGGCAATTGGTGGAAGCTAGGGATATGCGATCTATCCCCCACTATTCTGTGTGTCGTCCCTCTGCTCACACTGCTGTGTGTTGATGCATTGGGGCACGAACCCAAGATCTGTGCTGTTGCACAATCGAGTCAGAGTCTTTGAGCGTAGAAGGGTCCCTCCATTCTGGACCCACGCTCCCTTGTCTAAAGCTCTCCCTGGTTAGGGATAAGAGCTGTGAGGTCTGATCCTCACTTCACCTTTTCATCTGCTTCACCTTAGCCTCGTAATGGCAAGGTTAAGAGCGAATAATACCCCTGTACAGACGACTTGCTTCGGCAGTCAAACCCATTGTTTGAGCCCTCTTGATTGGCTATAGTGCGTGCTATGTGAATATTTGTTTGACATGTTTACTTGAAATGCTTGAATTGCTTGTATGCTTATATGCTTGCTTCTTTCCTGGATAGGATTAGCTTGCAGTTGTGCAAGTAGGTAGAAACCTCAACGTAGGGTAATGATGCATGATAACACTAGGCTCGAGTACAGCTCCCTGGTAGTGTGTCCCCCTTTGTTTCTGGCTAGATTTTCAGTCCCTTTCAGGGGAACTACATCGCCCTGATCCTCGTGCCAGACGAGGTATGTAGGCAGGAGACCGTGCGAGGTCTCTCCGGGCACTTTTTTTTCTTTTTGTGTGTGTTTGCATGTTATCTGATTGTGTGTTTGGTTCGGATGCCGACGTAAGTCCAGTGATTGGCGGTCGGGCTCCACGTTTGCCCTTTGGAGTGTGTTTTGGTTCGGATGCTGACGTAATTCCATCAAGTGGTTGTCGGGCTCCATGTTTGCCATCTGTTTGTGTGTTTTGTGTTGTTTGGCGTGCGCAAGCCGAACTACAGTGGCTCTGATTCTCGTTCCAGACGAGATATGTAGGCATAGGATGCGACATCCTATTGAGCTCCCTTCTCTTAACCCCACCTGCGTTCCCCGTGTGTGTGTGATGTTTAGCAACCTTTTCTTTTCTTAGAACGTGGATCCCGTCGAGTACGACGGACGTGAGGGGTGCTAATACCTTCCCCTTGCGTAACTGACTCCCTTACCCTTTCTCTTTGGTCGCGAGACCATTTCCTTTCCAGGTTTCTCTGAGCGTTTCCTTTCCCTATTTTGGGATAAATAACGCGCAGTGGCGGCTCTGTGTTGTGTTTTTATTTGAGTCCCGCCGGTTGTTTTTTCGCGGATGCGATAGCTGGCGACTCTGCTGGGGAAACCTGATGTAGACCTGTGCTGGTCCATCTTCCCTAAGCGAGTCTCTCCTAGCGTGCTAGGATAGTTTAGGTTGCTTGTTTTGTGTTATTTATTGCATTTATTATTCTAACCAGTGTATATATTTGCATAAATATTTGCATGCATCATACTATCATGTTGTTGCCGTCCTCTGTGCAGGTGGTTCCTCTGTTTGGGGTGGGTGTTCTGAGTGGGGCTAAAACCCAGGCCCGAGTATACACCTAGGACTAGTGTGGTCTCATGTTCCTCATGTGCTGAATCAGCATATTGTTGTAACGTGACATACCACAAGCCGGACGAGGTTCAGTTGATAGTGCTTTCCTCTGTGGGGTACCCCACTTTGGCATAGTTACTTCATCTGAATTATTGACTCTGGTGACCGATCATTTCCCGGATCTTTGGTTTAGACGATCTCAGGAGAGCTGCAATGGCACACCCGAAAGGGCAAACCCATTGAGTATCTCTGCCCGATTGTCGAGACTATTGTCCGCCTTAGGATGACCTGTTTAGAATTTACCTGTGAGGGGAGGGTGATTCTTTCAGATGCATGATCAGATGGTGACTCAGATGGTGACTTTTTGTTCCGTGGATCAGAGTCATATTTATAAGTCGGATTTATGGTCATTTATTTCAGAGACGCCGGAGTGTTGTCCGTGATATTTATCAGTGGGGATCCGTTTATTTCAGGATTCCCTGGGCCGATGTTATCAGTGGGGATCCGTTTATTTCAGGATTCCCCGGGCCGATTCAGATGGTTATGGGTATCTGCTCAGAGATTGTCTGGTGATGATGATGATGATGATGTATCTTTCAGGTCCGTTTATTTCGGAACCCTTGAGTCGGATTTATGGGTACATGTTCTTCAGATGATTGTGATCAGTTCAGAGATCGGGGCTGTGGCTCAGTGCAACAGATGTTCAAAGGACTTGGAGGATGGTCCAGTGCATTGCATTCATTCATCATTCTCATTTTGCATTCATCTGCATCGAACCTATGTCTAGCCATATGGGGAGTATTATTGATTGAGAATCTGGTTGAGAGACATCCGGATGTCAGAATGTTAGTGATGAAATATTATCTGTCTCGATGAAACCAGAATCAAAGGACAGAATCTTCCTCATATGGACAGACGTTGCATTCATGAATATTAACCTGTTTGCTGTTTTGCAGGTGCCGGGTTCTAACGTGCTTGCCTGTTTCAGGAACCATTGCTCGTGCTCGCAGAGTCGTACCTTTGCATTCAACCCGTCCTCACAGATACTTCACCAGACGCAATACTCCTCGACTGATGGATCTCCCAAATACAGATATCCTCGAGCTGAAGGACAAAATGAATGAGCTGATCAACATCATGCAGGGTTTTGCAGTTGGTCAGAAAGCTTTAGCTGATAAAGTCGAAAAGCTCGAGCGGGCTTCTGCAGCAAACAGCGGGGTTAACCTGGATGGAGTCTCCAACCAGGGGCTGGGGTCTCGAGACGGCGGAAAGAGAACAACTGTTGGTATTGTGAATAATGCCGGTGGTTTCGCTGGTGCTGGTGGCCAACCGGGGCAGAATTTGAAGGACAATATGTTGCCTCCGTTCTATGGGTTTGATGAAGATAGGGAGGAAGACAGGGAGGCTGACCAGTTTTCAATGCAGAATGAACCGTTCGTTCCCTACAGTGCTCCACCTCAGAACAAGGAGATTCAGCTGTTGGCTGAAAAGATTAAGGTATTGGAGAGCTATGCCACTCCCGGGGTGGTCGACATGTCTAATATGGGGCTAGTTGAGGGGATTGTGATCCCACAGAAGTTCAAAGCGCCTGCATTTGACAAATACAATGGAAGTTCCTGCCCAGAGACTCATCTTCAAGCCTTTGTCCGCAAAATCTCTGCATACACAATGGATCAGAAGCTATGGATGTACTTCTTCCAAGACAGTTTGTCTGGTGGATCTCTTGAATGGTACACCAAGCTGAAATCTGCTGACATCAAGAGCTGGCAGGATCTGGGAGATGAATTCTTTAAACAATATCAGTTCAATGCTGATATGGCCCCGAGTCGTACCCAGCTGCAGGGTATGTCTCAGAAAAATAACGAAGGGTTTAAAGAGTATGCTCAAAGGTGGAGGGAGTTGGCTGCCAGAGTTCAACCTCCGTTAGTGGACAGAGAGATGTCTGATCTCTTCATGGGTACCCTGCAAGGGGTTTTTGCTGAAAGGATGGTGGGTTGTCCGGTAACCAACTTTGCAGACATTGTGGTGGCCGGAGAGAGAATTGAAAGTTGGCTAAAAATGGGGAAAATACAAGGTAATGCTTCGTCATCAGCATCGAAGAAGCCATTCGGAAATGGTCAGCGCAAGAATGAAGGTGAGTCGAGTGCTGTGTATGCCCAGGGAGGACACGGTAGGGATCGTTACTACCGGCACACTGCTGCGGTAACCATCACTGCTGGTAATCAGTCAGTACGACAGCAACGTCAGCCACCTCAACAGAGAGCCGGGTATCAGGTGAAAGGAAAAGGGGTTGATCGCCATTTTGATAAGCCGCCCGTGACATACGTTGTTCTGTTCAAAAAGCTGATGGATCTTGGGTTGGTTCAGCCGAGGGCGATGGTTCCGATGAGATCAGATCAAAGGCCACCTAACTATGATGAGAACGCCCAGTGTGAATTTCATTCTGGAACACCGGGGCATAACATTGAGGGCTGTAGAGCATTCAAGAATGTTGTCCAGGACCTGGTGGACTCCAAGGCTATTAACTTTGCACCGTCTCCAAATGTTAATGCTAATCCCATGCCGGCGCATGGTCAGGCAATGGTGAGTGCAATTGCTGAAGATTCGGATCACGCCTGTGGGGTAGGTGGAGAGACTGACAGTGACTGCAAGTTCAATGGTTGGATAAAGCCGTGCGTACCAGGGAGCTGGAAGGCCTAAAAAAGATCATCACTGTCACTCCTTCGGAAGAGTAATATTTCTTGTTTTCAGTTTTATTTGCATGAAAGCCATACGTGTTGCCCGACGCGTAATGGTCCATTGTAAGGGCCACCTCATGTTTAAATTTGCATTTCTGCATCATTAATAAATGGATGTTTTTCAGTCAAAAAACGGTGTTCCCTGTTTTTCATTTATTTTTGCAGTTTAAAAACAAATAAAAATGGCAATGTTGGTTTTCATTTTTCTCTTTTTTTGATTTGTCTCGTCCCAAAGTCGAAAAATAATTCTCCGAATCTCATTGATAACAATTTGGTTACACCTCATATGACTTCGACAAACCGATCTATCAGGCTGAAGAAGAAGGCGAAGAAGATTGTGATCTGCTGGAATTAGCCAGGTTGTTGAAACAAGAGGAGAAGGTGATTCAGCCGCATGAGGAGCGGATTGAGGTTGTTATTCCAAGCACCGCCGAGGTCAGGAAGGAAATAGGAAAATGAGGCCGCTTCAGAGGCGAGTCAAGCGCAGAATGGTAGCCTTGTTGGAAAAGCATGTGGATACCTTCGCCCGGTCATGGCAGGATACGCCAGGGTCGAATATCGGTGTCGTTGCGTACAAGCTACTATAGAAAGAAGACTGTCCTCTAGAGAAGCAGAACGCCGGTGCTACTTATCAGAAAGCCATGGTGACTTTGTTTCATGAGATGATTCATCATGAAGTTGAATGCTATGCTATGACATGATAGCAAAGTCCCAAACAGGAGTGGGGCATCTGGTGGAGATAATTCAGACTGAGGTTGAATTCAAGTAAGTGCGCTATCAGAGTGCGGTCCGGTAAATCGTTGGGGTTCATTATAAGTGTCAGAGAGGAATCGAGGTTGCTCTTGCTTAAAAAAAAATAATAAAAAAAATAATAAAAAAATAAAATAAGAAATGTCTGAACCGAGAGGAAAGAAAGAGAGGTTCGTGGTTTCATAGATAGATTGAACTACCTGTCATGGTTCACATCTCATCTAATAGCCACGCGAACCTATATTCAAGATGTGAAAAAAAAAAGACCAAACGGTCAGGTGAAATAATGATTGCCAAGGTGCATTGAAAGAATAAAACAAAAGTTGCAGGAACCTCTGATTCTGATGGCTCCTGTGGAGAGAGACTGTCAATTTGTACTTGACGGCCTTCGAGGGGTCTACGGGGTGTATGGGGTCAGCATGACGAGTCTTGTCGAAAAGAGCATGCAATTTACCTTAGCAAAAAGGTTTACCGACTGTGAAACAATACATTCACTGTTCGAGAAAACTTGATGTACTTTGGCATAGGCTGCTCGCCGACTGAGACAGTATATGCTGGTTCATACCACTTTGTGGATTTCCGAGATGGATCCGATCAAGTATGGGTTTGAGAATCCAGCATTGACCGGACGGGTTGCGAGAAGAGCAAAAGAATGTTGACGGATTTGTGATACTCTCAGGAAGCAATCAAGGGGTGTATTGTCTGATTACATCGCCCGCAACCCGTTGAGGATTATCAACCGATGAAGTTTGAGTTCCCTGATGAGGACATCTAGAGGTGCTCTGATCGAAAGATCGAGAGTAACCGATCCCGGAGGAGGGGCCTGGCCCTGAATCCGAACGGATTCTGATGTCTGATGGGGAGGTTAAGGTGAATAAGCTTTTGCTGCCAGGATGACAGTTGAATGCACCAACGATGGTGACTGAGTCCGAAGCCTGTATCCTGGGTATCGAACCTCGGCGTGTGCATCAACTGGGGCAAACGCCTTTCTCACTCAGAGAGCCTGATTGAAGAAAAGAGGCTAGCAGCCATCTGTCATGGGTAGTTATACCAGCAAAGGATGAAACGTGCTTTTGACAAGAAGGTGCGACCTCGGGTATATCACGTAGGTGATATGGTGCTGAAAAGGATCCTTCCTCCTTAGAACGATCGAAGGGGCAAATGGACACCGAATTATGAAGGTCCATTCGTGGTCAAGAAGGTTTTCTCTGGCGGAGCCTTGTTGCTAACGACCATGGATGGCGAGGATTTTCCATCCCCTGTGAATGCAGACGCAGTTAAAAAATACTTCGTATAAATTGACCCGCTGGACGAAAAGAACAAAATAGTCCAGGCAAAAATGGGGCATCCCGGCGAACCAAAAACAGAAAGAAAGGTTCGGGCAAAAATTAGGGATAAAAATGAAAAAATGTACACCCGGCAAGTCGAAAACCTGGAAAGGCGACTTGGGCAAAAAGGGGTATCCCGGTGGACTGAAAACCCGAGAGGGCGGTCCAGGCAAAAGAGGGATTGAAACGAACAACTGCGTCTGGCATGATCGTTTGCGCTTTGGTTAAAGCATCATGGATAATACGCGGTAGGGATCAATCAGAATCGTCTTGTTCAAAAGGCAGAAAGCACGGAGAGTCTGAGGACATATGGGGTGTAACCGAGTTGGAACTCGATGAGATCACGGGTTTCACATTGCCATTAGGATAGATTTTTCCTTTTGTGCAGTTACCTCTTTTCAGGAATTGCTTCCTTTGTATCGCTCAAATTTGAGCCACACACTTTCCAATCAATAAAATGCATGTTCAGTCAAATGAGTTTGTTTTTGTTTTTCATTACCGCTTTGATTGCAAAAACATCCAGATATTTTTGATAAAGAATGTTGCATTTTAAGACATACAGGTCCCTTCCAATGCATGTGTATAAGATTGAAGCTTGAAATCTTATTCGGAAGGTTGAGTGACCCAAGTGTTGAAATCTTGGCACGCCTGGGGCACGGTTTTATCTAACGGTCTTGTTTTGCAGGTACTGTTAGGTATTTTTCACTCACTTGCAGGTTGTGATGTGGAAGCTTTGTAATAGATCCCCAGAGAGTTCGCTCAGGAACGGATATATGAGGAAATGACGAAGAAGTTGAGACGTACGACGATCTTTGATTTTAATCAAGAAGACTCTTCAAAGTCGGAAGATTGGAAAGTCTGTAGAAATTCCCCGCAGGGTCCAATCCGGGACGAATGAATGGGTAGAGAAGCGATGAGAAGACGTCGATGCGTACGACGACCTTTGGAATTAATCAAGAAGACTCTTCAAAGTCGAAAGATTGAAAATTTCTGTATAATCCAGGAGTTCGCTTTCCGTCGAGTGCGGAGCGATTGGGAATACAAGATGATGGAGCAGAAAAGGTCCAGACGAGTCTGGGAATTCTCAAAAGTGGAAAGCTGATACGAGATTGGGAGGTGGATATCATGGTTCGACGAGTCGACGGGTGTTCTGTACCAACTTTTCTCATTTTCCTAGCTAAGTCCCCAAGCAGAATTAGAGGACCAATTCCCCAGCAGATCCAAGGTCTGTGGGTTCCCTAGCTGAGTCAGGATGGTTATCCCAGGCAGGTTCAAAACGGTGTTTCCTCAGCAGCCAAGTCTGAAGGTTGCTATTCCCCGAGTGGAGCGGGTTTCAATGAAATATATCTCCAACAGTGTTCATCCTACCAGTGGATTGAATGAGTCTCCGTAGCAGACCGATATCTGCATCCCCAGCCGAGTTGATCCTATGGATTGCATGGGTAATCCCCAGCGGAGTGGCATTCGCTTCCCTAGCAGGGTCAGGATGGTTATCCCCAGCAGGTGATAGATTGATGCTTCCCCAGTTGCTAGGCCTGGAGGTGGCTGTTTCCCAGCAGAGTATCTGTGAGCATTTCCCCAGTGAGGTCGTCAGGGGTCTGTGAGGGTTTCCCAAAGCAGAGTCGGGATTGATATCCCCAACAAGTCAAAGACTGTTGTATCCCCACAGAGCGTTGGTGGTGCTTATCCCCAGCAGTTTCTCGAGCGGATTGGGTGCAAAGGAGGTTCTTCCCCAGCAGGGGTTACCTTTTCCCAGCAGCAGTGCTATTCCCCAGCGGGGTGGAGATTGGAGTATTGACGAGTTCCTCAGCAGAGTGTCTCGTGCTCTTCAGAAAATTCCCTTGAGGGGGATACCTTTTTATACATTCATCACGAAAAATAGCATAGCATGTTGCATAGAAAAATAATAAATCGCGTAGCATTTCCATAATTATGGAGCATTACGCAGAAAAATCAATCATGCATCATTACAAGCATCAGCTAGTCTCAAGTCGTGGTTACCGTTTGAGAAGTGG
Source organism: Lathyrus oleraceus (assembly GCF_024323335.1). Lineage (NCBI taxonomy): Eukaryota > Viridiplantae > Streptophyta > Magnoliopsida > Fabales > Fabaceae > Lathyrus > Lathyrus oleraceus. Next base: position 229,468,783 of record NC_066580.1, on the reverse strand, counting down.
TTTTTGCCAGACAGCGAAGGTGTTACTCCCAGGAGTTTAGCCTCAGGATTCGATCAAAGATTCCCCAGTAGTGCGATACTGGAGGGTACTTTTTCCGTCGGGCAGAGATGGAAAGGTTACGCGATCAGCGCGATTCAAGCCGTGGTTACCGCTTGAAGGTTTGGTTTCATCAGATGGTGAAGATGTTACTCTGAGGGGTTTAGCATCATGACGTCAGATCAGCAATGTTCCCCAGTAGTGCGATATTGGAGGAAATGTTTCCGTCGGACAGAGATGGAAATAAAATCAGAGGACGGTACGCGATCAGCGCGACTCGAGCCGTGGTTACCGCTTGAGATGTGGTTTCGACAGAAGTTGGAAGGTGTTACTCTGAGGAGTTTAGCATCGGGATTTTGGAGCAACAGTATTTCCCAGTCATCAGTAAGTGTCTGGTCGAGCTTTCTTTGGTGTCAGTAAACATCATCATTCGATGTCTAGTAAACGTCGAGTTATTTCCCAGTCATTGTTTAATGTCTGGTCGATCATTGTTTGATGTCGGTAAACATCATTGTTTGATGTCTGTCAACATCATTGTTTGATGTCTGTCAACCTCCTTGTTCGATGTCCTGTCAACATCATTGTTCGATGTCTGGTAAACATCATTGTTCGATGTCTGGTAAACATCATTGTTCGATGTCTGGTAAACATCATTCTTCGATGTCTGGTAAACATCATTTTTCGATGTCTGGTAAACGTCATTCCTCGATGTCTGGTAAACATCATTGTTTGGTGTCAAGTAAACATCATCGTTCGATGTCCAGTAAACGTCGAGTTTCCTCCCGGTCATCAGTAAGTGTCTGGTTGAGTTTTCTTTGGTGTCTGTCAACATCATTGTTCGATGTCCAGTAAACGTCGAGTTCCTTCCCAGTCATCAGTCAGTGTCTGGTTGAAAGTGTTACTCTGAGGAGTGCAGCATCATGACGTCAGATCAGCAGTGTTCCCCGGTAGTGCGATATTGGAGGAAATGTTTCCGTCGGACAGAGATGGAAATAAAATCAGAAGACGTTACGCGATCAACGCGATTTTCCGGGGTTCAAATGGAGAAAAGGAAATGCTGAGGTGTTTTCTGGGGTTCAAATGGAGATTGGAGTTGAAGATTATATCCAGGATGAGGTCCGCAGGATTATCTTCTGTTCATGTGTCGCCTTAGACTCTGGCTGAGGCCAATGGAGGTCGTTATAGGTGTCTTCTGAGGAAGAGATGCACATGTTACCTTCCTTTGTGAAGGTGTACCCTCTGACATGTCGCCCTCAGAGTGGTTTGGTGTTATTTCCGGCGTTGCCAGCGGAATTATCACGAGAGATTGGAGATCGGGGTTCAAATGGAGAAAAGAAGATGTTGAGGCATTTTCTGGAGATGGGGTTCAAATGGAGAAAGGGAGATGTTGCGGCATTTTCTGGAGAACGGGGTTCACATTGGCGATCGTGAGTTATCGTCAGGCGACTGGGGTTCAAATTGGAGAATGGGGTTCATTATTTGGCAAACAGGAGAGCGGGGTTCAAGAATGCGGTGATCCGAGGATCATTTGCGCAGAAGAAAATTTCGGGGTTCAAGAAAATGAAAAAAAAAGAGAGAATAATAATCCCCAACGGATGTGGTGTTCAAGCCATGGTTATCCCTGTGTTACCATTTATTTTGGTATCCAGGTCGACGTTGCTGTTTCGGTATTCAGGCCGACTTTTCTTCCGTACCAAACGGATTTTTCTTCGAGATTGTTTCTTCGCCGATGCTGGAAGGCGTTGTTAATTATTTTCCCATCAGAGTGCAAATTGTTCGTCTGTTCTTGGTATTCAATCACTCTTCATCCTGGTCATCTGAAAGCCGAGGCTATTCATATCGACAGGTTCACAGTGGATTGAATAGGGGCAGCTGTAACACCTCAAAATTTGCCCTCCTCTCTTGGGACTAGCATATCATATTGCATATCATTTTTAGGTCATCAGGCATTGCATATTGCATATCATGTGGTTACATTGTGCAAGCCATCCCCAGGTCTTGGTCAGAAGATGAGGAAGTCAAAGTGCAAGATAGGGTTTTATTGGACTGGTCATTAATCATCTGAGGATGTGGAGTTCAAATTAGGGTTTCATGATTCTCAAAGGAGATTGGTCTTCATCTTGATTACAATGATTCATCATCATCATCATGGTTTGATATCATCAAGTTTTGAAGCACATTCCTTGAGATTAGGGTTTTGACCACTGGTCAACCCTAATCAGTTGCATTGGGCCAATCAGGGCATGATCAGGAGATGAGGTCTATGATGTATATGAGGATCATAATGTGATTGTATGGAGCTTATTGAGGCTAGGGTTTCACCCTTGAGCCATTTCATCAGAAGATTGGGGCTCAATTGGATCAATGCATTGCCAGATTCATCTATCAGTTGAAAAAGTCAACTGTGGTCAACTGTGCATGATTTAATGGATTTGGAGGAGGAAATGAGTTGGATACACTTCAATCATGTTGGAACAAGTGTTATTTGACATGTCAAAGCTCAAGAATGGAGAAAATCAAGTCAGAACAAAAACTGCCAAAAATAGAAAGTGACTTGTAATGGAAGTTTCCAAAAATGGAAAGTTTTTGACCTCAAAATTACATGTCCAAGGAAGCTTCAAATGAAAATTTGTTCAACATGAAAGTTGTAGATCTTGTTCTCACCTTTCCAAAAAGTCCAAGAACTTGAAAATCCCATGTATGGTTGGCAAGTTATGGTCCATTCAATTTCAAAAATGACCCATAATCAGAGGGGCATAACTTCCACATGGAGTGTCCAAATTGAGTGATCTTTTTATGCACAAACTCCATTTGACATGTACTTTCATGGTGCATAATTGGATTTCTTCAAAAATGGTCAATGCAAAAAGTCAAATTTCAAGTGTACAGTTAAAAATCCAGGGGCAAAATGGTCCAACTTGAGAAATAATGGGAATTTTTGGATGGGGATTGTTGCAACACCTCACAAATGCTATTTGGAAATGGTTGGAATCATCATGACATGCCAAGGCCTCATGGTTTGAGAATTAGCTTTTGGAATGAACTTGAAAATGCATAACATAGCCATGACATAGTGAAATTCTAAAATACATATCCAATCAACATGAAACAAGTGGCAACAGCTCATGACAGATGTTTAGGACATGTGTGAGCTGGCAATGAGCTGTCATTGGCTTGTGTGTGAAAGTACCATTTTGCCCTTGGTTTGAAAATGACATGTATGCTAATCACATTGCATTATGTTAATTAAGGTGATTAAGGCTTGGTTAATTGGAGGTATAAGTTCTTAATCCTAACAAACTTGTAACAGAATTCACAATTTCACAAATCACAATCTCTTTTTCCCTCCAAATTCACCAAAACCTCTCAAGAACACAAAAGCCAAAATCCTTCAATCTCTTCCAATTCTTGATCATTTTGCAAATTTCTTTTTGATTTGATCTCCATTCATCTTGTGCTTCAACTGTTTTTGGAAATCAACATCAAGAGAAGCCTCAATCGTAACTGTCCTATGTGATGCATCAATGGTGAATTGAAGAATTCGTGTACTAGGAGCCACTTCAATTGAACCTAAGCACTCCATTCAGTTCATACATCATTATTCTCAATCTGTTTTGGTAATACAAGCGCGAAGAACATCGAATCCAGCACTGCCATCTCCAGGTATTTGATTTTTCAAACTTCACGATTTTACCAATGCTTATATGCGTTTTGAAGAGTGTTGAATGTAGAGTTCAATGATGCCTTTGGTTTGTAGAATGGATGAACGTAGGATGAGTTATCTTGATTCAAAGTAATGATGTCAAACCCTAAGTTGTTCGATTCGTGAAATTTAGGAACATTTAGACAAAATCGTTTGCATATTCGGACTCCACGTGATTAGATCTTCCCAACGCCTATTCGTTTGTGAATTTTGGTGGAGTTTTGAGGTTTGAGTGTTCTTGAGCGAATCTGGAAAAACGCGTTGAAGGAGAAGAAATTTTGGGCGCAAAATGATGTTTGATCCGTTTTTTCGTTTGGATTTTCAAATTTGGTGTTTACCGCGCCTGGGAATGTTTATTTACCAAACTGCCATTCGTTCATTTAATTAAATAATAATAATTCAATAATTATTTTAAAAATCATACAAACATTAAAAAATTCATAGAAAATTAATGGAAAGTCAAAAAAATATGAGGATTTTTTCTATAGCTCCCATTTTGTCTCTAGAATTTAGTGAGTATGATTTTGCAAGTTGTGCATGGTGAAATGTTGACTTTGCTTAGGGATGTTTGACTTGTATGCATTTTTGACATGTTCTACCATTTTTAATGTGAAATACTCATACCTTAAAAGAAATGTCTGAAATTTTTTGTGGTGATTGTAGACATGTTAATGGTGATTTGCATATAAAGTTTGTGAATTTTGGATACCTGTGGAGTGAGATATGATTTTTTGAACTTAGGTGTGACAATTTGTGTCACACCTAACTAGGGCAACTTCATGAAATTATTTGCCTAGCCTATGATTGTTTGATTGAATTGAAATTTTGCATGATTGATTATGGATATGTTGGGATGCTATGTGAATTTTTCTGGATTTTTATTTGGCATTTTCAGTTTGATTGATATTTTTCATCTCTGTTGGTCAATTATGCAAGTTCATGTGGCACATGTTTGTAAATTTAATGTGAAATGCTCATATGGTTTTGGATAAACATGAAATTTGGTATGATGGTTGTAGACACATTGTAGGACATCCCTGTTTTGGTCCCATTCATTTCTTAATTGTTTTCATTGACTTATGATTTTTTGAAGTGAATGCATGTGTTGATGCTATGGTTTGGCTCATATAATTGTGTCTGTTTTTCTTGATTTTCATTGACATAGTTCCTTTTGTCCAATTGAGCTGAAAATTGACATGCTGTACCTTGAATATGTCCGGTTTAGGTGTAAATTATTTGAGGATTTTTGGAATTGTTTTGATATGGATTTGGTTGAAGTCATTCTGTTTGGATGTTTGGTGTTATGTTTGACCTAGTTTGACTTGTTTTGGTCATGAAATGAATATGGTAAATGGTATAAGCATGGGACCAATTGCATTTGCTTTTGTTTGGCATTAGTTTGATTTTGGTTGAAGATTGCTTGCTGTTTAGATTTTTTTTCTCACTTTTGGACCCTAGGCTTGGCCTAGTGGTCTTGTTTCTCACATTTGCTTGATTTTTCAGGATGAAATGCATAATACATGAGGAGATTGAACCAAGTGGATTAAATTGACATTGTTTGATGTTGAGAACTAACATGAATTTGTTTTGTAGGTTGTGAAGCTTGAGCTTGAGCTCATAGCTTGCCTTGTTGTGTGTTATTTGTATAGTCTGACTGGTTAACATTTGCTGTTTATGATTGTCTGTCTGAGCACTGATGATACTTGATTGTTTTCAGGTACATTTAGTCGCTTCTAGTTCTTTTAAGAACTTGCTTGCTAGCTGCTGCTTGGTTGTGTAGACCACTTGAGGTAGGTCCTCTTGACTTCATGTAGTCTGGGAGACCCGGCCTGTTACTTGGCGGGGCAAATGTCTGAAGTCCTCCTTAAGAGGCAATGATTGTGGTTGTTTACTTTTTGTGCCCAAGCAGGTAAAGACCTCTATGAGGCAATTGGTGGAAGCTAGGGATATGCGATCTATCCCCCACTATTCTGTGTGTCGTCCCTCTGCTCACACTGCTGTGTGTTGATGCATTGGGGCACGAACCCAAGATCTGTGCTGTTGCACAATCGAGTCAGAGTCTTTGAGCGTAGAAGGGTCCCTCCATTCTGGACCCACGCTCCCTTGTCTAAAGCTCTCCCTGGTTAGGGATAAGAGCTGTGAGGTCTCATCCTCACTTCACCTTTTCATCTGCTTCACCTTAGCCTCGTAATGGCAAGGTTAAGAGCGAATAATACCCCTGTACAGACGACTTGCTTCGGCAGTCAAACCCATTGTTTGAGCCCTCTTGATTGGCTATAGTGCGTGCTATGTGAATATTTGTTTGACATGTTTACTTGAAATGCTTGAATTGCTTGTATGCTTATATGCTTGCTTCTTTCCTGGATAGGATTAGCTTGCAGTTGTGCAAGTAGGTAGAAACCTCAACGTAGGGTAATGATGCATGATAACACTAGGCTCGAGTACAGCTCCCTGGTAGTGTGTCCCCCTTTGTTTCTGGCTAGATTTTCAGTCCCTTTCAGGGGAACTACATCGCCCTGATCCTCGTGCCAGACGAGGTATGTAGGCAGGAGACCGTGCGAGGTCTCTCCGGGCACTTTTTTTTCTTTTTGTGTGTGTTTGCATGTTATCTGATTGTGTGTTTGGTTCGGATGCCGACGTAAGTCCAGTGATTGGCGGTCGGGCTCCACGTTTGCCCTTTGGAGTGTGTTTTGGTTCGGATGCTGACGTAATTCCATCAAGTGGTTGTCGGGCTCCATGTTTGCCATCTGTTTGTGTGTTTTGTGTTGTTTGGCGTGCGTAAGCCGAACTACAGTGGCTCTGATTCTCGTTCCAGACGAGATATGTAGGCATAGGATGCGACGTCCTATCGAGCTCCCTTCTCTTAACCCCACCTGCGTTCCCCGTGTGTGTGTGTGATGTTTAGCAACCTTTTCTTTTCTTAGAACGTGGATCCCGTCGAGTACGACGGACGTGAGGGGTGCTAATACCTTCCCCTTGCGTAACCGACTCCCTTACCCTTTCTCTTTGGCCGCGAGACCATTTCCTTTCCAGGTTTCTCTGAGCGTTTCCTTTCCCTATTTTGGGATAAATAACGCGCAGTGGCGGCTCTGTGTTGTGTTTTTATTTGAGTCCCGCCGGTTGTTTTTTCGCGGATGCGACAGTAGGAATGCTTATTAGTCTTCCCTGGTAAGTAACATCTCCATAGAGCCTTTTCAATAAAGGATTTTCCCAGCAAACTCACTCACCGTGAGTCATCAAAGGAATATATCCAGTAGTCGGTCATCCTGAGTGATCGTTATCAACTATTGAGTGGGTATTCACCTCTCACATCTCCAGCTTATTAACCTATCATACACACAGGACACATTCCATATACCAGGTTTGTCAAGAGATTTTATCGATGGAGTTTTATCAAAGGGGTTCAATCAAGGGGTTTCCATCATAGCATTATCCATCAAGGGTTTTCCAGGGTTTTACCAAGAAGTTTCAACATAGTGTTATTATCAAGGGGTTTCATCATGGATTTAGCAAAGGGTTTCACCTGAATTTTCTATCAAGGGGTTCCGCCAGAATTTTCTCAAGGGATTTTATCAAAAGGGTTTTGTCAAGGGATTTTATCAAAAGGTTTTAGCAGGAATGTCATCGAAAGATTCCATCAAGGGGTTCTGCCAGACTTTTACCATGGGGTTCCATCTAGAGTGATCGGGGTATTAGTAGAGTACTACCCGATTCCCTTAAAATGATCTGATGATCATGGGAATCGTATGCAAGTTTCACCCAAAAGGGTTAATATTTATTAAAAAGGGTTTCATCAAGAGGTTTCATCAAAGGTTCCATTAAGTGTTTCATTAGGGATTTCATCAGATTTTTATCAGAGGGGTTTTATCAAAGGGTTCCATCAGGGTTTCACTGTGGGTTTCACCAAGGATTTTATCAGGGGTTTCATCAAAGGGGTTCTATCAGGAGTTTCATCAAGGGGTTCCGTCAAGGGGTTTCACCAGATTTCTATCAAGGGGTTTCATCAAGGGATATCATCAAAAGGGTTTGATCAAGGGTTTCATCTAGGGATTCTATCCAAAGTTTCATCAAAGGGTTCCATCAATGGGGTCTACCAAAACTTTAGAAAGGGATTTCACTAGAATTTTTAGCAAAGGGGTTTCATCTAGAGTGATCAGGATATCACTAAAGTCCAACCTGATTCCAGTAACATGATCGGATGATCATAGGAATCAATGCAAGTGTCACCCTGAGAGATTGAAACTGATTATCAGGGATTTAGTCGAGGGGTTTCATCAGGGATTTATCAAAAGGGTTTCATCAAGGTCTTATCATCAGGGGTTCCACCAGAAGTTGTATCAGGGGTTTCATCAGGAATTTTGCCAAGGATTCTATTAGGAGTTTTATTAGGGGTTCTACTAGGGATTTATCAAACAATGACCGGAGGATCGTCAGAGTCCTACCCTATTTCCATAAAATGATTGGATGATCATAGGAATCATATGCAAGTTCCACTCTGATGGACTAAGACTAATCAACAGGGTATCACTAGGGTTCCGTCAAGGGTATCATCAAGGTCCCATCGAATGTCGGTTTGAATACCAACAGAGAACCAGGGATTATTCAATCCTTGCTCATTCCCAAGGTCTACTAACTCTGGGGTCAAAATTCGGGTCCCTATATATATTTAATCATCTCTTCCCAAGAGGATAAAGACTAACTATCATTATCCTCCCGATTTAAAGCTGATTAAATAGGGGCACCTGTCGTACCCCGAATTTTAACCCCCTTCATATGTTTTCTAATGTTATTCTATTTCGAATAAATGAAATGGCGTATTGGATAGGAGAGCATGTGTAAGGAGAATGATCATACGGTCTCGGGTTTGAGTCTTGGCTTTCATTTTTAGCACATTTTCATTTTTTACCTTTTTACAAAAAATAATAATAAATAAATAAATAAATGGCATTTAAAAAAACATTCTTATTTAAATTAAAATTTTAGATAAATAATATTTTTTATGCATTTATAAATAAAAAAGAGAAAATAAAAATATGGTATCATTCGTAAAAGAATCAAAAGTGGAAATTAAGTTCTCCTTTGTATATTACTATTTGCGTTATATTTTATCTCGAACGAATGTAATAGCCCATTTGTTAGAAGAGACTCTCTAAAAAATTCAAATGAGTTCAAGTCCTATCTTTCCTACTTTTTCTCTTTTACTTGCCAAAAAGGAAATCAAAAGTTATTTTTTTTTATGTAATTTGCTATAAAATAATAAATTTTTAATTTAAAAAAATGATTTTAATTTTAATTTTTGTTTTCAATTTTATAAAATTTTAAAATAATGCTCTTTTACTAAAAAATAATAAAATAACAAGAAAAATCAAAACAATTATTTCCCTTCAATTTTAATAAATAAAAAATATCATATATTTAATAAAAAATTAATCACATCATTTTATTTCCCTTTTCTACTTATTGTAGAATGTCTTAACTCTAATTTAAGGGTAGATCAAATTTTTATTATAAAAGACACCTCTCACACAGACATAGAAAGGGGGGAGTACATATTTTCTTCACACATTCTAACCTCGTCCGTGTACACCCTTCACTTATCTCCCACATATACTTCTAACCTCAGAACAAAATCACCATTCAAGTCACTGTTCAAACACCCATTCATACAAAAATTCCATGCTCTCAAAATCAATCACCAATACATCTTTTTGTTCATATTTTTACACAATTTTCATGGCATAACCTGTAAAATCAATACCAACATGTAATATAATTCATTGACCACCAACTTACACTACATTTCAACGACACCAAAACCAGTAATTCATAATCATGAATCAAACATGTTCACTACACAAACCGAAACCAATCCTCCATTTCAAAACCTTCACATATCAAACAACTTTCAATACCTCTCAAAAGTCATTCAACCAAAGTCACAAATTCAACATCATTCAAACCTCCAAACTCACAAAATCGAAAGTCAAACCTTCACAAACTAAAAACTTCAATCGTTCACAACTCACATGCGAAATTCAACAGCCCATTGACAACACTAAACTTTCGTACAGATCATTGAATCACATCAACTTGATTCACTAAAACAGAAAGTCATAAGTAACATAACATAAAGAAAAGGAAGAAGAAATAATTTGATTGGGAACTTTGGTCAAACACCTCATGAGCAATATGAAAATTTCTCCATTTTGAAAGCATTTGATAGCTGCACTATGACCGAAATATCAACAGCTTAGCAAAACCAAAACAAAGGCGGAAATGGTAAAAGAAAGGATCGAAACGGAAGCCGCCGGAAAGTCACGACGCTGCTGCTAACCATGTTGCCACCACCACCGCGCACACATAACTTCGTAGCTGCCAGAACATATACTTTGCATCACGTTGTGGTTGTATAGCCGGCACCGTCTACCTACTCCGATCTGGTATGAACCAATTCTTTCTCTTTGATTTTCTTGAATCGCAAATTTTTGTTGTTGAAAATAGATTTTGTGACTGTTTTCTTTTTTAGGTTATTGTTGAAACATGAGAGAGAGAATGAACCAAATTAGTGTTAGACTTTCAATATGGTCTAGTGCTGTTTTGAGAAACATAGGCTTTCAATAAATTTTATTGAAACATGCAATGCTGAGTTTCAATATATTGTACAAATTAATGTAATGTTATTTTTTTCTTAAAAAAAGACTTTTGGTTTTATCCTTAGAATTAAAAAATGAAAAGAAGAATTAGAGTTTTGTTAGAACTTAAAAGGGAGGCGGTTCCTCACATGGATTTTTATTATGTAACTATTTATTTATTTATTTATTTTTATCATTTAAAATTAATAACTTTTATTTAGGATTAATTTTCTTCTATTTGAGGTTAGGCTTATTAATTCTTAGTTTTTGAATTTTTTTCACCCTTGATTTTTTTATTTTTTAGTTAATTATTTTTAATTAATTATTAATGTTGATCATTAATATTATCTCATTTTAGGTATTTTTATAGTTAAATTTAATTATGGTTTAATTGAGATTAATTTGGTTAATTAATTATAATATTCATATTTAACTAGGACGAATAAACCTCTTCTCGAGCAAGTCTTCAAGTTGACTCTTCAACTCTTTCAACTCACAAGCAGACATTCGATAGGGAGCCATCGATACAGGACTAGTTCTAGGAACTAAATCAATCGAAAACTCAACCTCACGTTCCGGCGGTAAATCACTTATATCTTCCGGAAATACCTCCGCAAACTCGCAAACTATTGGCAATTCTTCGATCGTCCTCTTCTCACGAATATCCAAAGTTGCCAACAACATGAACAACTCGGCACCATCTTGCATCGATTCATCAACTTGCTTAGCAGACACAAATCAATCTTCCTTAGCACCAACCTCAGGAAAATAGCCGTCTTCTCGAAATAGTTGATATACACCCGATTAACTTCCAACCAACACCATCCTCGAATCCGACCTCTCTTCGGATTCAGGAAAAGCACAACATTCTCAAAACAGGTTAACTAGCCAACACTGCACTCTTGCATGCAACAACATAATGTCCAAGCTCGATACAATTGGAACATCCAAGATAAGCAGACGCTTCTCCCCCACTTATTTCATTCCGAACCTGCCAATGGAAAATAAAACAAGCATCGACAGTGTTCTCACACACATGTCGCATACTAGGGAACAAACATAATTAAACAACCTGGCCGGATGGACCAGCCAGACAAACAGTATCGATCGTGTCAGATACACAAATCAAATACAACGGGATTGGAAAACCCTAACGACAATTGACCAACTGGTCGACCATCCTCTGATACCACTAATGTAACACCCCTTTTTCTAACCCAAAATACTTAACCTATAATCAGAGTAAATAAGTGTGAGCAAATTCTTTACTTTGAATAAGTTTTGAATGATAGCAAATTGTGTGATCATTGTCTAATTGTTGGGTGTGCATTATTTTACATGATTCATTTGTGTTTCTAGCCTATATTATTGTTTCATGTCTATACATAAAGATCCACATTGATACATCTCTTAAAAGAACTCATAAAAACTATTTTGTGTCAGTATGTATCAATACATGTTCTTATGCATCGATCCATAAATTTGTTGTAAATCACAAAATATTTTTGCTTCAGTATGTATCGATCCATACGAGTCTTGTATCGATACATGGTCAGTTAAAATGCTCTATGTATCGATCCATACGAGTCTTGTATCGATACATGCTTAGTTAAAATGCTCTATGTATCGATACATACGAGCTTTGCATCGATACATGCTTACATTAATTCTCAAAAATTAATCAAAGTTACAGTATGTATCGATGTATAACCTTTTGTATCAATACATAAGTCTGTTTTGTCTACTAACAACTTCTGTCTTTCACATATAAGAAGCAATTTGACAGCAAACAAAAGGGACACGAATTCTGAAGAGAAAAACAGTTGAACACAAATCAAAAGAGTGTGTAGCAGCAATTGTTGGAGCAGTTAGAAACCTGAAAGAGACTTCATCTTCTTCATCTTCTCAATCACTTTTCTTCAAGAACATCAACACATAATCATTCTTGTTCTTTGGATTAAAGGATCAACGAGGTAACGTTCAGTGGAACGATCAAGGATCTAGCTGAGGTGTTCAGTGGAACGATCGAGGATCTAGCTGAGGTGTTCAATGGAACGATCGAGGATCTAGCTGAGTTGAAGGTTGAAGGGGGTTTCGAGGAAAAACCAGTCGGTTTGTCCTTCAAGAACTGGAGTGTTCTTGCGGGTTTGTTAGTCACGTTTGCAGAACAGATTCAGTCGCAACGTAGGGTTTGGAAATTGGTTAATTTCGCAAACAGGTCGTGGAACCGGTGAATTGTTTGCAATTTCTTGCAGGAAATTCTTGATCGAGCTCAGATCAAGTGGAGGTTTTATACAAGAAGAAGATCTTGGGATTTAGAATTCTGTCTGTGTATTGAAACCTTGTATCAACGAATTCGACATTATTGATAATTACAGTTCTCAATTTCATTTGAAATTGAGAGGGAGACGTACCCACACGCGAGGACGACGTGGGGAACTTCCTTACCAAATCTCTGTGTATCGTATTCTTTCCTTATCTCTCTTTATGTTTTCAACAGTTTTGTGATTTCAGTTGGTGTATTGTGGCTGTATTTTTAGTGATACAACAATGGCAAGAAAACTTCTTTATCTAAACGCCACCACTGTTCATCATTGATCACATACACACCAAATGTTTGACAAAACTGTTAGCTGAGTTTTATTCATTGGAATCAGAATTTAGTGATAAGTGCATTTGATTTGATAAGATTCTGGTGTTAATAATCTCTATCGTTCTAATTCAAATCCAGCAATAAATTCGCGTGTCCGGTTTTCTAGTAGCGGTTTAAGAATAGACGGAAGTCGATTCGGGACTGTAATTTTCCGCTAAGTTTCAATAACTCTGATAAGATTTTTAAATCCGTTTATTTTAAAGAGGTGATATATTCACCCCCCCTCTCGATCACTAGCCACACCATCTAACAAGTGGTATCAGAGTGCCGGTTCGCTGGTGCTCTGTGGCTGCCTATAACGATATGGATTCTGAACCAAAGGGGGCGTATAATAGAGCGCCGATTTTCAACGGTGAAAATTACTGCTACTGGAAAGACTGCACGCGAGTTCATATAAATTTTGTGGATAGGCTAGTATGGGCTGCCATTGAAAATGGTCCTTTTCAAATTACTATGACAAATGCGGCTGGCACCATAGTTCCTAAACCAGAAGCTGATTGGAATGAGAAAGATGAGAAAAAGTGGTCGTGTGATTGGAGAGCTCGAAATATGCTAATTTCAGCACTTGGTGTTGATGAGTATTATCGGGTATCCCATTGCACGACAACTAAAGAAATGTGGGATGCTTTAGAAGTTGCCCATGAGGGTACTACTGAAGTAAAACAGTCCCGTATTAACACACTCAATCAAGAGTTTGAGCTCTTTCGCATGAAACAAGGAGAATCTATCTCCGACATGCAAAAGAGATTCACTCATCTCACAAATAGGTTGAATGCACTTGGAAAACCTGTTTCCAATGAAATAGCTACTAATAAAATTCTGAGGTGTCTTAGCAGGGAATGGCAACCTAAAGTAACAGCTATTAAGGAAGCCAACGATCTAACGACACTTACGATTACAACTCTGTTTGGAAAGCTGGAAGAACATCAGCAAGCATTAGAAAGTCTTGAAAAGTTTGAGAACAAAAGTAAGAAGGAAAAGGAGAAGAAGAGAGACAAAGAGGGAGAGAAGAAGCCAATAGCTCTTGTGGCCTCTAGCTCTAAGTCCTCACGAAAAGAGCAAAGTGACAATGATTCTAGTAGTGACAAAGATTCAGATGATGAGGAAATAGGACTGTTTGTAAGGAGATATAATAGATTCATTCGAAAGAATGGAGTCAAGCATTCCGACAAAAACCTCATGAAGTTTCGAAGACAATCTATAGATTCAAAACAGGAAGAGAATAAGAAGAGTAGAGGAAGAGCATCTTGTTTTAATTGTGGTAAATCTGGACATTATAAAACAGAATGTCCTATGAAGTATAAGGATCAAGGAAAAGCTCCAACAAAAGGGTACAACAAACAAAGAAGAGCTTACATTGCATGGGAAAGTGATAGTGATTCATCAAGCACACAAAGTTCAAGTGATAGTGATGAAACCGCAAATCTGTGCCTTATGGCGCACACCAAAAATCTGTCCTACCACAAGAAGAAAATCAATGATAGAAAGGTAAAACAAGCCTACTATAATAACTTCTCTTCTATGACTTTTTCTGAACTGAAAATAGCTTTTGAAAAACTGCATAACGAAGTTGTAGATGCTTTTAAAAGATTATCTTCCGATAAACATTTTTTTTCATTTCTGGAAGGTAAAGTATACAAAGCTGAAAAAGATTTAGAATGGCTAAAAGCTAGTATTGCAGAAAATTCAAAAGATATTGACATTGATGGATGTAGTAAAGTTAGGTATTGTGAAGCTTGTCATATTTGGCAAAAAGAGGTAAACACTCTCAAGGTCAAATTGGAAAAAGCTTTACAACCTAAGGTTACTTATGCCGTTGACTCTAGGTTGTTTAAGAAGTCATTAAATCCACCATATGCAAAATACTCTTTTATTCCATAGGATTTAATGAACAAGAATAAACAAACACATCATCATGGTTTATGTCATTATTGTTGTCGTGCTGGCCATACCATTAAAAAATGCAAGTTTAGGAGATTTCTTGTTCCTAAAGGTATTTATCAATGGAAGCCAAAAGGCAACAATGTTAGCACTTACCCACTTGGACCCAATGAAAATTGGGTACCAACCTCTCTCTTTTGATATTGTAGGATGAGTGCCTTGCTTCCGTAGATAGGAGATGGTTTCTTGACAGCGGTTGCTCAAGGCACATGACCGGTGACATATCGCTTTTTATAGAATTCAAAGCAAAGAAGAAGGGATATGTTACTTATGGAGACAATAACAAAGGAGCTATACTTGGCAAAGGTAGTGTAGGTAATCCCTCTACCACTACTATTTCTGATGTCCATTTAGTAGAGGGGCTTAAACACAATTTATTAAGCATAAGTCAATTGTGTGACAAGGGCTATAAAGTTTCTTTCACAAAAACTTGTTGCATAATTGAACATGCTGAACAAAATGTTGTGTTTAAGGGAGTAAGAGTAAACAATATCTATTTGCTTGACCTTTTTGATGTATCTTTAACAAGTACTAAATGTCTAGTTACCTTGAATGATGATTCTTGGCTTTGGCATAGACGTTTAGCGCATGTTAATTTCGATTTGCTTAATAAGGTTGTATATAAGGATCTAGTAGTCGGTCTTCCAAAAATAAAATTTTCAAAAGACCACCTATGTGACGCGTGCCAAATGGGAAAGCAAACGATGGTCTCTTTTAAATCTAAAAGTGTAATTTCAACTTCACGACCCCTTGAGCTTCTCCATATGGATCTCTTTGGACCTTCTAGGACAAAGAGCTTAGGTGGAAATTATTATGGTTTTGTAATCGTTGACGACTAGTCTAGATTTACTTGGACTATATTCCTTCATAGCAAAGATGAAACTTTTTCTGCTTTTAAGAATTTTGCAAATCTGTCCCAAAACAAAATGAATTCCAAAATAGTT
The DNA here is from genome assembly GCF_024323335.1 of Lathyrus oleraceus. Lineage (NCBI taxonomy): Eukaryota > Viridiplantae > Streptophyta > Magnoliopsida > Fabales > Fabaceae > Lathyrus > Lathyrus oleraceus. The sequence goes on along the minus strand of NC_066580.1, from coordinate 229,452,874 downwards.
ACAATTCGTAGCGATCATGGTGGTGAATTTCAAAACTATCACTTTGATAAGTACTGTGACAAGTATGGTATTGAGCATAACTTTTCAGCTCCTCGAACTCCACAACAAAATGGCGTTGTGGAGCGTAAAAATCGTGTTTTAGAGGAGTTGGCAAGAACAATGCTAAATGAGGGTGGATTACCAAAATACTTTTGGGCTGATGCAGTTAGCACAACTTGTTATGTTTTAAACAGGATCTTAATTCGTCCTATTTTAAATAAAACTCCTTATGAGCTTTTAAAAGGAAGAAAGCCAAACTTGTCACATCTTCACGTATTCGGTTGTAAGTGCTTTGTTTTGAATAATGGTAAGGAAAATATTGGGAAGCTTGATGCAAAAGCGGATGAAGGTATCTTTCTTGGATACTCACAATCAAGTAAAGCATATAGAGTATATAATAAGCGTTTACTTACTGTTGAAGAATCTGTCCATGTTTCTTTTGATGAGTCTTATCCGAAAAGTGTCGGAAAAGGTATTTCTTTTGATGACGCAGGTGTATCTACAGAAGACATACTCAAGGAAGCTGTTACGGAAACTGATCAATCCATAACAGCTGCCCATGAGAAGGAGGAAGATACTAGTCATGTAGAAGATGAGGAAGAAAGGACAGCTGAAGTGAATGACCTTCCACCAGCTTGGAAATCTTCAAAAGACCATCCTATTGACAACATATTGGGAGATATTTCAAAGGGAGTAATGACTCGTTCTAAGATAAGTAGTTTTTGTTCTCACTTCGCGTTTGTTTCACAAGTAGAACCTAAAAATGCCAAAGAGGCCTTGATTGATGAATTTTGGCTAATGGCCATGCAAGAAGAGCTTAATCAATTTAAAAGAAATGACGTTTGGGAACTTGTCCCTCGTCCGCGAGATCATCATATCATAGGTACTAAATGGGTTTTTAGAAATAAGCTTGATAAAAACGGAGTGATAACTAGGAACAAGGCACGTTTAGCACAAGGGTATAAACCAAGAGGAGGGCATAGACTATGAGGAAACTTATGCTCCAGTTGCTCGCCTTGAAGCTATACGTCTCTTGCTTGCCTATGCATGTTCTAATAATTTTAAGCTTTACCAAATGGACGTAAAGAGTGCGTTTCTAAATGGTGTCATAAATGAAGAGGTATATGTCTCACAACCTCCTGGTTTTGAGAATGCTGAAAATCCAGATTATGTTTACAAATTAAAACGAGCTTTGTATGGTCTTAAACAAGCTCCTCGGGTTTGGTATGAAAGGCTTAGCAAATTTCTAATTGATCATGGATATTCAAGAGGTAAAGTGGATAATACTCTCTTTATTAAACACAAGGGAAAGCACATTCTTTTAGTTCAAGTTTATGTAGACGATATAATTTTTGGTTCAACTAACATACACTTGGTCGAAGAATTTTCTAAGGTTATGCAGGGTGAATTTGAGATGAGTCTTATGGGGGAGCTGAATTACTTCCTAGGTCTTCAGATAAAGCAACTTGATGAGGGTACAACAGTATGTCAAAAAAAGTTCTGCAGAGAACTACTCAAACGTTTTGGAATGAACGACTCAAAATCAATTGACACCCCTATGCCTACCAACGGAAATCTAGATAAAGATGAGCATGGTAAGAATGTAGATGTCAAAAAGTTTAGAGGTATGATCGGGTCTCTTCTGTATCTTTCTGCTTCTAGACCTGACATCATGTTTAGTGTTTGTATGTGTGCACAATATCAATCAAATCCTAAGGAATCACACCTAAAAGTTGTTAAGCGTATATTTAGATATCTTTATGGAACATCTAAATATGGGCTTTGGTATTCCAAAGGAAGTGATTGTAGCTTAGTAGGTTACTCCGATTCTGATTTTGCTGGCTGCAAATCAGATAGGAAAAGCACGAGTGGTACATGTCACCTGTTTTCAAACTCCTTGGTAAGTTGGCATAGCAAAAAGCAGGTATCTGTGGCTTTGTCAACTGCAGAGGCTGAGTACGTTGCAGCCGGTAGTTGTTGCGCTCAGATTTTGTGGCTAAAGCAACAACTACAAGACTTTAACATTCAACTCAAACGTATTCCAATAAAATGTGACAACACTAGTGCCATAAACCTTACTAAAAATCCTGTTTTACACTCACGCACTAAACACATAGAGATTAGACATCACTTTCTTCGCGATCATGTTGAAAAAGAAGACGTTGTATTTGAGCATGTTGATTCTAAAAACCAGCTTGCTGACATTTTCACTAAACCTTTGGCAACGGAACCGTTCTTCAACATTCGTCGTGAATTAGGGATCTTAGATCTATCTCCATTGTTGTCTTAAGCATGTTTGTTCTTATTTATATTATACCTCACCTTGGTTGATGAGATTTGTTTTAGATTTCATTTATACCTCACAAGGTTACATCAACAGAGGTAATATCACTCCTTTCTACATCCCTTTTAGAACTATGTGATTGTGTATGTTAGAACAAAATTTCTTATTTTCGTTTATATGAATTTCTTTGCATATATTGTTTGAACATTAATATCTGATTTATGAATTATAATTGGGCATCATTATCATGACATACTTCATACTACATAAAAAAAATTAATTAAAATTTGGTTTGACATCAGTATGTATCGATTCAAAGATGTATGTATCGATTCATGTCTTCTGCATTTCACATTTGTCAAAATTGGTTCAGTATGTATCGATCCATCCGTCGTTTGTATCGATACATAGACCCTTTAAAAACAAAAATGCGTGACATGGATCGATCCATGCCCATATGTATCGACACATACTGATTGTTTTTGGATTAAATGCATTTTATTTCACTCATGGATCGACACATCAGCAACTCTTATCACATCCTTTCACAAACTTGGTATCAGCAGTTCCCATACCTCCCAAAACCTACGGCTAACCCTAATTTCCTTCATCATCACTCTCTCCAAAACCCTAAATTCATCCCACTTTTCTTCAACCTTTCATCACCATGCCTCCAAGAACCATTCCAGCTAGAGCAAAGGGAAAAGGAAAAGGAAAGGAACCGGTTGGCACCTCTCAACAGTTACCAGAAATTCCTCCAAATGCCTTAGATTTGCTTCATTCTGCAATTGCTACTGAGTTTGAGGATTCTTTCAAGACAAGGTTAGTTATGAAACCCCATGTCTTCGATAAACATGATGCTTTTCGTCTGCATCTCAATGATGAGCTTGAACTGCTTAATGCACAAAAACTCGGTTCATTTTTTACTACAAAGGATGATTACCATGAGGATTTTATCCGTGCATTTTATGCTGGCTTACAATCTGGTAAAGGATATATGTTTAAATGTTCTATCAGTGTCAGAACCTATACCATTGAAGCTGGTGACTGGGAAACAGTGTTTCAAATTCCGCTTCCGTCGCATAATTTCAAGAATTGGCATGACTTGAAGTTTGATACTGACTTTAACCTGAAGGAGTTTGCTCTGTCTATCTTGAAATTGGACAAACCGCTAGGTGAGGATGAACAGGTTACGTCTGGTATGATTAAGAAAATTCCACGTATACTTCATTGGATTATCTCGCACATTCTACGTCCAGCAAACAGTGGACATTCTAGGCTAGACAGGGCAAGCATTCATCTCTTGTATATTCTTTAAAATAAGGTTCCATTGAATTGGCCAAATTACTTTGTGAAGCGCCTCTTTTTCGTGCGTAACAGTGCCAAGAATGTTGCTCTTGGTTATGCGTCTCAAATCATGAAGATTCTTAAGTTCTGGAATGTTGCAATCCCTCTTGTTCCTCTCATATCACCATCTGCTGCTCAAGAGTTTGACTCTTCCACTTTATCTCATATGGGATATCGGTGGGACAAGGATCGTCAATGTTTCTATTTCTTTGAAAGGAAATCCAAAACAAGGATCTATAACTTTGATGTGCCTTCTGAACGGATTCATGTAGTTGAAGACCAACCTGATGAAGAAATGCATGATGTGAATGAAGCAGATGAGCCTGCAGCTGATAACAATGCTGGTTGGGGTGATTGGGTGCCACAAAGGTGGTCTCCAACCAACTATGTACTTGAACCTACAGTTCCTCCGTTCTCCGGCGGTGCTTCATATTCAACACCTACTGCGCACCTAACTCAAATGCTTCAACAAATGGAGCTGGCCAACCAAGAACGTCATGAAGAGGCACGGTCTTGGCATGTACAACAAAGTGAGTGGCATAAGGAGCATCGTGAGTGGCATGGCGATCATACACGAATGTACCATAACCAACACTCTTGGCACACGGACCTGGTTAAGTGGCACCAAGTCTTCTACAATGAAATGTCTGGTTTTATGGACGACTGCCGTGCCAATCCTGGTATTATGGACAGATTCAGAAGTGTTGAAGTTCAGGACCGGTTCAGGCACTACACCTTCATGGGCCACAATCCTGATGCAATGCCTCCTCCTCCGCCTCCGCCAAGCTTCAGAGATCCTGATAGAGATAACGAGGAGTCCTGTGGTGGCTATAATCCACATCAAACCATCATCATTTCATCTCACTGCATTTCATTGCATATTGCTTAAGTTTTTTTCGGATTAGTTGTACAATATATGTCTTGGCTTATGTAATTTTCAAACACTTTCTACTAGTTAAATGCTTATTTCCTTCTGCTTACTTCTGGTTTTATTGCCCTTAATTGTCATTCTTTGTGAGTGATTCTTCACTTTTTAAGCTTTCGTCTTTGTGACTGTTAGCTTCTTTATCATTTTTGCTGTGCCCTGCTACAACATGTTGCCTTGATAAAATTGTTTTTTTCTTTTTGATGTTGACAAAGGGGGAGAAATGCAGATGTTGACAGATATGCACAAACTCAGGGGGAGAATCACACATCTTGCTAAAAATTTGCCATCATCAATAAGGGGGAGTTTGTGAGCAAATTCTTTACTTTGAATAAGTTTTGAATGATAGCAAATTGTGTGATCATTGTCTAATTGTTGGGTGTGCATTATTTTACATGATTCATTTGTGTTTCTAGCCTATATTATTGTTTCATGTCTATACATAAAGATCCACATTGATACATCTCTTAAAAGAACTCATAAAAACTATTTTGTGTCAGTATGTATCAATATATGTTCTTATGCATCGATCCATAAATTTGTTGTAAATCACAAAATATTTTTGCTTTAGTATGTATCGATCCATACGAGTCTTGTATCGATACATGGTTAGTTAAAATGCTCTATGTATCGATCCATACGAGTCTTGTATCGATACATGCTTAGTTAAAATGCTCTATGTATCGATACATACGAGCTTTGCATCGATACATGCTTACATTAATTCTAAAAAATTAATCAAAGTTACAGTATGTATCGATGCATAACCTTTTGTATCAATACATAAGTCTGTTTTGTCTACTAACAACTTCTGTCTTTCACATATAAGAAGCAATTTGACAGCAAACAAAAGGGACACGAATTCTGAAGAGAAAAACAGTTGAACACAAATCAAAGGAGTGTGTAGCAGCAATTGTTGGAGCAGTTAGAAACCTGAAAGAGACTTCATCTTCTTCATCTTCTCAATCACTTTTCTTCAAGAACATCAACACATAATCATTCTTGTTCTTTGGATTAAAGGATCAACGAGATAACGTTCAGTGGAACGATTAAGGATCTAGCTGAGGTGTTCAGTGGAACGATCGAGGATCTAGCTGAGTTGAAGGTTGAAGGGGGTTTCGAGGAAAAACCAGTCGGTTTGTCCTTCAAGAACTGAAGTGTTCTTGCGGGTTTATTAGTCACGTTTGCAGAACAGATTCAGCCGCAGCGTAGGGTTTGGAAATCGGTTAATTTCGCAAACAGGTCGTGGAACCGGTGAATTGTTTGCAATTTCTTGCAGGAAATTCTTGATCGAGCTCAGATCAAGTGGAGGTTTTATACAAGAAGAAGATCTTGGGATTTAGAGTTCTGTCTGTGTATTGAAACCTTGTATCAACGAATTCGGCATTATTGATAATTACAATTCTCAATTTCATTTGAAATTGAGAGGGAGACGTACCCACACGCGAGGACGACGTGGGGAACTTCCTTACCAAATCTCTGCGTATCGTATTCTTTCCTTATCTCTCTTTACGTTTTCAACAATTTTGTGATTTCAGTTGGTGTATTGTGGCTGTATTTTTAGTGATACAACAGTGGCAAGAAAACTTCTTTATCTAAACGCCACCACTGTTCATCATTGATCACATACACACCAAATGTTTGACAAAACTGTTAGCTGAGTTTTATTCATTGGAATCAGAATTTAGTGATAAGTGCATTTGATTTGATAAGATTCTGGTGTTAATAATCTCTATCGTTCTAATTCAAATCCAGCAATAAATTCGCGTGTCCGGTTTTCTAGTAGCGGTTAAGAATAGACGGAAGTCGATTCGGGATTGTAATTTTCCGCTAAGTTTCAATAACTCTGATAAGATTTTTAAATCCGTTTATTTTAAAGAGGTGATCTATTCACCCTCCTATCGATCACTAGCCACACCGTCTAACAATAAGCACGCATATAAACAAAAGGGCGTCACATCGATGTTTTCAAAACTAAAAGCTTTCAAAAACCAACATCATTCATCATCAACACATAATACACCTGGTCATTTAAAATATAACACATTTCAATTATCATGAATATTCAAGAATATGCGTTCGCAGTGGAAAATAATGAATACTCATGCATTTCATCAAATGATCCATGTCCCATACCATGATCATCTCTCAATAATCTCTTCAAAATAAACTGAAACCATAATCAGAATATTTGGCACTATGGCCTCTCAATAGCAATTGCAAATAAACATGTTCACAAGTAATAACAGAATACTTATCCAAATAGGATACGAGTTCAATACTACTAATCTACCCAATGTTACATGACCAGAGCATTGACTCATTACCTAGTCTTCAAACTAAAATACGGAAACTCTCTGGCTAATCTCGAATGAGCTACCTTCCACTTACTTCAGCGATACTACTCCTGAGTATCTGCACGATACCCATGTAAAGGTAACATTCAAATAGAAAGGGTGAGAATTCAAATCATCATGAAGAAGTATAATCAAGCACAATGATTAAATCAACAATTAAAGGAATTCATCACACTTCATATAACCATGTAAATAATATTAACCAACATTTATTTGACATATTTCAAGCACACATACAAACTCAAGGAGTATAATACTCAAATCCAATATTATATTCCCAAAAATACACATAACTACAATTATCACATAATCACATGCTTTTCCAAGTTATGTATCCAAACATCACCAAATTCAATTACCATATCTCATACACACATCATAATCACATCAAGTTATGTACTCAAACATCACCAAATTCAATTACCATATCTCATACACACATCACAATCACAACAATGCATGCACTCAATTATCACATGACTCTAATGTGACTTAATGCAAGACATGTGACTCTATGCATGCGGTACCTCAATGTGAACCCAACGTTTCATCGCTTTCCGATTCAATATCTAGAATCCAAGCCACCACGTCTATTTGCAATTAAGGATCAACGTCTGCTACGCCTATTTCCAATTAAGGACCAACGTCTATATGGACCCAACGTTCCACCACTTTCCGATTCAACATCTAGAATCCAAGCCACCACGTCTATTTCCAATTAAAGATCAACGTCTGCTACGCCTATTTCCAATTAAGGATCAACGTCTATCTACCACACCTATTTCCAATTAAGGATCAACGTGTGCTACCATGTGAACCCACAGTTTCACCGCTTCCACTATGAAGCCGACCATGCATGCCATGAATGAATGTACAAATACCAATACATATGCAAATAAGATCATCTCTACCATCTTAACATTCCACATATCACCATAATTCAACTCTATGAATTATCCACCAATGGTACATATACACATTCATAACAATATATCATTCACAATCCACCAATGGTACATATACACATTCATAACAATATATCATTCACAATCCACCAATGATACATAAACACATTCATAACAATATATCATTCACAATCCATCAATGGTACATATACACATTCATAACAATATATCATTCACAATCCACCAATGGTACATATACACATTCATAACAAATACACCATTCACATAATATCTATTAGAGTCACCTTTCTAATGCTTTAAACTCCAACCCAAAATGATTCACGAGTTAAAAGTTATGAATAAAACCGTGTACGAAGGCGTTACTAAAAAGTTGTTGTTTTCTAAACTTTCCAACATAATTTTCATCTTCTTCAACCCCAAAAACGTCCATGAAATAATCTCCAAAATTATTTTATTCCTGAAACAAAGTTATAGCCTTCTGTTTCAGCTATCCAACGCTTCAAACGGCACTCATCTTGGACTGACGGATCAAAAGTTATGACCAAAACGATTTCGACAATAAAACATAAAAAAGGGCCGCGATTGTGACGGACAGCATACAAAATTTCTGCGGTTTTCATCGTTGGAGGACTTCCGGACCTCCGATTTCGATTCCGTAAAAAACCACACGTTCAGAAAATTATAACTCACACAATACTCTAAATATATAACATTAATTTGCAGTTTTAACACAATCAATCACCACAATCGAGCATACTCATCAAAACCTAACATTTCCAAACAACCATACAAAATTAGGGATTTTAACCTAAACATACATCTACCCATTGACCCAATCATACTAACCCATAATAATAAGGATTCCCCCTTACCTCTTCAATTTTCTGGAAACCCTAGCTCCTCTCTTGTTCTTCCCCTCTTCTCCTCACTTTTCCTCTTCTCTTTCTCTATTGTTGTCAAATGATCAAGTGAATCCTAATTCTCACTCTCCTCCCTTTTATATACTAGTATTCTATTTGGGCTTAAATCATGATACTTCTAATTTAATTAATAGGTGCAATAAGACCTAATATTTAAATATCTCTAATTTAATTCAAATAAATTAAACCAACTCAATATACACCAAGTTAATTAATATAATTAATTATTCAATTATATCTCATATCAACTAAATAATTAATTAACACACCAAATTAATTAATATAATCAATTATTAAGCTACCTAACAACCAATTAATTAATTACCACTCCAAATAAATAAATAAAATATAGTAATAATAATATAATAATTAAATACTAAAATTGGGTTGTTACAACTCCCCCACTTAAAAGATTTTCAGCCCCGAAAATACCTCAAACGAACAACTCCGGATACGATTCCTTCATCTTATCCTCGAGTTCCCAAGTAATATTGCCATTGGTGACTCCGCCCCATATCACTTTCACCAAAGCAATCTCCTTACCACGAAGCTTCTTCACTTCTCGATCTTCAATTCGCATAGGTGATGTATCAACCGTCAAATTATCCCGCACTTGCACATCATCTAATGGAACAACATGCGATGGGTCCGTAATGTAAGTCCTCAATTGAGACACATGGAACATATCATGAAGATTAGAAAGTGATGGTGGTAATGCAATCCGATATGCCACTTCACCTATCCTCTCGGAAATCTGATAAGGACCAATGAAACGCGGCGTCAACTTACGCGACTTCAAAGCTCTACCAACACCCGTTATTGGCGTAACTCGGAGAAACACATGCTCATCTTTCTCAAACTCAAGAGCTTTCCTCCTCTTATCATGATAACTCTTTTGACGACTCTGAGAAGCCTTCATCCTCTCTTGAATCATCTTAATCTTATCTGTAGTCTCTTGAATCAACTCGGGTCCAACCACAACACTCTCTTCCGATTCGTACCAACATAAAGGAGTTCTACACCTTCTACCATAAAGAGCCTCAAAAGGTTCCATTCCAATACTCGAATGGAAACTGTTGTTATACGTAAACTCGATCAAAGGCAAGAAACTATCCCAATTTCCTCCTTGTTCCAAAACACAAGACCTCAAAAGATCTTCAAGTGACTGAATAGTCCTCTCCGTTTGACCATCAGTTTGCGGATGATATGCCGAACTCAAACGCAACTTCGTACCCAAAGCACTTTGCAAACCTTCCCAAAATCTCGAAGTGAACCTCGGATCTCTATCCGAAACAATGCTCGACGAAATACCATGCAAACACACAATCCTTTCGATGTACAACTTAGCAAGTCTCTCCATCGAATAATCCATCCTTATCGGAATAAAATGAGCATATTTTGTCAACCTGTCCACAACGACCCAAATTGCCTCACAATTACTCGATATTCTCGGCAAACCCGAAACAAAATCCATAGAGATACTATCCCACTTCCACTCGGGAATAGATAACGGTTGCATCAAACCAGACGACTTTTGATGTTCAATCTTTGACTTTTGACAAGTCAAACATGAATACACAAATTCCGCTACATCCTTCTTCATACCTTGCCACCAAAACATCTTTCTCAAGTCTTGATACATTTTAGTAGCACCAGGATGAATACTCAAACCACTTCTATGCCCTTCCTCAAGAATCCTCTTTCTCAAATCTGCAACATCCGGAACACAAACTCGATCCCGACACCTCATGATACCATTCTCATCAATCTGAAAGTCACCACCTTTGCCTTGATTAATCAATGTCATAACATCGCCTAATTTCAAATCTGACTTCTGACCTCCTCTAATCTCGTCAAGAATGCCACACGTAAGCTTCAACATACCAAGTTTAACATACGAAGACGTCGCTTCACAAACCAAACTCAAATCTCTAAATTGCTCCAACAATTCAAACTCTCGAATCATCAACATAGGCATGTGCAATGACTTCCTACTCAATGCATCGGCTACAACATTCGCCTTTCCAGGATGATAATTCAAACCAAAATCATAACCTTTCAAGAATTCCAACCATCTCCTTTGCCTCATATTCAATTCTTTCTGATCGAACAAGTACTTCAATCTCTTGTGATCACTAAACACATCAAATCGCGATCCAAACAAATAATGTCTCTAAAGCTTCAACACAAACACAACGGCGGCCAACTCTAAATCATGCGTCGGATAATTCCTCTCATGAACTTTAAGTTGCCTTGAAGCATAAGCTACCACTTGCCCTTTTTGCATCAGAACACCTCCCAAACCCAACAAAGAAGCATCACAGTACACAACGAAAGTTTCTAACGGATCCGGTAAAATCAAAATAGGAGCCGTAGTCAATCTTCTCTTAAGCTCTTGAAAATTCGCTTCACACTGCGAAGTCCAAATGAAAGCTTGACCTTTCCTAGTCAACTGCGTCAATGGTAACGATAACTTAGAAAATCCTTTGATGAACTTCCTATAATAACCAGCCAAACCAAGGAAACTTCGAATCTCAGCAACAGACTTAGGAGCTTCCTACTGAGATACAACTTCAATCTTTGTAGGATCCACAAAAATACCACCACTCAATATCACATGTCCAAGAAAACTTACTTCACTCAACCAAAACTCACATTTAGAGAGTTTAGCAAACAACTTCCTCTCTTTCAACACCGATAACACAACCTTCAAATGCTCGGCATGATCCTCTTCACTCTTAGAATAAATCAATATAACATCGATGAACACAACAACAAACTTATCCAGATAATCATGAAAAATCCTATTCATATACTCCATAAATACACCAGGTGCATTGGTCACACCAAAAGGCATCACGGAGTACTCGTAGTGACCGTACCTTGTCCGAAAAGCAGTCTTTTGAATATCCTCAGCCTTTACACGAATCTGATGATACCCAGACCTCAAATCAATCTTGCTAAACACACAAGCTCCAACCAGCTGATCCATCAGATTGCCAATCCTCGGAAGTGGATACTTGTTCTTAATCGTCAATTTATTCAGTTGTCTATAATCATCACATAATCTCATAGAACCTTCTTTCTTCTTGACCAACAGAACAGGTTCACCCCACGGCGACACACTAGGATGAATAAACCTCTTCTCGAGCAAGTCTTCAAGTTGACTCTTCAACTCTTTCAACTCACAAGCAGACATTTGATAGGGAGCCATCGATACAGGACTAGTTCCAGGAACTAAATCATTCGAAAACTCAACCTCACGTTCCGGCGGTAAATCATTTATATCTTCCAGAAATACCTCCGCAAACTCACAAACTATTGGCAATTCTTCGATCGTCCTCTTCTCACGAATATCCAAAGTTGCCAACAACATGAACAACTCGGCACCATCTTGCACCGATTCATCAACTTGTTTAGCAGACACAAACCAATCTTCCTTAGCACCAACCTCAGGAAAATAGCCGTCTTCTCGAAATAGTTGATATACACCCGATTAACTTCCAACCAACACCATCCTCGAATCTGACCTCTCTTCGGGTTCAGGAAAAGCACAACATTCTCAAAACGAGTTAACTAGCCAACACTGCACTCTTGCATGCAACAACATAATGTCCAAGCTCGATACAATTGGAACATCCAAGATAAGTAGACGCTTCTCCCCCACTTATTTCATTCCCAACCTGCCAATGGAAAATAAAACAAGCATCGACAGTGTTCTCACCCACATGTCGCATACTAGGGAACAAACATAATTAAACAACCTGGCTGGACGGACCAGCCAGATAAACAGTATCGATCGTGTCAGATACACAAATCAAATACAACGGGATTGGAAAACCCTAACGACTATTGACCAACTGGTCGACCATCCTCTGATACCACTAATGTAACACCCCTTTTTCTAACCCAAAATACTTAACCTATAATTAGAGTAAATAAGCACGCATATAAACAAAAGGGCGTCACATCGACGTTTTGAAAACTAAAAGCTTTCAAAAACCAACATCATTCATCATCAATACACAATACACCTGGTCATTTAAAATATAACACATTTCAATTATCATGAATATTCAAGAATATGCGTTCGCAGCGGAAAATAATGAATACTCAAGCATTTCATCAAATGATCCATGTCCCATACCATGATCATCTCTCAATAATCTCTTCAAAATAAACTGAAACCATAATCAGAACATTTGGCACTATGGCCTCTCAATAGCAATTGCAAATAAGTATGTTCACAAGTAATAACATAATACTTATCCAAATAGGATATGAGTTCAATACTACTAATCTACCCAGTGTTACATGACCAGAGCATTGACTCATTACCTAGTCTTCAAACTAAAATACGGAAACTCTCCGGCTAATCTCGAATGAGCTACCTTCCATTTACTTCAGCGATACTACTCCTGAGTATCTGCACGATACCCATGTAAAAGTAACATTCAAACAGAAAGGGTGAGAATTCAAATAATCATGAAGAAGTATAATCAAGCACAATGATTAAATCAACAATTAAAGGAATTCATCACACTTCATATAACCATGTAAATAATATTAACCAACATTTATTTCACATGTTTCAAGCACACATACAAACTCAAGGAGTATAATACTCAAATCCAATATTATATTCCCAAAAATACACATAACTACAATTATCACATAATCACATACTTTTCCAAGTTATGTATCCAAACATCACCAAATTCAATTACCATATCTCATACACACATCACAATCACATCAAGTTATGTACTCAAACATCACCAAATTCAATTACCATATCTCATACACACATCACAATCACAACAATGCATACACTCAATTATCACATGACTCTAATGTGACTCAATGCAAGACATGTGACTCTATGCATGCGGTACCTCAATGTGAACCCAACGTTTCACCGCTTTCCGATTCAATATCTAGAATCTAAGCCAGCACGTCTATTTCCAATTAAGGATCAACGTCTGTTACGCCTATTTCCAATTAAGGATCAATGTCTATCTACCACACCTATTTCCAATTAAGGATCAACGTGTGCTACCATGTGAACCCACAGTTTCACCGCTTCCACTATGAAGCCGACCATGCATGCCATGAATGAATGTACAAATACCAATACATATGCAATTAAGATCATCTCTACCATCTTAACATTCCACATATCACCATAGTTCAACTCTATGAATTATCCACCAATGGTACATATCACATTCATAACAATATATCATTCACAATCCACCAATGGTACATATACACATTCATAACAATATATCATTCACAATCCACCAATGGTACATAAACACATTCATAACAATATATCATTCACAATCCACCAATGGTACATATACACATTCATAACAATATATCATTCACAATCCACCAATGGTACATATACACATTCATAACAAATTCATCATTCACATAATATCTATTAGAGTCACCTTTCTAATGCTTTAACCCCCAACCCAAAATGATTCACGAGTTGAAAGTTATGAATAAAACCGTGCACGAAGGCGTTACTAAAAAGTTGTTGTTTTCTAAACTTTCCAACATAATTTTCATCTTCTTCAACCCCAAAAACGTCCATGAAATAATCTCCAAAATTATTTTATTCCTGAAACAAAGTTATAGCCTTCTGTTTCAGCTATCCAACGCTTCAAACGGCACTCATCTTGGACTGACGGATCAAAAGTTATGACCAAAACGATTTCGACAATAAAACATAAAAAAGGGCCGCGATTGTGACGGACAGCATACAAAATTTTCTGCGGTTTTCATCGTTGGAGGACTTCCGGACCTCCGATTTCGATTCCGTAAAAAACCACACGTTCAGAAAATTATAACTCACACAATACTCTAAATATATAACATTAATTTGCAGTTTTAACACAATCAATCACCACAATCGAGCATACTCATCAAAACCTAACATTTCCAAACAACCATACAAAATTAAGGATTTTAACCTAAACATACATCTACCCATTGACCCAATCATACTAACCCATAATAATAAGGATTCCCCCCTTACCTCTTCAATTTTCTGGAAACCCTAGCTCCTCTCTTGTTCTTCCCCTCTTCTCCTCACTTTTCCTCTTCTCTTTCTCTATTATTGTCAAATGATCAAGTGAATCCTAATTCTCACTCTCCTCCCTTTTATATACTAGTATTCTATTTGGGCTTAAATCATGATACTTCTAATTTAATTAATAGGTGCAATAAGACCTAATATTTAAATATCTCTAATTTAATTCAAATAAATTAAACCAACTCAATATACACCAAGTTAATTAATATAATTAATTATTCAATTATATCTCATATCAACTAAATAATTAATAAACACACCAAATTAATAATATAATCAATTATTAAGCTACCTAACAACCAATTAATTAATTACCACTCCAAATAAATAAATAAAATATAGTAATAATAATATAATAATTAAATACTAAAATTGGGTTGTTACAACTCTCCCCCACTTAAAAGATTTTCAGCCCCGAAAATACCTCAAACGAACAACTCCGGATACGATTCCTTCATCTTATCCTCGAGTTCCCAAGTAATATTGCCATTGGTGACTCCGCCCCATATCACTTTCACCAAAGCAATCTCCTTACCACGAAGCTTCTTCACTTCTCGATCTTCAATTCGCATAGGTGATGTATCAACCGTCAAATTATCCCGCACTTGCACATCATCTAATGGAACAACATGCGATGGGTCCGTAATGTAAGTCCTCAATTGAGACACATGGAACATATCATGAAGATTAGAAAGTGATGGTGGTAATGCAATCCGATATGCCACTTCACCTATCCTCTCGGAAATCTGATAAGGACCAATGAAACGCGACGTCAACTTACGCGACTTCAAAGCTCTACCAACACCCGTTATTGGCGTAACTCGGAGAAACACATGCTCATCTTTCTCAAACTCAAGAGCTTTCCTCCTCTTATCATGATAACTCTTTTGACGACTCTGAGAAGCCTTCATCCTCTCTTGAATCATCTTAATCTTATCTGTAGTCTCTTGAATCAACTCGGGTCCAACCACAACACTCTCTTCCGATTCGTACCAACATAAAGGAGTTCTACACCTTCTACCATAAAGAGCCTCAAAAGGTTCCATTCCAATACTCGAATGGAAACTGTTGTTATACGTAAACTCGATCAAAGGCAAGAAACTATCCCAATTTCCTCCTTGTTCCAAAACACAAGACCTCAAAAGATCTTCAAGTGACTGAATAATCCTCTCCGTTTGACAATCAGTTTGCGGATGATATGCCGAACTCAAACGCAACTTCGTACCCAAAGCACTTTGCAAACCTTCCCAAAATCTCGAAGTGAACCTCGGATCTCTATCCGAAACAATGCTCGACGAAATACCATGCAAACACACAATCCTTTCGATGTACAACTTAGCAAGTCTCTCCATCGAATAATCCATCCTTATCGGAATAAAATGAGCATATTTTGTCAACCTGTCCACAACGACCCAAATTGCCTCACAATTACTCGATATTCTCGGCAAACCCGAAACAAAATCCATAGAGATACTATCCCACTTCCACTCGGGAATAGATAACGGTTGCATCAAACTAGACGACTTTTGATGTTCAATCTTTGACTTTTGACAAGTCAAACATGAATACACAAATTCCGCTACATCCTTCTTCATACCTTGCCACCAAAACATCTTTCTCAAGTCTTGATACATTTTAGTAGCACCAGGATGAATACTCAAACCACTTCTATGCCCTTCCTCAAGAATCCTCTTTCTCAAATCTGCAACATCCGGAACACAAACTCGATCCCGACACCTCATGATACCATTCTCATCAATCTGAAAGTCACCACCTTTGCCTTGATTAATCAATGTCATAACATCGCCTAATTTCAAATCTGACTTCTGACCTCCTCTAATCTCGTCAAGAATGCCACACGTAAGCTTCAACATACCAAGTTTAACATACGAAGACGTCGCTTCACAAACCAAACTCAAATCTCTAAATTGCTCCAACAATTCAAACTCTCGAATCATCAACATAGGCATGTGCAATGACTTCCTACTCAATGCATCGGCTACAACATTCGCCTTTCCAGGATGATAATTCAAACCAAAATCATAACCTTTCAAGAATTCCAACCATCTCCTTTGCCTCATATTCAATTCTTTCTGATCGAACAAGTACTTCAATCTCTTGTGATCACTAAACACATCAAATCGCGATCCAAACAAATAATGTCTCTAAAGCTTCAACACAAACACAACGGCGGCCAACTCTAAATCATGCGTCGGATAATTCCTCTCATGAACTTTAAGTTGCCTTGAAGCATAAGCTACCACTTGCCCTTTTTGCATCAGAATACCTCCCAAACCCAACAAAGAAGCATCACAGTACACAACGAAAGTTTCTAACGGATCCGGTAAAATCAAAATAGGAGCCGTAGTCAATCTTCTCTTAAGCTCTTGAAAATTCGCTTCACACTGCGAAGTCCAAATGAAAGCTTGACCTTTCCTAGTCAACTGCGTCAATGGTAACGATAACTTAGAAAATCCTTCGATGAACTTCCTATAATAACCAGCCAAACCAAGGAAACTTCGAATCTCAGCAACAGACTTAGGAGCTTCCTACTGAGATACAACTTCAATCTTTGAAGGATCCACAAAAATACCACCACTCAATATCACATGTCCAAGAAAACTTACTTCACTCAACCAAAACTCACATTTAGAGAGTTTAGCAAACAACTTCCTCTCTTTCAACACCGATAACACAACCTTCAAATGCTCGGCATGATCCTCTTCACTCTTAGAATAAATCAATATAACATCGATGAACACAACAACAAACTTATCCAGATAATCATGAAAAATCCTATTCATATACTCCATAAATACACCAGGTGCTTTTCCAAGTTATGTATCCAAACATCACCAAATTCAATTACCATATCTCATACACACATCACAATCACATCAAGTTATGTACTCAAACATCACCAAATTCAATTACCATATCTCATACACACATCACAATCACAACAATGCATGCACTCAATTATCACATGACTCTAATGTGACTTAATGCAAGACATGTGACTCTATGCATGCGGTACCTCAATGTGAACCCAACGTTTCATCGCTTTCCGATTCAATATCTAGAATCCAAGCCACCACGTCTATTTGCAATTAAGGATCAACGTCTGCTACGCCTATTTCCAATTAAGGACCAACGTCTATATGGACCCAACGTTCCACCACTTTCCGATTCAACATCTAGAATCCAAGCCACCACGTCTATTTCAATTAAAGATCAACGTCTGCTACGCCTATTTCCAATTAAGGATCAACGTCTATCTACCACACCTATTTCCAATTAAGGATCAACGTGTGCTACCATGTGAACCCACAGTTTCACCGCTTCCACTATGAAGCCGACCATGCATGCCATGAATGAATGTACAAATACCAATACATATGCAAATAAGATCATCTCTACCATCTTAACATTCCACATATCACCATAATTCAACTCTATGAATTATCCACCAATGGTACATATACACATTCATAACAATATATCATTCACAATCCACCAATGGTACATATACACATTCATAACAATATATCATTCACAATCCACCAATGATACATAAACACATTCATAACAATATATCATTCACAATCCATCAATGGTACATATACACATTCATAACAATATATCATTCACAATCCACCAATGGTACATATACACATTCATAACAAATACACCATTCACATAATATCTATTAGAGTCACCTTTCTAATGCTTTAAACTCCAACCCAAAATGATTCACGAGTTAAAAGTTATGAATAAAACCGTGTACGAAGGCGTTACTAAAAAGTTGTTGTTTTCTAAACTTTCCAACATAATTTTCATCTTCTTCAACCCCAAAAACGTCCATGAAATAATCTCCAAAATTATTTTATTCCTGAAACAAAGTTATAGCCTTCTGTTTCAGCTATCCAACGCTTCAAACGGCACTCATCTTGGACTGACGGATCAAAAGTTATGACCAAAACGATTTCGACAATAAAACATAAAAAAGGGCCGCGATTGTGACGGACAGCATACAAAATTTTCTGCGGTTTTCATCGTTGGAGGACTTCCGGACCTCCGATTTCGATTCCGTAAAAAACCACACGTTCAGAAAATTATAACTCACACAATACTCTAAATATATAACATTAATTTGCAGTTTTAACGCAATCAATCACCACAATCGAGCATACTCATCAAAACCTAACATTTCCAAACAACCATACAAAATTAGGGATTTTAACCTAAACATACATCTACCCATTGACCCAATCATACTAACCCATAATAATAAGGATTCCCCCCTTACCTCTTCAATTTTCTGGAAACCCTAGCTCCTCTCTTGTTCTTCCCCTCTTCTCCTCACTTTTCCTCTTCTCTTTCTCTATTGTTGTCAAATGATCAAGTGAATCCTAATTCTCACTCTCCTCCCTTTTATATACTAGTATTCTATTTGGGCTTAAATCATGATACTTCTAATTTAATTAATAGGTGCAATAAGACCTAATATTTAAATATCTCTAATTTAATTCAAATAAATTAAACCAACTCAATATACACCAAGTTAATTAATATAATTAATTATTCAATTATATCTCATATCAACTAAATAATTAATTAACACACCAAATTAATTAATATAATCAATTATTAAGCTACCTAACAACCAATTAATTAATTACCACTCCAAATAAATAAATAAAATATAGTAATAATAATATAATAATTAAATACTAAAATTGGGTTGTTACAACTCTCCCCCACTTAAAAGATTTTCAGCCCCGAAAATACCTCAAACGAACAACTCCGGATACGATTCCTTCATCTTATCCTCGAGTTCCCAAGTAATATTGCCATTGGTGACTCCGCCCCATATCACTTTCACCAAAGCAATCTCCTTACCACGAAGCTTCTTCACTTCTCGATCTTCAATTCGCATAGGTGATGTATCAACCGTCAAATTATCCCGCACTTGCACATCATCTAATGGAACAACATGCGATGGGTCCGTAATGTAAGTCCTCAATTGAGACACATGGAACATATCATGAAGATTAGAAAGTGATGGTGGTAATGCAATCCGATATGCCACTTCACCTATCCTCTCGGAAATCTGATAAGGACCAATGAAACCGGGCGTCAACTTACGCGACTTCAAAGCTCTACCAACACCCGTTATTGGCGTAACTCGGAGAAACACATGCTCATCTTTCTCAAACTCAAGAGCTTTCCTCCTCTTATCATGATAACTCTTTTGACGACTCTGAGAAGCCTTCATCCTCTCTTGAATCATCTTAATCTTATCTGTAGTCTCTTGAATCAACTCGGGTCCAACCACAACACTCTCTTCCGATTCGTACCAACATAAAGGAGTTCTACACCTTCTACCATAAAGAGCCTCAAAAGGTTCCATTCCAATACTCGAATGGAAACTGTTGTTATACGTAAACTCGATCAAAGGCAAGAAACTATCCCAATTTCCTCCTTGTTCCAAAACACAAGACCTCAAAAGATCTTCAAGTGACTGAATAGTCCTCTCCGTTTGACCATCAGTTTGCGGATGATATGCCGAACTCAAACGCAACTTCGTACCCAAAGCACTTTGCAAACCTTCCCAAAATCTCGAAGTGAACCTCGGATCTCTATCCGAAACAATGCTCGACGAAATACCATGCAAACACACAATCCTTTCGATGTACAACTTAGCAAGTCTCTCCATCGAATAATCCATCCTTATCGGAATAAAATGAGCATATTTTGTCAACCTGTCCACAACGACCCAAATTGCCTCACAATTACTCGATATTCTCGGCAAACCCGAAACAAAATCCATAGAGATACTATCCCACTTCCACTCGGGAATAGATAACGGTTGCATCAAACCAGACGACTTTTGATGTTCAATCTTTGACTTTTGACAAGTCAAACATGAATACACAAATTCCGCTACATCCTTCTTCATACCTTGCCACCAAAACATCTTTCTCAAGTCTTGATACATTTTAGTAGCACCAGGATGAATACTCAAACCACTTCTATGCCCTTCCTCAAGAATCCTCTTTCTCAAATCTGCAACATCCGGAACACAAACTCGATCCCGACACCTCATGATACCATTCTCATCAATCTGAAAGTCACCACCTTTGCCTTGATTAATCAATGTCATAACATCGCCTAATTTCAAATCTGACTTCTGACCTCCTCTAATCTCGTCAAGAATGCCACACGTAAGCTTCAACATACCAAGTTTAACATACGAAGACGTCGCTTCACAAACCAAACTCAAATCTCTAAATTGCTCCAACAATTCAAACTCTCGAATCATCAACATAGGCATGTGCAATGACTTCCTACTCAATGCATCGGCTACAACATTCGCCTTTCCAGGATGATAATTCAAACCAAAATCATAACCTTTCAAGAATTCCAACCATCTCCTTTGCCTCATATTCAATTCTTTCTGATCGAACAAGTACTTCAATCTCTTGTGATCACTAAACACATCAAATCGCGATCCAAACAAATAATGTCTCTAAAGCTTCAACACAAACACAACGGCGGCCAACTCTAAATCATGCGTCGGATAATTCCTCTCATGAACTTTAAGTTGCCTTGAAGCATAAGCTACCACTTGCCCTTTTTGCATCAGAACACCTCCCAAACCCAACAAAGAAGCATCACAGTACACAACGAAAGTTTCTAACGGATCCGGTAAAATCAAAATAGGAGCCGTAGTCAATCTTCTCTTAAGCTCTTGAAAATTCGCTTCACACTGCGAAGTCCAAATGAAAGCTTGACCTTTCCTAGTCAACTGCGTCAATGGTAACGATAACTTAGAAAATCCTTCGATGAACTTCCTATAATAACCAGCCAAACCAAGGAAACTTCGAATCTCAGCAACAGACTTAGGAGCTTCCTACTGAGATACAACTTCAATCTTTGTAGGATCCACAAAAATACCACCACTCAATATCACATGTCCAAGAAAACTTACTTCACTCAACCAAAACTCACATTTAGAGAGTTTAGCAAACAACTTCCTCTCTTTCAACACCGATAACACAACCTTCAAATGCTCGGCATGATCCTCTTCACTCTTAGAATAAATCAATATAACATCGATGAACACAACAACAAACTTATCCAGATAATCATGAAAAATCCTATTCATATACTCCATAAATACACCAGGTGCTTTTCCAAGTTATGTATCCAAACATCACCAAATTCAATTACCATATCTCATACACACATCACAATCACATCAAGTTATGTACTCAAACATCACCAAATTCAATTACCATATCTCATACACACATCACAATCACAACAATGCATGCACTCAATTATCACATGACTCTAATGTGACTTAATGCAAGACATGTGACTCTATGCATGCGGTACCTCAATGTGAACCCAACGTTTCATCGCTTTCCGATTCAATATCTAGAATCCAAGCCACCACGTCTATTTGCAATTAAGGATCAACGTCTGCTACGCCTATTTCCAATTAAGGACCAACGTCTATATGGACCCAACGTTCCACCACTTTCCGATTCAACATCTAGAATCCAAGCCACCACGTCTATTTCCAATTAAAGATCAACGTCTGCTACGCCTATTTCCAATTAAGGATCAACGTCTATCTACCACACCTATTTCCAATTAAGGATCAACGTGTGCTACCATGTGAACCCACAGTTTCACCGCTTCCACTATGAAGCCGACCATGCATGCCATGAATGAATGTACAAATACCAATACATATGCAAATAAGATCATCTCTACCATCTTAACATTCCACATATCACCATAATTCAACTCTATGAATTATCCACCAATGGTACATATACACATTCATAAAAATATATCATTCACAATCCACCAATGGTACATATACACATTCATAACAATATATCATTCACAATCCACCAATGATACATAAACACATTCATAACAATATATCATTCACAATCCATCAATGGTACATATACACATTCATAACAATATATCATTCACAATCCACCAATGGTACATATACACATTCATAACAAATACACCATTCACATAATATCTATTAGAGTCACCTTTCTAATGCTTTAAACTCCAACCAAAATGATTCACGAGTTAAAAGTTATGAATAAAACCGTGTACGAAGGCGTTACAAAAAAGTTGTTGTTTTTCTAAACTTTCCAACATAATTTTCATCTTCTTCAACCCCAAAAACGTCCATGAAATAATCTCCAAAATTATTTTATTCCTGAAACAAAGTTATAGCCTTCTGTTTCAGCTATCCAACGCTTCAAACGGCACTCATCTTGGACTGACGGATCAAAAGTTATGACCAAAACGATTTCGACAATAAAACATAAAAAAGGGCCGCGATTGTGACGGACAGCATACAAAATTTTCTGCGGTTTTCATCGTTGGAGGACTTCCGGACCTCCGATTTCGATTCCGTAAAAAACCACACGTTCAGAAAATTATAACTCACACAATACTCTAAATATATAACATTAATTTGCAGTTTTAACACAATCAATCACCACAATCGAGCATACTCATCAAAACCTAACATTTCCAAACAACCATACAAAATTAGGGATTTTAACCTAAACATACATCTACCCATTGACCCAATCATACTAACCCATAATAATAAGGATTCCCCCCTTACCTCTTCAATTTTCTGGAAACCCTAGCTCCTCTCTTGTTCTTCCCCTCTTCTCCTCACTTTTCCTCTTCTCTTTCTCTATTGTTGTCAAATGATCAAGTGAATCCTAATTCTCACTCTCCTCCCTTTTATATACTAGTATTCTATTTGGGCTTAAATCATGATACTTCTAATTTAATTAATAGGTGCAATAAGACCTAATATTTAAATATCTCTAATTTAATTCAAATAAATTAAACCAACTCAATATACACCAAGTTAATTAATATAATTAATTATTCAATTATATCTCATATCAACTAAATAATTAATTAACACTCCAAATAAATAAATAAAATATAGTAATAATAATATAATAATTAAATACTAAAATTGGGTTGTTACATATACAAATCGGGGTATGGAATATATTATCTAAGGGATACATTATTATTTATTTTCTTAAATAAATTAAGTATTATATTTTTTTTGTAATTAATAATCGGGATATTCATGGGATAAATATCTAAGGAAATTTTAGGGTTTAAGGGATAAATAATTATGATAAGGGTTATAATATTTGGGTTTATATAATTAACCTTTTAATATTTTCATTAAATAAATATTTAATTTATTTTCTTAAATAAATTAATAATTATACTTTTGCAAATAATTAATTGGGATAAAATCAATCTAAACTCAAATCAAACTATAAGTCATCTGCCCTAGTGCATTGAGGCATTTTTCCAAAATCAATTACTTTTCCGTCCCCGATGCGTGAGAACTTTCAAGGGATAAAAACATCTAACCAACCAACATTTTTAAGACGAACTGTGGGGCTCTGATCCTTCAATAAATTTGAGGGTACGTAGGTATAAAGTTGTAAGACTCTAGCGAGTATAATAATAAAAAAACAATTTTTAGGGCTTCCCTTATTACAATAATAAAACATTTTTGTAAATAAATAAATAATTAATAAGTATCATAGCAAATATTCCTTAGAAACAAACTAACCCTAGAATTAAAGTAGGATCCCATTGAGTACAATGGAGGTAAGGGGCGCCTAACACCTTCCCCTTACTTAACCGACTCCAGGACCTAGTATCTCACCCTTAGTTTATAGGTTTTATCATTATTTCCCTGTTCCTTAGAAACGAATAAAGAATGGTGGTGACTCTGTCATTTTTCCAGTCGTGACAGGATCGTTGTTGTAGATGTTGATTCGGTGAAGGGATGATTGTTAAGTGCAAGAAGTTTAGCTCAATTGGTGACAAACTTCAATGTGAAGCTTGCTCCAATGGTGATTTGAGCTTTGTGTGGGGAAAGGAATTAGAGAAGATGAAGTGAGAAGAAGCTGAATTTTTAATGAGAAATTTGAGAGTGAATGGAAAAAGTTGAGAAATGAATGAAAAAGTCCTTTGCTTTTGCTTCCCCTTGTGTTTATATAGGTTGCAGGTTTGGGTCCAAGGGAGGTTTGGAGTTAGTTATGGTCAGGTTAGGAGTTAGCTTAGGAGTTAGTTGAAGTGAACTCAGTGAGTTTGGTCGGTTAACTCACTAAGTTAATTGGTCTTGAATGATTCCACTAGTGACTTGTAGTAGCAGGTCACCTTCAAGTAGTTTTAGATTTTAAGCTTTGTTCATGACTTGTTAATCAATTGTGAAATTCTGGTATCAGATATAAGATGTCGAAGGTAATGTCACGACACTAATATCTATTAACACACAATGGATAAAGATACAGAATGGTAAAGCAAATAACACAAGCAATTGTTAACCCAGTTCGGTGCAACTCACCTACGTCTGGGGGCTACCAAGCCAGGAAGGAAATTCACTAAAATAGAATTAGTTCAAAGACTCTCCGTACACTTCAACAAGTTACAGTCTTTCTCACCTAATCTCTACCCGTGTAATTTCTACCTAAGCACTCTTAGATATGAGAACCCACTCACTTCCCTACAATCACACACCAGTGATTTTAAACAACAGTCCCTTGAGAAAAGAAAATACTTTTCAATTACACACTCTTGATTTTACTTCACAGTTTCAATCAAGAAGACACACTCTTGATCTTGCTTCACAACTTTGATCAAGAAGACACACACTCTTTCTTAACAGCTTTAGAGTGACAAATTACAACCACAAATCAGTCCAATTCAATCATCAATGGATGACTTGAATGATCTACAAGTCTCACGACTAAACAGACACAAACCCTAGCTCTCTCTCTATATTTCGCTCAGTATTGGTTGTGTGTTCAAACAGGTTTTCTAAGTCCCTTTTTATAGAAGCATCCAGCTCAGCTTGGACATCTTGAAAACCCTAAATCTATTTTCCAATCAAATCTTTTTATAACAGCTGGTTAGATCTCTTTGGAAAATAAGTAAATCTGGTTGTAATCCATGATTGAATGCGCAAGGTAATCATATATTCAATCATACACAGATTGCCATTAATTGTGCAATCACAAAACACCAGACATTCATACTGAATGTTCTATGTACAGGATGTCATGACATCGGGTCTGACATCTTGGAAAAATCCTGCATAATCCAATAATTCCTTTTATAACTTCCAGCAGGTACAGCCATATCAGATGCCATGACCTTGTGTATGTCATTTGAAACAATCCTGCATGAACATGTCTTTCATTTAAGCTCCAGGAGGTACATCAAATATCAGAAGCCATGGCATTGTATGTGGCATTCTGAAACAATCCTGCATGAACATGTTCTTGAACTCTAGCAGGTACATAGGATATCTCATGTTAAGACATCACACATAACATCTTGTGAACACTCTTTGTTTTACCAAAATTGCTGCCAACACTTAGAATCAACAAACTCCCCCTTTGGAAAATTTTGGCTAAAACATATATCTGTCCTTTTTGTTCACAAGGTAAACTATCAGCAGTTAAACAACATAACAATAGTTTAATCAGCAGCAGAAGCAAAACAATTACTAGCTATGGCTACTAGTAATGCACACATGCACAAGGGTACTTCTCCTCCCCCTAAATTTGTGCTACACAAACAGAATTACTAGTTATGGATGCAACTAGTAAGACACACAAATGCACAAGGGTACTCCTTCTCCCCCTAAATCTGTGCACACAACAAACAGTCTCCATGAACATAACAGCTACTGTAACTCCAGCACCTGTACCAGCCAGAATGTCATTCTGACATCTGCTTCAGCAACAACACCTGTGCACCATATCAAACATCCTCTTTGACATCTGTAAACAGAATAACATTATGTTTTAACACTTGTGCACTTCCTTTAAAAATAGTTGTCCTCCAGCTATATATATCTCACCACTTCCACAACAACTTCCATATCAGCATCAACACTTCTCCCCCTTTTTAGTCAAAATTGACCAAAGGTGACCAATTAGACAAAATAAATGTCAATTAGTCTACCAGAGAATGTCAGGACAGATGTTATAACATTAAACATGTTAAAACATAATAGTTAAGCAGTATAAACCATCATCATACACAGTTATGATAGCTGAGATAATGAACAAATCCAAGGAACTCTTTAAGAGCCCTAAATATTACAAAACAAGCATCAATGAGGACTGCCACACATTACACAATTGCCAACAAAAAACTTCAGCATCCATACAGCAACAGTAGAACAGCTTCACAACACCTTTTACACCATCTTCATCTCATCATACTATTCTTTACCACGGGAAGGAACCATTAATCAGAAGAAGAAGTATCACCTTCACCTTCACTTTCACCTTCAGAGCCTTCAGAACTTTCAGATCTGCCACTGGACTGGGCTTTTGCATCTGAATTTTTAGCAGCCTTCTCCATTTCTTCCTTTTCCATGCTACAGATAAGAACTTCCAAAGCTTCTTTTCTTTCCTTGGCTACTCTTATTCCATTATCCAGTTCCTTGTAGGTATCTTTCAGTTGATCAATTAAGCTTCCTTGAGATGCAGGCTCTCTTCTGGCAGATGTCATGACAACATCATTTATATGACTTCCCTTAAACAGCTTATAATGAATGGATAGAGGGGTTTTTCTTCTGCTTGGCATGTCATTTGTATTGAGTATGCCTGGTTGTTGACTTAAGATAATACCACAAATAATGGATGGGAAGGCAATGGGTAACTTCACAACATTTGTGGAGGCATGTCTGATGGTTTGGTCAAACAAAAACTTTCCAAAATCATAGTTTATCTTGGTTCCAATTGCATGAATGATTCTTCCAAGAACAATGGAGATGGTAGAGACATGATTAGTAGGTACCCAATTTGCTGAACCAATCTTGTGCAAGATGGCATATTTGACAGTTAGTTTACTAGCTGATAGGTGTTTCCTACTAGGCCTTTCCTTAACTTGGCCAACTGTAATAATCCTACAGACCTCATTGTCTGTGGTCTCTAGATCTACTCCTTCATCAGTTCCTCTCCCTAGGAACTTGTTGATGATGGTTGGTGAAAGTTTCACATACTTACCCCTTATAAAAACTTTGCAGACCTCCCTGCTGCTCCTTTCACAAATCTCCTCAGGGATGTTCACAATGAATTCTTTTACTAACCCCTCATAGCACTGAGGCAGAGCAGTCACAGTTTTCATAAGACCAGCTGCCTTAATTAACTCCATGACTTCCTTTACTTCAACTGCCTCTTTTCCCAATTCTCTTTCAACTGCTACCCTTCTTTGAGTGACAAACTTCCATTTGGCAACACCATCTTCTACGTGAAAAGAGATATTGTCTAGATGAACAGCAACCACTTTGTTTGGAGACTTCTTTACAGTCTTCCTTTTAACAAGGGAGATGTCTGGGACATCGTCTTCGACATCCTCATCAGATTCAGAGCTCTCACTTTCTTTCCTCTTCCTGACCTCTACTTTACTCCAAGACTTGGAGGGACCTATACCAGCAACCTTTTTATCTCTCCTAGCTGTCCTTATCTCAGCCATACTCTTCCTTTTTCTCAGTTTATTAGCTACACTAGTTTTCACAAGATTGACCAAAGTGTCATCTTCTTCCTCAGACCTTTCTTCCTCAATATCCTGAGCAGTACCAAGAGACCTGCTAGGTAAATTTTTTCCAAGAGAACATAATCCCTCAGCAGCTACTTCCTTTTCTGTCTTAGATGAGTCATTATCTTCCTCAGATTGAGTTTCCACCTCAGGAGAGGGGTCCCTTCTGGACAGAGGGGTAAACATATCCTTGACTCCATGTTCTTCATTCAGTATCCTAGTAACTAGGTTTCTTATGTGCGATAAGTAAAGTGCATGTCCTCTTTATCAAAAGATCTTTTAGGAGTGTTACCTTGCTTAGCTCCAGCCATGGAAGAGGAGCCTGGGACGCCACCTGGTATCATACGCAGAGGAGTCACGTCCATCAAATCTTCATCTAGAAACTCCATGGAGGGAGTTCTTGTATGAAGGGGTTTTGAGCTAGATGATGATGGATGTTGAGACATGGTGTTAAACTTTTGAGGAAAATTTCTTTGCCCTAGCAGAGGTTCTCTGAGTAGTTTGATGAAGATGGAAAGAATTGTGTTCAGGCAAAGCGTACAAATGAAATAGATACTATTTCCAATACTAGGTGATGATTCATTATTAATGTGGCTTTTTCTTTTCATTGGGCAGACAATATTTTTGTTACCTTTTCCACTCCACATTAATTGCCATATTTTCTCAAGAAACCAAGCCCCTAATTTCCCCCTTTCATATTTCAGTTGGTCATCATACAAATCCCTTGCAGCCTTGTTAGTTAGTAGCATTTCATGCTGTAGAACTATGAGTTTGTTTTCCACATATTTTCTAATTTAGTGATGACAGCAAATAATGTACTTGGTCCAGCTGTGCTGAATATGATCTTTGGACATAGTTGTACCATATAGGTTGTCATAATACAAAGTCATGACATCGAGTGTGACATCCTATATAATTATCAGTAGTTTCATCCAACCTGGTTGAGAATTGTTGCTTTCATCTGATATATTTTCATCATAAACATCAGTTTCATCTTTCAAATGTGTAGGAGCAGGTGTCCTTTCACTTTCTCTCTCAATCTTCCTTGCACACATAGTCCCTTGTGGCCCAGTTCCAACAAAGTTCTCACTACCTTCAGACTGCATATAACCAGTCACGTGTTCCCCTTTTTCAGATGTTTGGGCCATCACGACCTTCTCTTCCTTGAGGTTAGGTCTTAGCTTCTGGTGTAACATCCTTGTCTGACATTTCCCACAAACTTGTCTTTCATTACCCTCAAAGGTTCTTCTAGCAACTGTACTCATCTTAGAGGAGTCATCCATTTGAGAGTTCCATATGTAACAGTTGTCTTTAGTCCTGATTCCTTCCATAATTACTTCACTGTCTTTGTTAACAATCAGACATTCAGTTTTTGTGAAGATGATATTCAGACCTTGATCCCATAGCTGACCGATGCTTATTAGATTTGAAGTCAAGTCCTTGACCAGTAGAATATTGTCAAGTTTAGGAGCTCCAGGACACTCAAGCTTGCCTATCCCTTTTATTTCACCCTTTGCTGCATCACCAAAGGTTACATAGCTTATGTCATGAGGGTGAAGATCAGTTATCAAGTTTGAGTTTCCAGTCATGTGTCTAGAACATCCACTATCAAAATACCACTCTTCTTTGAGGGGACTGTGAGCTATTAGACTTGTAACATTAGTCTTAGGAACCCATTGCTTCTTGTTGATAGGCCTGTGCTGTTTGGGTCTGGGTTGATAGTGAGTCTGTTGATGAACAGGGGTAGGGTAACCATACAGCTTATAGCAGAAGGGCCTTGAGTGTCCAAATTTCCCACAGTAATGACATCTCCATCTTTGGTGTTTGCCTTTCTGCTGTTTTCTCTTCTGATGATGTGACATCTTAGGACTGCTCTTACTATTGCTGCATTTAGGTTTAGCTTGAGGTTTGCAACTAGTGTAACTGCTTTCAGCCTTAGATTTATGGTACCCTTTTCCAGATTTGGCTCCTGCGATTAGTCCAGTTTGGAGAATCTTGTCTAAGGAGTCAGATCCATTGTTTAGTATCCTTACATACTTGGTTGTCTCTTCTAGTTTTGAGTTTAAGAGCATAACTTCAGTTTTTAGCTTGGAGATGGTTTCCACATGTTCTACCTTTTCATTCTCCAATTGTACTATCTTCTAGCTTTCAACTTGTTGACTTTCATCTAGCTTGACCTTCAGAGCCACAACTTCTGTTTTCAATTTGGAGATGGTTTCCAAGTATTCTACCTTCTCATTCTCAAGTTGAGTTATTTCTTTCTTCTGGTTTAAAACCTGCTTGCTCAGCTCTACACTTTTATGACACAACTCTCTGTAGGTAGAGGCCAATTCCTCAAAGGTTACTTCACCATCACTTGAGTCTTCATCAGATCCCCATCTTCCTGTCAAAGCAGTCACAAGATTTGCAGCCTCCTCTGTATCACTCTCATCTGACCAGGTGGCAACAAGACTCATCTTCTGCTTCTTGAGGTAGGTTCCACATTCAGTTCTAATGTGTCCATACCCATCATATTCATAGCACTTTACTTCTTTTCCTTCTTTGGGCTTCTCCTCTGACCTTACTCTTCTTCCATTACTGATGTCAGATGAGATGTTCTTGACATTTGCCTTGGATCTTACATCCATTTTCTTTAACAATCTGTTGAACTGTCTCCCCAACATTGCAACTTCATTGGCCCACTCTTTATCCCCATCTTGACTATTTTCCTCTTCTGTGTTTGATATGAAGGCAATGCTTTTGGTTTTCTTTTCAGTTCCATCATTCAATCCCATCTCAAAGGTTTGGAGGGAACCAATTAGCTCATCTACCCTCATGTTGGAAATGTCTTGAGACTCTTCTATGGCAGTCACCTTCATTGCAAATCTCTTAGGGAGTCACCTGAGTATTTTTCTTACCAGCTTTTCATATGTCATCTTCTCTCCCAGGGCTCTTGAAGCATTAGCAATTTCAAGGATACTCATGTGAAATTCATGAATGTTTTCATCTTCTTTCATCCTTAAGTTTTCAAACTTGGAGGTGAGCAGCTGAAGGCTAGACATCTTTACCCTAGAGGTGCCTTTATGAGTGGTCTTGAGAATGTCCCAAGCATCTTTGGCCACTTCACAGTTGTTTACCAGCCTGAAAATATTCTTGTCTACCCCATTGAATATTGCATTCAATGCTTTAGAGTTTCCAAGAGCAAGATCATCCTCTTCCTTGGACCATTGTTCTTCAGGCTTCTTCTCAGTAGTGGCTTCTCCTTCTTTAGTAATGACAGGATGCACCCAACCTATTAACACAACTTTCCAAGCCTTGTTATCAAGGGATTTCAGAAACGCTACCATTCAAGGTTTCCAATAGTCATAGTTAGAACCATCCAAAATTGGTGGCCTATGAACAAATCCTCCATCTCTCTCCATTGTACCAGAAAGTATTGCCCCTAGATCTCACCCAGAACCAGAGCAGGATGCCTGCTCTGATACCAATTGAAATTCTGGTATCAGATATAAGATGTCGAAGGTAATGTCACGACACTAATATCTGTTAACACACAATGGATAAAGATACAGAATGGTAAAGAAAATAACACAAGCAATTGTTAACCCAGTTCGGTGCAACTCACCTACGTCTGGGGGCTACCAAGCCAGGAAGGAAATTCACTAAAATAGAATTAGTTCAAAGACTCTCCGTACACTTCAACAAGTTACAGTCTTTCTCACCTAATCTCTACCCGTGTAATTTCTACCTAAGCACTCTTAGATATGAGAACCCACTCACTTCCCTACAATTACACACCAGTGATTTTAAATAACAATCCCATGAGAAAAGAAAATACTTTTCAATTACACACTCTTGATTTTACTTCACAGTTTAAATCAAGAAGACACACTCTTGATCTTGCTTCACAGCTTTGATCAAGAAGACACACACTCTTGCTTAACAGCTTTAGAGTGACAAATTACAACCACAAATCAGTCCAATTCAATCATCAATGGATGACTTGAATGACCTACAAGTCTCACGACTAAACAGACACAAACCCTAGCTCTCTCTCTATATTTCGCTCAGTATTGGTTGTGTATTCAAACAGGTTTTCTAAGTCCCTTTTTATAGAAGCATCCAGCTCAGCTTGGACATCTTGAAAACCCTAAATCTATTTTCCAATCAAATCTTTTTATAACAGCTGGTTAGATCTCTTTGGAAAATAAGTAAATCTGGTTGTAATCCATGATTGAATGCGCCAGCTAATCATATCTTCAATCATACACATATTTCCATTAATTGTGCAATCACAAAACACCAGACATTCATATTGAATGTTCTGTGTACAGGATGTCATGACATCGGGTCTGACATCCTGGAAAAATCCTGCATAATCCAATAATTCCTTTTATAACTTCCAGCAGGTACAACCATATCAGATGCCATGACCTTGTGTATGTCATCTGAAACAATCATGCATGAACATGTATTTCATATAAGCTCCAGCAGGTACATCCAATATCAGAAGCCATGTCATTGTATGTGGCATTCTGAAACAATCCTGCATGAACATGTTCTTGAACTCCAGCAGGTACATAGGATATCTCATGTTAAGACATCACACATAACATCTTGTGAACACTCTTTGTTTTACCAAAATTGCTGCCAACACTTAGAATCAACAAATTGGTTTAGGTGTAATGTATAGAAAGTGCGCTTAAGGGTGACTTGCAATTGCAGGTTAGAGAAAAGTATGTGGATCATTGTGCTTATGTTATATTGGCAAGAGTTTTGTACTTGGAAGTGCTTCAGCAACTAGTAACTGTCAAATCCGCTACAAGGAGCAGGTTAAGTCGACTCAAGCTGGGAAGGAGTCGACTCAAACAGAGCATTCTCCAGGGTTGATTCGACATCCGGGTCGACCAGTTCGGACCCACAACGAATTGGTTTATAGAAGAATGAAGAATGAGTCGACGCACACATGAATCCCCATAAATGAGTCGATCGGTGAGTCGACCTGTTCGGATCTGGGGCGGAATGGTTCAAGGGAAAACAGATGATGAGTCGACGCAAGGGTTGGATAAGTCAACTCAACCAGGCTCCCCAGAAATAGGTCGACATGTGAGTCGGCGTATTTGGACCCGTGGGTTTTGCGTCGACTGAACGAGTTGACTCACAGAGTAAAAACTTCCAAAAATGAGTTTTGCAATGTGTTATACATTTTTTGCACCTTTTTTTGAATGTAATGACTATTTTTATGGATGGACATGAATGAAAGTAGCCAGTTGAAGGGATTGACTTAATGTATGAACATGTTACTTGAAAGGGAGTGAATCGAAACATATAATGAGATAGAATCCATACAAAAACCTATAAAAGGTAAGCATGAAGCAAGAGCAACAAAGGAAATGACCAATGACTAGATGACCGGATGACCTGGTACAGACAAGCACAAGATGCACATTGAAGCAGGTAACTATGGGATCAAACTTAGGAAACTAACATGCGTGACCCCTGACCAGGAGATTGTTGGGTGGAGCTCGATCAAGTAAGAAAGACACGCAAAATGGGATGATGATGGACCCATTAGATACGGTTTAGGAAGCCCCATAAAGAGTATCAGACATCATTAGAGTTTTTGGTAACCCGGATCAAGTGAGGATCCCAAGATTAGGGCATTGTTTCACCATTTAGCCAAAGTTGAGTCATCAAGGTTGGGCACAAAGCCCAAGCTTCAAGATCTGCCTCCACCCATGGCTTGATTGATCGAGATGACTTTATCTGCAGAGAGGCCTTAACTTTCACTAGGTTCAAGCGCCAAGCTTGGAATCTTAGATACTCTTCCTCTTGCATGTAGATGAATTGAAATGTATGTGAGGTTATGCATATGATTAAGGTTAGTGACCTAGACGAACTTTGTGAAAGGCAGGGTGAATTTTGGGGTATGACAGCTGCCCCTATTTAATCTTCTCAAACTTGAATGTACGGATAGTAACAGCTTCTAGACATTCAAGGTAGGAGAGGATAAAATACCAAAATATCGGAAAATTTGCCCACCAAGAACAAATGAAATGTGAAGATAGGTCACAAAGAAATTCTCCACCGAGGTATAAGATGAACAAGATGGCTTTTGTGCGAGGCAGCTGCTGGGGATTCAAGTGTTATCTGGTTGATGGGTATTTTTTCTTATGGAAAGTTAGTGATGCACGACCCATGCGGTATGCTAATGCAATGGGACTGACTCTAGTTCTTTCTTTTTTCATAAGCTCCCTATTTTATTTTTTATTAACAAGCTTTTCATTTTTCTTTTTGTTATTATTTTTCTAAGTCTCCTGCAAGCACTGAGAACATTTTTTCGTCGGGGAGGAATGGGTGAAAGATTCTTTGTGAAAGATGGTTTGCCAAGTGGAACCTGGACTTTATTTTTTTGGTTTATTTACGAATCGGATGAAAGAAGGGAAAAGAGGCCAAACACAATTTGTCCTCGCTGAGGGGTGGGATCCGAAGTTTACCTTATTGGAGAGAGAAGAAAAGGGTAAAGGGTGGGGCTCCGAAGTCGACCCTCATTGGAAAGCTAAGAGAGGGGTCCTGAAGTTAACCTTATCAGGAAGACAAGAGATGGCGCCATCGCTGGGGAAACATTCCAAAGTTAACCTTATTGTAATTGGAGGAGAAAATAGGCGGGGTCCTGAAGTTAACCATATCGGGAATAGAAGAAAGGGACAAAGGATTCTGAAGTTAAACTCATCAGAAAGGGAAGAACGGGGTCCTGAAGTTAACCTTATCAAGAAGAGAAGAAATGAATCGTTTCTGAAGTTAACCTTATCGAAAAGAAAAGAGGGGCGACACTGCTAGGGAGTTATTTACAAAGTTAACCTTGTTGGAATTGGAGAAGAAAATTAGGGGGGGTCTCGAAGTTAACCTTATTGGAAAGAGAGACACGAAAAAGGGGTTCCAAATTTAACCTTATCAGAATGGGAGCAAGAATCCTGGAGTTAACCTCATCTGGAGGGAAGGAAATGGATACGGGTTTCTGAATTTAACCTTATCGGAAAGCGGAAAAAGATACTCTGAAGTTGACCTTATCAGGAAGAGAATGAGTGAACACATGTTTTTGAAGTTAACCTTATCGAAAAGAGAAAAAGTGGAAGATGGTTCTGA
Source organism: Lathyrus oleraceus (assembly GCF_024323335.1). Lineage (NCBI taxonomy): Eukaryota > Viridiplantae > Streptophyta > Magnoliopsida > Fabales > Fabaceae > Lathyrus > Lathyrus oleraceus. The sequence continues at coordinate 229,417,189 of NC_066580.1, read as the reverse complement.
AGTTAACCTTATCGGAAAGAAAAGGAAGATCCTGAAGTTGACCTTATCAGGAAGAGAAGAAATGGACCCTGAAGTTAACCTTATCAGGAAGAGAAAAGGGTTCCCGAAGTTAACCTTATCAAGAAGAGAAGGAATGGATCCTGAAGTTAACCTTATCAGGAAGAAGATAAGTGGAAGATGGTTCCGAAGTTAACCTTATCGGAAGAAGAAGAGGCGAATCCTGAAGTTAACCTTATCAGGAAGTGAAGAGACGAACCCTGAAGTTGACCTTATCAGGAAGAGAAGAAATAGAAATAGGTTTCCAAAGTTAACCTTATCGAAAAGAGAAGAAAGATCATGAAGTTAACCTTATCAAGAAGAGAAGAGACCATCACGAAGTTAACCTTATCGGGAAGAGAAGAAAGGTATCCTGAAGTTGACCTTATCAGGAAGAGAAGAGATGGAGACACCACTAGGGATGTTGTCCCGAAGTTAACCTTATTGGAACAGGAAAAGAAAGGGCTATAGCCATACGACCCACTCTAAAGCGAATGGAAGACTTGGTCAAACATACACAATTTGAAAAGACACACATGAAAATCTGATATTATGGGTGTTTGACATGGCTGGGGAAATGGGGAGGGAGGCTAACACAAAGTTTGGGCTTGATGAGTAAAGGGGCCAAATATGAAGACTTGGGCTTGCAAAGACTTAGGCTCGTGGATAGGGAAGCAGGGTCAAACATATTCAATTTGCAAAGACTCACAGGAAGGTCTAATGTTGTGTATGTTTGACAATGCCAATGAGAGGGTTTATCCACAAGGTCGGACTTAAGGAAGGTGCCAACAGAAGTGGGATATTGAGTAGTGCCAAGAGAGTTTTGGGCTTGTTTCTTTCTTGTCAGAGAGCTTCATGATTATATTGGATGATATGCATGAAATGATGTGCATGACGGGCTTATGCAATGGTATGAGGGTCTACGGATGCCCCAAGTTTGGGCATGGTGTTCCCTGAACAGAGGTACATATGTTTGGGTTACAAGGCTTCTGATTCGTAAGATATAGGATGCGTCTCGCATGACTTCCCAACGTCTTTCCTTCCCACTAATGTTGGAAAAAAGAATCTGCCATGAATCTTTTGATACTCAGACCGGTGTGTAGATGCACTGAGGGGATTACCAACGCGAATGGTGATTCTCGTAACCTCTCAGGTCGTAATCCCCACAGGTCTCAGGACCTTCGTGATCTTATGTCTCTATGCGTTGTGTGCAACAAATTGGGCATCGTGGTTACCCTCAGACACTTTGTGATCAACGTAAAATCAAGTTTTCATTTCAGTGATATTGTTGTTATCCCCTAAGTATTCAATGCATTGTTTATATAGAAATAATAGTTATATTTCGCATACAAGTAGAAAAAGTAAAAACGAGGAGATTCTGAATGAAAATTTTATTGATTGAAAACGAGCCCGTAAATGGGCGTTTACAATAAGGAAGCAATTCCTAAATGAGGTAATTGCACAAAAACAAATTGGCAATGAGAAGGTCTCGGATTTCCATTAAGGTCCAATCATGCTATAGCTGTTATAATTTCTAAATCCTCGTACTTTGCCCCAGTCGACGGTGGTGGGATTGATCCCTTCACTTGGGTTTCCACTTCTTGGAAGGACATATTTACAGACCCTGAATAGTACGCAATCTTTGCTTGTCAGTCCCTAACTTTTGCCTAGACCGCCCTTTCAGGTTTTCGATCTAGCGGGACACCCTTTTTTTCCTAAGTTTCCCTTTGGAGGGAATCAACTTAGCGGGTTTTCAATTCTTTTATTTTATATCCCTAATTTTTTCCTGGACCTTTTCTTTTTGTGGTCTACCGGGATGCCCATTTTTGCCTAAGTTTCCCCTTGGGGTATCAACTTAGCGGGCCATATATTAGGTATAATATTTTTTGATTGCGTCTGCATTTATGGATGATGCCAGATCATCCCCATCCATAGTCGAGAGAATCAGGGCTCCTCTTGAGAAAACCTTTCTCATAATATATGGTCCTTTATAATTAGGTGTCCACTCTCCCTGAGGGTCTTTGTGGATAGGCAGGATCTTTTTAAGTACCAGGTCACCGACTTGGATGTTCCTAGGACTCACTTTCTTGTCAAAGGCCCTCTTCAACGGCTTATGATAAAGTTATCCATGGCATAGAGTTGTCATGCGATTCTCTTCGATGAGGTTCAGCTGATCGAGTCTGGCTTGAATCCATTTTGCTCCGTCCAGTTTGACGTCTTCTAGGATTGTCAAAGAGGGGATCTCTACTTCGAGTGGGAGCACTACTTCCATACCGTACACCAGAGAGAAAGGGGTTGCCTCGGTCGAGGTTCGTACTGAAGCACGATAGCCATGCAGTGCAAAGGGAAATATCTCATGCCCGTCCTTATATGTCTTCACCATTTTCTGAACAATCTTTTTTATGTTCTTATTGGCTGCTTCTACTGCATCGTTCATCTTTGGCCGATAAGGTGAAGAATTATGGTGTTCAATCTTGAAACTCTTGCATAGTTCCTTAATTATCTTGTTATTAAGATTTGAACCATCATCTGTGATAATTTGGTTGGGAATCCCATAACGGCAGATGATGTCGCAATTCAGAAAGCAAGCTACCACTTGTTTCGTGACGTTTGCGTCTGACGCAACTTCCACCCATTTGGTAAAATAGTCGATGGCGTCCAGGATGAACCTATGCCCATTTGAATTAGTCGGTTCAATACATCTGATCACATCAATGACCCACATAGCAAAGGGTCACGATGATGAAATGATATTGAGAGGTACTGGAGGTACATGTATCCTGTCAGCATAGATCTGACATTTGTGAGAAGTCTGCACGTGACAGAAGCATTTTGTTTCCATGGTCAACCAGTAATATCCTGCTCTGAGGATATTTTTATCCATTGAATGCCCACCGAAATGTGTCCCAAACGAACCTTCATACATATCAATTATAATTTGCTCGACTTCGCGTATGTCCATGCATCTGAGCAACACTGAATTATAACTTCGTTTATACAACACATCTCCACTCAAGAAGAACTTAGAGGAGAGATTCCTCAAAGCTTTCTTGTCTATGATGGATGCGTTGTCTGGGTACACCCATTTTTCGAGGTACGTCTTGATCTCGTGCTACCAAGGTTTTCCATATGACTCTTCCTCAGTAGCCAGACAATATGATGGCTCGTCCAGGCGATCGATGTTGATGGTAGGAGCCTCATTCTTCCAAGTGATCTTGAACATGGCTGCTAATGTAGCGAGGGCGTCTGCTAATTGATTTTCTTCCCTTGGGATGTGATGAAAAGAGAATTCATCGAAGTAGGGGATCAATTTTAGGACATGTTCTTTGTATGGAATCAACTTCTGATCGTGGGTTTCCCAATCTCCCCTCACTTGACTGAGACGAGAGCTGAGTCCCCATAAACCTCAAGTATTTTGATTCTCAAGTCGATTATTGCTTCGATACCGAAGATACAAGATTCATACTCTGCCATATTGTTGGTGCAGTCGAAGCATAATCTCGCGGTAAAAAGAAGATGAAAACTTATCGGTGGAGTAATGAAGGCACCTACTCTATGGCCTCGTGCATTGGAAGCACCATCGAACGCGAGTGTCCATCGCGATCCTGGTTTAGGGCCTTCCTCGGGGCCTGGAATATTGCATTCCCTTATGAACAGAATGTCCTCGTCAGGGAAATCAAATTTCATCGGTTGATAGTCCTCTACTGGCTGGTGGGCCAAGTAATCAGACAATACACTTCCCTTGATGGCTTTTTGGGTGACATGTTGAATGTCGTATTCAGTCAAGACCATCTGCCAACAGGAAACTCTTCCAGTCAGAGCAAGTTTCTCGAATATGTACTTAATTGGGTCCATTTTGGAGATCAATAGAGTGGTGTGTGTCACCGTGTACTTCCTTAGTCGTTTGGCAGCCCAGGCGAGGGCACCACAAGTCTTTTCAAGCAAAGAATACCTTGATTCGCAATCAGTGAATTTCTTGCTAAGGTAGTAGATGGCATGTTCCTTTCTACCGGATTCGTCATGCTGACCCAAGACGCAACCCATAGAATCCTCTAGGACTGCTAAGTACATGATAAGCGGTCTTCTTGGTACCGACGGTATCAAGATGGGTGGCTCCTGGAGATACTGCTTTATCCTCTCAAAGGCTCTTTGACAGTTCTCGTTCCACTCGACGACTTGGTCCTTTTGCAGTAGTTTGAAGATTGGTTCACATGTGGCAGTCGGGTGCGATATGAACCTGGCTATATAGTTCAATCGTCCTAAAAAGCCGCAAACTTCCGTTTCTATTCTCCGTGCGGGCATAGCTTGTATGGCTTTAACTTTGTCGGGATCCACTTCGATGCCACGTTGGCTCACGATAAAACCAAACAACTTGCCAAATCTTACCCCGAATGTGCATCTGTTTGGATTAAGTTTCAATTTGAACTTTCTCAGCCTCTCAAACAACTTGTGCAGATGGGTGAGGTGTTCCTCTTCTGTTTGGGACTTAGCAATCATATCGTCGATGTATACTTCAATCTCTTTATGGATCATGTCATGAAAGAGAGTGACCATAACCCTTTGATATGTTGCCCTAGCGTTCTTTAGACCGAACGACATGACTTTGTAGCAGAATGTTCCCCACGGGGTGATAAATGTTGTCTTCTGCATGTCTTCTGGATCCATTTTGATTTGATTATATCGAGAAAAACCGTCCATGAAGGAGAATACAGAGAACTGGGCCGTGTTGTCTACTAACACATCAATGTGAGGTAGTGGGAAACCAACTTTTGGGCTAGCCCTATTTAGGTGTCTGTAGTCCACACACATGCGCACCCTGCCATCTTTCTTAGGCACGGACATGATGTTGGCAACCCATTGGGGGTAATTTGATACTGCTAAAAAATCTGCCTCTAGCTGCTTCTGAACCTCTTCCTTGATTTTGATAGCCATATCAGGTCGAGTTCTTCTCAGTTTCTGCTTCATTGGAGGACAATCCTGTTTGAGCGGCGGATGGTGCATCACAACATATGTGTCTAACCCGGGCATATCTTGATATGACCAAGCAAACACATCAACATATTCCCACAGTAACTCGATTAACCTCTTCTTGATGTCGGTCTGTTGGTCGGCGCCAATCCTGATTTCTTTCTTGCAGTCTTCGGATCCAAGGTTGACGATCTTCAACGACTCTTAATACGGTTGAATAAATTTATATTCCTGTTGTAGTAGCTTGGCCAACTCCTCTGGGAGTTCACAATCTTCGTCGTAATCTTCCTCGGCTTGGTAGATCAGATTCTCAAAATTATAATCAACCATATCATTTTTGTTGTCAATAGAATCCGAGTTGGATCTGCATGAGTGATTCATGCTTTATTTTAGAATATGGACTGGCAATTTTTTTTTTTGAAAAAATGAAAAAGAGAAAGACAGAGAGAAAAATTGTATGCAAAACACTCGTTTTATTTCATTTTAAAACAATGATGAAAACAACGGGGGCCCTATAAGCTCCACTATACCTTGGGCACAAGCATAGGGATCTGAAATGAAAACAGAAAATTACGTTTGACAGAAAGTAACTTCAGGTATGCCCCCTTCTGCCCAATTGTTGAGTTGTTGACCTGCCGCTTTTTTAGCACAAAGCAATCAACTTCTGATATATTGAGGTCTTCTCCCACCATGGTGACCTGTTCTTGGAAGAGATGTCAAGTGCTCACGAACTTCCTTGGGATGGAGAGGGCCATTTCGTCACCCAGTACAGGTGTACCTTGTTGGGTCATCTACACTGGATGGTACCCTAAACCAGACCTATTTTCATTGACAGGTAGCTCCAAGATTCTCCCCCATCCTTCGGGATGGCCTGCTTTGATTATTGTTTGAGCGTCTTTAGGTGTTTCCGATGAGCATGGGTTGTTCCAGAGTGGTGGTTTTATCCACACAGTTAAAGATCAGGAAGTTGCTGCCATTGTTGAAGATGATGAATAGGAAGACCTTGGCAACTTTGTCATACCTGGCGGAATCTGCAATAATTGGGTCGTTGTTGATGTTCCAACAGTTACCCATAAGTCAACGTAATATGTTCATTTTATTTGAAAACCCTTCTCCCATGCCAAAAGGAGAAGTGATGACATTGTTGGCATAATTAATACAATGATATTCATTCAATAATCACATGTTAAATGTTTGTTTTTCAAATTATTTTTCCTTTTTGCTTTTTGCATGAAATTGGTGATCACCATAAAACCCTAAAAGAAGAATAAAAACCAGTCTTTTCATCTGCATAATGATTTGCCTTGTTTGAATTATGAAATCTCTTTTATACTCAAAATCATTATGCAGGTTGATCAAACCCATTGAACATAATGATCCAACACCATCTCCCAACTTTGAGTTCCCTGTATTTGAGGCAGAAAAAGATGATGTTGAAGAGATTTATGATGAGATTACCTGTTTGCTTGAGCACGAGGAGAAGATCATTCAGCCACATCTTGAGAATCTAGAAACAGTCAACTTGGGATCTGAAGACTGCATTCGTGAAGTGAAGATTGGGGAACTCCTTGAAGAGTCTGTGAAGAAGGGGTTGATTAAGTTGCTACGGGAATACGTCGACGTCTTTGCCTGGTCGTATGAAAACATGCCTGGTCTAGATACTGATATCGTACAACATTTCTTGCCTTTGAAGCCCGAGTGTGTACCTGTGAAGCAGAAGCTTAGAAGAACTCATCCTGATATGGCGGTGAAGATTAAAGAAGAAGTTCAGAAGAAAATTGATGCGAGGTTTCTGGTGACTTCTACATATCCTCAATGGGTGGCCAATATTGTGCCCGTGCCTAAGAAAGATGGAAAAGTCCGAATGTGTGTGGATTACCGTGACTTGAATAAAGCTAGTCCAAAAGATGATTTTCCGCTACCACACATTGATATGTTGGTAGATAATACAGCTAAATTCAATGTCTTCTCATTTATGGACGGATTTTCCGGTTATAACCAGATTAAAATGGCACCCGGGGATATGGAGAAGACAACATTCATCATACCATGGGGAACATTCTGTTATCTAGTGATGCCCTTCGGTTTGAAGAACGCCGGAGCCACGTATCAACGAGCTATGACCACCTTGTTTCATGATATGATGCATAAGGATATTGAGGTGTATGTTGATGATATGATTGCAAAGTCGAAAACGGAAGTTGAACATGTAGAACACTTGTTGAAGCTTTTCCAGCGTTTGAGGAAGTACAAACTCCGCTTGAATCCGAACAAGTGTACATTTGGAGTCTGTTACGGCAAGTTATTGGGCTTTATTGTCAGTGAAAGAGGTATTGAGGTTGACCCTGCCAAGGTCAAAGCAATACAAGAGATGCATGCACCCAAAACTGAGAAGCAAGTCCAAGGTTTTCTTGGCCGCTTGAATTACATTTCGAGATTCATATCCCACATGACTGCCACATGTGCGCCTATATTCAAGCTCCTTCGGAAAGATCAGCGTCATGATTGGACCGAGGATTGCCAAAAGGCCTTTGACAGTATCAAAGAGTATCTGTCCGAGCCTCCGATTTTGTCTCCGCCTATTGAAGGGAGACCGTTGATTATGTACTTGACCATGCTTGATGACTCCATGGGTTGTGTATTGGGTCAGCAAGATGAATCAGGGGAGAAAGAATATGCAATATACTACTTGAGTAAGAAGTTCACTGATTGTGAGTCTCGATACTCAACGCTAGAGAAGACATGATGTGCTTTGACTTGGGCTGCTAAGCGCTTATGCCAGTATATGTTGAATCATGCAACTTGGTTGATATCCAAAATGGATCCAATCAAGTATATCTTTGAGAAGCCTGCTTTAACTGGGAGAATTGCCCGTTGGTAGATGTTGTTATCTGAGTATGATATTGAGTATCGAGCTCAGAAAGCTATTAAAGGTAGTATTTTGGATGACCACTTGGCGCATCATCCAATTGAGGATTATCAGTATGTGCAGTATGACTTCCCAGATAAGGAGATTTTGTATTTGAAGATGAAAGATTGCGATGAGCCTACGCTCGATGAAGGGCCAGAGCCTGGTTCCCGATGGGGTATGGTGTTCGACGGTGTTGTTAATCAGTATGGAAATGGTATTGGGGCAGTGATTATTACACCTCAGGGCACACATTTTCCTTTTACAGCAAGGCTAACTTTCAAATTCCCGAATAATATGGCGGAGTATGAGGCCTGCATTATGGGATTGGAAGAGTGTATTGATCTTAGGATCAAACATCTTGATGTTTATGGTGATTCGACCCTTGTTGTTAATCAGATTAAGGGTGAATGGGAAACGAATCAGCCCGGCCTCATCCCATATAGAGATTATGTGAGGAGGATTTCAACTTTCTTTACTAAGGTTGACTTCCATCATATTCCTCGAGATGAGAATCGAATGGCAGATGCTCTTGCTACGCTGGCTTCAATGATTATGGTGAAATATTGGAATGAAGTCCCCAATATTACTGTGATGCGCTTGGATAGACCAGCTCATGTATTTGCAGTCGAAGAAGTGAAAGTTGATAAGCCGTGGTATTATGATATCAAATGCTTTCTTCAGAGTCAGATTTACCCGCCTGGGGCATATGTTAAAGATAAGAAGACTTTGAGGAGATTATCTGGCAATTTCTACCTTAATGGTGATGTGCTTTATAAGAGGAAATTCGACATGGTTTTGCTCAGATGCGTGGATAGACACGAAGCAGACCTGTTGATGACTGAAGTCCATGAGGGTTCATTTGGTACTCATTCCAATGGACATGCCATGGCAAAGAAGATATTGAGAGCAGGCTACTATTGGCTAACAATGGAGTCTGACTGCTGCAAATATGTGAAGAAATGCCACAAGTTTCAAATCTATGCGGATAAGATTCATATTCCCCCGAAACTTCTAAATGTTATTTCCTCACCATGGCCTTTCTCCATGTGGGGAATTGACATGATTGGCATGATTGAACCGAAGGCGTCAAACAGTCACCGTTTTATTCTCGTAGCAATTGATTACTTCACCAAGTGGGTTGAAACGACATCATATGCAAATGTGACCAGGCAGGTGGTTGTGAAGTTTATCAAGAATCAACTTATATGCCGATATGGTGTGCCAGACAAGATCATTACTGATAATGGATCTAACTTGAACAACAAGATGATGAAAGAGCTGTGTAGCAAATTCAAGATTGTGCATCATAATTCTTCTCCCTATAGACCCAAGATGAATGGGGCTGTTGAGGCTGCTAACAAGAACATCGAGAAGATTATTCAGAAGATGGTTGTTATGTACAAAGATTGGCATGAGATGCTGCCGTTTGCTTTGCATGGCTACCGTACATCTGTCCGCACTTCAACAGGGGCAACCCCTTTCTCTCTTGTATATGGCATGGAGGATGTGCTCCCTGTAGAGGTTGAGATCCCATCAATGAGAGTCTTGATGGAAGCCAAGTTGATTGAGATTGAATGGGTTCAGAGTCGTTATGACCAACTGAATTTGATTGAAGAGAAGAGATTAACTGCCATGTGCCATGGTCAGTTATATCAGCAAAGGATGAAGAAAGCCTTTGATAAGAAGGACAAACCTCGTGTGTTCCGAGAAGGTGACCTCGTGCTCAAGAAAGTCTTGTCTTTCGCGCCCGATTACAGGGGAAAGTGGACTCCAAACTATGAAGGTCCATATGTTGTTAAGAGAGCCTTTTCAGGCGGTGCTTTGTTGCTTACAACTATGGATGGGGAGGATTTCACTCGTCCTGTGAATTCAGATGCAGTCAAGAAATACTTCGCCTAAAAATAAAAATAGAATAGCTCGCTAAGTTGAAAACCCGAAAGGGCGGCTTAGGCAAAAATGAGCGTCTCGGTGGATTGAAAACCCGAAAGGGCGATCCAGGCAAAAGTTAGAGACATGAAACGAAAAAATGAATATATATCCCGCTAGATTGAGTACCTCACCCTGGGGAAATCTAGGCAAAAATTAGGGATTTGGCAAGTAACTGTATCCTGACAAGACCTTGCTCTATAGCTGTCTTCTGTCAAAGATTCTCGCTCAGTCATTGTCAACTAAAGTTTCAAATACATTGGATTCAGCGTTGGTGGAGAAATGGTCATTATGTTCAATGTAGCCCTTTTTCTAATATATATCACTAATTTCAAATTTGTAAAGATCCATGAAGTCTCGCCATTTGCGGACTACCATTCTATTAAATAAATTTGAGCCTTTATCCAATTCTTTGCACTCTTATTTGTTTTTGTTTAACAAATATTTGCATGTTTTAATTGATAAATATCCTTGTTTTAAATAAAGTTCTTATAAAATGTTTTAAACAAAGTGAACATGCACAAATGACTAAAAGGATAAATATTCCCAAGGATAGTACAATTTCTAAAAGGTAAGACATTTGTTCATATCCTGACATGTTGATATCCTCTTCATCAGCTTTCAAGTTGTCTCCCTAGCGAGCGCAGAAAGAGTATCCATCATCAGCTTCCCAAAGATTCTGGCACTAGCTTTTGTGTTTTATCAATTATATGGTTGTCATCCCTTGTGTGGACTGACCTAAAATCCCTTATAGATTAATAAAAGTTGATATGCTATCTATTTGCGAGAAAGTTTGTCTTTCCCCAGCATGAGTAAGAATCTCTAACGGAGTAGGCATGTGTTCCCTGCAAAGCTATCTTTCAGTTGTCTCCTCAGCAGTAGTTGTCTAGAGCAATTGGTGAAGGGCTTGTTTCCCTTTTCATCCCCAGCATGGCACGTAGGATTCGTTTCCGATTCCCTCAGCCAAGGTATCTCTTTTGAGAATGTTGGCAGTTTATCCCCAGTAGGATTGCTCACAGGTTATCCCTAGTTTGGTCGCCTATAGTCCATCCTCAGTGGAGTTACCTGATCAGAGCCTGGTAACTTGTATCCCCTCCGAGTCTGAAGATTTCTTCCAGTATTGGACAACACTGAGGAATTGTGTTATTTCCTTCCCCAGCGGAGCAATTGGTTCTTTCTCCCCTCAGTAGAGGTATCTCTTCAGCAGTTAGAAGGGAGCGTTTTGATTGATGAGTATCTGTTTGGTGGTTGTTCCCCACAGAGTTTCATCTCATTTCCCAATAAGTTCCCCGGTAGAGTTTCATCTACGACGGGTCTTATTGAAATTCAACATCTTGTCCATGAGGATTGTTGGAAAATCCCCGGCAGTCGAAGGCGGTGACTCTGCATGTTTCCCAACTGAGACTTTACCTATCCCCAGCGATGGTCTGTGGCTCCTGGTATTTGTTGCATTCCCCACCAGAACGGATTTCTCTTGTGGGCTTGGCCTTCCTCTTTTTGAGATATTATACCGGATGTCCGTCCATTGATTCTCGAACCTGTTTGTGTTAGATATGTCTGTCTGTCAGCATTAATCATACATAAACCACGCATATACATGCATGATTATAGCATTCAGATATTCATGTTGCATTCTTTGCCATATATCTTTGCTTGTTGTCTCCTGCTATTGGTGAAATATTCTCCCCTAAGCAGATGTTTGTGTCTGATCTCTCCATATAGAGTCAGCCCCTATAGGCAGAAAGTGTCTATCTTTCCTTCTTTTCTTCCCTTGAGTTATATCATCATCGGGTTGAGTCTTGTTTAATTTTGCCTTTCTAGTTTGTTCCTAGATTGACTCCTGTCTTGTTATTCCCCTGCAGTTCCCTGTGGTTTGGTTGTTCAATCGCTCAGTAACTAGTAATTGTTCATCTTTTCCCCAGTGGATCTTATGGCCTTCTACCCAGTAACCGATAGTTATAAGTCCTATTTCTGTGGTTTTCTATCCAGTAACCGGTAGCTGTAATCCCCTCGTTGTTGGTTATCCTTACCCAGTAACCAGTATCGATATTCCTTCGTTTTTTAGTATACCACCCAGTAACCGGTGATATATCTCTTGGATAATTGCTCTCATCAAGCAATTCATCCCCCGTGAGTCATCTTTCATTGACCCTTTTGTTTGGTAATGATTTTTTCTCCTTTGGATTGGTCATCATTTTATACCCAGTAACTGGTATCCCGATGACCTTTCTTTTCGGTCGATTTATCCTTTATTAACCCAGTAACCGGTTGTGGATAATCTTCCATGCGAGTATGTTATCTACATTATGATGGTAATAGATAATATGTTTCATGCACTCTTCAGTCAAAGTCTTTTTTCTTCCCCAGTCGAGTAAGATTCGTATTTCCTCGTGGAATTGAATGTCCATCCTATAAGTTGAGTTTGCTTTTTTCAGCCCTCCTTTCGGATGATGAGTGTCTTGGATATGTTCCCAATTCACGCCTGGTTGGTCACCTATTATATACCCAATAATCGGTATCCCTGGTGTTCCCTTCCTTCTGCTCCCTATTATGACTTTTTTGTCCCCTACGGAGTCAGATTTTCATGAGTTGAGATGTGCCTTTAGGTCCTCCTCAGATGTTTCAGATGATTGATATCTCTCACCCTTATACCGGTCTTAGATATTCTTTCTCCCTGAGCATGATGATTCTCTCACCCAATAACCGGTGTTTCGATAACATGTCTCTCTTTGAGTTTATTACCCAGTATCCGATAATATCTCGCTTTTTCTTCCTCAACTGAGTCCTTTGTGGACATCCTTGTCTGAGTCCGGATTTTTATCCGAAGTATCCTTTGTGGATAGTTTCGCTGTATTGGCATATTCCCCAATACATGCATCTTTGCGTCAGCTCGAGTCTTTCCATCGATTTATTTTCATGGAATCCCCTCGTGTCTCCCAGCAAGTTTTCAAGTCGTGACCTGCTCACACATTTTTTTACCTTATTTCTCCCCAGAGTCTCTGTCTCCCTAGTGAGTGTGTTACTCCTTTGGACTTTCAGTTTCTCCTGATTTCTTTTCCTTCGTGGCAATTATTCTCCATGAAGATTCTATTTTTGCATGCATACATCTGCATCATGAGGTCTCTTAGGGACCAAAATTCGTCTCTTTGTTATTATTTAAGCCCATTCTACCTCGTCGAGACGAAGATTTTAACCTTCATATCTCCGGCTAGAATGACCTTAAATAGGGGCATCTGTAAGACCCTAATTTTTACCCTAAGATCCCTCATGGCATCATATCATTGCTCATTGCATTGCCTCAAGGATCATAGCATGTTTGGCTCCTTAACCCTTGGTTGGGACTTGTGTGTGTGGTTTGAGACCACCAAGCATGCTTGTATTATATACTATTGCTTTTCTTATTTTGATTACTAACCAAAAGCACAAAAATATGTCACTAACTCTTTTTGTTTTGAAGCTTAAGTGATCATGTGCTCTAATGCTCCTAGGAGGCTCCTACGCTCAATGAAGTGGCTAGATGAAGATGACAAAAAGCATGACAATGGTCCACGAATTTCGTAATCATCATATATATCTCCCAAGTATCTCAATTTGCCAATTTGATCAAGATAATCCAAAGGTCTTGAGGATTATTTCCCAAGGAAACCCTAATTCAATTGTGCTTCAACTGTGCCTTGCTCATGAAGCAACCTCAACCTATGATCAAGTAGAATTAAGGGAAGTTCTTTAATTCATAATTTTATGCATATATGATCCTATGTGAGTATCCTCAATCATTTATTCATCAAGATTTGAAGTTTGGACTTGAGAAGTTGATCAATCAATTCATCTGACTATTTTGAAATCTACTGAGACCTAACTTTTGATGTGTTTGTCAAATGAAGATCACCCCAAGAGAAACAATGTTCTTAAGAACCATATGAACAACTTTCATGTTCATCAAAAATTCATTTGAAACTTGTAAGGTCATCATTCATTTAAACACATTATAGGTCATTTTGACTGAAAACCTAATTTTAGGTCAACTTCCCAAGGACCTAACTTCCTTATTTTTTATGATCTTGAGGTTAGACCAAATTAATTGGAAATCTTAAGATGTCTAATTCAAATGTTATGTTGGACAAAATTTCATAATCCTAAAAGAAACACATGTGGTAATACAAAACATTATAGGTCACTTTGGACCTAAGTCATTGAATTTGAAAAATGTCCAACTTCAAGTGCCCATAAATTTCTCATAGAAAATCCAAATGATGCAAATTTTAAGTCCAAATTGAGCATCTTGAAACTATCTACAACTTTTAGGTTGGAGGTTTTACCATTTGAGGCTTTCATCATTGAAAAAGAAGGGCTTGAAGTTGCTTGTTTTTGGAAAAAAAATCAAAGGAGAACCTAAACATGTTTTGTACCCAAAACTTCACAGCCAGTCTTCATAAATTTCCAAACTCCAAATGGATTTTTTCCCAACATAACTTTCGTTCCTTATTCCAAGAGCTTTCCAACTATTACTCACATGACCATTTTTGGATTTTCCATGTGGGAGTTTCCAAGAGCTTAATTTTTATGGTTATTTGTGCAATTCACATCACAACTTCATGTACAAGAAAATGTAGCTCCAATTACACGTCCAATTCAACTACATTTGACCTCACCATGCATTTCCATTCATTCTTAGGCTTTGCAAGTGCCTGAACAGGCCCATGCATGGAGGATCCAATTTTCATGCACACGAGCCAAACACCACCTTGCATCCATTCCAACTATAAATAGAAGCTCATGCTCATTCAAAAATCAACATCAAGGAGATCTGAAGCGCTGCTGGATTGAAAACCAAACCCTCACCTAAAGGAATTTCAGTTTTCAATTTCAATTTAAAGCTTGAATTTCAACATCATTAGTTGATCTTCAAGTCTTAATTCCTTAGCCTTGCATCATCATCACACTTCCAGGGCAAGATTGGATCAAAAGCTTGGAGAATTCATGTTGTTTGAAGCTGCATTTCAAAGGTAGAACCTCAATTTTTCATGATCTAGATCTTGCTGTATGATGTGAATTTCTTTGGTTTTTGTTGTTTTCTGAAGTCCTCAAGCATGAGGCAGGCCAGTGGTGGTCTCAATTTTGCAAATCGTGCCACTTCAGATCAAGCACCATAATCTTCAAGCTCAGGTTTCTCTTTCAATAGGAACTTTGAGGAGAATCCATGGTTACAGGGGTGATGTACATCACCTCAACTTCATTTTGATACCTTGCTTTTTCATTTTCATTAAACTTCATTTCCCTGCGCGTGGTGGCCGGAATTAGTTGTCTGGCCAGAGAAGATGGTGGTTTCCACCACCATCCTCACGTGGAAGCCTCAGGTCCATTGGATCTTGATGAAACGTTATAATCTCAGCCTTCCAATGTTATGACTTGTTTTAAATTAAGATGTAGCGCGCTTGACTTTGGTCTTTCGTGCATCCGCGCTTCTAAACCCTTAGATCATGGCCACATCATTTAATGAAATGATCCAAGCGCGCTGGTTTTTTCTATTTTCTTTATTTCTGTTTTAATTTCTTTTAATTCCTTTTATTTTCAAAAATTCATAAATATTTTATTTGAAGTCACAAAAATATGAGCCCAATGCCAAAAAAATTCTTGAAAAATCTAGTTTCATATTTTGATTTTTAATTATTTTTGTGACTTCATTTAATTTTTTTGTGAATTATTTGGTTTTTAATAGTTTTAATTCATTTTAAAATACTTTTTGATATCTAAAAAATCCAAAAATATTTGCTTAACACATATGGATCATGATAAGTTAATGAAAAATAATCTCACCAATTTCTTAATTGATTTGAGATTTATTTGAGATTTTAATTCATATTGTGTTAATTTTATTGTTTTTTAATTGTTTTTAAATAGTTTCTGTTTTCAAAAATTGTTGAGAAAATTTGTCAAAGCTTGTTTGACCATGTTAGACCTATGAGAATTTAATTGGACTTGTTGAAGTTGATTTGAATTGAATTTGAGGTTTGACCATATTTTTTCCATTTTATTTTTGGATTTATTTTTAATTCAAAAATACCAAAAAAATGTGTTTGACTTGTTGACTTATAACCTTCATTTCTCTTCTGTTTAGCTTTGGTTGATGATGATTTGGTTCACTTTTGACCAATTGTATTTGACACTTGAATTCTTTTTCCATTCATTTCACCTTCATCTCATTTCTTTTTATTTTGGCCAATGAGTTAATGTCCTATGGTTGGTCTTGACATATGAGAGGCTTAACCTTCTTTGATCCAAATCAAAATCAAATTGATCCAAGATCAAGTGAGTTGCTTTGTGTCCAAGATAGGTTGCTTCTTGGTCAAGCAAAAAACCTAAAGTCCATACAAGGTCTTTCTCTTTTCTTTTGGCATGACAAGTTTTAGGAGCTTGGCTTACTAATCATTATCTCTAACTTGTGTTAATTTTCCTATAGTTTTATTGACCAGCCTCAGATAGGTGTGACTACTACATTAGGCCACTTACGATTGCTTAACATAGCGCTAAATTGTCTCATTACAAGCTAACATAACTACCCTAACTACTAACTTTAATTTGAGCATTTAATTTCTTATAATTTACTTTAATGCACTTTATTTCTTGCTCATTTATTCATATTGCTTTTTACTTTGCTCACTTGAGCACATATTTTATGTTTATGTCATTTTCCCTTTGCTCATTTGAGCTCATTATTGTATATAAATATATTGTTATTTTGTGTTGGTTTTGCTTTTGTCTTGTGTGAACCCAATGCAAAAAGGAGAAAGGACTTATAATTAGGACATACCTATGCTTAAAGGAGTTCAAGAGCAACTAGGCCTCATGCCTTTAGAATGCTAAATTGATTGAAGAGCAACTAGGCCTCATTCCTTTAGAATGCTAAATGTCAAAGTTGACTTCAAAGGACTTCCTTTCGAAAACTCATTCTTTGTCCATTCCTCTTATTGTGTTGTGAACTTTTGATGTTTGCTCTTGTGTGATAGGGATTCCATCTTGAGATAGTAAGAAGGACCATTGTCATGAGTAGCCAAGTTATGAGAGACAATCCAAATGGAGATCCTAAGAGCTTGAATCCAAATATTATGTGATTGCTTGTTTGTGTGCTAAGTCCAAAGGAAAGGAGCATCTTGAATCATCTCTATGATCTCAAGAAAAGGAACTCCAAGGGTTTTATCTTCTCACTTATCTTTGTATGCTTTAGGACTATCCCTTCTCTTCTTCTCTCCACTCTAACCTAAGCCAAACTCTTTTTGTGCAAACTTTATTATTGTTTTCAAATTAGAAACCCAGGCCTTATGCCTTTGAATTTTCAAAATCTTTTCATTAATACTCATTGTGAATGAACCTTAATTCAACTTTGACCTCATTTTGTAAATAAATTTAACTTGTAAATACAACTCACTTCAAGTTGTTTTTGGGGTTCCAATGGCCACCTTTGTTAAAACTTTTCATAAACATTAGTCATAGGTTTGAGTTATCATAGTGGTTGATGTAAATCTCACCTTATCCTTATTGATTGGACTATAAGTCTTCCATACTTATTATAGGGTTAACCCCTCACTAGTATGTTGAAGCTCTCCTCACATGGTGGATTGTTGGATTAGGTTGAGTTTTCTCCCTCTGATAACAAAAGACCTTAAGGCTTTTGATCAAATTAATTCACCAATCTTTCTGATTTTTACCCCGAACTACGAGGTTTTGATCCTACCTTTGTGATGGTACGTAGGCAATGGGTTCATCCATTCAAACAACAAAATTGTAAATATAATCTATTCTCTTCTCATCCCCCCAATCTTTTGCACATATTTTCACAAATACCAACCTATAACACACATTTTGCAAAAAGGGTTTCCTTAGAGTACTAAGGATGTTTTGGGTGCGTAAAACCTTCCCATTTCATAACCAACCCCCTTACCTAGATCTCTGACATTTTTATTAGTTTTTGATTTGATAAAACTTCTTACTTGGTTTTTTTTGCTTTTTAACCTTTCCTTTGGATAAATAAAAGTGCGGTGGCGACTCGAAATGTATGTTTACTTTTGGTTTAGTCAATAAACCTAAAGGTAACGAATACCCTGCTACAAGAATATTATGGGTCGATGAGTCAGTTATCTTAACCTGTAATATCCGATAGATGGAATTAAGACTCTGAGAACTTTTTAGAACATGATCTACGGGTTTTTATCCTTAGTTCACTCCTTTTGGATGGTTCTTACCCAAACTCCATGCTCGTGACTTGCAATAAACCCTTGATTCTTGGTTGATCCAATCAAGTCTTGTCAATATCAATGGAACTTGGATGTTGATAAGGTGTAAACCATAATCCACCAAAATGGATGATTGATCTTGACAATGACTTGATTCATCCTTTGACCTTTGTTTGCCTTGTGTGTGATCCCTTATTTGTGATTGTTGCATTCATGCATTCATGCGCATTATAACGTTCATCACACGAAAATTTCAAGGAACTAAGGTATCATTTGCAAATGTTTCCAGACCATGGATTATGGACGAAGGAACACTAAGAAGTACAGTTTCAGATGTCCCGACTTGAAAGAGTTAAGGAAGCTAGCATCTTTTATATTAGATCCCTTGGACTTCAAACAATGTCAGGGGAGCTTCTGCCCATCTTGTCTGTTGATGTGGTTGAAGGACTCTTGAGTGTGCTAGTGCAGTTCTATGATCCTCTCTACCATTATTTCACTTTCCTAGATTTTTAGCTTGTGCCTACCTTGAAGGAGTACTCTCATCTTTTGGGGATACCTGTTTCTAGTAGAGTACCCTTTAGTGGATTGGAGGAGATTCCCCGATCTAGTATTATTGTCGAAGCTCTTCACTTGAAGAAGTCTGAGATAGAGGCTCATTGGGTGAAGAAAGGAGGATTATTTGGGTTGCCATCTGATTTCCTCATCAAGGAAGCTACTACTTTTGCTCAAGCCGGTAGTATGGATGCTTTTGAAGCGATCTTTGTGTTGCTCATCTATGGATTAACTTTGTTCCCTAACATTGACGATTTTGTTGATGTTAACGCCATTAGACTTTTCTTGATTGGGAATCATGTGCCTACTTTGTTGGGTGATATGTATTTCTCTTTGCATCTAAGGAATTCTAAGGGTGGTGGAACGATTGTCTGTTGCATTCCTCTTCTGTACAAGTGGTTTATTTCACACTTGCCTCAGACACCTGCTTTTGTGGAAAACAAACAATGTCTAAGGTGGTCTCAGAGACTTATGTCTCTCACTAATGATGATATAGTTTGGTATGATCCTTCTTTAAGCAGTTTGGAGATTATTGATAGTTGTGGTAAATTCTATAATGTGCCTCTCATTGGTACACAAGGAGGAATTAACTACAACCCTGCTTTGGCTCGTCGTCAACTTGGGTTCCCCTTGAGAGACAAACCTAATAACATGTTGTTAGAAGGTCTTTTCTATCAAGAGGGTAAAGATCCCCAACATTTTAAGCAGAAGATTGTGCATTCTTGGCATAATGTGCATAGGAAAGGAAGATCCGAGCTTGGTCTACGCAGTTGTGTAGCTTTGGAAGCTTACACTCTTTGGGGGAAGAAGAGAGCTATGGAGTTGAAGATACCTTATCCTTGTGAAAGACATATGTCTATGGTTGTGGTTGAGCCATTAACTCTCCCTAACCAATATGTAGAGGAGTTGGAAGACGCGCTCACCAAGATGAAGCAAGAGAAGGATATGTGGGAAGAGCGTTTCCGTGCTTTGAGAAAGAAGCATGAAGAGTTGCAGTTGGAGTCTAAGGACAAAGACACACTTATTGAGCTACTTGAAGACCGAGTGACGAAGAGACAGAGAGAGCCAGAGGTTTCATCTTCTAGCATGCCTCATCCTTCCGTTGCTTGGAAGAAGATTGTTGATCAGCTTGTCCTCGAGAAGACTCAGATGAAGGCTTCTTTTGAGACCGAGATCCGTCGCATTCGAAGGAAGTATACACCTTCAGCCAGATCTTCTGACATTGTTGTTAGGGATCCTTGGGATGACTAGTCTCCTTTTCTCTTGTATTTTTCATTTGGTTTCTGAAATTGTACTCAGTGTAATCCTTCCAATTTATATAAGTAGAAAGAGATTGTTGGTCATATCAAATTGTTGCAATTGCCATTTAAATATTATATATTTGCAAATGATATAGTAAGTTCTTTGAAAAATAAAAATAATCAAGCATTGCATTTCATGCATCATTTGCATAAGCAGGTTTTCATCAGATGTCTGATTGGTGTTTCTTCTGTGCTTTAGCCAAGCTGACTCACCAGTACAATACCCAAGACAATCATCTGAAAATCATGGAACATTTGGAGCAAGAGAACAGAGAGCTGAAGGACGAGATCGCCCGCCTGACTGCCATGATGGAGTCAGTTCTTGCTGCTCAGAATCAAGCTTCTCCAACACCTGCAATTCCTCCCGCGAGGACTGTTACTTCAGAGGTGACTACCTCTGCCGTGCCTGCTGCTACCGCCCACTTCACGCCGAATACGCCTGCCGGATTCCCGTGGGGAATGGCACCCAACTTTGTGCCTGAAGGCTTTACGCCTACATTTGCTTCCATGTTGGCATCTAGCCTGGTCATGTTCGTGCCACCTCCCGTTATGCACACTTTGCCTCGCGTAGAGGATACCATCTATCATTCAGAGCCGTATGAGGGTCCGGATGTTTATGAGAAGATGAACGAGATGAAAGATCAGTTTCTTGAGCTGTGCAAGGAATTGAAGACGTTGAGAGGTAAAGATTTGTTTGGAAAGAGTGTTGCTGAGTTGTGCTTAGCGCCCAATGTCAAGATCCCAGTGAAGTTCAAAGTGCCTGACTTTGAAAATTATAAGGGGAACTCTTGTCCGCTCTATCATCTTGTGATGTATGCCCGCAAGATGTCTACTCAAACAGATAATGATCAATTGCTTATTCACTACTTCCAAGATTGCCTAACCGGTGCTGCACTCCGTTGGTACATGGGGTTGGATAGTGCAAGCATTCGCATTTTCAACGAATTGGGAGAGGCTTTTGTGAAGTAATACAAGTATAATGTGGACATGGCGCCGGATAGAGACCAGTTGAGGTCTATGAATCAGAAGGACAAAGAGACATTTAAAGAGTATACGCAAAGATGAAGGGAGTTGGATGCCCGGATCACTCCTCCTTTGGAGGAGAAAGAAATGACAAAAATCTTCTTAAAAACCCTGAGTTCGTTTTATTATGAACGCATGATCGCTAGTGCCCCCGGTGATTTTACCGAAATGGTAAATATGGGGATGAGACTTGAGGAAGGAGTCCGTGAAGGACGGTTGTCAAGAGATGAGGCGTCAACAAGAAAGAGATATGGTAGCAGCTTTGGTAAGAAGAAAGATAGTGAGACCAACGCAGTAATCAGTGGGAGGCAGAGGAGGCCTCAGATCAGAAGAAATCCACCACCCCGTCAACATCATCATCATCAAGTGTCATCAGTAATTTCAGTATTTTCTAATCAACAAGCAACGCCAATTCAACAACAATAACATCAACGTCAACAACAACAACCGCAACAAAGAACGAACACCTACAACAACAACAATACCAACAACAATCATCATCTGCAGAACTTTGAGAGGAAGAAGGTCTCTTTTGACCTGATTCCTATGTCGCATGCAGAGTTGTATCCCTCGCTAGTTCTCAAGAACTTAATTCAACCGAGGAACCCACCGCAGATCCCAGAACCACTTCCCTGGTGGTATAAACCTGAGCTCTGTTGTGCTTTTCATCAAGGAGCACCCGGACACGATATTGAAAACTGCTATCCATTGAAGTATGAGGTTCAAAAGCTTATGAAGAGTGGTATGGTGTCCTTTGAGGACCGCGCGCCAAATGTGAAAGCAAACCATTTGCCCGCTCATGGGAACTCTTCAGTGAATATGGTGGACGGTTGTCTTGGAGAATTCAAGGTTTATGATGTCCGGTTTATCCGAAGATCCTTGGTTGAGATGCATAAGGATATTTGCATGGTGAGTGACTGTGAACATGACCATGATGGTTGTGTTGTTTGTAGTGTGAACCCAAGAGGGTGTGATATGGTGAAAAGGGACATCCAACGTCTGATGGATGAAGGCATGATTCAAATTGTTCAATCTCGTCATGTAGATGACGACGTCAATGTCATAGTGCCCGTTTTCAAGCAACAAGAGCGGTTGGTAATTCAATATGATAACAGCAACAATAATAATGTCAATCAAAGATCAGTATCGCCGTTGGTAATACGGTTAGCGGGCTCAGTCCCGTATTCATCTGATAAGGCTTTACCATACTAGTACAATGCTACAATGATAAAGAATGGTCAAGAGGTCATGTTACCTATGACTAGTTCAGTAATGAGCATTGCTGATGTTACGAAGGTGACTCGTAGTGGTCGAGTGTTTGGGCCGGTGTTCCTAGAAAACAAAGAAGAAACGATTATTGGTAAGAAGGCGGAGGTTCCTAATGTAGATCTGGTTGGTTATTCAAAAGATAAGTCTGGTGAATCCAGCAACTTGAAAGCCAATGATGATGATGAGGTACTCCGATTGATAAAGAGGAGCGAGTTTAATGTTGTTGAGCAGCTGCTTCAGACTCCCTCAAAAAGTTTAGTGTTGTCTCTGCTTTTGAATTCCGAAGCACACAGAGAAGCACTACAGAGAGTTCTTGAACAAGCATACGTAGAGCATGATGTTACTGTGAAACAGTTTTATCACATCGTGGCTAACATCACTTCATGCAATAATCTCAGCTTCTACGATGAAGAACTCCCTGAGGAGGGAAGAAATCATAACTTGGCTTTGCATATTTCAATGAACTATAAGGAAGATGCTTTGTCAAACGTGTTTGTTGACACCGGTTCGTCACTGAATGTGCTTCCAAAGTCAACTTTGTCAAAGCTATCTTACCAAGGAGCGCCTATGAGGTATAGCGGTGTAATCGTCAAAGCCTTTGATGGTTCACGCAAGACAGTAATTGGTGAAGTGAACCTTCCAGTCAACATAGGTCCGAGTGATTTTCAGATTACTTTTCAAGTAATGGATATCCACCCGGCCTACAACTGTTTATTAGGAAGGCCATGGATTCATGAGGCAGGGGCTGTTACCTCCACTCTGCATCAGAAATTGAAATTTGTTAAGAATGGCAAGCTTATGATTGTTGGAGGAGAGAAGGCGTTGTTGGTTAGCCATCTGTCATCTTTCTCGTATGTTGAAGCTGAGGATGAGGTTGGAACTCCGTTCCAAGCCTTGTCTATTGCTGCTGAGAAGAGAGTTGGGGCACCTATGTCCTTGTGGAAAGATGCCAAGAAGATTGTGGAAGAAGGTACCGTTGACCAGTGGGGGCACATGGTAGAGGTCTTCGACAACAAAGGCAGAACCGGTTTGGGGTTTCAGAAAGGCTCATCAATTGCAAGATCTGAAGATATGCAACTCAGCTTCCGTAGCGGAGGGTTCATTCATGGCAATGAACAACACTTAGTTGTTGTGCTAGAGGATAGCGAAGAGGAAGACTGCACCAACTTTGTAACGCATGGAAAGACATGCAATAATTGGACTGTCGTTGATATTCCTGTTATTTTGCATCGATCTAACTAATTGCTTTTATATTTTAAAATCCTTCTCCCATGCCTAAGGGAGAAGTGAACATTGTTTCGGCATTTTAAATTGATCATTAATAAAATTAATTCTATTCATCCACATATTTGATGTTTATTTTTACTTTTTGCTTTATTCTGAAAATGGTAATCACAAAAAACATAAATAAACAATATAATTGTCCATCTGCATAATATTTGGTCACAAATTCACTTCTCTAAAATCAAAATATCAAATCATTATGCAGGTTGGTTCCTAACCCCATTGAATACAATAATCTTTCTCCTTCTCCAAATTTTGAGTTCCCTGTGTTTGAGGCCAAAGAGGAAAGTGATGTAGAAGTGAGTGATGAATTATCTCGTGTTCTTGAGCAAGATGAAAAGATTATTCAGTTGTTTGAAGAGCAGATTGAGCTAGTCAACTTGGGTTCCGAAGATGATGTAAAGGAAGTCAAGATTGGGTCTCGACTGTGTCCAGATGCTAAGAAGGGGTTGATTGATCTTCTTCGAGAATATTCAGATGTGTTTACTTGGTCCTATCAAGACATGCCTAGGTTGGATTCTGAGATTGTGGAGCATAGATTGTCGTTGAAGCCAGAATGCCCGCCAGTCAAGCAGAAGTTTAGAAGAACACATCCTGACATGGCTGTGAAGATCAAAGAGGAAGTGCAGAAGCAAATCGATATCGATTTCCTTGTAACTGCTGAGTATCCGTAATGGGTGGCCAATATTGTACCAGTGCCGAAGAAAGATGGAAAAGTCTGCATGTGTGCCGATTATAGAGATTTGAATAAAGTCAGTCCAAAAGATGATTTCCCTCTGCCACACATTGATATGTTGGTAGATGATACTGCTAGATTCAAAGTCTTTTTGTTTATGGATGGATTTTCTGGATATAATCAGATCAAGATGGCACCTGAAGATATGGAGAAGACCACATTCATTACACCCTGGGGAACATTCTGTTATAGAGTGACGCCTTTTGGTCTAAAGAATGCTGGTGCGACTTACCAGAGAGCAATGACTACTCTTTTTCATGATATGATGCATAAAGAGATTGATGTTTATGTCGATGACATGATTGCTAAATCGATTGATGAAGAGGAACATGTTGAGCATTTGTTGAAGCTATTCCAATATTTGAGGAAGTATAAACTCCGCTTGAATCCCAATAAATGTACTTTTGGTGTTCGTTCTAGTAAGTTGTTGGGCTTTATTGTCAGCGAGAAGGGTATTGAAGTTGATCCTGCCAAGGTCAAAGCAATACAAGAGATGCATGCGCCCAAAATTGAGAAGCAAGTCAGAGGTTTTCTCGACCGCTTGAATTATATTTCCAGATTCATTTCCCACATGACTGCCACATGTGCACCTATATTCAAGCTTCTTCAGAAAGATCAGTCTTGTGATTGGACCGAAGACTGCTAGAAAGCTTTTGATAGTATCAAGGAGTATTTGCTTGAACCTCCGATTTTGTCTCCACCTGTTGAAGGAAGACCATTGATCATGTATTTGACTGTGCTAGAAGATAGTATGGATTGTGTTCTAGGTCAGCAAGATGAGACCGGGAAGAAAGAATTTGTAATTTACTACCTCAGTAAGAAGTTCACTGGCTGTGAGACTCGGTATTCTATGCTTGAGAAGACTTGTTGCACATTGGCTTGGGCTGCTAAGCATTTGCGTCAGTATATGTTGAACCATACCACTTGGTTGATATCCAAAATGGATCCAATCAAGTATATATTTGAGAAGCCTGCTTTAACTGGGAGAATTGCCCGTTGGCAGATGTTGTTGTCAGAGTATGATATCGAATACCGATCTCAAAAAGCAATCAAAGGTAGTATCTTGACTGACCATTTGGCTCACCAACCAATTGAAGATTACCAGTCAGTGCAGTATGATTTTCCTGACGAAGAGATTTTGTACTTGAAAATGAAAGATTGTGATGAATCATTGCTTGAAGAAGGGCCAGAACTTGGTTCCCGTTGGGGCATGGTATTTGATGGAGCTGTTAATCAATATGGAAATGGCATTGGGGAAGTGATTATTACTCCTCAAGGCACACATCTACCATTTATAGCTAGATTGATTTTCAAGTGTACAAACAACATGGCAGAATATGAAGCTTGCATTATAGGGCTTGAAGAGGCGATGAATCTTAGAATCAAGTATTTGGATGTCTTCGGTGATTCGACTTTGGTTGTGAATCAAATCAAAGGTGAGTGGGAGACAAATCAACCCAGTTTAGTACCATATAGAGATTATGCGAGGAGGATTTCAACTTTCTTTACAAAGGTTGAGTTCCATCATATCCCTCGAGATGAAAACTGGATGGCAGATGCTCTTGCAACGTTGGCATCAATGATTGTAGTGAAGTATTGGAATGAAGTTCCCAATTTATCTGTGATGCATCTTGATAGGCCAACTCATGTGTTTACTGTTGAAGAAATCAAAGACGAGAAGTCCTGGTATTACGACATCAAATGTTTCCTCCAAAGTCAGATCTACCCGCCTGGGGCATCTTTGAAAGATAAGAAGACTTTGAGAAGATGAGCCGGTAATTTCTACTTGAATGGTGGTGTACTGTGCAAGAGAAACTTCGACATGGTTTTTCTCAGATGCGTGGATAGACACGAAGCAGACTTGTTGATGACCGAAGTGCACAAAGGTTCCTTTGGTACTCATTCCAATGGACATGCAATGGCGAAGAAGATGTTGTGAGCAGGTTACTATTGGCTGACAATGGAATCTGACCGTTGCAAATTTGTGAAGAAGTGCCACAAGTTTCAAATTTATGTTGATAAGATCCATGCTCCTCCGACACTTTTGAATGTTATCTCTTTCCCATGGCCCTTCTCCATGTGGAGAATTGATATGATTGGGATGATCGAGCCCAAAGCTTCAAATGGACATCATTTCATTTTGGTGGCAATTGACTACTTCACAAAATGGGTTTAAGCGACATCGTATGTGAGCGTGACCAAGCAAGTTGTTGTAAGGTTTATCAAGAATCAGATCATATGTCGTTATGGTATGCCAAGTAAGATCATTATTGATAATGGATCGAACTTGAATAACAATATGGTGGAAGCTCTTTGCAAACACTTCAAGATTGCACATCATAATTCTTCTCCCTACAGACCCAAGATGAATGGGGTTGTTGAAGCTGCGAATAAGAACATCAAGAAGATTATCCAGAAGATGGTTGTCACATATAAGGATTGGCATGAGATGCTCCCATTTTCTTTGCATGGGTATCGTACATCCATCCGCACTTCAACAGGGGCAACCCCTTTCTCTCTTGTATATGGTATGGAAGCAGTGCTCCCCGTAGAGGTTGAGATTCCTTCATTGCGTGTGCTCATGTAAGCCAAGTTGACTGAAGCTGAATGGTGTCAAACCGGGTTTTGATAAGAAGGTCAGACCTCGAGTGTTCAGAGAAGGTAACCTTGTGCTCAAGAAGATTTTGACGTTCAAGCCATATTTCAGAGGAAAATGGACTCCTAATTATGAAGGCACGTATGTTGTTAAGAGAGCCTTTTCAGGCGATGCATTGATTCTTACAATAATGAATGGTGAAGAGTTCACTCATCCTGTGAACGTAGATGCAGTCAAGAAATACTTCGCCAAAAAAAAAGAACAACTCGCTAAGTTGAAAACCCAAAAGGACGGCTTAGCCAAAAATGAGCATCTCGGTGGATTGAAATCCCGAAAGGGCGATCCAGGCAAAAATTAGAGACATAAAATAGAAAGAATTTCCCGATAAGTTGAGTACCCCACCTTGGGGCAACTTATGCAAAAATTAGGGATTATGGCAAGTAACTGCATTCAGCTGATCTTCAGTGTTTTGAAGGCTTGTTTGAGCATAAGGGTTGACATCGATTCATCACCTCAGCAGCGGTCAAGAGCATAGTGGATATCAAGAGTTGGTAGAGGGATTAAGGATCATTTGTATTCAATGTAACCCTTTTCCATGTAAATTACCATTTTCAACTTTGTAAAATCTATGGAGTCTTTTCATTTATAGACTACCATTCTAGTGAATAAAGTTGAGATTTTATCCAAATTGTTTCTACTCTTATTTACTTCAGCCAATAGTTTTAAATTTTATTATGATCATTTTGAAATTAAACTTTTAAATCAAAGTCAAGTTTTTTTAAATATATAAAAGCCAGAATTTTTCCAAAGCAAGTAAAAGGAATATCAACAGCATTTCAATGAATAGCAAGTCCTTAAGTGTGAAACATCAGAGGTTCCCCAAGCAGTTAACCCTTTGGGTATCCCTAGACATTAGTGTTGATTCAGTTCCTCGGTGGAGTGTTCGACCCTTAGTGGAATTTCTTTCCTTGTCCCCAGCTGATTTGATTGATTCAAATACCCTACGGCGTGTTGTTTTCCCCGACAGAGTTTCTGCCTTCTCTAGCAAGGTTCGTATTTCCTCAACAGGGTTGATCTTCAGAGATGGTTGATCTTCCCCAGTAGATCGCTTTGGTGTCCCCACCGATCGCTATTCAACTTGCTCCCAGTCAGAGTTTCCTCCTTGTTTCTGAGCAGCTTTTGTTATGATTATTCTCTGAAGGGTTGTCTCCCATTTTTATGGCGTTGACCTAAAATTCCCCAAAGATTGGATGTTCTATCCTCAACAGATCTCCTCCTTCCCCAGTTAGGTTTGAACCTTTGAGATGTTGATCTCTCTGTTCTCCAGCAGTTGTCTCCATATTTTGTGGATTGACCGAGGATTGTATCGGTGGTTCAATTCTTTGCGACACCTTTGTATCCTTTGTGATCATTTTGTCAGCATAATCATCATATATACATATACATATACATTCATATAATTTCATAATTTGCATATCCGGCATCTTCATATTTGATTTGTTTGAGATTCTTATTTTCTGTTATGGCGATATTTTATTCCCATACCAAATCTAGTGTTTGTCCTCCTTCAATTGTAGAGTGTTGTCGCAACCTGAAAAATACAGTGTGCGAAAAAACAACCGGCGAAAGAAAATGACAGAAGAGTCGCCACCGTGCGTTATTTATCCCAAAGGAGGGAAAGGAAACGCTCGAAGTAAACCTGAAAAGAGGAAAGGAAAAGACAAGGTCTCGCAATCAAATCTTGGGTTCGGGAGTCGGTTATGCGAAGGGAAGGTATTAGCACCCCTACGCATCCGTAGTACTCTACGGGATCCACTTTTGTAGTTCTTGTCTAAAGGGTGTGAGTTTATCTTGTGCTGTTTGCTAAAAAAGGGGTTAAATGAAAATGACTCGCGCGGATGTCGCATCCACTGCATACGTATCTCATATGAATATGAGAATCAGAGTCTTCGTAGCTCGGCTGACCTATGGGTTGGGGGGATGTGTGCTCGCTAGGACATCGCGTCTTATGCCTACGTATCTCACCTGGAATGAGAATCAGAGCAAGTCGTAGTTCGGCTAACTACGGGGTTATGGATTGGGTTTTGGACGAACGACGTTACTACGCAATCTACTGGACGCTCGGCCTTTGGAGACTTACCCGCCTGTATTAGAAGGAGTAAACGCGTGTTTAGGAGAAGAAAAATCAATGAAGGGTTAGGGTTTGGGATGCTCATGCAAAAAGGCAGTCCTTGACGAAGGAACCGCGCTACCTGCGGGGATACGAACACATACAAAACAAACATGTATAAAGTAAATGTGCCAACAAGGCAATTAGAATAAATCTCCCAAATGGTATCCCACAAGCAAAGTGGAATATCCAGCGAGCTATCCCTGCAAAAGTCATGTGAGCCTTCACAAAAACTCAACAAAAGAGTTAGTGAAACAAGATAAGGATTAGGAGAAAACATGCTATGACAAACGTAAGTCAGATTAGAGCAAACAGTATGGTTTTTCATGGATAACAGTAGGGTTTCAGAAACCTCAAACCCTATGGCATACACTTCAGAAATTAAACGATTAAGCATTCAAGGCATAGGTTTCACCCATTCATGCATGTGCGAAACCTAACGATATCCACACTTCCAAATTCAAACATAATACATCACACATTTAGAACATTCAAATTGAAGGCGTAAAATAATGGGAATAGGGCAAACCTTGAAATTCTAGTTATCAGACTTTGGATATCACACTGGTTGTTATGACATCCAATTCTGCACAGACAGGGATTATGCAGAACTTAATTATAAGTGCAGTAAATAACACAAGTAATTGTTCACCCAGTTCAGTCCAACATGACCTACATCTGGGGGCTACCAAGCCAGGGAGGAAATCCACTATTAGTAGTATCAATTCAAAGTTAAACTCACCCGTTTACAACTTATCACTTAATCCCTACCCAATGCAATTTCAATCTTAATCTAAGATCAGAGTTCCTACTCACTCCCCCTCAATCACCTCAGTGATATTAAAAACACTTTGAAGTCACACTTCAAAAACAACTCTTGGTTATGCTTCACAGCTTAAACCAAGATACACAGCACTCACGCTTAAAAGCTTTGAGTGACACAACACTTACAACTCAATGAACACCCTATGCCAAAGCAATCATCTATTTGATAATGACTTGGCTTACAAGATACGTCTAATTCTAGACTCACAAAAATACAGCAGTGAAGTAAGATGGACACACTAAATCTTCACGCCTCAAAATCCCTGAAACTGAATGGAGGAATGCCTTCCTTTTTATATTGCAGCACCTGGGCTTTTGCACCTGTATTTTCCTGAATTTTAGGTCACATACGTTCCCTCAAATTCAATATTTAGGTTGCTAACAAATAGGCTATTTGTTAGGTTCATTGAATGTAGCTTGGTTGTTGATTTCCTCAATTTTCTCTAAGCTGTTGACTTCCTAAAGAATAGCCTGAGAAAGCTGTAACAGAAAACTGAACAACCTACAATTTAGCATATGCTGTCAGGCATGAATGTCACGACATTCAGCTTGACATCAAGGTCCATATGCTGAGTCTGTTTTCCCAGAAAACAGACTGTACAAATCTGCTGACCTGTACATGATCAATATGACCATACTACAGTACCAGCTTACATTAGTAAATGTCAAAGTGTCCAACTTAACATTTACACAGTTGGCCTTAGGTTAGTTCTGTAATTCTCTTGAAGAACAAACTAACTAATATGCTGAAGTATAGCAGAACACCACTCTGCCCAATCTTCAGTAGCTGCTGTCAATGATGAATGTCACAACATCCAGTTTGACATTCAATCAGTAGGCCTTATGCCAGGTCTGGTTCTTCCTTGATAACCAGACTGCAAGTGAATACTAAGTTCTAACAGAGCTTCTGTTCCTTAGTATCTGTTGACAGGTATGAATGTCACAGCATTCAATAATCCTGTGTTAGCTAGTCCTGCAGTAACTACAATGTAGTTACATATACATGTCATGACATCAGTCAAGACATTAGTGTTTTACCATACAATGCAGCCAATTAAACACCTACAAACTCCCCCTTTGGCAAATTTTTGGCTAAAACACTTTGATCCCCATAACAGAGTTCATGGCAGCGGAAACACTCACCTAGCAGGAATAATACTAGCTAAAACACTCAGAGTGGCAGCACACTCACACACATGGAAGTTAAATAAAAACTTCACATAGCAGCACACATATATTCGAAGTTGCACCTAAACTTCAACATCAGCTGCAAGGGGGAATCTTCAGATCTGTCATGAGAGTCTGTTGTAGAGACCCACTCTGTTTGTCAGGGGTATTGGTGGTTATTACTCCCCCTTTTTGTCACAAATGTTGCCAAAGCACAATGACAGAGTTCCAGACTTGGTTTTACTTCACAGTTTCAACCAAGTTCACATCCACTTGATCTTGCTTCACAGCTTCGATCAAGTGATCACCCACTTTTGCTTTACAGTAGGTACCACCATATCAGATGCCATGATGTTGTTTCTGACATCCAGAACCACTCCTGCATGAACAGCATCCTTGAACTCCTGCAGGTACAGAGACCTTCTCTCTGTAGGGTGTCCCCTTACCCTCTTGTATTCACCCTTGTTGCGTGCAGCATAGCTATGATATGTTGACCAATCATAGTCTTGTACAAATCGTTTAATAGGCAGAGCTATTAAACAATTTATCCCAAACATCAGTGGTTGCTATAATGTCTCAGAAAGACATATTCCCAGTTTGCTCCTTAAGTTTTCAAACTGAGTAGCATCCAGAGCCTTTGTAAATATGTCAGCCAGTTGAAGATCCGTGGCTACATGTTCCAAAGTGATCACCTTGTCTTCCACCAGATCTCTGATGAAGTGGTGCCTAATGTCAATATGTTTGGTCCTGCTGTGTTGGATGGGATTCTTGGAGATGTTGATGGCACTGAGATTATCACAGAACAATGTCATGACATTTTGAGTGACATTGTACTCAGTGAGCATTTGTTTCATCCAAACCAGTTGGGAGCAACTGCTTCCAGCCGCTATGTATTCAGCCTCTGCAGTGGACAGAGAGACACAGTTCTGCTTCTTGCTGAACCACGTTATGAGGTTTTCTCCTAAGAAGAAACATCCACCTGATGTGCTTTTTCTGTCATTAGCACTTCCAGCCCAATCAGCATCACAGTACCCAGATAGGACAGGCTCAGACCCATGTGAGTACAGCATCCCATAGTCACATGTCCCATTGATGTACTTGAGGATCCTTTTGACTTGATTCAAGTGACTCACCTTGGGCTCTGCTTGATATCTGGCACACACTCCAACTGCATAGGAAATGTCAGGTCTACTTGCAGTTAGATACAGCAGACTACCTATCATGCTTCTGTACAGGCATTGATCAACACTGGGTCCTCCATCATCCTTGGTTAACTTCAGATGAGTAGGAGCTGAAGTCCTCTTGTGCCTGGCATGATCCATACCAAACTTCTTAACTATGTTCTTGGCATACTTGCTTTGGGAGAGAAACATGGAGTCCTCCATTTGGTTTACTTGCATTCCAAGGAAATAGGTCAGTTCTCCCACTAGACTCATTTCAAACTCAGATTGCATCTGGTGAACAAATTTTTTAACCATTTGTTCTGACATTCCACCAAAGACTATATCATCCACATAGATTTGAGCTATCATGATTTTGCCTTCCTCATCCTTCACAAACAAGGTTTTATCTATGCCACCCTTTCTGTATCCATTTGTGGTCAGAAATTCGGTTAACCTTTCATACCAAGCTCTGGGTGCTTGCTTCAACCCATACAAGGCTTTCTTCAGCTTGTATACATGCTCAGGTTGGTTAGGATCACTAAACCCTTTGGGTTGTTCCACATAGACTTCTTCATTCAGGTAGCCATTCAAGAATGCACTCTTCACATCCATTTGAAATAGCTTAAACTTCAGGATGCATGCTACCCCCAACAGCAATCTGATGGACTCAAGTCTAGCCACAGGAGCAAATGTCTCATCAAAGTCTACTCCTTCAACTTGAGTGTATCCTTGAGCTACTAGTCTTGCTTTATTTCTAGTAATTACTCCTTTCTCATCAGATTTGTTTTTGTAGATCCACTTGGTACCAATGATGTTGGACCCTTCAGGTCTTGGAACCAGCTCCCATACTTCATGCCTTGTGAACTGCTCGAGTTCCTCTTGCATGGCAATGATCCAGTATTCATCAGTCAGGGCTTCTTTCACATTCTTTGGTTCAACCTTGGAAACAAAGCAGGAATTTGAGTTTATTCCCCTTGACCTGGTAGTTACACCACTGGTGGGATCCCCTATGATAAGATCCTTAGGGTGGTCTTTCTGAATTCTGATAGATGGCACTTTGGCAGGTGCTTCTACTTCACATTCAGGAGGAGGTTCCTGTACTTCTTCAGGCTTGACTGGACTGTCAGTTGGACTATCAAGGAATGTTTCAACATCCTCCATGACATCGGTTCCTTCCTCTTTATCATCCACAATGACATTTATGGATTCCATCAGGACATTGGTCCTGTAGTTGAACACTCTATAGGCTCTGCTGTTCGTGGAGTATCCCAGAAATACGCCTTCATCACTTTTGGGATCTAGCTTCCTTCTCTGTTCACGATCTGTGAGAATGTAGCATTTACTTCCAAAAATATGAAAGTACTTCACAGTGGGTTTTCTACCCTTCCATATTTCATACAGAGTGGAGGAGGTTCCTTTTCTCAAGGTGACTCTGTTGTGAACATAGCACGCCGTATTCATTGCTTCAGCCCAAAAGTGCATAGGGAGCTTCTTTGCATGAATCATTGCTCTGGCAGATTCTTGAATAGTTCTATTTTTTCTTTCAACTATTCCATTCTGCTGAGGAGTTATAGGGGAGGAGAACTCATGGCTTATTCCTTCAGATGAGCAGAACTCATCAAACTTGGAATTCTTGAATTCAGTGCCATGATCACTTCTAATCCGGACCACACAACTGTCCTTTTCTCTTTGAAGTCTTATGCACAGATCCTTGAAGACATCAAATGTATCTGACTTCTCTCTGATGAAGTTTATCCACGTGTATCTGGAATGGTCATCAACCACCACGTAGGCATACTTCTTCCCTCCAAGACTTTCCACCTGCATAGGTCCCATTAGGTCCATGTGCAGCAGTTCCAGAACTCTGGAGGTTGTGGAATGTCCCAGCTTTGGGTGTGACATCTTGGTTTGCTTGCCCACTTGGCATTCTCCACAGACTCTACCTTCATCAATCAGAAGCTTTGGCATTCCTCTGACTGCTTCCTTGGATATGATCTTCTTCATTCCACGTAAGTGGAGATGGCCAAGTCTTCTATGCCACAGCTTCACCTCCTGTTCTTCCTTGGCTGAGGAGCACGTTGTGGAAAAGTTAGAGAGGTCAGGTTCCCACAGATAGCAGTTGTCTTTGGACCTGGTTCCTCTCATAACTTCCTGATTGTCACCATTTGTCACAATGCACTGTTCCTTCGTAAACTGAACATGAAAACCTTGATCACACAGCTGACTTATACTGATGAGGTTTGCAGTGAGTCCTCTTACTAACAGCACATTGTTCAGTTTTGGCACTCCAGAACAGTCCAGTTTGCCCACACCTCTGATTTTTCCTTTGGCCCCATCACCAAAAGTCACATAGCTGGTGGTGTGAGGTTGAATGTCTACCAGTAGATTTTCCATACCAGTCATATGTCTTGAGCATCCACTGTCAAAGTACCAGTCTTCTCTGGAAGAAGCCCTTAGGGCAGTGTGTGCTATCCTAGCATACCATTGTTGCTTCTTAATGGGAACACATCGCTTGCGTGTGTTATGCTTAGGTCTGACAGGTGAGGCTCTGTTAGGGAAGCCATGAATCCAGTAGCAGAAGGCTTTTATATGTCCAAGCCTGCCACAGTGGTGACACCTCAAATTCTGGAATATTCTCTTCTGATGATCATTCATCCTAGCTCCTCGATGTTGAGACATCGGTTTTGACATCTGCTTGAACTTCTGAACTTTAGCCTTTGGGCGTTTGTGTTCAGCTCTTTTTCTAAATCCTAGCCCAGATTTGGTTCCAGACTGCTGTCCCACCTTTAGGATTTCTTCCAAGGTGTCAGTTCCCTTATTCATCATTCTGATGGATTTGGTCATCTGGTTCAGCTTGGAGGTCAGCAGGGCTATCTCATCATTCAGCCCTTCTATGGCAGACAGTTGTTTCTGTCTCTCATCTTCCAGTTCCTTGATGAGTTTCTTTTGCTTTTCACCTTGTGCACGTACTTCTGCACTGGTGGTACACAGCTTCTTATATGCTGCAGCAAGTTCATCAAAGGTCAGCTCATCTGCACTTGTGTCATCTTCAGAGACACACACACTAGTTAGTGCAGTGACATGTTTGGCAGATTCTCCTTCAGATTCACTTTCAGAATCTCCTTCAGACCATGTGATAGCTAGCCCCTTATTTTGCAATTTGAGGTAAGTAGGACATTCAGCTCTGACGTGTCCATACCCTTCACATCCATGACACTGGATTCCCTTCCCATGGTTGAACTTTTCTTCAGAAGTTGATCTTTTCTTAATGTCAGACGGGATGTTCTTGACATTGGGTCTACCTCTTTGATCAATCTTCTTCATGAACTTGTTGAATTGCCTTCCAAGCATGGCTAAGGCTTCTGATATACTTTCATCACCTCCAGTATATCCTTCTTCTGCCTCCTCTTCAGCATTAGATACAAAGGCTATGCTTTTCTTCTTCTCAGCATACTCACCTAAGCCCATTTCAAAGGTTTGGAGAGAACCAATGAGCTCATCTACCTTCATATTGCTGATGTCCTGAGCCTCCTCTATGGCAGTGACCTTCATAGCAAACCTCTTAGGCAAGGACCTGAGAATCTTTCTTACAAGTTTCTCTTCGGTCATTTTCTCACCTAGTCCACCAGAGGTGTTTGCAATTTCAAGAATATTCATGTGGAAGTCATGAATAGTCTCATCCTCTTTCATCCTCAGATTTTCAAACTTGGTTGTCAGCATCTGAAGTTTTGACATCTTCACCTTGGAAGTACCTTCATGAGTTACCTTGAGGGTATCCCAAACTTCCTTAGCTAGTTCACAATGGTGCACTAGTCTGAAGATGTTCTTGCTGATTCCATTGAACAATGCATTCAAGGCCTTGGAATTTCCAAGAGCTAGTGCCTCTTGCTCCTTGTCCCACTCTTCTTCAGGAATCTGCACACTGACTCCATCTTCACCTGTCCTCATTGGATGTTCCCATCCTTTGTTGACAGCTCTCCAGACTTTGCTGTCTAGAGACCTTAAGAAGGCTATCATACGAGGCTTCCAGTCATCATAATTAGAGCCATCCAACATGGGTGGTCTATTTGAGTGTCCTAAGTCCTTGTCCATGGTACTAGAAAGTAACTTCCCTAGATCTCACCCAG
Source organism: Lathyrus oleraceus (assembly GCF_024323335.1). Lineage (NCBI taxonomy): Eukaryota > Viridiplantae > Streptophyta > Magnoliopsida > Fabales > Fabaceae > Lathyrus > Lathyrus oleraceus. The sequence continues at coordinate 229,380,904 of NC_066580.1, read as the reverse complement.
AACTTCACAGGCAGGGTGCCTGCTCTGATGCAAATTGAAATTCTAGTTATCAGACTTTGGATGTCACACTGGTTGTTATGACATCCAATTCTGCACAGACAGGGATTATGCAGAACTTAATTATAAGTGCAGTAAATAACACAAGTAATTGTTCACCCAGTTCAGTCCAACATGACCTACATCTGGGGGCTACCAAGCCAGGGAGGAAATCCACTATTAGTAGTATCAATTCAAAGCTAAACTCACCCGTTTACAACTTATCACTTAATCCCTACCCAATGCAATTTCAATCTTAATCTAAGATCAGAGTTCCTACTCACTCCCCCTCAATCACCTCAGTGATATTAAAAACACTTTGAAGTCACACTTCAAAAACAACTCTTGGTTATGCTTCACAGCTTAAACCAAGATACACAGCACTCACGCTTAAAAGCTTTGAGTGACACAACACTTACAACTCAATGAACACCCTATGCCAAAGCAATCATCTATTTGATAATGACTTGGCTTACAAGATACGTCTAATTCTAGACTCACAAAAATACAGCAGTGAAGTAAGATGGACACACTAAATCTTCACGCCTCAAAATCCCTGAAACTGAATGGAGGAATGCCTTCCTTTTTATATTGCAGCACCTGGGCTTTTGCACCTGTATTTTCCTGAATTTTAGGTCACATACGTTCCCTCAAATTCAATATTTAGGTTGCTAACAAATAGGCTATTTGTTAGGTTCATTGAATGTAGCTTGGTTGTTGATTTCCTGAATTTTCTCTAAGTTGTTGACTTCCTAAAGAATAGCCTGAGAAAGCTGTAACAGAAAACTGAACAACCTACAATTTAGCATATGCTGTCAGGCATGAATGTCACGACATTCAGCTTGACATCAAGGTCCATATGCTGAGTCTGTTTTCCCAGAAAACAGACTGTACAAATCTGCTGACCTGTACATGATCAATATGACCATACTACAGTACCAGCTTACATTAGTAAATGTCAAAGTGTCCAACTTAACATTTACACAGTTGGCCTTAGGTTAGTTCTGTAATTCTCTTGAAGAACAAACTAACTAATATGCTGAAGTATAGCAGAACACCACTCTGCCCAATCTTCAGTAGCTGCTGTCAATGATGAATGTCACAACATCCAGTTTGACATTCAATCAGTAGGCCTTATGCCAGGTCTGGTTCTTCCTTGATAACCAGACTGCAAGTGAATACTAAGTTCTAACAGAGCTTCTGTTCCTTAGTATCTGTTGACAGGTATGAATGTCACAGCATTCAATAATCCTGTGTTAGCTAGTCCTGCAGTAACTACAATGTAGTTACATATACATGTCATGACATCAGTCAAGACATTAGTGTTTTACCATACAATGCAGCCAATTAAACACCTACAAACCTGATTGGAGAGCTTGATTGAAATTGAGTCGCACCCGTGAGGTTTACAAAACAATCTTTAGGGTTTACGTGAGGCAAAGGTGATTCTGTGCAGTTGAGTTCCCTTCAGGGTTTGGAGGCTGCTTTGAACTCTCTTAGCTCTTTTCTCACTATCTCTTTCCCAAACAGGGTAATAGGAATAAAATTCCCTTTTGTTTCACTGGAACTCTGAATTTATAACCTGACTTTTGTGGACCTGTGGGCTCAAATGAGAGAGGTCCAAGTCCAAGATTTTTTATTTATTTATTTATTTATTCGTTTTTTTTCTTCAAAACACGTGGGCTTCGCCTAGCGAGCATGACAGCTCATGAACAACCTTTGCTCCTTCAAGATTAACATTTTGACTGACGAATAAACCCCTGTTGGAAGTAACTCAAGTCTTTCCCTTGTGTTGACTGATCATCTAAATAGAGCCCACAAAGTGTCCTGGATGATGTTCAAGCTTCTTGGATCCGATTTCGATTGCCATGATGAAATGCAAATGCTAAATGACCTAAAACATGAATGCATGCATGAGGTGTAAAGCGTATGCTTCCAGGAAAAATGAAGGGTAAATTTTGGGGTATTATAGCTGCGCATATTCAATCAACTGGAGACCTGGAAAGAAGATAGCAACGACTTTCGTGCTTTCGAGGTATCAAGGGATTGAATACAATAAAAGCCCGAAAATTTGCACTGAAGTGAAGTGAAGTAACAATGCCTGTCAGAATCGGCAAAGAGGCGGTCTTGAAAGAAGAATCCGTCTGGTACGGTGAGAGTCAGTCTGAATACCGAGAAAGAATGTTAACATGGATACCAAAATAAATGGTAACACAGAAATAACCATGGCCTGAATGCCGCTCATCATTCTGAATATTGGAAATGACTTCGATCTGAATATCGGGAGATATGAGATTATTAATATCGGTCTGAACACCGAGAGGCTAGCCTGAATGCCACAAGTTGCATCGACCTGAACGTCGGAAACTTCTTCGATTTGAACATCGGAAAACTGGCCTGAACGCCACAAGTTGCATCGACCTGAACGTCGGAAACTTCTTCAATCTAAACATCGAAAAACTGGCCTGAACGCCAATTCGGTCTGAATACCGGAAACTTCATGCCTGTCGACATCGGCAGAAATAGGGAAAGATAATAGAGGCGGCGCATGGGCCAATGACACTTGCTTGGGATAACAAAGGCAAGTCATGAACAATCTTCAGTATGAGTACTGGAAACAACTTCTGGCTTATCACTTGGGATACCGAGAATGTTTTATGCTTACATGCGTATGTTTGAATTTTTCAATGGCGTAATGCTCCATGAGAATGGAAATGCTACGCGATTTGCAATGCAATATGATTCTACATGCAGGGATGCGAACTGCTGGGTAGAATGCCAAGCTGAGGCAAGGGGATCTGCTGGGGAAATGATCACCATCTTCTGGACCTTGGAAAGGCTGCTGGAGATGCACATCGCAAAGAACTCTGTGGGGAAATGACCTGCCACATGGTGTTTTGGCAGTGACGAAATACCGAGATTATGACTGGGGAGAGAACGGCACTAAAAACCTGCTGTTAGGGAAAGCGATAGTGGTTCTGGCAACCACGATCTGCGAGAGATGACTCAGCAGGGGAAGCAAACACCGATACGGTACCGAGGTTCTGCTTCAAGGAAAGAAACCATGGATCTGGCATTGGGATTATCGATCTGGCCTCGAACTCTGAGGAGCATCCGCTTCTGCTGGGAAGATACAGTCTGACACTGTCAACTCCGCTGGGGGTATATAGTCTGACATTGTCAACTCTACTGGGGAGTGTATAATCTGAAACCACCGCTTGGGGGGGAGGTACAGTGGTGAGAACCTGCTGGGGATTGAAGAATCCAACGCTCTGATAAGCTCTGCAGGGATAAGATACCGAATTCGTCTGTTGGTGGAAAACATTCACAATCATCTGCAGGGGATTTTAAGGAAATGCCCCGAGGGTACCTGTTCTGAATAGACGATCCAAAGCACTTAAAATTTACAACAATTTTAAATTTTTATTAAGCATGTACCTGTAAAGCTCTTATGTGTCATGATGCAATGTTTATCAAAAAATTCGGACGTCATTTTTGCAAACAAAACAGAAAAATGAAAAATGGACACAGTGATGTACTGAATAACATGATTTTATTGATTGACTGGCCTCTGAATGGGCATTTATATCAGGAAGCAATCCCTGGAAAGAGGTAATCGCACAAAAGATAAAAACAGAAATTAATCTAATGGCAATGTGAAATGGATTTCTATTGGGTTCCAATTCTGCTATGACTTGCTCGTCTTCAAGATCCTCCAGATGATCAGCTTTCTGAAAGAGTGATTGGACTATTTCCTATCTTTCAAAAGTTTCCAGTCATTGACACGAGATGAGATTCAGAACTACTCAAAACGCAGTCATTCGCTTAATCCCTAACGTTTGCCTGGATCGCCCTTTTCGGGTTTTCAATCCATCGGGATACCCATTTTTGCCTAAGTTGCCTTTTCAGGTTTTCAACTTACCGGGTGTACAATCTTTTCACTTTTAATCCCTATTTTTTGCCTGAACCTTTTTCATTTTCTTGGTTCGCCGGGATGCCCATTTTTTCCTGGACTACTCTTTTTATTGTCCAGCGGGTCTATTTCATGCGAAGTATTTTTTAACTGCGTCTGAGTTCACCGGGGAAGTGAAGTTTTCACCATCCATCGTTGCAAGCATTAAGGCCCCACCATCAAAAACCTTGGTGACAATATACGGTCCATCATAGTTAGGAGTCCACTTGCCCCTGTGATCTGTCTGAGGAGGAGGATCCTTTTCAACACCAAATCTCCGACCTGGAAGCATCGAGGACGCACTTTATGATCAAAGGCTCTCTTCATCCGACTTTGATACAACTGCCCATGACAAATGGCTGTCATTCGCTTCTCTTTGATAAGACTCAACTCATTGAACCTTGTCCGGATCCATTCAGCTTCGTCTAACTTGACATCCAACAGGACTCTTAGAGAAGGAATCTCCACTTCAACAGGTAGGACTGCTTCCATACCATACACAAGGGAGTAAGGGGTTGCCCCGGTCGATATACGTACTGAAGTACGGTACCCATGCAATGCGAAGGGTAGCATCTCGTGCCAATCTCTGTATGTAACGACCATCTTCTGCACAATCTTCTTTATGTTCTTATTTGCCGCTTCAATAACACCGTTCATCTTAGGGCGGTAAAGGGAAGAATTGTGATGCTGAATGTTGAAGCTCTGGCACAACTCCTTCATCATTTTGTTGTTGAGATTAGAACCATTATCAGTAATGATTCTTTCGGGAATCCCATAGCGACAAATGATTTCTTTCTTAATGAATCGGGCAACCACATGTCTGGTGTCATTCGCGAATGATGCTGCTTCGACCCACTTGGTGAAATAGTCGATGGCAACAAGGATGAAGTGATGCCCATTGGAGGCAGTCGGCTCAATCTTTCCAATCATATCGATGCCCCACATAGCAAAAGGCCACGGCGAAGACATCACATTCAAAGGATTTGGCGGCACATGTACCTTATCAGCATAAATCTGGCATTTATGACACTTTTGAGCATATTTGAAACAATCAGATTCCATGGTCATCCAGTAATATCCCGCTCTCAACAATTTCTTAGCCATTGCATGTCCGCCGGCATGAGTACCGAAGGAGCCTTCATGAACTTCCTGCATTAACATGTCTGCTTCGTGTTTGTCCACGCATCTGAGCAAAACCATGTCGAAGTTCCTCTTATACAGAACATCGTCTTTGTTCAAGAAGAAACTGCTTGCCAATCTTCTCAAAGTCTTTCTATCATTGTTGGATGCCCCTGCAGGGTACTCTTGATTCTTCAGAAAGCACTTGATGTCGTGATACCAGGGCTTGTCATCAACTAACAGTTCAGCAGCAAACACATACGCGGCCCTATCAAGGCGCATCACATCGATCTTGGGAGCATGGTTCCAACTGATCACCGTGATCATGGAGGATAGAGTAGCAAGAGCATCTGCCATCTGGTTCTCATCACGAGGTATATGGTACAGATTTACTGTTGTGAAGAAAGTCAACAGTCTTCTCGTGTAATCTCTGTAGGGGACCAGATTGGGCTGGAGAGTGTTCCAATCACCATTCACTTGATTGATTACCAGAGCTAAATCTCCGAAGATGTCCAAAGTCTTGATTCTCAAATCAATGGCTTGCTCAATACCCAAGATACAGGCTTCATACTCAGCTTCATTATTGATGCACTCGAAAGTCAGACGAGCGGCGAAAGGCATGTGGGCACCTTTCGGAGTAGTAATGACAGCACCAATTCCACTTCCTCTGGCGTTGACGGCCCCATCAAACATTAAAGTCCACTTTTCGTCTGGATCAGATCCCTCTTCAACAACTGGCTCTTCACAGTCTTTCATCTTGAGGTACATGATGTCTTCATCTGGAAAATCAAACTTCATCGTCTCATAATCTTCAACCGGATGTTGAGCAAGATAGTCTGACAGAATACTCCCCTTGATGGATTTCTGGGAAGTATACTGGATGTCGTACTCTGTCAGTACCATTTGCCAACGAGCAACTCTTTCGGTGAGAGCTGGCTTCTCAAATATATACTTGACTGGATCCATTTTGGAGATCAGTAAGGTTGTGTGAGACATCATGTATTGTCTCAATCGCTTCGCAGCCCATGCAAGTGCACAACATGTTTTTTCAAGCATTGAGTATCTCGACTCGCAATCTGTGAATTTCTTACTCAGGTAGTAGATGGCATGCTCTTTCCTACCTGTCTCGTCATGTTGACCGAGAACACAACCCATGGAATTGTCCAGTATTGTCAAATACATAATCAGCGGTCTCCCTGGGACCGGAGGCACAAGGATAGGAGGATTCTGCAAATACTCTTTTATCTTCTCGAACGCCCTTTGACAATCATCATTCCACCTGATAGCCTGATCTTTTCTCAACAATTTGAATATTGGCTCACACGTGGCTGTTAGGTGAGAGATGAACCTTGCAATGTAGTTCAACCTCCCTAAGAAACCACAAACTTGTTTCTCTGTTCTTGGCTCAGGCATTTCCTGTATCGCTTTCACTTTGGCCGGATCCACCTCAATCCCTTTTCCGCTAACAACAAAACCCAGTAGTTTTCCAGATCTCACCCCAAAAGTACACTTATTCGGATTAAGCCTCAGCTTGAATTTTCTCAAACGCTCAAACAGTTTCTGCAAATTCACCAAATGTTCTTCTTCTGTCTGAGATTTGGCAATCATATCATCAACATAAACCTCGATTTCATGATGAATCATATCATGGAACAGAGTCACCATCGCTCGCTGATATGTTGCTCTGACATTTTTCAGACCAAACGGCATCACCTTGTAGCAGAAGGTGCCTCATGGGGTTATGAATGTTGTCTTCTCCATGTCTTCTGGTGCCATCTTAATTTGATTATAGCCAGAAAAGCCATCCATGAAGGAGAATATCGAGAACTGAGCCGTGTTATCCACCAAAACGTCAATGTGAGGTAAGGGGAAATCATCTTTAGGACTAGCCCTGTTCAGATCCCGGTAGTCAACACACATCCGTACCTTTCGATCCTTCTTAGGTACCGGAACGATATTTGCAACCCATGGCGGATAATTTGTGACTGCTAGAAACCCTGCATCCAACTGTTTTTGCACTTCTTCCATTATCTTGACAGCCATCTCTGGTCTTGTTCTTCTGAGCTTCTTCTTGACCGGAGGACAACCTTCTTTGAGCGGCAAGCGATGTACCACGATGTCTGTGTCAAGCCCTGGCATGTCCTGATAAGACCAAGCGAAGATGTCAACATACTCTTGCAGCAATTCAATCAACCCCTTCTTCACATTGTCTTCCAAAGTAGCCCCTATCTTGATTTCTCTCTTGGCGTCCTCGGTGCCGAGATTAATCACTTCAACAGACTCTTGATACGGTTGAATGACCCTTTCCTCTTATTTTAATAACCTGGTAAGTTCTTCAGGGAGTTCACAGTCTTCATCACCCTCTTCTTCAGCTTGAAAGATTGGATTTTCAAAGTCGAAGCGAGCCATAGAAGAACCGTTATCAATAGGATCCGGTGATGTGCATCTGCATGAGTGATGGTATGTGCTTATGAGTGTGGAAAAAAAAGTGGAAACTAAACAAAACATTGCCATTTTTTTTTGAAAAACTGCAAAAATAGAAAGACAGAGAACGAAATATTTGAATGCAAAAAGACGTCCTTTATTTATGATAAAAAATGCAAGTGTCACATAGATGAGCCCTACAATGAGTCATTACGCCCTGGCGGAACGTAAGACTTGGATATGCATGAATAAACAAAGAAAATTACTCCTCCAGACAAGTGGCTTGGACAATCTCCTCAGAAGACCAATTGTGGAGAACTTCACCCGGGATCCTCGGACGCACCCAGTTATCGATGTCGCAATCACTATCCCCATCTTCATTGTTGACCGCAGAGACTAATTTGACTTCTCCTTCAACCATGTTAACATTGGCTCCACCATGCTGGGGCATGGGATTGTTGACGACATTAGGAGCTGGTGCAAAGTTAACGGCCTTTGAATCAATGAGGTCCTGAACTATGTGCTTAAAAGCTTTGCAGTTCTCAATATTGTGGCCAGGTGCCCCAGAGTGGAAGCTACACCTAGCGTTAGCGTCATAACCCACCGGAAGCCTACCAACGGGAGGAGCCAGAGTGCGCAACTGCACAAGTTGTAGTTGTTGAAGACTAGAAAGCAACTGAGCGTACGACATTGGAAGAGTGTCGAAACGTCGGTCCATCGTCCTTGGTCTTGGTTGATAGGCGGGTCTGTTACCCGGTTGTTGTGGTTGGTACTGAGCTGGTTGACGCTGTGGTTGTTGTTATTGTAGTGGTGCTGCAGCTGGAATGGTCACATCCGCAACATACGGTTGTTGATGATTGTTCTGAAAGTTATTCCTCCGGTTATCCCTGTTCTGATAAGAAGATATGGCACTTGCATCCCCTTCTCTCCTCTTCTGTCCCTGAATGAACAGCTTCTTCACCCCTGATGAGGATCCACCTCCACTCTGGGTCTTGTATGTCCTCAGGTAATTCTCCACCCTCTCTCCGGTAGAGACTACATCAGCAAAATTGGAGGCATTGCAACCCACCAGGCGCTCCAAATAAGGTCCTGGCAGAGTGTTCATGAACATGTTAGCCATTTCCTTCTCCAACATAGGAGGTTGAACACGGGAAGCTGTTTCTCTCCAGCGTTGAGCGTATTCTCTGAAGCACTCATTGCTTTTAAGAGACAGATTTTGAAGTTGAGTTTTGTTTGGAGCCATGTCTGCATTATACTGATACTGCTTCATGAAAGCCTCAGCCAAATCCCTCCAGCAACAGATGTGGGCTCTGTCCAGCCTCATATACCATTCCAGGGATGCCCCAGCTAGGCTGTCATGGAAAAAGTACATAAGCAACTTTTCGTCATTGGAGTATGCAACCATTTTACGGAAATAGGCTTGCACATGGGTCTTCGGGCAAGAGTTGCCATTGTATTTGTCAAATATCGGGACCTTGAATTTCGGTGGCACTCTCACACCTGGGACCAGCCCCAAGTCAGCAACATCTACTCCCAGAGGACTCTGTCCTTCCACTGCCTTCAACCTCTCTTCCAATCTTCTAAACATGGGGTCCACACCATGACCCATACCAAAGTCTTCCTGCAGCAGGGGAAACTGATCGTCCAGATCATCATGAACGGGTTGTTGATCGGAGGTGACATGTAGGATTGGGATAGGCCCCGGTCCATTGGGTCCATTAGCCTCTCCAGCTGGAGGATCAGTCACCGTCTCTGGTTGAGCAGGGGGATTCCTCTGTATCATCTGCCCGAGCTCTTGCTGTCCCTGAGCCACCCCCTGAACCACATCCATGAATTGATTCATGCGGATTTTCATCTCGGCGAACTCAGCCTGTAGGCTTTCCATTACTCTCTGTTGGTTTCTGCGGGTACCGTACCGGTGAATGCCTGGGTCAGCTATCCTGATGATGGAACACCAAACAAACTGAGAACACTGTGGTGGTACCTGTTATGCAAGACATGCTAATGAATATATAAATGCAATGACATGTTTATCAATTCCAAAGGTATTCTACCCCCTTGATTCCAGTCTCTCAATAGATAAACGATGTAAAAAAAAAAGACTAAGCCGTTGATGAGAACCAAGAAAATTCTGACTAGAATCAAGTAGAAGATATAAACCCCACAGAAATGGATAAACATGTGTGAATGATTATGAATGCAAAATGATGTGAATGCAGTGCAGTGGCATGGGAATCAGGATCGTTGTATCTGCTTGAACATCTGTCAGGTTGCACTGTCTGGAGAGAAATTAAGAGCACACCAAACAAAGGTCATGGGATGGATCATGTTATCCTTAATATCAACCATCCATTTTGGTGGATTATGGTTTACACCTTATCAACACCCAAGTTTCATTGATATTAAGGATACCTGATCGGATCAACCATGAATCAAGGGTTTGTTGCAAGTCACGAGCATGGAGTTTAGGTTAAGAACCACCCAAAAGGAGTGTACTAAGGTTTAAACCTGCCAAACATGTTCTACAAAAGGTTCCCATAGTCATAATCCCATCTTTCGGATATTATCGGAGGAACGACTACTCGTATTCCAAAAATATTCTCAAGAGAGACTCTTATGAGTGTAGTATCGCGTAACAATCGTATCAAATCTTGCACTTGAACGACTTTCGCACTACGTCCTACGAATAGGCCAAGATGGGTTTGGTAAACTAAGGTCCTCGGCTTCTAAGGTCTATATTGGAAAAAGTAATGTCTAACCACAACTTACTTGTGTGACATTATTGATCTCAACATGACCTCCACCAAGTGAATGGGCTTGCAAGTCAACTTGCTAAGGAATAACTCCACACAAGTCGACAAGGCTATGCCATTCTCCTACCCTAAGTGCACTCGAGTTCGGGTATAGAACTCATCTCACAAAGATCACCAAGCAGCCATAGCCAGCCAACAGATACAACAATGATATGTACACAATGCAATAAGGTAAATCAGGTAAATAAATAACTGGACAAAAGCATGAACACCCAATAAACAAACAAACTACAAAAGCTAGGAGGGACTGGCTTAGGGAAACCGGGTCCCCAGCAGAGTCGCCAGCTGTCGCAACCTGAAAAATACAGTGTGCGAAAAAACAACCAGCGAAAGAAAATGACATAAGAGTCGCCACCGTGCGTTATTTATCCCAAAGGAGGGAAAGGAAACGCTCGAAGTAAACCTGAAAAGAGGAAAGGAAAAGACAAGGTCTCGCAACCAAATCTTAGGTTCGGGAGTCGGTTATGCGAAGGGAAGGTATTAGCACCCCTACGCATCCGTAGTACTCTACGGGATCCACTTTTGTAGTTCTTGTCTAAAGGGTGTGAGTTTATCTTGTGATGTTTACTAAAAAAGGGGTTAAATGAAAATGACTCGCGCGGATGTCGCATCCACTACATACGTATCTCATCTGAATATGAGAATCAGAGTCTTCGTAGCTTGGCTGACCTATGGGTTTGGGGGATGTGTGTTCGCTAGGACATCGCGTCTTATGCCTACGAATCTCATCTGGAATGAGAATCAGAGCAAGCCGTAGTTCGGCTAACTACGGGGTTATGGATTGGGTTTTGGACGAACGACGTTACTACGCAATCTACCGGATGCTCGACCTTTGCAGACTTACTCGCCTGTAGTAGAAGGAGTAAACGTGTTCTTAGGAGAAGAAAAATCAATGAAGGGTTAGGGTTTGGGATGCTCATGCAAAAAGGCAGTCCTTGACGAAGGAACCGCGCTACCTGCGGGGATACGAACACATACAAAACAAACATGTATAAAGTAAATGTGCCAACAAGGCAATCAGAATAAATCTCCCAAATGGTATCCCACAAGCAAAGTGGAATATCCAGCGAGCTATCCCTGCAAAAGTCATGTGAGCCTTCACAAAAACTCAACAAAAGGGTTAGTGAAACAAGATAAGGATTAGGAGAAAACATGCTATGACAAACGTAAGTCAGATTAGAGAAAAATAGTATGGTTTTTCGTGGATAACAGTAGGGTTTCAGAAACCTCAAACCCTGTGGCATACACTTCAGAAATTAAACGATTAAGCATTCAAGGCATAGGTTTCACCCATTCATGCATGTGCGAAACCTAACGATATCCACACTTCCAAATTCAAACATAATATATCACACATTTAGAACATTCAAATTGAAGGCGTAAAATAATGGGAATAAGGCAAACCTGATTGGAGAGCTTGATTGAAATTGAGTTGCACCCGTGAGGTTTACAAAACAATCTTTAGGGTTTATGTGAGGCAGAGGTGATTCTGTGCAGTTGAGTTCCCTTCAGAGTTTGGAGGCTCCTCTGAACTCTTTTAGCTCTTCTCTCACTATCTTTTTCCCAGACAGGGTAATAGGAATAGAATTCCCTTTTGTTTCACTGAAACTCTGAATTTATAACCTGACTTTTGTGGACCTGTGGGCTCAAATGAGAGAGGTCCAAGTCCAAGATTTTTTCTTTTATTTATTTATTTATTTATTTATTTTTTATTTTCGTTTTTCGTTTAATTTTTGGTTTTTTTTTTCAAAACACGTGGGCTTCGCCTAGCGAGCATGACAGATCATGAACAACCTTTGCTCCTTCAAGATTAACGTTTTGACTGACGAATAGACCCCTGTTGGAAGTAACTGAAGTCTTTCCCTTGTGTTGACTGATCATCTAAATAGAGCCCACAAAGTGTCCTGGATGATGTTCAAGCTTCTTGGATCCGATTCCAATTGCCATGATGAAATGCAAATGCTAAATGACCTAAAAAATGAATGCATGCATGAGGTGTAAAGCCTATGCTTCCAGGAAAAATGAAGGGTAAATTTTGGGGTATTACAAGTGTCAGCCCCTTAAGCAGAAAGACTTTAACCTTTCTCCGTTTCCCCACTGAGTTGTTTCCTCGTAGATGGTTGTTATTTCAGTTTCCTCTCCAGTGGATTTTCTGGATGGAATTACTCCCCTTGAGTTAGGTCCTCATTGGGCCGAGTCTTGATTGACTGTTTTCTTTCTAGCTCTTATCTAGATAGATATTTTGGTTCCCTAAGAGTCTATTACCCAGTAATTGGTAATATTCTTCTTAGTTTGCAGTTTGTTACTTCTTGCCCAATACCCGACAAAAGTACCCTTATTTTTCTCCTGAGTAGAGTCCCCGGTGGATCTATTCCCCAGGAAGTGTATCCCCGATATGTTCACCCTAACCGGTGACGGATATCTTTCTTTCCCCTGCCAGAGTCTATCCTTGATATGTTCACTTTAACCAGTGACGGATATTCTCATTCTTGGTATTCTACCCAGTAAAAAGGTAATTGTAATCCCTATTTTGTTCCTCAGAGAGTTAATCCTTGATATGTTCATCTTAACCGATGACGGGTTTTCTTCTCTTTGTGGTTTTCTACCCAGTAACCGATAGTTGTAAATCCCACGTTATCCCCTTTTCAGAGTCTATCCTTGATATGTTCATCTTAACCGGTGACGGATTTTCTCTTTGATTGGTCTGCTACCCAGTAACCGGTAGTTGTAAAGCCTACTTTGTCCCCTCACAGAGTCTATCCTTGATATGTTCATCCTAACCGATGACAGTTCTTCTCTCCGACGGTTTTCTATCCAGCTTTCGATAGATGTAATTCCTACCCTTTTTGTTCAGTTGGTATATCCTTGATATGTTCATCCTAACCGATGACGGATATCCTCCTTGGCATTTCCAGGCAAGTCTATCCTTGATATGTTTATCTTAACCAGTGATGGATTTTCTTCCCTGTTGAGTTTATCCTTAATATGTTCATCCTAAACGATGACGGATACTCTCACCCATGATCTTCTGCCCAGTAACTGGTAGTTGTAAATCCTATCTTTTCTGCAGTTTTTCCCGGCAAGGCTATTCTTACCCAGTAACCGGTAATGAATACTCCCTCCTAGAATCCTCAGCGAGTCATCCTTGATATGTTCATCCTAACCGATGACGGGCGTTCTCTCTGCCAAATCTTTATTATCTCCTTACCCAGTAACAGCTAGTAGATAATAGATTTCTGCTCCTCCTGTGATGAAGTTTATTGCTTCCCCAGTTGAGTTGAGTGTGCGTTTTTCCTTAGTGAAATCGCTTTTCCCTGCATGATTCAAGTACTTCAGTTTTATCCTGACTTACTCATGTTCCCTGTAGATGTTGTTGTTCCCCGGCTGAGTCTTTTCCATGTTTGTATGGAATTCCTCTAGTCCCCAAATAGTTTTAAGTCGTAGCCTGGCCTACACATAACTCATTTTTCCCCAGAGTCTTTGTCTCCCTAGTGAGTTTTCCTTATGGAATGCATTGTACTTCTGCGGATTTTCGGTCTCTCTGATTTCTTTTTCCGTTGTGGCAATATTTCCCACAAAGCATTAACTTTTACATTCATATCATATGCATCATGAGGTCTCTTAGGGACCAAAATTTATTTCTATATGTTGTTATCAATGGAATGAATGATGCTTATGTATGAGTTATCAATGTATGTAACTGATCTCCAAGTCAAGTGGTTGGGTGGAAATATGAAGAAATGGGGGGGGGGGCAAATTTTGGAGTACAATAGGAAGGCCCTGGGTATTACCCTTGATTGGGAGACTGGACTCAATCAAATCTTTTTTCACGTACAACGCTTGTGCTATCTCGGTGGAATATTGGAAGTTATCTTCAATCATGTAAGGCGCTTGGTTCTTGACCGGCAACTGGAGCAAGTGAGCAAACTCTTCCAGCGTGGGAGCTAGAAGAAAGTCCTGGAATGTGAAACAGTGTAATGTAGGGTCGTAGAACTATGCAAACGTGAATATCAATCTTACGTCTTCTCTAGTAGTTAGGACTCCCAACAACTTACCATAAGCTTTCTTGAAGGCTACTCTGTAATCTTCAACCAGAAATTCACTGAGCTTCCTCAATTCATCAAACTTGGAGTCTCTTAACTTGTACTGATACGTGTTTCTTCTGTCTGTCTTTTCCATAACTAAACTGACAATAGCAACTAACAATTGTAGGTCCCTGAAAAATGCAAATGTAACAAGAAAAATTAACATTATGATGTAATGGTGTTATATGATGTAATGATGGCAAGATATCACATAATCAGAACTATGGAATATTCAGAATAAACTCTATATTCTGTTTGTTGCAAGTTCAAAGGTCCGACGTGTACACAATAAAATGGGTCTGAAGAGTCTTGGTTTCCTGCATAAAAAACCCATATCCCCTTCACAGGTATGTACTATCCTTAAAGGGTGATCGTAAAAGGTCCCTAGAGTCAATGACCCATTTTGAGATACCATTGTCTTAGACGAATGACTCGTCAGACAATGATACTTCCAAAAGGATCTACTCTAGGTGTGACGTATCATGTCAACCATAATCACGGAATAACTCTGCAGAGGTCAAACACAACTCTAGTCACATTACTATCCTGTGTTTGTACTCAAAATCGGGTATAAAGCTTCTCTCTCTCATGTGTCGTCAACCCAACCCAACAACATCATATACAGATATCCCGAATGTGAGAATATAACAATAAGATAAATGGCGAATAATGTAAAGCGAATAAGACATAAAGATAACCATCCAAAACTAGCGAGGGAAAACCAAAACTAGGCTCGACTCCTTTTAGAGACTATGAAGTACTCTAAGCAACAAAGTATCCCCAACATAGTCGCCAGCTGAAGCTAGCGGAAATATACCCGAATGCATCGCACACTCGAACATACAACAGACTCACCATCGAACTTTATTTATTCCCGAAGGAAAGGGAAAACATCGATAAAACCTGGGGGAAAGAGATATGTTGGGTAAGGAAGTCGGTTATGTAAGGGGAAGGTATTAGCACCCCTAACATCCATGGTACTCCATGGGAACCGTTTTGATTGTTCTCCCTTGAAATAGGTGTGAGATCTAAGATTACTCGCAAAAGAATGTGAAAAGGGAGAGAGATAGATAAAGTTCTCGGTGAGGATTATGGCCCTCATGCCTACGTATCCTCATAGTGTAATAAGGAGTTCAGAGCTCCGTAGTTCAAAGAACTAATGGTGGGAGATGAAGATAAGTGTGATAATGGTATGGTCTGAACCAAAGGATTAGGTGTTTTGAACTCCAACGAGGGATAAAAATATGAACCTAAGAGTAAACTGGTATAAACCAACAAGTGAGGGCCTACTTCACGGTTTAAGACCCCAATTTGACCCTAAGATCCCTCATGTAACTCCATCATAAGCATTAGCATTGGGATCATATCTTGGCCTCCTCCTTACCCCTCTTTCATTGGGTTTGTCTTGGGAGAGATCACCAAGCACTCTGTGATTGTATCATACTTGTATTTTATCATTTCACTAACCAAAATATCAAAAATATGTGTTTGCATTTGTTTAACTCTTTTGTAGGAAGGGCATGATTCCATTGATTCATCAAGTTCACATCTAGGGTTTAAGACCCTCATGAACAAAGAGCACAACCAAAAATTGATTCAAGAATAGTTATGAACATCATATATGAGTCCTAATGTTCCCTACATATTATATTGGTCAAGTTTTCTTCAAGAGTTTGAGGGTGATTTTCCTTGGAAACCCTAGTTTGACTGGGTATCTTGAGTAACTTCTCCAACAAGCTATCTCACCAATTGATCAAATTTCTCAAGGGACACTTCAAAACTCATAATCTTATGCATATATGATCTACCATGAGCCAAGAAAGTCAAGAAGATTGGAAGTTAGCAAGTTGGTTGATGGTGGTTGAAAATGATTCCAAGAAAATGATTCCTAGACCTTATCTCCTACAAATTTCACCATATGAAAATGATTCCAAGAGAAACGTTACTCTAAATGACATTCCAAACAACTTTCATGTTGAGACCTAGAGCTAGTTTTTCTTGGAAAATCATTTTCTATGTTGAAACATTATAGGTCATTTTGTTTAAACCCTAATTTGAAAGTCAACTTCCCAAGGCCATAACTTGTTCAATTTTTATGAGATGAAATATTTCCAAGTTGCACAATCAAATTCAGTTTGTCTACTTTAACTTCAATGTTTGGAGTGGGAGCTAATTCAACTTTTTTGAGCATGTGATATGAGGTTACATTATAGGTCACGTTTGACCTATACCATTGACCAAGTGATTTTTCCAAACTTCAAAAATGAATAACTCTATCATTTCAATACAAATGACATGAAATTAATGACAATTTTTAAGGTCTTTGAAAGAGCTACAACTTTGATGAAGAAACTTTTCTCATTTGAAGCTCATATAAAAAGTTAAGCAAGGTGGAACATCGAGACATATGGCTTGACACTTAGAAAATTTTTGATAAGACAAAAATTTCCAAACTTCCACGTCAAATTTCTTCATGTCACAAGCTCCAAATGAAATAGTGTTGAACATTAAAGTTGTTCCTCTTAATCTCACCTTTCCAAAGAGCTCAAATTCATTCATTTTGGACAAGGAATGCATAGGCTACGCATGGCATGAACATGGTGTCATCACTTGGCAAAGATCAAACTTCAAATCAAAATGTACACTTGCCTTGCAATCCAAGCTAAATTTAGACTATCTAACATTCATTTGTGGGTAAATGTCAGTTCAAGTGTGATGCCATGACATGTTGAATCTTTTGGTGAGCCAAACACTACTATAGATTCTGACTTGTAGAGTTTGGTAGCGCTATCTACTTGGAACTTACTACCAAGCTTGTATTATGGGAACTGTCATGGTGCATTGGTGATGGCCAAAGGTTAATGTAAATAGGCTTGGTGTTTGGCCCTGTCTGCAGGTACTTCAACAGGATATTGACAAAATATGGCCACATGCTCATTGGGCTCAAGATTGGTTTTAGAGTATAAGCATTGCCATGTCCTATGTAGGTGTGAATCTTTGGCTTATTGTGCAACATGATTAGCATTGCCATGGCTCAAGTGAGATGTGATCACATGACTTGCATTTGTTTGTTGACTGCTCTTGCTACAGGTTAGAAATTTATTCAACTGCGAGTAAGCAGGTGTGTGGCTTTTGCAAAGTCTTAAGACTGAGTCTACATTCTAGGTGCAGGACTATGATGCATGCTCATGATGCATTTTCTCCTAGATAAGGTATGGTTGGATGTTATTTGGAAGCCATTTGTATGCTAAGTGTTTGCTGCATGATATGCCCTTGACCTGTCCAGGTTTGAGGGTTGCAGACATGGTAGCTTGTTCATGCAGGGTATTTGATTATGCTTGGTATGTACTGATTCAAATGGTTTAGTGTAGGTTGCTTTTTAGGACTTGCTTAGTTGTTTTGGCTTGTGGTTTAGTTCCTTAATGCAGAATGTAATATGGTCATGGTAGGTATGGTAGGAGTTTGTATGCAGCAACTTGCGTCATTGTGGTCTTGTAGTTGGTAGGTTGGCTTCATGTTGCATTGATATTTTTGTGTTCTGCCATGGCTTTTGATGTAGCAGGAAGCACTTTGTGAACTGGCTTGAGCTTGCATTGTAGTAGATGATTTACATATTTGTTGATAACCATTGTTGTTATGTTTTGTAGCAGGTCTGGATTGGTTGCAAGGTTGTAGGCTCCATTGACTGTGTATGCTTCTGTGGTTGGTTTTAATGCGGGTTTCAGGAATTTAGTATGTTGTTATTATGGTCATATGATGGAAGGGCTTGTATCATGAATTGGATAAGTAGTTTTGTACTAATGCAAATGGTGAGAAAACCACTGCAAACATTGTCCAATGAAGGTTAATGAATGGGAATATCAATGCATTTCCATGTTATTGGTCTTGAAATGAAGTCAGTTTGTTGCAGGTTCAATTTATCATTGTTGGAACTGCAGCAGGCTAGCTACGAGTGTTGCTTTTATGATGATTGGCCATTGTTTATTTGGACTGATATGTATCTCATGAACTTGCTATGGTAAGATTTGGTTTGGTCCATTTTTCCTGTTTTTCCTATTTGTACCAATGTGTGTATTGCTAGCTTCCAAACTGGTTTTGCCTCATATATTTGCTATAACCTTGCCTTGTGAATGCAAGACTGCTCATGTAACGCACATGGTTTTGCACATGGACCAAATTGCATGAAAATGAAGAAATAAGACAAAAGCATATCCAACTTACCTTTTAGATGATGAATCAAGGCCAAGTGAGTTAGGTTAGATTTTAGGTGGTCAAAAAAAGGATGAGTTGACTTTGGTCAAAGTTGACCAAAAAGTCAATTGTTGACCAAAGTCAACACTTGGTCAAAGTTGTTAAAATTTACATTTTTTCATGTAATGATCAATATGGTGGATCATAATGAATTATGATGGATTTAATTTGATTTGAAATTAGTTTGAAATGGATTGAAATGGGTTTTCAAATTGGTTTTGTTTTTGCATATGGATGCTTGATTTTGAGATGTAATGAACATAACTTGACTTGTAAATGGGATGAATATATTAACATGGTTGATGAACAAGGCTAAGGCTTGAATGACACACCATCCATGAATCAGTAGACATAACCTCCAATTGGATTGTGGTAATAGGTTTTAGTTGTTTGGACAGACAAAGCCATGAATGTTCCAACAATCCGTGTATAAATATAACAAGGCAATGAGCCTAAGATGGATTAGATTCAAGACCAATGACCAGATGAAAACAAACCAACATGGACCAAGTACTTAAAGTGGTCAAGTGGAAAGACAAGGATGGATCCAAGCATGGAAGTTATGGGACCAAAGGCTTGGGCCAAGACAAAAGGTTGTGGGGGACAAGGATCAAGGTGGTACCAATCAATCAATGAGTGAAAGGTAAATTGAGTTAGGGTTTTGGATGTCCCCAAATGGAAAGTCAAGCCACAAAGTCCATTAATACTATTCCCCTCTTGATTAGGGTTTCCATGAGGCCTACCCCTCAAGCCAATCCTTTGAACCAAACCATATGCTCCAACAACAAGTCTTCCAATGTATGAGCCTTCATTAGGGTTTTGATGGCTAAGACAAGGCCTATTGAAACTCCAAAGGAACCCATTATCATACCTTCAAGAGCTAAGGTTTTGAAGACCCCTGAGGATTGCTTAGGTAGCCCCTTGTTGAATCCATACCTCTATCATCAAGAAATCAGGGTTTCACATCCCTTATGCTTTGATGAAAGTCCAAATCACACATTTCAAGTTATTATACATGCAAACCCTAGCTCCACCATCCAAGGATTTTAAATCTATGGTGAACCCCTAATGGAATGAATGATGCTTATGCATGAGTTATCAATTTATGCAACTGATCCCCAAGTCAAGTGGTTGGGTGGAAATATGAAGAAATGGGGGGGGGGGGGGCAAATTTTGGGGTATAACAGGAAGGCCCTGAGTATTACCCTTGATTCGGAGACTGGACTCATTCAAATCCTTCTTCATGTGCAACGCTTGTGCTATCTTGGTGGAACATTGGAAGTTATCTTCAATCATGTAAGGCGCTTGGTTCTTGACCGACAACTGGAGCAAGTGAGCAAACTCTTCCAGCGTGGGAGCTAGAAGAAAGTCCTGGAATGTGAAACAGTGTAATGTAGGGTCATAGAACTATGCAAACGTGAATATCAATCTTACGTCCTCTCTATCAGTTAGGACTCTCAACAACTTACCATAAGCTTTCTTGAAGGCTACTCTGTAATCTTCAACCAGAAATTCATTGAGCTTCCTCAATTCATTAAACTTGGAGTCTCTTAACTTGTACTGATATGTGTTTCTTCTGTCTGTCTTTTCCATAACTTAACTGACAATAGCAACTGACAACTTGTAAGACCCCAATTTTGACCCTAAGATCCCCCATGGCATCATAACATCGCATTTGCATAGCCTCAAGGATCTTTAGCATCTTGGTTCCCTTTGCCTTTGGATGGGACTCCTTGTGGTTGGTTTGAGATCACCAAGCATGCTTGAATTATACATCATTGTTTCTCTTACTTTTGTTTACTAACAAAAAGCACAAAAATGTGTCACTAACATCTTTTGTTTGAAGCTTGAGTATCATCCAAGACACTTTGTGGGTTCTATTTAGATGAGCAGTCAACACAAGGGAATGGCTTGAGATACTTCCAACAGGTTCAAATGGGGTCTATTCGTCAGTCAAAACGTTAATCTTGAAGGAGCAAAAGTTTGTTCATGAGCTGTCATGCTCGCTAGGCGAGCAGAATGGGTCGCCTAGCGAGTCCCAAGAAAAGCCACCAGAATCACCTACACTCAGAGGAATTTCTTGAACTGTCATGCTCGCTAGGCGAAGCCCACGTGTTTAAAAAAAACAAAAAACGAAAATAAATAATAAATAAATAAATAAATAAATGAATAAATAAATAAAATATAACAGAAAATTTTTGGACTTGGGCCTCTCTCATTTGAGCCCACAGGTCCACAAAAATCAGGTTATAAATTCAGAGTTTCAGTGAAACAAAAGGCAATTCTATTCCTATTACCCTGGCAGGGAAAAAGATAGTGAGAGAAGAGCTAACAGAGTTCATAGCAACATTGTAACACCTCAAAATTTGCCCTCCTCTTCTTGGGACTAGTTTGACACATTGGATTTCATTTTAGGACATTAGGCATTGCATTTTGCATATCATATGGAAATAAGCAGATCATCCTCCAAAGTCTTTTCAGAAGTTGGCAAGTTGCATGATTCAAGCCTGAGGGTTTCTATGAATGGATGATCAACCATCTGAGGGTTTGCACTGCAGTTAGGGTTTTCTAATCCTTCAAAGGTCTTGAGCATTATATTGTTTGCGAGGATATATTGCCATCATCATGGTTCTATCATCATCAAGGGTTTCAAAGTTCATCCTCAAGTTCCTTTGGATTAGGGTTTTGACCTCTGGTCAACCCTAATCAATGCATTCTTTCAACCAAGGTTTCTCAAGGAAATAAGGTGGTGGAGGTTCAAGCTGATCAGGGGATGTCAAGGTCATCTGAGGACCACAAAAAGTCAACTGTGCAAGAGCTGAGGGCTATGAGTTGGGGAGATGAATTTAAACACCTCATTCATGTTCAAAAGAGGTCCATTTGTCATTCTAAACACCTATCTTGAAGATTTTGAAGTCATGGCAAAAGTTTCCAAAAATGGAAAGTGACCTGTAATTGAAAGTTTTCAAAAATGGCAAGTTTTTGGTTCACATTCAACTTGACTTTTCAACATCAAAGAAGTTTCAAATGGATTTTTGGTGAACATGAAAGTTGAGGATCTTTCTCTCCCCTTTTCAAAAAGTCCTATTCCATGATCATCTGATAATTGGTTGAGAAGTTATAGCCAAATGATCACAAAGTGTACATGGAAGTTCAACATGGCATAACTTTTCCTTCAAAACTCCAATTTGGTCCACTCTTTTTGCAAAATGTGTTGGTGTAAGCCCTAGAGGCCAATACATTTTGGTACTTGTATCGAATAATAAAAGGCATTCTCTTTATTATGGTTGATTAATAAAGTCCCTGGAATAGATAGTCCGTTTAATGTATTAAGTGTGACTTAATCATGAGAACACATTAAACATAAGGACACTATTCCTAAAGTATCCGTAGTCGAGCTTTAGTGTGAAGTGGGATAACATTAAAGCATTAAGACTATTATGTTTGTAGACTGATGATCACATCTCATGGATCATGGATAAAGAGTTATCAAGTCTTAAACATAGGCATGAATATTAGGAGTAATATTTATACCGGATTGACCCGCTATGAGAATACTATATAGAAAGTTATGCAAGGTGTCATAAGTTATTCTCATGGTGATAATAGTGTATTCCACTCTTCGACCTGAAACCACTATGGATCCTAGGTGTAGAGTCGAGTGCTTTATTGCTGATCCAACGTTGTCCGTAACTGGATAACCATAAAGACAGTTGATGGGTACTCCACAAAGCATGCTGAGGGACATGAGTGACCTAGATGGAATTTGCCCATCCTGCATAACAGGATAAATGTCTATGGGCCCAATATTGAACTGGACAAGGATGACACGGTCTATGCCTTGTGTTCAATATAGACATAAGGGCAAAAGGGTAATTATACACATAAGTATTATCACAGAAGGAATTGTCAGATCACATGACATTTTCGTGTCTTGGGTAGCAGTGATGTGTTGCTAGATACCGCTCACTGTTTATTATGTTAAATGCGTGATTTAATATAATTGCCAACGCCGCGAAAACCTACAGGGTCACACACAAAGGACGGATTGATGAGAGATAGAGTAACTAAGGAATACCGTAAGGTACGGTGCCCTTAAGTGAGTTATAGAGCATCGTAAGGTACGATGTACTTGAGTAGAATACGAAATATGGTAAGGTACCATGAGCTTAAGTGATTTTGGGCATATTATAAGATATGGGCCAAAATACACTTAAGTGGGCTTTTAGCTTGAAGCCCACACAAGTGGTTCTATAAATAGAACCCTTGTGCAGAAGCAAAAATTTGCGGTTGCATTCTTTTTCGTTTTCACTCTCTCTCTCTCTCTCACTCAAAGCCTTCATTCATACCAGCTAGCACTGAGATTGAAGGAACCCGTTCGTGTGGACTGAGTAGAGACGTTGTCATCGTTCAACGTTCGTGATCGCTTCGTGGATCTGCATCAAAGGTTTTGATCGTCACAAGAGATCTACACCAAAGGTTTCGATCATCACAAGAGGTAAATATTCTATCACTGATCATGACCATTCGTAAGGATCTCTAAAGGAGAAAATTTTAATTTCCGCTGCGCTTTGGATCGCAATTCTCCTTTAGTGGTATCAGAGCCACTTACGAAACCATGAATCAGATAGGTGTTTAATTTCTGTATTAATATGATTAAAAGACAGAATGAATCAATTAATTAAACGGATAATTAAATTTGGCATCATGAGTGTACGAGTTGGATGATTGATGTTGACTATGCTTCGGAATCCGACATTAGTATGGTGAAGCAGCGATACATCGATCGTCCATAGGTTACGCAATTGAGACCGATCAACTTATATATGATATAAGTAATCCTAATGCAAAGTACGGTATATGTGATATACTGTTTCTATTTCATTCATTCGAACACTAAATGATTGTTTTCCTTTGAGCGATCAATGGTCATTTGCTTCGGAATCCGACATTAGTATGGTGAAGCAATGACCTGTTGATCAATCATACTGAATCAACAATCGAGGTGTGTTTGACGGTCTGAAATTGGCGCATTAGGGTTGGTGACGGCGCAAGGGTTGTGCCGTCAAAGAGTTGTGAATTTAGGGCTTTTGGAACACGTCTGTTGACTGTTTCAAAGTTTGTTATTTTGGCTGCGTGAAGCTCGTGTGACGAGCGTGTTGACTGTTTCAAAGTCTGTTATTTTGGCCGCGTGAAGCTCGTGTGACGAGCGTAACAAGCGTAACAAACTGGACTTGTGACGGTCGTCACACTCACAGAATTCTAGGCGTTTTGTTTTTGACCTGTGACGGTCGTAACGTGTCCTGTAACGCTCGTCACACTCACATTGCCTGTGACGGTCGTCACATGCCTGTGACGGTCGTCACACTCCCAGAGTCAAAATTTTGGGGTTCCTGTTTTGTGACTACGCAAGGGTTGTGTTCATGCAAAACAATGTCCTTTGACCCCGCAAGGGCGCTGCCCCTTGACCCCGTCCGCTGATCGGTCAGCGGAACCACCGTCCGCTGACCGGGCAGCGGAACCCCCGGCAGACTCTGCGTAGTGTGATCGGTCGCCGAAATTTAATTTGGTTTTAATTAATTAAAGGAATTAAAATTTAATAATAACAATGTGTTTATTATTATTGCCTTGTGGTGATCAGTTATGGCCTTAGTTGTCCTTTATTTTGTTTTGGGTTTTTAAATACGACCTGCGTGTCGTGCCTCTCCTTTTGATCTCTTAATGTAACTTCTTTTCTCATCTCAAACCCTCGTATGTAAAACGAGTTTCTTCTGGAATGTAATACTGTGAAGAAAGAGAAGAAGACAATGTTATGAAGAAAGAGAAGAATTCAAGATCAAAGGAGGACAACCTTGAAGATCTTGCTTGGAGAAGCTTAGAGAAGAATTCAATACTAAAGGAGGACAACCTTGAAGATCTTGCTTGGAGAAGCTTAGTTCGTTATTAGGTTAGCTTAGGTTCTCTCATTGGCTTGGGAGAACAATTGCGCTAGGGGCCATAACTGTTTCATTGTGTATGTATGTTGATGCATGTGAATGTATGTTGATGCATGTGAGAGACGATTTATATGATAAATAAGCCGGTGAGATCATAACAATTGCAATTCCCTCAAACTAAAATATTAAGTTTATGCTTTCCAAGTTTTAACACTCATCAAGACTAGTAATGGATAATGTAGGTTTCGCCTACGCGAGGTGCATGATCTATATATTAGTAAGGTGCGATGGGATAATTGTAATATCCAACTGTTAAAACAATGGGTCAAACTTAACTAAACAAATTATAATAAGATTATATATATGTTTAGAAGCAAGAGTTGGGAATGATCCATATGATGGATTGGAATAAGGAGTTATTCACCCAACTGAAATTTTCGAGAGTTGTATGAGATACAATTGGAAGGAGTTCCTACCTAAATAACCTAGTTTTGTGTAATCCGCCTACGCGGACTTAGAACGAAGTGAAATATGGATCTCGACCCACTAGAAAATCTTCCAACGGGATTTTCCGAATCAAATGATGAGGGTCATTTGTTTTGAGTAAAATAGTGGGAGCATATTTGATTAAAGGCCTAATTAAATATGTCAATGATACTTATATTTTCTTAATCCTTATGTAGATAACCATGACAGCAAACACCTCTAACAACATCTTGCGATCAATCCTTGACAAGGAAAAATTGTCTGGGACAAATTTCCTGGATTGGCACCGAAACCTGAGGATTGTCCTCAAGCATGATTAAAAGCTGTATGTATTGGAGACACCTGTTCCTGAAGAGGAACCTCCTAGTTCTGCACCTAAGGCAGAAAGAGATGCTTATAAGAAGCATGTCGATGATGCCAATGAAACTGCTTGTCTCATGCTGGCTACCATGAACTCAGAATTGCAAAAGCAACATGAGAACATGTCAGCGTTCGATATGATCGAACACCTGAAGCTGCTCTATCAAGAGCAAGCAAGGCATGAGAGGTTTGAAGTTTCAAAAGCCCTTTTCCAAAGCAAGTTAGCTGAGGGAGCCCCTGTAGGTCCCCATGTACTCAAGATGATTGGGTATGTGGAAAACCTTGAGAGATTGGGTTTTCCCCTCGAAAAGGAACTTGCGACTGATTTGATCTTGCAATCGTTGCCAGATAGTTTCAGTCAATTTGTCCTAAATTTCAATATGATTGATATGGACAAATCTCTTCCTGAACTGCTCGCCATGTTAAGAACTGCCGAGCAGAATCTGAAGTCAAAAGGGAAGTCCATTCTGATGATCGAAAATGGAAAGAGACAGAACAAAAGGCCCACTAAGCAGGGTGATAAAGGGAAAGGCAAGGAAGTTGCCAAACCCAGACCCACTGTTGCTGCTTTGAAGCCTAATGGAGGCATAGCAAAAGAAGGCACCTGCTTCCATTGCGGTAAGACCGGACACTGGAAGAGAAACTGCCCAAAGTACCTGGAAGATAAGAAGAATGGAGTAGAGACTTCAACTTCAGGTATTTTTGTTATTAATTCATCTACTTCTGCATCATGGGTATTAGATACTGGATGCGGTTCTCACACTTGTACAAATGTGCAGGGGCTGAAAGGGAGTAGAGATTTGGCAAAAGGTGAAGTTGACCTACGAGTTGGCAATGGAGCAAAGGTTGCTACTTTAGCCGTAGGATCTTATTAACTTTACCTAGTGGTTTTATAATTCAGTTAGAGAACTGTTATTATGTATCTGCAATTAGCAG
The DNA here is from genome assembly GCF_024323335.1 of Lathyrus oleraceus. NCBI lineage: Eukaryota > Viridiplantae > Streptophyta > Magnoliopsida > Fabales > Fabaceae > Lathyrus > Lathyrus oleraceus. The sequence goes on along the minus strand of NC_066580.1, from coordinate 229,354,506 downwards.
GAATATTATTTCCATTTCTTGTTTGGACAAGTTTGGTTTTTCATTTATAATAAAGAATAATTGTTGCTCAATTTATTTGAATGATATATTCTATGCTACTGCACAAGTGAGCAATGGACTATATGTCCTTGATCTCGTAATGCCAACTTATAACATTAATACTAAAAGGATGAAACCTAATGAGTTAAATCCATGATGAGTCACGTTGATCTTCCAAACTTCATTTGCGGACATGCACTATTGACAACAGCTTACACACTTAACCATGTTCCATCCAAAAGGTTAATAAGACACCATATGAGATATGGAGTGGTAAGAAACCACATATGTCTTACATAAAGATTTGGGGTTGCGAGGTTTATGTGAAACGACAAATTTCAACTAAGCTTGAGCCCAAATCTGACAAATGCTTATTTGTGGGGTATCCTAAAGAAACAAGAGGGTATTACTTCTACAATCCTTCTGAGGGCAAAGTGTTTGTCGCTCGAACTGGAGTTTTCCTAGAAAAGGATTTTACTTCCAAAGGAACCAGTGGGAGGAAAGTAGAGCTTGAAGAAATTCAAGAATCACAAAGCATCGACACACCTATGGAGGAATTGGAGCAGGAAACACAAGTAGTTGTGTAAGAGCAACCTGCTCAAGTAGAACAAGACCAACGTAGGTCAGGCAGGATACGTCACCTACCTGAGATATATGGATCAAGGTGATGTATTACTCATGGATCAAGATGAGCTTGTGACCTACTCATGGAATCTTCGTTTTGATGAAACAGTAAAACAATATGGATTAATCAAGAACGAAGATGAGCCTTGTGTCTACAAGAAGGTTAGTGGGAGCATGATCGTATTCCTGGTATTATATGTAGATGACATATTACTCATTGGAAACGATATCCCTGCCCTGCAACAAGTAAAGTCTTGGTTGGGGAAATGCTTTTCTATGAAGGACCTAGGTGAAGCAGCCTATATATTAGGAATTAGAATCTATAGAGATAGATCATAAAATGCTTGGCCTAAGTCAGAGTACATGGACAAGGTGCTCAGACGCTTTAATATGAATGATTCCAATGGTTATGTGTTTTGCTGAAATGGTGGCGCTGTGAGCTTGAAAAGTTCAAAGCAAGATACAGTTGCTGATTCTACAACCGAGGCCGAGTATATTGCTGCCTCAAATGCAGAAAAGGGAGTTGTTTGGATCAAAAAGTTCATTAGTGAACTTGGCATAGTCCCTAGCATTGTGGATCCCATTGGTCTCTATTATGATAACAATGGTGCTATCGCACAAGCTAAGGAGCCTAGATCTCACCGACGATCCAAACACATACTTAGATGTTGTGTGAGAATATGTAGAGTACCTACACTTGACAATATAGCTGACCCACTGACAAAGCCTCTTGCGCAGCAGAAGCATGATGGCCATACTAGATCAATGGGCATAAGGGGTATACCTGATTGGCTCTAGTGCTAGTGGGAGATTGTTGGTGTAAGCCCTAGAGGCCAATACATTTTGGTACTTGTATCGAATAATAAAAGGCATTCTCTTTATTATGGTTGATTAATAAAGTCCCTGGAATAGATAGTCCGTTTAATGTATTAAGTGTGACTTAATCATGAGAACACATTAAACATAAGGACACTATTCCTAAAGTATCCGTAGTCGAGCTTTAGTGTGAAGTGGGATAACATTAAAGCATTAAGACTATTATGTTTGTAGACTGATGATCACATCTCATGGATCATGGATAAAGAGTTATCAAGTCTTAAACATAGGCATGAATATTATGAGTAATATTTATACCGGATTGACCCGCTATGAGGATACTATATAGAAAGTTATGCAAGGTGTCATAAGTTATTCTCATGGTGATAATAGTGTATTCCACTCTTCGACCTGAAACCACTATGGATCCTAGGTGTAGAGTCGAGTGCTTTATTGCTGATCCAACGTTGTCCGTAACTGGATAACCATAAAGACAGTTGATGGGTACTCCACAAAGCATGCTGAGGGACATGAGTGACCTAGATGGAATTTACCCATCCTGCATAACAGGATAAATGTCTATGGGCCCAATATTGAACTGGACAAGGATGACACGGTCTATGCCTTGTGTTCAATATAGACATAAGTGCAAAAGGGTAATTATACACATAAGTATTATCACAGAAAGAGTTGTCAGATCACATGACATTTTCGTGTCTTGGGTAGCAGTGATGTGTTGCTAGATACCGCTCACTGTTTATTATGTTAAATGCGTGATTTAATATAATTGCCAACGCCGCGAAAACCTACAAGGTCACACACAAAGGACGGATTGATGAGAGATAGAGTAACTAAGGAATACCGTAAGGTACGGTGCCCTTAAGTGAGTTATAGAGCATCGTAAGGTACGATGTACTTGAGTAGAATACGAAATATGGTAAGGTACCATGAGCTTAAGTGATTTTGGGCATATTATAAGATATGGGCCAAAATACACTTAAGTGGGCTTTTAGCTTGAAGCCCACACAAGTGGTTCTATAAATAGAACCCTTGTGCAGAAGCAAAAATTTGCGGTTGCACTCTTTTTCGTTTTCACTCTCTCTCTCTCTCTCTCTCTCACTCAAAGCCTTCATTCATACCAGCTAGCACTGAGATTGAAGGAACCCGTTCGTGTGGACTGAGTAGAGACGTTGTCATCGTTCAACGTTCGTGATCGCTTCGTGGATTTGCATCAAAGGTTTTGATCGTCACAAGAGATCTACACCAAAGGTTTCGATCATCACAAGAGGTAAATATTCTATCACTGATCATGACCATTCGTAAGGATCTCTAAAGGAGAAAATTTTAATTTCCGCTGCGCTCTGGGTCGCAATTCTCCTTCAAAATGCTTGTCTTGACCAATACTTTCCAAATCAACCATTGCCTTGCATGGAAAAAGCTCATGTGATAACTTGTTCATTCATGTACATTTTGGAGGGAAATTCAAGAATTTAAATTTGGTTGATGCTACAAACAAAATACCACTTCCATTGTGTTTATTAGATGATTTTAAGTGGATTTGCACCTCAACATGGCATTGTTCACGTATGCATTGGCCATGCTAGGTGTATTTGGCAATTTTGCATTACACCTCATATTTCCCTAATCATGTTTAGCCTTTGCAAATTGTGATTAACAGCATCATTACCAAGCCATATAAAAGCCTAATCATAACAAAATTTGCTCATAACAACAATTCTAGATCTCAAATTTTCATTTTCCCTCCAATTTTCTCTCTCTTTGATTTTCATTTTTCTTCACACAAGCCTTCAATCTCTTGGCATATTCATGATCCTTGTGCAATTCTGAGCAAGATCCAAGCATTATTCGTGACAATTGAGCAAGATTTGGAGTTATTCAAGTGCATTTACATATCAATGGAAGTTTCAAATTAAGCTAGATCCAGTGGATTTCAAGTGCTTCTTTATACACAAAGCTTCAAGATACAAGTAGAGGAGAAGATCTGGAGAATTTGAGCACCTGAGGACACTGTTTCATCACACTGCACATCAAGTAAGTGGAATTTTGATCTTCACTATTGGCTGTTTCATGTACATAAACCTGTAGAGCGTGTTGTGCTGATGATTCTGATGTAATTAGATCTTGAAATGGTTAAGAATTGAGATAGATATGCTGATTTAAAGTTTGGTTGTTCATAATGTTTTCCTTCGGTCTGCTCAATTCATGGAGTTTTAGGCTTAGTGAGTATGAGATTCGTGATCCTCGTAGAAAGACCTTTCCAATAATGTATGATATGCTTAAATTTGGAAAAAAATCATGAAGGTCGCCGGAGATGCAACCGGAGAAGACGATCGGAATCACTATTTCGGCCGTCTGGTTCGTCTCCCTAGGGTTTGCCATTAGCGCGCGTTAACCTTCCAAACCTCTGTTCGAACCTTCGCTTGGAATTTTTCTTTTATTTCAATTGAGCGCGCTTGTAACCTGGCATACCTCTGTTCGATACCTAGCGCTTGCTTTCTGATTTTAATTGTTTGCATATTCTCATCAACCTTGCGCACGCGTGTTCGAGACTTGGCGCACGCTGCTTCTGAATTTAATTGTTGATTTCCTCATTAACCTGCAATGCCTGTGTCGATTCTTGGTTATGCACATTCCAATTTTCATTCACATTTTGTTTTTTTCATATGATTTTCATATTATTTCATTTTGTTCATCAACTTCTAAAAATCACAAAAAATAGTATACATGTCCAAATTGATCCAAACTTTTTTTCACATTCTTGTTTTGATGTCTATTATTTTGTGATGTTAATTTCCTGATTTTTGTGTTGCTGGATTTTCAATTGTGCTTGATTGTTTGAGCATGATGCCAATTTGCTATGTTGTGCTATTTGTTTTATGAAATGCTCATGGTTTATCCAATTGCCTTGAAATTTGACATGCCTGATCATAACATGTGACATGATTTTTTGGATTTTGTTTGGCATTTTTATCATTTGATACCACTGTTTTGGACACATAGACATGTGGTGTGACATTTGGTGTAACATTTTGTGCCTTGTACTCGTGCATTTTCATTCATACACCAATTGACCTCTTCTGGATTTAATTTTTGGTATGATGCTTGTTCATAACATGTTAAACTCACATAAAAAAATTCATGATCATTGGATACATTTCTGTTTTAATGTGAATTTTCTATTCTTGATGTCCAATTTTGATCACATTGCTTGCCTTTGCCTTATCTTGATTATTTAATGGCTTTGCCTTATGAATTGGCTTTGGTCCTTTTGAGGACTCTTTCTTGTTTGATTGAATGTGCTGCATGTGAAATATTGACTTCTGTTTTGACTATTTGACTTTCCTTTGACCCTAGTCTTTGTACTAGTGGTTTGTACTTACCAATTGTGTTTTATGTTTCAGGCTTGAGCATTTAACACTAATGGTTGATGTGATCTCATTACATGAGATGCCATTTGCTTTGATCACAAACTCTTGTTGTGTTGTAGGTCCATTGATGTGATGAACTCACTTGAGTGCTTGCATTTGTGACTTGCATTGTGTAGATATTGGAAAGTCCTACTGTTGTTTGTTGGTTTTCTGAATACAATACTAATTGTTTGGCTTTTTGTACAGGTACATTAGTCGCTTTTAGCTCTTGCTTGAGCTTTGCTTTGGAGTGTGGTTGATACACCACTGAGGTAGTTTAGCCTTCTCACTCCATGTAGTCTGGAAGCCCTGTCACTTTTTTGGCAGGCGTTTGACTGAAGTCCTCCTTTAGAGGCAATGATTGTGTTTGTTTATATTTGTGCCAAAGACCTCCTTGTTGAGGCATGTTACTTGTTAAGTCCTCCTAAGTGAAGAGGCAATTGACAGATATAAGGGATTAGCAATCAATCCCCTGTTATTCTGTGAGTCGTTCATTATGCTCGCACTACATGCTGATGCTCTTGAACAATGTACCCAAGATCTCTGTATAGAGTCAGTCAAGTGGAAAAGGGTCCCTCATTCTGGATCCCCACGCTTTATTTGATTTGAGCTCACCCTGGCCAGAGTTAAGAGCATGAGTTCTAATCCTCATTACCACATTTCATCAGCTTCACCCTAACTCTCAATGTTAGTGGTTAAGAGCTTCAGCATACCCATACAGTTTTGGCTTGTTTGTCGAGGTTGATATGACCCCTCTTGACTAAAGCCCAACCATTTGTCTGAGCCTCTTGTTTGTATATAGAGTGTGATGATTGTTGGTATGTTTATCTGCTTTCCACTTCTCATCTGCTTTTTCTGTAGGAGTCGTATGATCAATTTTCGAGGAAGTTGAACGTATGTAGAGATAGACTTGAGTTGACTCGCTTCCTGTGTGAGTCAAACTCTTGTTAGAGACCTCAACCTAGGTTTGTTGTTTGCATGACAACTATTAGACTCGAGTCAGTCTCCCTTTTAGTTTGTTATTTCCCTGGTCTCTGGTTAGGAGAGAGTTTCTCCCCTGTTAAGGGGAACTACGTCGCCCTGATTCTCATACCAGATGAGATACGTAGGCAGGAGATCGAGCGAGATCTCTCCGGGCACCCTTTTTCTTTTTCAACCTTTTGTTTTTTTGAGTGTGTTCAACCTCTTTGTTTCTTTTGACGTTTCAGCGTCTCTTTGTGTTTGTGTGACAACTATTAGGCTCGAGTTCCAGACTCCCTAGTAGTTTGTCAGTCTGATAACCTTTTTCTTTGGTGTTCGCTGGTTAGCGTGTGCTATTGTTTGGAGTCGGATGTAAGTCCATGTATTGGCATTCTGTTTCCTTTTGTTTGTTGTTTTGAGGAGTTAGATATAAGTCCATCTATTGGCATTATGTTTCCTGTTTGCTTGCTTGGAGTCGGATATAAGTCCATCTATTGGCATTCTGTTTCCTGTTTGTTTGAGGAGTTAGATATAAGTCCATCTATTAGCATTCTGTTTCCTGTTTGTTTGAGGAGTTAGATATAAGTCCATCTATTGGCATTCTGTTTCCTTATTGAGTTTTTCTTTTGACGTCTCAGCATCTCTGTTTTGGTGTTTTGTTTCGGCCTGCGTTAGCCGAACTACGAGTGTTCTGATTCTTCTCTGGATAGAGAAGATACGTAGGCATAGGATGCGATGTCCTAGCGAGCATGTTCCCTTTTTCCCTGAACTACGTTGACTCTGATGTTTGTTTCTGACAAACTATGTAGGCCCAGGATGTGACATCCTGCCGAGTCCCCTTCCTCCATCTTTTTTCGCCTGTTTTATTATTCCAGTGTGTGCTTTTTCTTTGAGCAGTTTATCAGCAACCTTTTTCTATTCTTTTGAGCGTGGATCCCGTCAAGTACGACGGACGTGAGGGGTGCTAATACCTTCCCCTTGCGTAACCGACTCCCGTACCTTGTAATCTCTGGTCGTAAGACCGTTCCTTTCCCTTTCCTTAGGTTAGTCTTGCGCTTCCTTTCCTTCATAGGATGAATAGCGTCGGTGGCGGCTCTGTAAACATTGTTTTTTTTCCGCCGGTTGTTTTTCGTGTTGCGACAAACCTCTAGAGACTGAAGGGAACTCATCGGCAAAGAACCAATTCTCTCTCATATAAACCCTAAGAGTGCTTTGCAAACCCAACCGGGCAATTCAATGTCATTCGATCTCTCCAGTCAGGTTTGCCATATTCCCATTACTTTATGCTTTTAATTTGAATGCTTTAAATGTATGAGGTATTATGGGTGAATTTGATACCCTTTTGATGCATGTGTTTGACAAGAGGTTTAGGCCTCCTACCCTTGGTTGCTTTTTGTGAGCTTTTTGTGAATTTTAATGGCATGATTCATGTGGTTACATTTTGATTTGGGGGCAACTCTTGATTACCCTATCATGTTTGCTCTAACCTGTTTTGTGTTTGTTATGGCATTATTTTCTCCTAATTCCGTCATATTACTCTAACCTGTTTGTTGAGTTTTTGTGAGGGCTCACATACTCTTGCAGGGATAGCTTGCTTGGTGTTCCACTTTATTTGTGGGGTACCACCTGGAGGTCTATTCCGATTACCTGTACTGACTCGCTTTCTTTGATGGTGTTTAGCTTGGAAGAGTCTTCGGGTTTCTTATTTATCTAATTGATGTTACTTCGGATCTTTATCCGTACGGTAGATCTCTCGATCCCTTTACTTTTCCCGCATGTTACCGATTTCTTAGGTTTCGTATAGCCTCTCGTGGCATGTCAGTTAAGGTAGCGCAGTTCCTTCATCTAGGACTGCCTTTTTGCATGAGCATCCCTAAACACCCCAAACTCATTGATTTTTCTTCTCCTAAGAACACGTTATCTCCTTCTACTACAGGCGAGTAAGTCTCCAAAGGTCGAGCATCCGGTAGATTGCGTAGTAACGTCGTTCACCCCAAAACACAACCCTTACCCCATAGGTGGTCGAACTACGTTTTGCTCTGATTTTCATCCCAGATGAGATACGTAGGCATAAGACATGATGTCTTAGCGAGCACACTCCTCTTTAACCCATAGGTAGCCGAGCTACGAAGACTCTGATTCTCAGATTCAGATGAGATACGTATGCAGTGGATGCGACGTCCGTGCGAGTCATTTTCTTTTGACCCTTCTTTTAGTAAGTAGTACATTAGATAAACATACACGCTTTTTTCATCCCTTCAATCATGTTTGCACAAATAAATTTTCAAAAAAAAAACAAAACCTTTGCAGCAAATGTGAAAAGGGCTCCCTAGGAGTACCTAAGATGCTTTGGGTGCCTAATACCTTCCCATTGCATAACCACCCCCCTTACCCAGATCTCTGACATTTTTACTAGTTTTTGATTCGATAAAACTTTTAGGTTTTTATTCGCTTTCATACCATTCCTTTGGATAAATAGAAGTGCGGTGGCGACTCGACTTGTATGATTTACCTTGGAGTTAATTAATATCTCTAATGGTAACGAATACCCCGCTACACAACTGTAGGTCCCTGAAAAATGCAAATGTAACAAGAAAAATTAACATTATGATGTAATGGTGTTATATGATGTAATGATGGCAAGATATCACATAATCAGAACTCTGGAATATTCTGAATAAACTCTATATTCTGTTTGTTGCAAGTTCAAAGGTCCGACGTGTACACAAGAAAGTGGGTATAAAGAGTCTTGGTTTCCTGCAGAAAAAACCCATATCCCTCTCACAGGTATGTACTATCCTTAAAGGGTGATCCTAAAAGGTCCCTAGAGTCAATGATGTTGGTGTAAGCCCTAGAGGCCAATGCTTTTGGTACTTGTATCGAATTATTTATTAATAATAAAAGGCTTTATTATGTTTATTTAATAAAGTCCCTAGAATAGCTAGTCCGTTTAATGTATCAAGTATGACTTAATCATGAGATCACATTAAACATAAGGACATTATTCTTAAAGTATCCGTAGTCGAGCTTTATTGTGAAGTGGGATAATATTAAAGCATTAAGACTATTATGTATATAGACTGATGATCACATCTCATGGGTCATGGATAAGGAGTTATCAAGTCTTAAACATAGGTATGAATATTAAGAGTAATATTTATACTAGATTGACCCGCTATGAGAATAATATATAGAAAGTTTTGCAAAGTGTCATAAGTTATTCTCATGGTGATAATGGTGTAGACTACCCTTCGACCTGAAACCACTATGGACCCTAGATGTAGAGTCGAGTGCTTTATTGCTGATCAAACGTTGTCCGTAACTGGATAACCATAAAGACAGTTAATGGGTACTCCACGAAGCATGCAGAGGGACATGAGTGACCTAGATGGAATCTGCCCATCCTGCGTAACAGGATAAATGTCTATGGGCCCAATATTGAACTGGACAAGAATGACACAGTCTATACCTTGTATTCAATATAGACATAAGGGAAAAAGGATAATTTTACACATAAGTATTATCACAGAAGGATTTGTCAGATCACATGACATTTTCGTGTCTTGGGTAGCAGTGATGTGTTTCTAGATACCGCTCACTATTTATTATGTTAAATACGTGATTTAATATAATTGCCAATGTCGTGAAAACCTATAGGGTCATACAAAAAGGACGGTTTGGTGAGAGATAGAGTAACTAAGGAACACCGTAAGGTACGGTGCACTTAAGTGAATTGTAGAACATCGTAAGGTACGGTGTACTTAAGTAGAATATGAAATATGGTAAGGTACCACGTGCTTAAGTGATTTTGGGCATATTATAAGATATGGGCCAAATACACTTAAGTGGGCTTTTTACCTTGAAGCCCACACAAGTGGTTCTATAAATAGAACCCTTGTGCAGAAGCATTTGCTGCGGTTGCATTTTTCGTTTTCTTTCTCTCTCTCTCTCTCTCTCTCACTCAAAGCCTTCATTCATAACAGCTAGCACTGAGATTGAAGGAATCTATTCGTGTGGACTGAGTAGAGACGTTGTCATCGTTCAACGTTCGTGATCGCTCTGTAGATTTGCATCAAAGGTTTCAATCGTCACAAGAGATCTACATCAAAGGTTTCAACCGTCACAAGAGGTAACCTTTCTATCACTGATCATGCCCATTCGTAAGGATCACTAAAGGAGAAATTTTTAATTTCCGCTGCATTTTGGATCGCCCTTCTCCTTCATCCCATTTGAGATACCATTGTCTTAGACGAATGACTCGTCAAACAATGATGCTTCCAAAAGGATCTACTCTAGGTGTGACGTATCGTGTCAACCATAATCACGGAATAACTCTGCAGAGGTCAAACACGACTCTAGTCACATTACTATCCTGTGTTTGTACTCAAAATCGGGTATAGAGCTTCTCTCTCTCATGTGTCGTCAACCCAACCCAACAACATCATATACAGATATCCCGAATGTGAGAATATAATAATAAGATAAATGGCGAATAATGTAAAGCGAATAAGACATAAAGATAACCACCTAAAACTAGCGAGGGAAAACCAAAACTAGGCTCGACTCCTTTTAGCGACTATGAAGTACTCTAAGCAACAAAGTATTCCCAACATAGTCGCCAGCTGAAGCTAGCGGAAAGATACCCGAATGCATCGCACACTCGAACATACAACAGACTCACCATCGAACTTTATTTATTCTCGAAGGAAAGGGAAAACATCGATAAAACCCGGGGGAAAGAGATATGTTGGGTAAGGAAACTGGTTATGTAATGGGAAGGTATTAGCACCCCTAACATCCATGGTACTCCATGGGAACCATTTTGATTGTTCTCGCTTGAAATAGGTGTGAGATCTAAGATTACTCGCAAAAGAATGTGAAAAGGGAGAGAGATAGATAAAGTGCTCGGTGAGGATTATGGCCCTCATGCCTACGTATCCTCATAGTGTAATAAGGAGTTCAGAGCTTTGTAGTTCAAAGAACTAATGGTGGGAGATGAAAATAAGTGTAATAACGGTATGGTCTGAACCAAAGGATTAGGTGTTTTGAACTCCAACGAGGGATAAAAATATGAACCTAAGAGTAAACTGGTATGAACCAATAAGTGAGGGCCTACTTCACGGTGTAAGACCCTAATTTGACCCTAAGATACCTCATGTAACTCCATCATAAGCATTAGCATTGGGATCATATCTTGGCCTCCTCCTTACCCCTCTTTCATTGGGTTTTTCTTGGGAGAGATCACCAAGCACTTTGTGATTGTATCATACTTGTATTTTATCATTTCACTAACCAAAATACCAAAAATATGTCTTTGCATTTGTTTAACTCTTTTGTAGGAAGGGCATGATTCCATTGATTCATCAAGTTCACATCAAGGGTTTGAGACCCTCATAAACAAAGAGCACAACCAATAATTTATTCAAGAATGGTTATGAACATCATATATGAGTCCTAATGTTCCCTACATATTATATTGATCAAGTTTTCTTCAAGATTTTGAGGGTGATTTGCCTTGGAAACCCTAGTTTGACTGGGTATCTTGAGTAACTTCTCAAACAAGCTATCTCACCAATTAATCAAATTTCTCAAATGACACTTCAAAATTCATCATCTTATGAATATATGATCTACCATGAGCCAAGAAAGTCCAGAGGATTGGAATTTAGCAAGTTGGTTGATGGTGGTTGGCCAGATGAATTCATCTGATCAAAATTGGGTCTCCCTAGTGTCATACCCCAAAATTCACGATACCCCGATACAATTTTCATCTGATCCATGACCCTACTGCACATGCATACATTCATTATTTAAATAAAAAAATTATAAAAAAAAACTGGGTAATCGGTTCCCCTAATCAGGGTAACTGGTTACACAGACCAAAAACTAACTTTTTGGCCATTTTGAAACTGTGTAACCGATTACCCTAATTAGGGTAACCGATTACACCTGCATAGACAGCAGAAATGGCTCTTTTTTTACCCAGTGGACCTTTTCTTTCACCCACTTCAACCCCTTTGCTTCCCCTATAAATAGAGCACTATCCCCACTCATTTTTAAAGCTTGAAAGCCATAAAACCTCTGCTCAATTCACATTCAAGCTCCCTCTTTTCAACCTAAACCCTAACTCACCCAAACCCTATTTTCTTCTTTGAGCCACCCAACCACCATGTAAAAAAATCAACAATCTCCACACAACAAAAACAGTAGCAAACTTGTGACCTTCACTTACATAATCATTCACCACCACCACATAAACATACTACTTTCTACCTTTCCATTTTCTACCACAACAACCATAGTCACCCTCTTCCAAGCTTTTTGCTTCATTCTCATACCCAAACACAACAACAACCTAGTTTTGACACCATAATCTTGGTAATATTTTGGACTCAAACTCCTTGATATTTTTGGTTTTGTTGTGTTTGAAAACGAGTTTTTACTCTTGGGTTATGTTTTGAGAGAGATTTGAGTTAACTTTTAGACAAATGGTTTTTGTTGGGTTTACACCCTTTTGGGGGTTTTTTTGCTCTTACTACTTTTTATCCACTATTTTCAATCAAACTTTGTTTCTTGTTATCATTTATATTTATTGGTTGATGAGATCTATTAAATCATGGCTATGGTTGTTTAGAGTTGATAAAACCTTCAATGTTTCAAACCTATTAATGATTTATGAATAGATCCTTCATGATACTTTGAGGCATTGATAGGTTGTCTCTATTTCAACCATGTTTGGGTCATTTGATACATAGATGAAACCGTTCTTTTTTCATTAACTTGTTATTCTATTTGCTTATTGTTATTCTACTAACCACTAACCATTAACTACTAACTTCTAACATTTATATTATCACACTTCACTTCCTTGCAATTTATTTTATTGTTCACTAACCACACACTTAGGGTTGCATAACTTTCTTTGTTACAAATCTATTATTAGTTGATTTTTCAATCATCTTCAATACTTTGCATCAATGATAAGTTATCCCTTAATGTGTCATTTACATTCGCTAACCATTATTATTGTGATATTGTCACTCTTTATCTTGTGATTTACTTTTATGTCATTACCTTGTAATTTACATTCAAGTACTCGTTATCATCATCATTGTACAAACTCATCATGCATGTTTATTTACTTGTTATTTATTTTATTGTCATCATACATTAAAAACAACAAAAACATGATAAAATGATAAAGACCAAAAATATTCATTCCACTCTTAATCAACTTGGACTTAGAGGATTTCATCTTAGGACCTTTGCTTGGAGGCCTTTTCATTACTCTTTATGATACTTTGTAAGCACTTGGATTTTCATCTGTAACTTACATGCATGTTGTAAGAATGGCATCATGGCACCACCTTAGGGGGACATGTTTGTAAGACCATTATCCTTTGTTTAGCTTAGGTCACTTTTGCACACAAAAGGCTTTCTCTTGGGCTATCTTACAATGAGACTCTTTAATTTCTTGTTGGTTACTTTGCATTCATGTTGCATAAGCCAAATTTCATAATCAAAATAAAACAAACCCTTGATTCAACGTCAAGTGGCATTTTCATAATCAAATTCAAAACACTTAATAATTACGATTGTTATTGTGCGCCACGAGCCTTAAGTGGTGGAGAATGAGTGAGAATGGAGCATTCCTACCCTTACTCTGATTATTTTGGACGCAAGACACTTGGCTTGTTGTCTAGAAAAATCACCTCTGCCCATAGACTTTAGTACAATATAATCACAAACATTCTTTCATAAAACCCTTATTCAAGGTAAAAACAATACAACTCATCAAACTATTTTTTGTGCCTTAGGGCATCATCCCGAAAACCCTTTTTTCAAAGGTAAAATCAACCAACACACAAATATTTTCTACTCCGAACTACGGAGCTCTGATTCCTCATCCTCGAATGAGTGATACGTAGGCACAAGGGTGTCGCAACGCAAAAAAACAACCGGCGGGAAAAAACAAACAAACAGAGCCGCCACTGTGCGTTATTTATCCCAAAGGAGGGAAAGGAAACGCTCGAAGTAAACCTGGAAAGGAAATGGTCTTGCGACCGGAGATTGCAAGGATCAGGAGTCGGTTACGCAAGGGGAAGGTATTAGCACCCCTCACGTCCGTCGTACTCGACGGGATCCACGCTCAGAAGAAATAGAAAAAGGTTGCTAAATAACTGCTCAAAAAGAATGCACACACACTGGAATAAAACACAGATGGAAGAAGACAGAAGCGGACTCGGCAGGATATCGCATCCTGGGCCTACGTAGTTTGTCAGAAACAAACATCAGAGTCGATGTAGTTCGGGGAAATGGGAAAAGGCTTGATAGGATATCGCATCCTATGCCTACGTATCTCATCTGGAATGAGAATCAGAGCTACCGTAGTTCGGCTAACGCACGCCGAAACAAAACACAACACAAAGACGCTGAGACGTCAGAAGAAACACACAACAGGAAATGGAGTGCCAATCAATGGACTTACATCCAACTCCTCACAAAACAAACAAACAGGAAACTGAATGCCAATGGCTGGACTTACATCAGACTCCAAACGAACAAACACCCACAGGAAACCGACTGCCAATCGTTGGACTTACGTCAGACTCCACACGAACAAACACCGAAACGGGAAACCGAATGCCAATCGCTGGACTTACATCAGACTCCACACCCACACACCAGCGGTTAACAAACAGACAAGCTAATAGGGATTCTGATACTCGAGCCTAATAACTGTCAAGCAAACACACACAAAAAAGGAAAAAGGGTGAACACACAGACTAAAAGGGAGTCGGGAACTCGGACCTAATAGTTGTCAAGCAAACACACGCAAAAAGAAAAAAGGGTGCCCGGAGAGATCTCGCACGATCTCCTGCCTACGTACCTAATCTGGTATGAGGATCAGGGCGACGTAGTTCCCCTTAACAGGGGATAAACTTTCTCCTAACCAGAGACCAGGAAATAACAAACTAAAAGGGAGACTGACTCGAGCCTAATAGTTGTCATGCAATCCACAATAGTCCTAAGTTGAGGTTTTTGACAAAACCTAACTCGCACAGGCAGCAAGTTGAAACAGCAGATAAATAGCAAATAAGCAATCACAAGAGAGCAAGCACACACACTATATGCAAACAAGTGGCTCATACAAGGCTGGGCTTTAGTCAAGGGGTCAAATCAACCTCGACAAACAACCCGGTTCTGTTATAGGTGTTTTGAGCTCTTAACCCTAACATTGAGAGTTAGGGTGAAGGAGATGAAATGGGAAGTGAGGGTAAGACCTCACAGCTCTTATCCCTGGCCTGGGAGAGCTTCAATCAATGAAAGTGTGGGAGTCCAGAATCAGGAACTCTACTTCACATGACTGACACAACAAGATCTTGGGTTCTTATTCAAAGTACATCAACACATGGTGTGAGCAGGATGAATGACACAACTGAATAGCATGGGATGGATTGCACATCCCTTTTATCTGCCAATGCCTCTTCACTTAGGAGGTCTTTAAATGTACAAGGCACAAAGATAAACAACCACAAACATTGCCTCTTAAGGAGGGCTTCAGACAGGTGCCTGCCAATAACAGCAGGTCTTCCAGACTACATGAAGATCAAGGGATTATACCTAAGTGGTATTCCAACCACAATCAAAGCAAAGCAAAGTTCAAATGAACTTAAAGCAACTTAGGTACCTGTGTAAACAACTAAATAAATCAGTACAGTATTCAGACAAACAGACAACAGTCAACAACAAACAGACAATCCCAATGTACAACATATAAGCCATAAGGCAAACTCAAGTGAATTATCATCAACCTACAAAACAACCAAATGTTAGCAATCAATAGCAAACATCAACATTCAAATGATGAAGCAACATCAACCATGGAGATTAGGTGCTTGGTCCTGAAATTCAAAGCTCACATGTAAGTCCAAACCACTAGGTCAAAGCCTATGGTCAAAGGTGAAGAAAAAATTCAAAACAGGAGCTAATATTCAACACAATGCAACTTCAAACACATATTAACATTTCCTAAAAAGTACCAAAACAAAATCATCAAGCAAAGCCATTTCATGTGCAAGGGAAGTCAAAGACAATTTCAAAACATTCAAATGGACATTGAAAATGAAAATTCCAAATCAAAACAGAAATGATTCAAATAATTCTGGAAAAATTCATGAGCGTTCAATATGTCCAATACAATCATCACACAAAAAATCAGAATCAACAGAGGTCATTTGATATGGAAATAAAATTGCACAAGTTGAACAACCAATTGTGTGACACATATTGTCACACCATGAAAACATGTACATAAAATAGGGATGGAAAATGGAAAAAATGTCAAACCAAAACCAAAATGTCAATCAACATATTAAGAGTTATCATGCAAAATTTCATGTCATTTGGATCAATATCAAGCATTTCACAATGGAAAGAACAAGGCAATGTCACATATGTACACATGATCACATATTCTAACACAATTCAAAATCCAGCCATGCACAATTTCAGAATTTAACATCATAAAATAGAGGACATCTCAATGAACAAGTAGCAAAAAACCAGGGATTATTTGGAGCATTTTTCAATTTAATATGAATTTTTAAAGTTGGATAAAAAATTTGAATTAAAAAAAGATCATAGCATGTAATTATGGAGGGAAATGAATAAATTGAAGTGCAATTTGAAAAAATGCCATCAAGCGGAATCGAACCACGTACACATTCAAATGAGGTGCGCGCCAATGTGAAACGCAGCCGTTTTGAGCCAAAACCCTAGCGCACCACTAGCGACGGAAAGACGGACGCTAGGATGAAGATCTTCATCTTCCTCACGAAGATGAAGATGAACAGTATGAACTTCATGAACAATTTTCCAGATTTTTCCAGAATTCCACAAAAATTATACCAAATCAAAGCTCATGCAATGGAGATTATAGATCAATCAACATCTAATCCTAATTCAACATAACTAGAGAGAATCGAGCAAAATAAAAATGGTGCATCAAACTTGAATCACACATAACTCACTCAATAATGCACTATTTTTCATGAAATTTCCACCAGATTCATCAGTGTTAAAAGATCTACACAAATATGTACATAGATTTGAGAATTATGAAGGTCGAAAAACCTACCTCTTGAAGAGCAGGTTCTAAATTCGCACGATTCACAGCTTGTAACGATCCAAATCGGCTCCAGAATGCTTGTGATGATGTTTGATGAAGAATTTGAAGCTTGGAAACGTGTAGATCTAGCTCACCAATCAACTTTCATGACAATGTTCTTGAACTTCAACTGCTCGATTATGGCTCCAATTCTTCAAACAAATGCTGGATTCACACTCAATCACACTCGCTGATCATGAATCTTCAACAAAAACAAGGTGTTATGTTGAAGAAAATTGAATTTTGATTATGAGAAAAATTTGGAGGGAGAGAAAATTGTGAGATCTAGATCCAGAATCTCTCCAATTCTGTTATGATTATCAATATATATATGCTTCACTAATCCACTCTCAATCCAAATTAGGCATGGTTTAGTTGAAATTAATCAAGATAAAGTGCATGGCAAAAAATGACAAATTGGAGGGTGTGTGAAGCATGCACACGTGAACAGTAACCATTACCAGCTCAAATGCACTTAAAATCATTTCCTAAACACATTGGCAATGGTAAAAAGTTCATGTAATGCACCATTTTTAAATTTTGCAATTTCCCTCCAAAATGGGCATGGATATGCAAATGATCATGTGATAAAATTTTATGCAATGTGATGATTGATTTGGAAACTTCATGACATGAGAAGCATTTTAGAAAAAGAGGCACCAAATTTGGAGTTATGAATCAAAAGTAATGGCCATTTGAAGTTCCATGCATCCTTGGCAATGATTTGATCATATCTCCTCAATCATTCATCATAAATTCATGATCTTGGACTTTTTGGAAATGGAAGAGAAAGGTCTTCAACTTTCATGTTGGACAAAATTTTATTTGAAGCTTCTTTGATGATGCAAGATCAAGTTGAATTTGAACCAAAAACTTTCCATTTTTGGAAACTTTCAATTACAGGTCATTTTCCATTTTTGGAAAGTTTTGAATCTGAACATGAATGAGATGTTGAAACTCATTCCTCCACCTCCTAGCCCTCAGTTGACTTTCTGTTGACTTTCTGGTTGATAGATGACTTAAAAATGCTATGATCAGCTTGAGCCTCAACCACTGGAGGAATTGGCTCCAAAATGAAACCCTAGCTTGTAAAAGCTCCATAAAATCACCATATGATCCCCATCCAAGAAAATAACCTCATCTCCTTGAGAAACCCTGATTGGTAAAATGCAACTGATTAGGGTTGACCAGAGGTCAAAACCCTAATCCCAAGGAATCTGAGCATGAATTCTGAAGCCTTTGATAAGGACATAACCATGATGATGATGATGTACCCTTGCAACCAAGATAATGCTCAACCTCCTTAAAGGACCAAGAAAACTCTAATTGAAGCACAAACCTCAGATGGCTAGTGATCAATCCATGAGACCCTCAGGCTTAAATTTCTTAACCTCTCTATCTCTGACAAGACCTTAGAGGATGACTTATTTATCCACAGGATATGCAATATGCAATGACTAATGCCCTAAATAGGAAATGCAATATGCTAAACTAGTCCCAAGAGGAGGAGGGCAAATTTTGAGGTGTTACAGCTGCCCCTATTCAATCCACTGTGAACCTATCGATATGAACAGCCTCGGCTTTCAGATGATCAGGGTGAAGAGGGATTGAATACCGAGAACAGACGAACAATTTGCACTCCGCTGGGGATTATTATTATATTTTTTGCTTTTCTTGAACCCCACAACTTTTTGATTTTTTTTTCTCTTGAACCCCGGTACTTCTTTGATTGATTTTTTTTGCTTTTTCTTGGACCCCGAACAATTATTTTCGCGCGTATGATCCCTGATCACCGCATTTGAATCCCGACAACTTCATAACACTCCTGTTTGCCAAATCATGAACCCCGATCTCCATTTGAACCCCAGTCGCCTGACGATAAGTCACGATCGCCGTTGTGAATCCCATTCTCCAGAAAACACCCCGTGCCTCCTTTTCTCCATTTGAACCCCATTCTCCAGAAAATGCCCAGCACTTCCTTCTCTCCATTTGAACCCCGTTCTCCATTTTCTTGTGATAATTCCGCTGGCAACGTCGGAAATAACACCCAAACACCACTCTGATGGCGACATATCAGAGGGTACACCTTCACAAAAAGGAAGGTAATCATGTGCATTTCTTCCTCCGAAGATACCCATAACGACTTCTGTTGGCCCCGCCAAAGTCTAAGGTGACACATGATCAGAAGGCAATCCTGAGGACCTCATCCCGGATATAATCTTCAACTCCAATCTCCATTTGAACCCCATTCTCCAGAAAATGCCGCAACACTTCCTTTTCTCCACTCTTCGATTTTCGCGTTGATCGCCTAACGTTCTTTGATTTTATTTCCATCTCCGCCCGACGGAAAATTTTCCTCCAATATCGCACTACTGGGGAACATTGTTGCTCTAACGTCATGATGCTAAACTCCTCAGAGTAACATCTTCTAACTTCTATCTCGCACGACAGAAATCTCCTCCAGTATCGCACTACTAGGGAATACCGTTGACCCAACGTCACGATGCTAAGCTCCTCAGAGTAACATCTTCCAACTTCCATCTTGCACGACAGAAATCTCCTCCAGTATCGCACTACTGGGGAATACCGTTGACCCAACTTCACGATGCTAAGCTCCTCAGAGTAACATCTTCTAACTTCCAGCGAAACCAAATCTCAAACGATAACCACGGCTTGAGGCTAGCTGATGCTTGCAATGCTGAGGCTGATCTTCCAACCAAATAAACCGATTCTCAAACGGTAACCACGGCTTGAGACTAGCTTATGCTTGCAATGATGATGCATGATTTTGTTTTCAGCGTAATGCTCCATAACTATGGAAATGCTACGCAATGAATTATGCAATATGCTATGCTTCTCTAAATGATGAATGCATAAAAATATCCCCCTCAAGGGACTCTTCTGGGGAGCTCGAGGCACTATGTTGAGGAACTCGATACCACTCTGATCTCCACCCTGCTGGGGAATAGCACTGCCGTTGGGGAAAGGACCACCCTCACCGGGGATGAACTCCATTGAACCCGATCCACTTGAGGACTCCGCTGGGGAAGAAACCGCCAACACACTCTGCGGGGAAAACAACAACCTTTGACTTGCTGGGGGAAAAACTAGCAACGGACACCTCCGCTGAGGAAATAGTAACCTTCAGGTCTGGCTACTAAGGAAATACCAGTCTCGAAACTGCTGGGGAGATAACCATCCCGACCCTGCTAGGGAAGACACAGACCTTGAATCTGCTGGGGAGGTAACAATCCCGACTCTGCTTGGGGAAATAAGGAAAGTCTGGCACAGAACACCCGTCGACTCGTCGAACCCTGGTATTCAACATCTAAATCTAGTTTCAGCTTTCCACTTTTGAGAACTCCCAGACTCATCTGGACTTTTCTGATTCATCACCTTGTATTCTCGACTTCTCTGTACTCTACGGAGATCGAACCCCTCAAATTGGTATCAACTTTCCAATTCTTCAGACTTTGAAGAGTCTTCTTGATTAATACTCCAGGATCGTCGCACGTCTTTCGTCGTCTTTTCACCATTTTTCTATTTCTCTTGTCCCTGACTGGACTCCACGGGGATCTTTTGTCAAAAAGCTTCACATCACCACCTGCAAGTAAGTGAAAATACCTAACAGCACCTGCAAAAGAGATCGTTAGATAAAAACGTGCCCCAGGCGTGCCAAAATTTCAACACCCGGATCACTCAACCTTCCGAATAAGATTTCAGGCTTTCAATCTTATAAACATGCATCGGAAGGGACCTCCATGTCTCAAAATGCAAATATTCTTATCAAAATGAACGGATGTTTTTGCAATCAAAGCGGTAATGACAACAAAAACAAAATTATTTGACTGAATATGCATTTTATTGATTGAAAAAGGTATGGCTCGTAACTGAGCAATACACAGGAAGCAATTCCTAAAAAGAGGTAATTACGCACAAAAGGAAAAATCTATCCTAATGGCAATGAGAAACTGTGATCTCATCGAGTTCCAACTCGGTTACTCCCCATATGTCCACAAGACTCTCCGTGCTTTCCGCCTTCTGAACAAGACGATTCTGACCGATCCCTGCTGGAGATTATCCATATGTCTTAACCAAAACAAACGATCATGTTGGACGCAGTTGTTCGTTTCAATCCCTCTTTTGCCTGGACCGCCCTTTTGGGTTTTCAGTCCACCGGGATACCCTTTTTTGCCCAAGCCGCCTTTTCAGGTTTTCGACTTACCGGGTGTACAGTTTTTTCTTTTTATCCCTAATTTTTGCCCGAACCTTTTCATTTTCATTCATTTTTTGGTTCGCCGGGATGCCCATTTTTGCCTGGACTATTTTGTTCTTTCCGTCCAGCGGGTCTCTTACACGAAGTATTTTTTAAATTGCGTCTGCATTCACAGGGGATGGAAAGTCCTCATCATCCGTGGTCATCAACAACAAGGCTCTGTCAGAGAAAACCTTCTTGACCACGAATGGACGTTCATAATTGTGTCCACTTGCCCCTACGATCGTTCTGAGGATGAAGGATCCTTTTGAACACCACCTATCCTATGTGGTACGCACGAGGTCGCACTTTTCGGTCAACAACACGCTTTGTTCGTTGCTGGCACAACTGCCCCATGACGAACGGTTGCCAACCTCTTTTTCTCAATTAGGCTTAACTCTTCGTACCGAGTCTTCGCCATTCAACCTCTTTCAATTTGACGTCCATCAGGACTCTCACTAACGGATCAGGCCCTCAACTGGTAGCACGGCTTCCGTCCCATACACAGCTAGAAAGGCTTTGCCCCAGTAGGCGCACCGAGGTTCGATACCCAGGATACCAACTTCATACTCAATCACACTGTCGGTGCATTCAAATGCTAGTCGGGCAGCAAAAAGGAACGTGGGATCCCTTTGGCCTAACCAAAGCAACACCAACCCCGCTTCCATTCACGCTAACAACCCCATCAGACATCAGAATCCGTTCGGATTCAGGGTCAGGCCCCTCCTCCGGGATCGGTTCCTCACAATCTTTAGATTTAAGAACCTTGATGTCCTCATCAGGGAAAACATCATCGGTTGATAATCCTCAATGGGTTACTGGGCCAGGTAATCAGACAATACACTCCCCTTTATTGCTTTCTGAGAGGTGTACTGAATATCATGTTCAATCAAAATCATTTGCCCTCTCGCAACCCGTCCGGTCAATGCTGGCTTCTTAATTGTATACTTGATCAGATCCGTCTTGGAAATCCACAAAGTGGTATGAACCAGCATATATTGTCTCAGTCGGCGAGCAGCCTATGCCAAAGTACAACAAGTTTTCTCGAGCGGTGAATGTATTGTTTCACAGTCGATAAACTTTTTGCTAAGGTAAATTGCATGCTCTTTTCGACCAGACTCGTCATGCTGCCCCAGTACACCTCATAGATCCCTCGAGGGCTATCAAGTACAGGATTAAAGGTCTCCCTTCACACGGAGGCATCAGAATCAGAGGCTCCTGCAAATATTCTTTTATTTTTCAACGCCCCTTGGCAATCCTTATTCCACCTGACCGTTTGATCTCTTTTTTTCAACAGCTTGAGTGGGTTCACACGTGGCTATTATATGAGATGTGAACCGTGAGATGCAGTTCAATCTACCGAAGAAACCACAAACCTCTTTCTCTGTTCTCGGTTCATGCATTTCTTGTATTACTTTTTTTTTAGCAAGATCAACCTCGATTCCTCTTTTCCGCTCACAATAAGCCTCAGCAACTTCCCGGACCGCACTCCGAAAGCGCACTTATTCGAATTCAACCTCCGTTTGAATTGTCTCAACCAGTCAAACATCTTGCCCCGGTCTACCGGATTCCCCTCTTCTGTTTGGGACCTTGCTATCATGTCATCAACATAGCATTCGGTTTCATGATGAATCATATCATGAAACAAAGTCACTCTAGACCTTCGATACGTGGCACCGGCATTCTTGAGACTGAATGGCATTATCTTATAACGAAAAGGTGCCCCATGGTGTGATGAACTTTGTTTTCTCCATATCATCTGGCGACATTTTCATCTGATTATAGCCAGAAAAGCCATCCATGAAGGAAAACACCGAGAATTGAGTTGTATTATCTACCAACACATCAATGTGAGGTAATGGGAAATCATCTTTCGGGCTAGCTCTGTTCAAACCTCGGTAGTCCACACACATTCTCACCTTCCCATCCTTCTTTGGCACCGGCTTCCGCTTCGCTGGAGGACAATCTTCTCTCAATGGTAGCTTGTGCACCACGATATCGGTATCCAACCCTGGCATATCCTGATACGACCAGGCGAAGATATCAACATGCTCTTTCAACAGGGCTACCATTGTGCTCTTGGCATTTGCCTCCAAAGCGGCCCCAACTTTCACTTCCTTTCTGACCTCCTCGGTGCCTGGATTAACAACCTCGACCTGCTCTTCATGCGGTTGAATCACCTTCTCCTCTTGTTTCAACAGCCTGGTTAATCTTCCAGCAGATCACAATCTTCTTCGCCTTCTTCTTCGGCATGATAGATCAGATTGTCGAAGTCATACAGAGGTGTAACTGAATTCAATGAGATCCGGAGAATTATTTTTTGAAGTCGGAACGAGACAAATCAAAAGGGAGAAAAATGAAAACAAACATTGCCATTTTTATTTATTTTTAAACTGCAAAAATAAATGAAAAATAGGGAACACCGCTTTTAATGTGAAAAACATCCATTTATTACTGATGCAAAATGTTGCAAAATGAAACACATGAGGTGGCCCTTACAATGAACCATTACGTTTCGGGCAAAACGTATGGCTTTCATGCAGACAGTATTGAAAAACAGAAATAATACTCTTCGCGCAGAGTGGCAGTGATGATCTTTTAGGCCTTCCAGTTCTGGATTTCCATCCCTGGTACGCACGGTTTTATCCAACTATCGAGCTCGCAGTCACTGTCAATCTCTTCACCTACCGCACAGGCGTGATCCGAATCTTCAACAATTACGCCCACCATCACATGACCATACGCAGGCATGGGATTAGCATTAACATTCGGTGATGGTGCAAAATTGATGGCCTTGGAGTCTACCAGATCCTGGACAACATGCTTAAAAGCTCTACAACCCTCAATGTTATGCCCTGGTGTACCAGAATGGAATTCACACTTGGCGTTCTCATCATAGTTAGGAGGCCTCTGATCTGATCTTACCGGAGCCATCGTCCTCGGTTGAACCAACCCAAGATCCATCAACTTTTTAAACAGAAAAGCATATGTCACGGGTGGCCTATCAAACTGACGATCAATCCCCTTTCCTCTCACTTGGTACCCAACTCTCTAGGCTCTCTGTTGAGGTGGCTGATGTTGCTGTTGTACCGATTGATTACCAGCAGGCCTTGTTACCGCAGCAGTGTGCTGGTAGTAATGACCCCTACCGTGTCCTCTCTGGGCATACACAGCACTCGATTCACCCTCATTCTTGCGCTGACCGTTCCCAAATAGCTTCTTTACTCCATATGACAGAGCATTTCCCTGTATTTTCCCCATTCTCAGCCAGCTTTCAATTCTCTCCCCAGCCACTACTATGTATGCAAAGCCAGTGACGGGACAACCCACCATCCTTTCAGCAAAAATCCCCTGCAGGGTACCCATGAACAGATCAGACATTTCTCGATCCACCAGTGGAGGTTGAACTCTGGCAGCCAACTCCCTCCATCTCTGTGCGTATTCTTTAAACCCTTCATTTGGCTTCTGAGACATACCCTGCAGCTGGGTACGACTAGGAGCCATGTCATCATTGAATTGGTACGGTTTAAAGAAAGCGTCCCCAAGATCCTGCCAGCTCTTGACATCTGATGATCTCAACTTGGTGTACCACTTAAGATATCCGCCAGACAAGCTGTCCTGGAAGAAGTACATCCAAAGCTTCTGGTCCATTGTATAGGCAGATATCTTTCGGACAAAGGCCTGGAGATGAGTTTCCGGGCAAGAACTCCCATTGTATTTGTCAAATGTGGGCACTTTAAACTTTTGCGGGATCACAATCCCCTCAACCAGCCCCATGTTCGTCATATTGATAGCCCTAGGAGTAGCATGGCTTTCCAAAGCCCTGATCTTCTCTGCCAACACCTGAATTTCCTTGTTTGGCGGCGGAACACCGTACTGACCAAATTGCTCATTTAGCACAGAGAACTGGTCTTCCTCTCTATCCTCCTCAACCCCAAAGAAAGAAGGAAACTGATCATCCTTCAGATTATTGCCCATAGGACCTGGTACACCGCCTGCAGCGAAACCAAAACCTCCCCCATTGTTGATCACTATACCAGCAGTAGTTGCCTTCCTTCTGGGATCACCACCGTCCCTAGAACCACCAAGACCGTTGTTGGAAACACCCTCCTGATTATTACCACTGTTAGCGGCTGAAGCCCGCTCAAGCTTCTCCACTTTCTCAACCAACGCCTTCTGCCCCAAGGC